>NC_016135.3:2610000-3810000 GCF_000005505.3 Brachypodium distachyon
CTCTCTTGAGATTCGATTCTCCCCGCTTGTGATTATCCAATTATTATAACTGCAGCTTTCCGATCCCCACTTTTGTTTCTTCTTTTTTCCTTTACCTTTTGCCACCTTCTTCTCCCTTTCTATCATTCCGTGAGCGAGATCTTCTTCGACACACTCCAAATTTGGCTAGATTACAAATCCACCGAGGGAGGGATCTAATCGATCTGCAAGTGGGAGGAGAAATGGAGGCCGAGACAAGCCCAAATCCGGAATAGAATCATCAATCATATGGGAGAACGTAGTAGTAGCAGGAGGATGCAATCGTGCGAGTGAAGAAGATAAAGGTTGCTGCTGTTCCCCTTTATGTGAGGTGAAAGAAAGCTGGGGGAGCCTGGAGTTGAGTGTTGGAAAAGTTGGATCGGATCAAATCAGATCGGGGGCCAGCTTTACCGTGATTTTGATTTGAGTATACTCCTCAAATGATCCAAAATCCCCATCCTAAATCCTACTGCCCAAAAAGACTATGTTTCCTCATTCCAATGTTGCTTTTGTTTTTCCCTTTTTTCGCCATCTCCTCTGTTCTTCTTCTTCTTCTTCCTCGTCGTCGTCTTGGAGTTTTGATCGATTGAGCGATTGATTGATCGATTGGTTGGTGCTTTTGCAGGCTCGGTGCGGCGTGTGCACCCGCGGCGTCAAGAACGGCGGCAGCGCGGCGGTGTTCACGGCGGAGTGCTCCCACTCCTTCCACTTCCCCTGCATCGCCGCCCACGCGCGCGCCGCCGCCTCCGGCGCCCTTGCCTGCCCCGTCTGCTCCTCGCCATGGCGCCAGGCGCCCTTCCTCGCCTCCCTCCGTCTGCATCTCGACGTCGACAGCAACTCCCCACAACGCAACAAGCGCAGGACCTCCGACGACTCCGGCCGCAAGACGCCGCCGCCGGCGGCGCACTCGGCTGCCAAGGTGTATGACGACGACGAGCCTCTCCTGGCGCCCAAGGCCGCCGCCAATGGCAGCGGGTTCAACCCGATCCCGGAGGCCGACGAAGAGGACGACGCGAGCATGGAGGGCGAGTTCAGGGGCTTCTTCCCGCACCCGCCGCGCCTCAGGACTGGGTTGACCGTCACCGTGGCGCCAGAGGCTGCCCTGGTGTCGTCCGGCCGGAGGCACGGCAAGTACGTGGTGGTCGTCAAGGTGAAGGCGCCCGGGCTCCGGTCGTCCGCGTCCCGGCGCGCGCCCATCGACCTCGTGACGGTGCTCGACGTGAGCCAGGGCATGATGGGGGAGAAGTTGCAGATGCTGAAGCGCGGGATGCGGCTCGTCATCGCGTCGCTCGGCCCTGCTGACCGCCTCTCCATCGTCGCCTTCTCCGGCGCTGCCAAGCGCCTGCTGCCGCTGCGGCGGATGTCGAGGCAGGGGCAGCGGTCGGCACGGCAGATCGTGGACAGGCTGGTGGTGTGCGCCGCCGCGCAGGGGCAGGACCAGGCGCAGAATGCCTGCGCCGGCGACGCGCTGCGCAAGGCCACCAAGGTCCTCGAGGACCGCCGCGACCGCAACCCCGTCGCCACCGTCATGCTCTTGTCCGATACACAGCAGCAGCAGCAACAACAACAACAGCAGAAGGATGCAAGGAAAAATGGTGATCACCACTTCCTGCGCCGCCCGCAGGCAGCTCCTGCGGCGGCCACACGGTTCACCCATGTGGAGATCCCCATCGCTGGCCCAGCCGATGAGACACTGGTGGCACGGTCACCACTTGCACCCAAGGAGGAGCAAGGAGGCGGATTGGCATCCAGCCCTCCTGCGGAGCACGCATTTGCCAAGTGCCTCGGCGGTCTTGTCAGTGTTGTCATGCAGGAGGTGCACCTTGATCTCGCCTTCCTGACAGGGGAGATCACGGCAGTGTACTCCTGCGGTCCCGGACAGCAAGCCGTGGCCCTCGCCGGTGGCGCTGCTGGAAATGGCGGCTCCATCCTGAGTGTCCGGCTCGGCGAGATGTATGCCGAGGAGGAGCGGGAGCTGCTGGTGGAGTTGCGGGCGCCGCTGAGCGCGCAGCACAACCACCCACACTCGCTGTCAGTCAGGTGCAGCTATCGTGACCCGGCCTCGCAGGACACCCTGCGGGGTGCCGAGCAACCGCTGCTCCTGCCACCTCTCCACGGTGAGAGCTCTTCGCAGCGCCTTCATGACCTGTTTGTCGCCACCCGGGCCGTAGCTGAGTCACGCCGGCTGGCGGAGCTGAGCGACTTCTCCACAGCCACCCACCTGCTCTCATCGGCGCGGAGGCTGGTCCTTCAGTCTCCACCGACACAGCAGCAGCAGGACCTCCTGGGCAGCCTTGACACCGAGCTGAGCGACATGAGGTGGCGGCGCAGCCAACAGCCACCGACGACACCAACATCAAGGTCAGCGACACCCTCAGGGACGCCACGGGCATCTGGTGGAGGAGGAGAACCGCTGACCCCGACTTCAGCCTGGCGCGCAGCAGAGCAGCTGGCAAAGGTGGCCATCATGCGGAAGTCGATGAACCGGGTGAGCGATCTGCACGGCTTCGAGAATGCCCGCTTCTGACGAAGATCTCTCCGGTACCTGTAATGATAAGCAAGTTTTTTTTGTTTTCGTTGTTTTGTGAAATGGACATGGCGACGACGAAGAAGACCCTGCCGGAGTGCGGTGGATGGCTAGATTTACTATTGTTAGTAGTCAAGTGAAATACTAGGATCGACAATATTCCTCCCTTTTTTTCCTTCCTTCTTTGCTTTATTCTTGTTAATTATAAAGACTTGATTCATTTTTTGCTTTCAGTTTGGGTTGATCAATCAATGGTAAATTGGTCCTCCATATTTTGTACCTATTCTTGCACCTGTGTTTGCTCCTGTAACTCCATCCATCATAGATAGAACAGAAGAACCACTGATTTGAGTCAAGTTCAGTGCTTCCATAGAAAAGTCACAAATCAACAGAAGCTCTTCCTGCTGCACTCCACACTGGAGGAGCTGCTGCTGTTTGATGTTGCTCATCATTCCATCCATGGTTGTGTGAAGAAGAGGTGTGGTGTGCTGTTGAACCCTGAGCTGTATATGAGGTGAAATGGCAAGGGGTTGGCTCGGTGCATCTTCTTTGCCTGTGCATTAGGAGAGGAGGGAGAGGGGGTCAAGCAAAAAGGGGAATAAGGGAGCAGTGGGCTGATTGCCGGGAACAAGGGGGATCCCCCAATCGCAACGATTAGACTGCTGCTTTTCCACATACAGAAACACACACATATAGATACAGTACTCATCACATCATCATTGATCATTCTTCAACCTCTTCCTTTCTGCCCTTTTCAGTTTGGCTTGGCTTGGTATTGGTTGGTTCATGGTTGCATTGTTGCAGCACAGTTCCTCTTCTGTTCTGTTTTCTTCTGTTCTTTTGTGGCAGAGCCATGGCATCTGCACAACTGTTGCAGGTGCTGTATACTGCCCAACGTATCCGGCTGCTTGTCTACATGCACAGGACAAAGATATCTGATTTGCCCTCCCCTAAGAAAATACCAGTATATCTTTTCTTTTGTTCTCTCTAAGTTTTGTGAAAAATAGAAAATGCAATGTTTTGGCCTCCAGGCTGTACAAATGAGATGGTACTCAAGCCTTCTCTCTGCGTTTGCTTCAGGTTCTTTGTGTTTCACTTAGGCTTTGTGTGGTAAATGAGTGCCCTTGCCTTCTGTTGATGCAAACATTTCTACAAGAACATTTGGATTTCGATCTTCTGTATGCCAGCTAGGATCAGGTGACCAAGAAAAAACAAAAAGAGAAATGTTCCCGGTACGAATGATGTTCGTCGCGCCCTGCCATGTGCCGCATGTGCACATCAAATCAAAAACGATATAATCTGTAATGGTGAAAACATGCAGACTTTTGTAGCAAAACTGCCTGTTTCATCGATATACAGGAGAGAAAGAAAATCGAACAGTTTTACAGGGTTAGCTTGGGTCTTTTTTGTTTGTTTGTTTCTCTCAACCTATTTCAACAAAAGGTTGTAAGCTGGCAGGTCCTGGATCCGATGGAGATCCTCCAAAGATAGCTCCCTCTCCAGCTGCGCCTTTGTTGCTTCCAGCACATCCTAGGTTCATACATGCATGTAGGATTCATTCATTAGCTGTTTTTCACTAGTCCAAATGAAACATGAAACAGCATGTTAATTTTGAGGGGGGGGGGGGGGGGGGGGGAAGCCATGTACTTACGTTGAACTGCATATAGGAGGCACGCATCGCTAGCCACTGAGCATCCATCATCTCGAAAGCTATACAGTATAGGATGTCGAACGCCTCTTCGTGTTCTAAGGATGTAGAAAACGCACAAGGTTACTTCAAGGATTACGGAGAGGCAATTCGAAACACGTTACAGAATCATGAAAGATTTATGCTCACCAGACAACATTTTGACGAAGTTAATCCCCGGCAAAGATTTGGGTCGCGCTGCAAGGCATCAGAGATGAGAAGAAACACAAACACACACAAAAGAAAAGGGGGTGAATCAATGATAGATTGTGCCACTGTCACATCATGTATGCTATTTTTTAATTAAGGAAAAAAAATGGAAGAGCTACTACCAATTATAGAACCAACGACAATCCAGTAACTGCAATCCACCTAGTTGCATTCAAACAGCACATGAACAATCAAGCAAGCCTTTATTTGCCAAATCATAGAATTTTTAGAATTATTGGCCATCAACTCAATGATTTTTGGTGAGACCTACCGCTGCTGTACAGAGGTAATAATAATACCATAACATAGCAGGGCCACTCTAATCACAGCACAATGAGACTGCTGGATGGCCATCAGTTAGCAGTTAGCACCAGCTGTCTGTCTGTGTGTATTAAAATGCTTATATTATTAAATGTTCACAACCAAATCAAAAGATTCCTCATATACTTCAAAATAAAATATCAGCAATGAGGGCCAGCACCAGATCATTTTCTGTAGTTTGATTCTGATCTAGTGGTTTGACTTGTATGGGCGAGGCACATGGTTAGATGTAATTTAATTACTAGATTTAATGCCTTGAGCAGTACTGATGCAATGCATACAGTCTATGTAACTATTAAGGTTAGATTTTTCACATGGTGGAAGCCTTATTTTCCATGTACATGGAAAGATCTTTTTATTGTGTTGTTAAGCATACCTGAATTTAGCTCCAACAGCTGAATCAACATGTATGAGACATTAACACCTGCAACGGCAAAGGGGTATTCCCATGTGGCTCTTATTCCTTGTGTTTTCAGTAACAACCTCTGGAAAGCAGCCTGCCAGCAGTTTAAACAGGTGTCACCGTGTCACGTGAGTTTACAAGATCTAACTACATTTTGCTTTATTACTGGCACAGTAGAAAACAAATGACATACTGGGTATCTCCTTGCGAAAAACAAAAGATTCTCAAGCGAGACAAATCCGCAGCCTCTGAAAATCAAAATCAGAACATTTTGTAAGCTCTGTGCCGCCACCACATGTGAACAGAAGAACTAATTAGAGAACTAAAGAACAGAGAGGAAGTACTTCTCAAACGAATAGACAAAGTAATATCTTAGAAAAAATAGATAGACAAACTAATCACACAGTTAGCATCACCGTAAAAAAAATCATACAGTTAGCATATTAAGCACCTGAAATCAGTCATAGGATTTGGGCCCTGCCACCCCATATCTTTCCACTGTTCTGAAACTAAACTGGTGAGCTCTGTATCAGGAAAGGAAACTTTCCAAAGCTTCTTAAGGGATTCCTGCAACCATAGTCCAGAAGATATACAATGGAGATGCAACCATCAATTGGAAGTCAATAAAGAAGAAATGAGGAATAAAAAAAATCAGTTTAGAGTAAATTTTCATATGGGATTTCATAGTTCATACCAGATGATCCGGCCGAGTTTCGTCATAAGGTATGTTTAGTCTTTCCTTCAACTTTTGCATCCTTTGTTCCTGAGTAGTTAAAAGAAAACCGGCTCAGTTGCAAGAACAACAAGGGAAGGCACTCTGCAGACATTGTAGGCTTTTAGTCTACAGATCATGTCGTAAAAGAAAACATCATCGCTGGAAGCCTGGAACTTATACTCATACCACAGAGAAATCTATAAAATCATGGTTGTATTTGAATTCAGAAAAAGAGTTAAGAGATTAGGATTGATATATAATGTGCATTTGCGCATCCTAATCCTAATGCAACTTTACCTGAAGAGGGGTCATTTCAAACGTCTTGTCGGTATTGACTTGACGCCTTTTACCTGAGCCGTTGAACAGCCCTCCAAACCATGTTCTATTTCCAACCATTGCGTTAACTGCAATAAATTTATATTTAAAACAACAGTAAGACTTATAGCAATGAAGCATCTCTCTCAGAAAAGCACAAAGCATTTGCTAGGATTATTCGAACTAGCAACTAGCCATCAGGAAAGCCTACAAAATTTTGTCGATCAATTCCTGATGTTAAGAAATAATTTCAATCAAATCTGCAAAGCGTTCATGGAGCAGGGATGAGTATTTCACCCTCCAGCAATGCCTTGGATGTTCATACTGCTGAGGAGTTCAAATGACGAACTAGAAATATAATGCTATCGTGAACCTGCCATGTTAAATATGTAAAAAGTCCACGTTCCCATCTGGATGCGTTACTCTTTTGGAATCAGTCCAGGAACATTTCTTAAGAATATAAACATAATTCCATCATTTTGAACGGCGTCATAGTAAGAAACTAAACATCAGTAAATGCTTGCAACCAACTTCTGTGGTGGAATCATACGATCTACTTCCTGTTTGCTCACCAAATTAACATGAAATTTTTCTTCCCAAATTTTATATGTACTTCAGTTTACTATACGACATAAAAAACAGCTAACTGAAATTATAAAATCTGACAAAAAGAGTATATAACAGTGAGACGCTTCATGAAATAATTAATCACCTTTGGCAGCTGCTGGCATTGTTGGCTTGGACGAAGTGGATGTGTTTCTGACGGGTTGCCCCCCAGCAGGTTCAGACGGGGAAGATTCCTTCTACATGATGTAGACTTATGAAGTGTAAGATTAAGTCATCCTGTTGTGGAGGAAACTGTGCATGTAAATAAACTGTACTTACTTTGATCATTATGTTATTTTCTGATAGTAGGGCTCTCCCTTGCTGTATTCCCTTCAGAAGAGGAGAAAAAAAGATAAATGTTAGTATTCACGTATGGCTTAAACTTCTCCAGTTCTTGTAAATAGTTTGAATTCAAAACCAAAATAAAGCATACATGACAATTGATGGGTTTGTAACACAACATTTATTCACAATACAGAATTGGTGTGCATTCAGTGACAAAAAGTGTGTGCCCGTGCTGCACGAGGTTCTTGTGCCTCCAAAAATTTGCACAGTTCATCGACAACAAACTGAGCCTAGGTCCTAAAATTTTGGAACGTTGGTGCGTCTAAACCAAAAGTGGATTGCGCGAGTCCACCTAAGCCACTTGGCATGGGGAGATACTCTGTGTGACAGTGTGAGTGCACTTTCATGTGATCCGCCGCATGCGTTTTGACAATATAATTGTATACAAATTTAAAAGTATCAATTTTAACCTGTAATTATAAATTCTCTCAAAATGAATTTCGATGCAATGTGTATGTGTTTCTCTCCCCTTACGAAAAATACTACTTAAAAAATCACCAAAAATTAATAAGCAAAGCAGAGATGGATGAAGTAGCATACACTCACATTGTAAATTTGCGAATTCAGAAAATTCAGTACAAGACAGATGCATGCATAGCCTTTATATATATGCATGCATAAATACAGATAAAGTCGTAATCTTGAGAGAAACCCATGGATGGAAATGGGAGATGATGAATGCAGTGGTACGCACCTGTTGGGTTTGGAGCTGAAATGGGATTCCCATGAAAGAAGAGGGAGCACCGAGGGCGCTTAATTAGCTCCCAATCCCTCACGCCTGCCTCCTCTGGCGCGATCGACCTCCTTCCTCAACGCGCACTCTACAGCAAGAAGGCAATCAATGGCGTCGGCAGGGCATCTATGCAACAACGCGTGCATCGGCGGATCTGCTGTTCCTTGGCGCTGCTAGCTGCGTCGGTTCTCAATCCAGCGAGATCGTTCTTCCGCTTGTCGTTGTTGAACAAGGGTTGAAGGAGAGATAGATGGTGGCCAGATGGCTTGAATAAAGAGAGGAAAGGAGGGAGGGAGGGAGGAAGAGGAGGATGGGGAATTGGAAAACGGAGTTTCCAATCCAGCCGGCCTCTTCTCTTCCTCCTTCCTTTGGACCTTTCCAGCGGGGAGAAGAAACGATGGAGGATGGTATTTGTGCCCACAAATTCTGCCCCCTGTGTTTCTCTTTCTTCCTTCTCTTTCTCTGCTGTCTCTAAAATGGCCGCCGCTGATGTCGCCCCACCATCCATTTCCCCTTCTTGCTCCCGCCTTGTCTTTTGTTGGTGGCGGTGCAGGGGCAGGGGCCAGGAGGAAGGAAGAAGCCTTTTTGTTTTTTCTTTGAGAGGGGGGGGGGGGGGGAGGAAGAAGCCATGACGTGATCATGGACGATGTATCTTGTGCTGCTGGGCTGGGCTGGGCCATCCTATGCTCCAATAAGCGTTGCAGTTTAAGCATTGCTGTGCCGGCGTCACACGCCCTTGGTGGCCAGCCGTTGCTGTTGGGCTGGACATTCTTTGGGCTGTCTGGGGAAATACAAAAAATTAGGCTTATTAAGGTCCATTTTGCGATTGCTCATGTGTGCTGCACGAATTTTATAATTTGTTGTAGAAAATACATAGTAAAGCAAGTACAAGTTGGTTGTTAGCCAAACAGCGAAAATAGTTGGTTCTATAAGCAGGATTATGATCAAAGTCCATCTCGATGCCAAACTCAGCCAAAGAGTAATGGTTGAAATGGTGATTTGTATGTCAAATGGAACAATAATCTATTTTTACTAACCTTGTCAAGAAGAGGACAGGGTTCTGCATTCCTGCATTTCATACGAAGAAGAGAACTGTTTATGAGAAAAATCGGACATAAAAATATACTCCAACAAATGGGAAAACCTCTAGTGTTGCATCGGAGTTTACCCCAAAAGAAGAAAACAACGTGCACTACCTCAAAGAAACAACACACACACACGTTACTAGACCTCGCCGTGCAAAAGGACACCTGCACAACAGAACACTCAACAAAAACTCGCAACCGTTGGGTGAAAACCAACACACTCATCGCCATTGGACTAGACAAACAACCACACCAGCTTAGAATAAGCAACCATCTAACTCCTACATGCTTGGCTCCCATGCTGCTGTGTGCACGTCATGCCTCATCGCGCAGTATCTGCGTCCACTGGACATCCCCGACCTCCCATGCAGCCGCCTAATCTCAACAGTAGAGAGCACTTACGCGAGATTTGAACAATTTGTCTCCAGTGCGAATTGGACGGGCCACCACGTGCCCCCCACTCAAGAGAAATACTCCCTCTGATTCTAAATTTTTGTCTTAAATTTGTCCAAATATGAATGTATCTATTCTCAAAAAAGTCTAGATACATGTAATATTTCGAAAACAGTTTAGAATCGAAAAGAGTAAAGAATATGTTCCGATCATGCCCTGACTTTGTTCAGTCCTCTGCGCCTTCTTTGCCCTGATCCAAAAAATACTAATCGCCTTGCCGTGTAGTATTAAAATCTGGTCCTTTAAATCAGCCAGACGGACGGTCCATATTTATTTATTTTTTGACGAAAATGCAGGAGCGCTGCTTTTCATACGAAGCGAAAAAATAAATTATTTACAGAGCCAAGAAGAAGAACAAGGAGCGAACGAACAACCAAGCGGACAAACTGAAGGAGGCGAATTTCAGGAAGACGAATCCTATGAAACCAACAAATCTCAATCATCTAGAAGGAAACGACTGGCTTGCATCCTGCATGCTTCCAGGACATGACCTCATCGAAGACAAGATCACAAAGCTTGGCCACGGAGAGGTGTTTGGAGTGAAAGACCCTCTGATTGCGCTCTGACCAAAGGTGCCACCACCCCAGCATTACAACGGCCCCAAGCCTCTCTTTAAGCATGGCGGAGGAGCATCGTCGAGCCTTGTCGAACCACCACTCAGAGAGAGACTTATCAGAGAGGTGCAGCATGGAAAGAACCTGAACATTGACCTGGCGCAGGAGCCGAACCCAGAAACGAGAAGTGAAGGAACAAGTGGCAAACAGATGGGTGGAAGTTTCCGGCAAAGTCCGGCATAGCTGGCAGATAGGATTAGCAGGAATACCCTTTAAAGTCAACCGATCCGCAGTGAGGCATCTTTGAAGAGCGACAGTCCAAGCACTTTGGCGGGAATTTGAATTTTCCAAATAAGCGCAACCTCCATAGAATAGGCTCTTCCAATGAATTGAAGATGGTAAGCAGAAGTTGCCGTGTACCTGCCCGATGTCTCTAGCTTCCAACAGATTGAGTCCGGCACGTCGGAGAGGGAGACACTTTGAATAATACTAGATCATGATGGCGTGCATTGCCGCGCCTGTCAGTTTCGACGATTCATTGATAGGAAAGATATAAATATATAGAGGCATAGAAAATGAAAGTTATTTTTTCATGAAGTTTATTACTCCCTTCGATCCTAAATTGTTGTCGAAATATTACATGTATCTAGACGCTTTTTAAGAATAGATACATTCATATTTGGGCAAATTTGAGTCAAGAATTTAGGATCAGAGGCACTAGTAATCAAGAGATGAATGTTAGCTAATAGCAGAAAAAATGGATTTCAATTGTTTCCAAATATATCTCAAACGCTGCTTGCAAGATATATTCGACGGCAAAGGATGATTCAAACGTGGTCGGACGGCTTAGGAGAGTGCATGTTGACAGCTCCTTGAGTGTCCAGCAATGTGAATTTTAATTGTTTTGAAGATATTTTGGCCATTGTTTGCCTGATAGATTCATACCATTGTAGCATTAGGCTGGTTGTCGACTTTTATAACTACATGAACAAAAAAAGGGGTATAAGGTATCATCCCACAGAGTTTTAGGTGAAAAAACATCATAGGTGTAACTTGGATTATGAAAATTACAAGACCCTGCATTGGGTCTTATTTCCTTAGTACTGTTAAAATCACATGTCATAATAATATTACTGCCGAGTTCCAACAGATATCCTGAACATGCTTCATGAATGCTTGGTAACCTGATACAACAACGGAAAATTCAAAGGTAAAAGTGGTAAACAGGAACAGAGATTCCAATGCACCAACCTTCAGGGCCTCAAGTTTGTACTTGTTTTTGTAAATTTATTGGAGTAGATAACAGGAAGGAGCAACACCTACAGATGAAGGCTTGGACGTTCGTGGAGGCGTGGTCGAATGTCCAGAGCGAACCAACAAAGCATTTGTTGCGCAGCCTTTGTCCTCTGCACCTGGCCATCCACTGGAGCATGCCGAATCGCAACTACAGGCATCAGAGGTCTGGCCAAACGCCTGGAGGTCATTGGCAGCAAATTACCCTGCTCAGATCTTGAGAATTGTCAGAATCGTTGCATTAGTGGAAAAAAATGTGTTCCACAACAGTGCAATTTCCGGCTTGATCTTAGAAAAACAATTGTTGCGAGGAAAATAGAACCAGCATATGTTCATTCTGCAGTAGCTACATTTAGTGGATCACAAGATTAAAATAATCGGTTTGTCCTTCTTGCACTTAATGACAATAATGTGCGTGTTCTATGCAAACTATGAAGATCCTAAGAAAAAGAACATAGCAGCACATCATGATGCTTGATGCATCTATATTGATGCAAATCTCCCATGTAAAATAACACCAAATATCAAAGCTCTGGACCACTTACTCGACACAAATCTGCAGAGAGAAAATTAAGAAAATAAGTTTAAGCACTTCATACAGTGGAACAAATAACCAATGAAAACAAATGATTTTTTCTTTCTAAATGTCCAGAAATAGCAAAGATCCAATGTAAAAATACAGACTCCTTGTTGGAATCTGTCATGCTAATTAAGTGCTAACTGTGCAGGTGTAACTGTCAGAAAACGGTAGTAGGCCATGTTGTCAAACATGATTAAAGCATGTAATCAATATTGTGTTAGAACAATGTACTTAATAGAAAATGCCATTCTGATAATGAGCATGAACCAAAGTTCAGAACCGTGGCCTCCGAGTGCTAAGCTGTCAATGAATCTCCAACTCCAAACCTTAATGTTGTGAGCTTAACTCCTACTTTGAGTTCATCTTCTTTTTCAGGAGTCTTGATATTATTGGATAGGAGTTATAAATGACAATATATCAGATAATATGCTTACCGTTACCAAAATACATCATGCGCATATACCAATGTCAAGCAGGGACGACTACAGGGTCTCAGCTCTATTTGATGCGATTGACCTAGGAAGCAAAGATTACAATAGTTCTTTAGACCAGGAGCTGAAATTGCTAGCAGCAAAAGTACCCTGTCCAGCGTTTGGCGGTGAGGGTTTCCTACATCAGAATCAAGGACGTGATTCGAGATCAGCTGCAGATTAAGAATCCTACAAACACATGATTAAGAAGCATGGTTGTGCGCCAGTCAGAAAGGTGGGGGGAATGACTTAACTGATTCTTCACCTCTCATACGTACGGAGGCCATGGCACAACGACGGTGTCAAACTCCCACGTGGACACGAAAGCTGTCGGTGGAGACCATGGCAATGTCGCCCTCCTAGCCCTCGCCTCTGGCATGGGATAAGACGGTGTTGAGGCGAGCAAAATACACAAAGAAGCCTCTTAGGGTATGCTATTTACCTTTGATGAAGGAGAAATCGAGGGTCTCGTCGCCGACGGCGAGCGAGGGCGACAGTGGCGGCTGGGCTAAATAGTCGTGAGGATTGAATCAAACCGGTTCGAGCGGTGGGGGAGAGGAGAAGAGGATCTTCCTAACCTGCCACCGCCGGAGGAGAAGGAGGGAGGGAAACGCCTAGGCTCCTCGTCGGCCGCTGGAGTGAGCGCCTAGACCTAGACCTGGGTGCGCGCGTACGATAGAGGGCAAAGAGGAGATGGAAGGGAGGGGAGGTGAAGCGAACTAATCCTTGCGCGAGGGACAGAGGCAGTGCTCGATCGGGAGGTTCCGCGTGCCTACTGGGCTGTAAACCGGCCCAATTAACAGGGTTGCTGCAATTTTCCTGGCGGAGCAGCAGCCCAGCCAGCGGGCGTGAGGCCCAGGCGCGTTTGGACGGCCAGAGATGGCCAAAAAAAACCTATTGGACGGCTGAGAGGGGTGATGGCCTGAGAACGCTCGGAGTCCGTCCCATTTTGTTGTCTCTAATTCCACAAATTGATGAATTGGAGCAGCACCTCATGAGTAGGCTGACACTTGATGTTGTGGATCCAGCAATGCTCATTGAGCGCCGCCTTGACACATTTGCCGCGAGCCCGAGAGTGATTGTAAAGGGAAGGAAAACGCTCTGCAAGCCATCCCCAAGGTGGAATCTGGTGGCAGCATGGAACAGGGCAAAAGTCGCACTGTCTTTTGTGAAGTGACAGAAAAGCTCCTTATCGATGCCTCCCCATGCAGAGAAGAGCCATCGAACTCTGAAGGCTCGTCCATGCCGAGTGAGATCAGGAATGCCAAGGCCGCCATAAACTTTGGGTGCGCACACTTTCTGCCAAGCAACAAGGTTTTTGGTTCCAGCTGGGGAATCAGAACCAGCCCAAAGGAATGAGCGGCACAGTTTGTCAATTTGCTTAATAACTCAAGCCGGCTGTTTGATGGACACCATTTGGTACGAAGGCAGTGCCGAGAGGACAGAATTGATGAGAATTAACGACCCGTCTTGGAGATAAATTGCTCTTGCCAACCGGCAAGTTTTTTTGCGACTTTATCAATGGTGGGTTGGAAATCGCTTCTCTTAAGCTTTGAAGCAGACAAAGACATACCAACACAGGAGCAAGGGAAGATGCCACGGTCACAGCCTAGTGAATTGACATCGAGCTGAATCGCCCCATCATCACATCTAATACCAAAGATCCGATTTTTGCTGAAGTTGACCACGGCCCATATTTATCAATCCCCACCGTAAAAGTCCTCAGACTTTTATCTAGTTACCGTGAACGAGTTAACGTATCGAGCCTTGACGACCTGAAGTGCTCGTTAATCCAACACTACCTGTCACCCCTATGACCCTACGTTATTTCATCGTTGATGATATATAGATTTAACATATGCTTCATTTGACCCATCTACCTCAGATATACCTACGCCCAATCCTAACTACTCTGAAATAACCGTGCAAATTAAGTGAACAAAATGCTACTTCAAAAGTAAAAAACAAATTATTAAAGATAAGATCGATGATGCCAAGCCGATGTCATCATGACACACAGTCGCTATACCTTGCAAGGAATTGCGGACCATTTTCTCTACCAAACACCAAAAGGATAAAAAAGGAAATAGATGAACAGTGTCGATCCGGTTGACAAGGGCAAAAAGGCAACGAAAGAGATATTCTAGCTAGCTGACATGCCATACACGGATACACCAACTTAATTCGTCAGTTCTAGCAATATGTCAGTTTAGTTTTGACCTGATTTTAGCTAGCGTTTATTTAGATGATAAATTCTAGTTTAAACGTTAAATGATTTGTTTATTGTTTGAATCATAGATTTTTTTTATTGCGGATTTTTTTTATTGGGATATCTGATCCAAGCACATCATAGAAGTTTATGCAATTAGGTGGGCTAACTGAATTAATGCACACTGATGATGCCTGAGACATAAATTAATTAACGTTGCACGTATGCGAATAAAAAGTGACATCATATATACCAGTAAGAAGCAAGCTATTTCATGTCCATATATTCGATGATGACTCGACACCAATTGCTTTCGGTGCATGTCCGTCAAGCGTGATTTCAGCTTGTCTTACGTGCTTTCTTAATTGGTTGTGAACTTGTGATGAGCACGCTTGAATATTTGGTGACAGATGTGTTCAGTTAATTTTCTCCAACTTTCTTCATCTATTATTCGATTGAAGTTCTCCCTATATATGTATGTAGCTACGTTCGGAGGTGATTATCTGTACTTCACACAGAAAATTAGTCATAACGTACAACTGTTACTTGTAATTCTAGCAACGGAAATTAATGATAGGAACTAGCTCAGCAGAGTTGATGTGATTTTATATATATGTAGAGGGACACAACCCCATTACTAGTATATTTAGAGTTGGTGAGTGTCATTCTCGAGGGCAGAGGTCACACTTTGAGAATGACTTGATACCAAGTTCCTATCCGTTGGAAGATAACTCTATTAAATAGACTAATTTCAGCTAATTTGTTTGCTGCTGAGCACTACCACTAGTGTCAACGATTGCTTTTTTTCTTCGAAAAAGGGAGGATCTCCGGACTCTGCATCAAGTGATCCACACAACCATTTTTATTGCATAGACTCGCTACGTTGGTGAGCTGTGAAATCTTGTGATCGTATGGATATCTGCAAAAAAAAGAGTTGTGTGTAGTAGTACTCCCAGCGGTTGATTTTCTACGCAATGTATCCGACACAAAAGATTTGCATTTTGAAATAATCTTTTAGATGACTGAATCTGTACAAAGCAGTGCAAAACAAAATTAGAGTTGGTTACGAATAGAGAAATGATGGCATGCATGATACTACCTGGCCGCTTGAAACTATTTAGGTTTAAATGTGACTTTTGACTTTCTGCTTATAAACCACAAAACATCTATTTTTAGATGTTGTTATAAGCAAAAAGTACGACCAAGTTTTTTTTTTAGGTTAAAGGTTGCAGGCAAAAATGCCTACAGTCATATATTAAAATAAAGTAACTGTACAAGTGAAAAAGAAACAAACTAAAGAGAACTATCTGAAGCTAGCCAGCCAAGAGGCCAGGTTGGAGTAATTCTTTCTTTTAGCTCTATGAAAGACCAGATTCATTTCTTCTTTGAAAAGTTGTCTGCATCTGTAGAGACTGGGAGTTCGCTGGTTGAAGATGAAGTCATTTCGAACTTTCCAAATGCTCCATGCACCCAAGATGATAATCTCCATGAAGAAAGGGACCTTGAGCTTGCGTTTGAGTGATTCCACATTTAAATGGACATTTGCTACTGGAGTGAAGTTGCCACATAGGTATGACCAGCAAGCCTTTGCAAATGGGCAGTGAAAGAACATGTGATCTTTTGTTTCTAACTGCAGCAAACCACATAAAACACATTCATATGATGAGAGCTGAAAAGACCTCTTCTGAAGCATAGCTCTGGTATTGAGGCGATTGATGAGAAGCATCCAGAAAAAGAAATTGTGCTTCAATTGGCAGCAGGATTCCTAGAGCCATCCAAAATCAGGTGGCAAATCCAGGTGATTAATTTGAGCCCTATATGCCTCGGCAGGGATGAAAGAGTCTTTCTTCCAAATGTATGTCCATGTGTCTTGGTCTTCAGCTTGGGCAACATTTTCCAGCATACCAAGGAGCCGAGTGAATTGGTCATAGGCAGTAAGTAACAGGGGGAGATAGAAGAGTGTCTCCTTTTGCTCATTCTGCATGAAGTCTTGGACAGTGTCATGCTTGTTCTTGGCAAAGGAGTGGAGGTGTGGCCATCTAGTGTCCAGTGTGTCCCCTTGCCAATGATCCGTCCAAAAAAAGGTGGTTGCCCCATTGTTAATCTTGGCCACAACAAGTTGTTTAAAAGTGTCAATCAGTTTAAGAATGTCCAGCCACCAGAAAGAAGCTGTGGTTTGTTTGTAGGGAGGAAGGCCATTGTGGTAGTGTTTTTCCCAGACAAATTGAACCCATGGAATGTCCAGCCTGTTATAGAATTTGTGCAAATTATTCATTAAGAGAACTTTATTTTGGAGGCTGATGTTGATGACACCCAGACCACCTTCTTCTTTTGGTCCGCAAACCATCTCGAGGTGGATTCTTTTTGGTGAGATCTTGTCCTCTCCACAAGCAATGTTTTCTGAATTTGTCAATCTGTTCAATGACACCTTTGGGAAGGAGGAAGGTGTTCATGTAGAAAGATAGCCATGCTGAAAGAACAGAGTTAGCCAGCTAAAGTTTTCCTCCATATGTGAGCATGCTTGAAAAGCATGTGAGCCTATTTTCCACCCTCTTGATTAGTGGGAGGTCCAAGTATGTGAAGGGCAGTATTCCAAGTTTGCAACCTAGAAACTCAGCTAGGTTTTGTGCATGATTAGGATCAATGTTCAAGGGGATCAAATTGGATTTGTGGAAGTTAACTTTCAAACCAGTAGTTATATGGAATTTGAGCATAATATCTTTGATGCATTGAATAATGATGAGGGTGTTATCTGCATATTGAATGATGGGGTAGTCAGCATCAGATGGCATATGGATGGGCTGACTCAGTAGCTCTGAATGCAGAGCCAGGTTAATGCATGACTGGAGAATGTTGGCCATCATAACAAAAAGGAGTGGTGAAAGTGGGTCTCCTTGTCTAAGCCTCCTCTCTCAGTGGATGGTCTGCCCTGGTACCCCATTGAAAAGAACTTGTGAGGTGGTTGTTGAAAGAATCATATTGATCCAATTGCACCATTTTTGCCCAAAGCCCCTGTATTGAAGCAGTTTCATCACATCACCATGTTCCACCATATCAAAGGCCTTTTCAAAGTCCAGCTTTAAAAGAATAATTTCCTCTTTTGATTTCTGACAAGAATTCAGATATTCATGTGCCCAAGCAAGGCAATCCTGGATAGTCCTGGTTTTGATGAATCCATATTGGTTTTTGTGGACAATATCTCTGATTACAATTTGTAGTCAGATGGCCAAAAGTTTTGTGATAATCTTCAGGGTGCAATTAAGGAGTGAGATTGGCTTGAACTCATTCACTGATTCAGCATTATCAATCTTGGGGATGAGAGCAATGAAGTAGCTGTTGATGCTTGAAATTGATATATTTGCTATGTGGAATTGAAAGCAGAGTTCATAAAAGTCATCCTTTATAATACTTCAACATTTCTTGATGAAGTTTGTATTTGAGGCTTATAAGCCAAAAATCAAAATTCACATTTAAGCCTAATCAAACAGAGCCTAAATAAGAGTGAATTCCAATTTTACCCCTTTATCTGGTCTTTTCTGACACTATTTATCCCATTTTAAAATCCCTGCCTCATTTTACTCCCTGTGTTGTACAAACATGATGGATTTACCCCCTTTAACAAATTATCCTGGTTCTGACATATGGGCCCACTATATAGTTGGCTCAACATGACAACCGAGGGTAATTTGTTAAAAGTGGTAAAATCTAACACATTTGTACAAATAGAAGGTAAAATGTGCCAAAGATTTTAAAACGGGGTTAAACAGCGTCACAAATAGGGGATAAAAAAATGGAACTTAGTCCCTGAATAAAGCCCAGACGGTTAAATTAGCGGATACAAGGGTGCTGAAACGGCTTACAATCCAAAGAACAAGCAAAGAAGAAATGTAAACAAAGAACACAGGTTGGAGTCGTCGAGGACCAAGGGGAAGAGACCAAAGCAGCATCTCCGGGGGAAGCTAGGGGATCGCGTCCTGCACACATATTTTAATTTATAAGGGATATATATAGCGTGCAACCCAGGGAAATTAATTAACGGAGTTGCTGATGCATGAACAGAGAGACATGTACTGCATATGAATCTCTTTTCCCCCCCTTTGACATAGACGATCCAGCATTTTGATTTGAGTACTGAGTGCAGCCACCAACCCCGGCCGGCTGTTGGCCTGTGATGCGCACACAGCACTGCAGCAGCAGCAGCAGCAGCAGTCTGCAGTAGTGACGAAGCTTTGTGACGCGCGATGATCGATCCATTTTTACTTACTCAGCTCGTGCATATATGCTTACCTACCAGCGTCCATCTTAATCCACAAATTAGGTAACCATAGCTTGCTTGCTAGTTGCATTGTGTCTGTCTATATATATACAGCAGTGATGACCACACACCACCAGAAATGGCAATGGCGGCGTCCAGCATGGAGCAGCTGCTGCAGGTCGACCCAGCAATGGCCACTTACTCCATCCTCGCCATCGCACTCGTCACAGCAGTTCTAGTCCTGATCAACAGAATCGGCGGCAACGGCGCCGGGAAGCAGCGGCGGCATGGTCTGCCGCCGAGTCCCCGGAGGCTGCCGGTGATCGGGCACCTCCACCTGCTCCGTCCCCCCGTGCACCGCACCTTCCAGGAGCTGGCTTCCGGCTTGGGCGCCCCGCTGATGCACATCCGGCTCGGCTCCACGCACTGCCTGGTGGCCAGCTCCGCCGCCGCCGCCACCGAGCTCATCCGCTCCCACGAGGGGAAAATCTCGGAGCGGCCACTGACGGCCGTGGCCCGGCAGTTCGCCTACGGCTCCGACTCCGGCTTCGCCTTCGCGCCCTACGGCCCGCACTGGCGCGCCATGAAGCGCCTCTGCATGTCCGAGCTCCTCGGCCCCCGCACCGTCGAGCTCCTCCGCCCCGTCCGCCGCGCCGGCCTAGTCTCACTGCTCCACACCGTGATCCGCAAGTCGCCGGAGCCGGTGGATCTGACGGCGGAGCTGATCCGGATGTCGAACGCGTCCATCATCCGGATGATGGCGAGCACGGTGCCCGGGAGCGTCACGGAGGAGGCGCAGGCGCTGGTGAAGGCCGTGGCGGAGCTCGTCGGCGCATTCAACGTAGAGGACTACATCGCCGTGTGCCGCGGGTGGGACCTGCAGGGGTTAGGGAAGCGGGCCGCCGACGTGCACCGGAGGTTCGACGCGCTGCTGGAGGACATGATCGCGCACAAGGAGGAAGCCAGGGCGGCCAAGAAGGCTATTCGGGGAGAAGATGACCAGGAGCCGGAGACGAAGAAGACGATGGCGGAGAGCAAGGACTTGATTGATATCTTGCTGGACAAGATGGAGGACGAGAACGCGGCCGAGGAGACCAAGCTCACCAGGGAGAAGATCAAAGCCTTCACCATCGTAAGCATTTTACATGTCCCAATCATTTTACTTAATCCATATGCTTGTTGCTTGTTGTTAATGTATTTCGATCTTCACGGCTTGGGGTGTATAGGACGTGGTGACGGCCGGGTCGGACACGTCGGCGGCGATGGTGGAGTGGATGCTGGCAGAGCTGATGAACCACCCGGAGTGCCTCCGCAAGGTGCGCGATGAGATCGACGCCGTCGTCGGAAGCAACAGGATCACCGGCGAGGCAGACATAGCGAACCTTCCCTACCTGCAGGCGGCGTACAAGGAGACGCTGCGGCTCCGGCCCGCGGCGCCCATCGCGCACCGGCAGTCGACGGAGGACATGGAGCTCGCCACGGGCGGCTGCTTCACGGTGCCGGTGGGCACGGCGGTGTTCATCAACCTGTGGGCCATCGGGCGTGACCCGGAGCACTGGGGGCAGACGGCGCTGGAGTTCAGGCCGGAGCGGTTCATGCTCGGCGGGGAGAGCGAGAAGCTCGAGCCGCGCGGGCAGCATTTCCAGTACCTGCCGTTCGGGAGCGGGCGGCGCGGGTGCCCCGGCATGGGGCTCGCGCTCCAGTCCGTGCCGGCCGTTGTCGCCGCGCTCGTGCAGTGCTTCCACTGGACCGTCGTCCCCAAAGCCGGCGAAGAGAAGGCGGTGATCGACATGGAGGAGTCGGACGGGCTGGTGCGCGCGCGCAAGCACCCGCTGCTGCTCCGCGCCTCGCCGCGGCTCAACCCTTTCCCGGCCGTCGTCTAACTAAGCCACCTGCCAATCTTACCATGCACACTTTGGTTTCCATCACCAGGTGCACCGGCGTGTCCGTGCGGCTACGCCGTCCGCCACGGCGTCGCTCTCGTCCATGTCCATTAATCTTCTTTCTGTCGTCCACACGTGTCCTGTATTTTTCATCTTCTGTTTTGGCCAACATCTTTATGGTATTCCTAAATGGGTTGGTTGCTGCTTAATTACAACCTCTGTGACGCTAATCGGTCAGGAAACACAGTAATAGAGCGGTGTGATTTGACATCGTCCATATTGCAATACTGGAATTTTAGGCTACTCCACCAAAAAGCGTGAATTGTGGGATTGGTTACCTACTTGTACGATATGGACAGATTGATACAGACAATATCCGATTCTAATGTTTCAACCAATATGAGCTGACATATACTAACTTCCATCAGATTTTCAAACTGGGGCAAAGACACATACTGAAGTTTGTGAGCATTTATTGTTTAATTGACAAAAACTTGGAGCATATGCTCAAGCATCATTATTGTACACTTAGTTTCTACTAAAAAGGCATGGTATATACCTGATGGAGTGGAATTTAAAGGTGAAATGGAATTCATAGGTGGAGTGGAGCCCTCCCAAAACTGGCCTAAACAAACAATGAAATTTTTCCTGAGATACAACTAAAATACCATTCAAAATATATCAGATATTCGACGTCCCATATAGCAAAGTCAAACCGATGTGAACCTAACATCTGCTATCTTGCAACTTCACTAACATGAAAACAAACTATTTGATGCAAGGCCAAACTGACACGATGTGGTGGTAACTACAAGTTGCCGCCAGGAACCGTAATCGAGAGCACAAAACAATGTTAGATTTTTTAGTTCATTTCGAACTCTAGTTGTTACTAGAGCAGAAAATTATTCAGAGTTCCTAAGAAAATCGAGAAGATTACCATGCTCCTGGTCAGTTCCAGGAAGTTTATCCGGAGCAGTTTTCGAAATCCTTGTCCGTGGCCTACATCAATTACTGGCGCACATACAAGGGACACACAAATACAGGATCTCGTTTGCACGTCAACAATTATCTTCTGCAGGTCTGCTACATGAAGTTGGTGTTAGCAAGCAATGTGGCCTTTGACGGTCACAAGTCACACATTTCCATGACATCCATATGAAAAGAACAGCCATACTGAAGTGTGAACCATGCGGTACAAATCCAGAAGATGGTAGATACAACATACAAATACCCTCTTTTGCTTCTACTTGTTCTTCACTCCATCGGCGCCTTTAGAATCACTATCGTATGCAGAAAGGAAGAACGAACCCTGATTCCTCTGCAGAAACCTGAGAAATTTCATCAATTCAGTTAGCAAACCAATTTGGATTGGTGGAAAATGCAATGCATGCTGAAATTTGAGTGGAAAATAGTCGAATATTGACGCAAGCATTTGTTGCACATGGGTATGCATGTCTCCAGATACTAGTAGACTGATTAAAACTGCAAGTAGCTGCCTGAATAGATTTTTGTGTACTTGGATTGGTGGAAAATGAATGCTCTATCATGGGAAACAGAGTAAGTACGTAAAATTATCAAGAAAGAATTGCATACTTGAGAATGTCCAGCAATTTCTGCTGTAGCTTGTTGAGTGCATCTTCTTCCATATTAACAGAAGCAAGTAGCTCTGGCAATTTCACTGTAAAGTAGCAGCAGCAAACCCTCTCAGAGATTGTGGTAAACTGTCGCCATCATTATTTTTTGCCACGCATCATCACCGGTTATGTTGGCATAACCAAGTTACCTATTATACTAACTATACAGAATATATAAATTATGCCTTTGGAGTTATCAGTAACTATTCCAGATCAGTTCAGTAACTACGTAGTTGGTTGAAGAAGTTTCTGTTAAAAACAGAAAGCTAGCAGCATAATGTCTGATGTTTCTGGGTCCCTTCTGAAGACTTTCAAAGTAAAAATACCAGCTGATACACATAGATCCTTTTTCATGCTTGTCATTGGGTTGAGTTTTGGGCTGTCTTGCAGATTGCAGAAAGAGAACCTGCGAGAAACCTTGTGACTGGGCTCCACGGTATAACTACAGCTGGTGGCAACTGAAGCATTTGGACAGATGCAATAACGGGCTACCGAGGCTGATCACTGGGGCATGGTTCAAGGCTCATATTTCCTCGCAGTGCACAGGAGACCACGAGAAAAGTAATCTCAATTTTTTTATGTTTATTTAGTGCTTGAATAGGACGGTGTGCAAAGGTGTGTTTAAACTCAACCCTATCTACATATATGATTCCTCATGTTTAAACATAATTGTTTTAGAGCTCTTTTGAAGCATATGAAACTGAGGAACTATAGGAAAGGATAAGAGACATACCAAACAGGCGCAGTAGATGCTCAGCTCCATATATAGTAGAGGGTGAAAAGTCACCTTTAATTTCATCCTTATACTGCTTTTGCTCTTTCTTATATAAAAGCATTGCAGGCAATGCTTTATCAAAGTAACAGCGTAATCCTCTCGTGATCTCAGCATAAGAGTCACTTATCCTGCAAAACAAAAGGTAGTAAACTCTATGTAGTTTGTAAACAAAACATTGATTGATAATGAGAATAAAGAACTTAAACAAAACAACACATGATAATTGACTTGGTAGCTCTGAATCATATTAAAATAATAAAATAATATTGCACAAGAACAGAATTCTCAAAATAGAGAGAGAAGAAGTTAGCAATATAAATAAAACTACAAGCCCATGCTACAGCTGCACATAAAATCTGTCCAAATGGAAAATAAGTTTCAGGAAGCCTGAGGAAATATGTGTATCCTGGAAAAAAACAGTGCATCCAAAACCTGTGCCGACAAGCATGTACTAATCAGGGCAAACTATTCTCAGTTAAGAAAAAATGGCACCCGCAGCAAATTTCAGAAATTTTCACTTTTTCCATAAATATCATTTCTTTTGGAATTTTAACTTTACAAGGATAAAAGAATTAGGAGCTATATCCTCTACAAAGAAATACAACTATTCTAGTGGAAGCCACCTTAGTTAGGGAAGGCTGGAGATGGTGCCCAAAACCATGATTTTAACACAGGACATAGGATAGCCACCAAGCTACCATAGTAGGTATGTTTTCTGGAAATATGTTTCCCGTCTTGGTCATAATTTACCAGGACCAACTGATAGATCTGAATTCATATGAAATCAGTTTCCCTGATACTTACTGGATCATCAATTAATATGGCACAATGTTACTTTAGCATCATGAACCCAAACCACTGACTAAGATAATAAAAAAGGCAGGTTAAAGAAATTTAACGATTCAAGTAAACTATTGCACGGCATCATGTATTTTCATGCAACCTCACATGTAACCATAAAAAATAGCAAATAGACCAGAAATCATAACATTAATTACTGACTTGTTATCCTTCTTTACCCGGTGCTCCAAATACTTCTTTAGAATATCATCAACGGAGGGGGATCGAGGTAGTTTTACAAGCTGCAGAACAAGGAAAATGCTCAGGTGGCATCATCAAATCATAGCAGAGAATTTGCTGAAAATAATCGAGCCAGGCGTTGAGATTCAACCCATAAAGCTACAAGAATGATATAGTTCTCTCCTTTATGAAAAACTGGCGAGGACAACTGATATAACTTTCCATGTTGACAATGCAGGATTTCAACCATATTTTCTAACAAGTAGCATTCCAAGTCCAAGTCTGGTGCAGCCACTATCGACTTTGTGCAACGGGAGGATCATCCTACAGCGAAAGAATTCATGGATGACGATGCAGGATTTCTGCCAGAGCTTGCCGAATTTCTAGCTCGATGAAGAGCTGTTTTCTTGAGTGGGTAGAAATATTACTCCTTCTATGGTGCACATATCGGTGTCGGGAATCAAAGAAGGCTAGTGACTACAATTGGAGAAGCAGCAGTCAAGGTGGACAGTAGCAGGATAGGAAGATTTGTTACGAGTCATTTGAGTTGGCTATCCCTTCAGTAAACTATGTATCTTTTCAAAAAACAATTGATCACCATGTGATCTTTTCAAATAGTCAAGAAAAATTGCCTTCCCAAAGCGCAGCTCAAAGCCTGAGTTATTGTTTTGGCCTTTTCTATCTTGCCCTGAGACATACTTTCCGCTTTGATCTCATTGTCACACGAACACAGGTCAGCCAATAACAGGTATGAAGTACTGAGGGCGTGTTCGGAAGTCTCCTGCTCCAACAAAACTCCCAAAATCCGGCTTTCCATCGTGACTCTAGCGCCTGCGGTGGAGCGCAGAACGTTCGGCAGAGCTCCTCAGTTCGTACAGCGCTGGAAGCCCATAACCCGAGAGCATTCGCAGCTAGCCCAGTTCAGCCTGCTCGCTGGAATCAAGCTGGAGCATTGCAGGCCGACTCGGGAGAGAATTGACCCCAGCCAGGAGCAGCTGGTTCCAGTTCCTCGGCGTTCCTGCCGCACCTGTCGCCGTCCGACGGGGACCTGCTCCGGTCGCTCTCCCGCTCCGTACTTGCGTGCGGCGTTCGCGTCCCGATCCAGGCGGTCGAAGCTCATCGTGGCCGCGTTCGACGACCTGCTGCTGTGCGCGGCCACCGCGGGGGACCTACCGCGGTCCGCGTCGCTGTGCCTACAGGAGGTGCTCCTCGTGCTGCAGCGGTTCAAGGCCGTCATGGCGGACTGCGGCGCACGGAGCCGGATGCGGCTGCTGCTGCAGTAGGACGAGACGGGCGCTGAGCTGCGAGACCTGCACCACGACCTCGCCATGATGCTCGGCCTCTTGCCCGCCTTACACTACGGACGGAATTCTGCATCTCGGAGGAGGAGGAGGTCGCCGCCGGCTCGCCGGCTCGCGATGAAGCGGATGTGGCCTCGTCGGTGGAGGTTTGTCGCCCCGGATGTTGTTCAGTGCGGAGGAGAACGGGGAGGAGGAGGAGGGCGGCGGCAGGGCGGCTACCGGAGGCGGGGAAGGCATCGGGAGTGGGAGAGTTGGGGCGATTTAGGGGTTGGGAAGGAGAAGGACTGTATAAAAAAGAGAAGGACGGGGAGAGAAATAAAGCCACGTGAACCGTTTTTCACTTGGCGGTGGCACATTGTCTGTAATTTTGGTCTGCTCCACGTTTTCTAATTCCGGGAATCTCCAAAAGAGGTGCTCCGCGTTTTGTGAAGGAAATTGGGCTAGCTTCTTGGATCTAGCTTCTTGGAGTTTTTGTGTTCGGTGCTGCTCCGGGGTGAATTTACGAGAAGCTAGAAGCTGGTGGGTTGCCGAACACACCCTGAGTATGCTTAAAAGATCAAGGTTGTTGATCTCACTAGGTCAAAGGGCATATATCAAACTGATAAATGGTTTTCTTTTCTAAGAAAATGCCAGTAGCTGCCTAGTCTGAGCAACATCTTATCCAACAGCCGAGGCTGCAAATTCATTTTCTCATTCTAAGGCTTGTTCCTATTTGATGCATGCCCTTTCCTTTGGTACTCGTTGCTTTCTAAGGTACATATTATTTCCATGCCAACTGAAACACAAGATGTAACTACTAATGTGACATAACAAGATCGAGTGCAATTTACATATACATAAAAGAAAGATAGTGCAGTACCTTACCCAGCTGCGTGACAAACTCCCAATCATCAACAAGTTGTTTCTTCAGTGTTAAAGGAAATTGTGACATCAGTGGACTCTCTGATGACCTTCGTTCCTTTTCCTGAATCAACAGATTTAGAGTCATCAACACATGGCTTGATAGAAGACTATGCAAAGTGGTTTGTTACAATCTATCAAGTTGGCAAACATAGCTGAAACATTGAAATTATTAGTCTCATCCATGATATGTTAACTGTAACTGGGTAAAAATGGTGGTTCCATTTCAAGGTACCAGAACAAGGTAACCAGTACTTCCAAGGTTGCCTCAGCTTTAGGCGTTTAGGCTGTAGTGATCATATGGTAATCGGCATTGTATCTATTTTCCTATTTAAAATCTTGATGTATGTATGGATATTCATAAATCTCAACAGAATAGGTTGTGCAAATAGAATAACTTAAACAAGTAGAAGGCTAAAAATCGGATTTCGAGATCAAACTGTTACAGAAAGCAGCACGAAAGAAAACGGCACCTAATGATCATTAAGAAAATTGTAATTATCATCCCAAGTCAAGGGAATTTGAAGGAATATTCAAATTTGTAAACATAAAAAAGCATGCAACCTGTGTCTCAAAATCAGATAATTTTAACCTACAAACTTTTTCCAGCCAGTACACATGTACCCTGAGCTGCACTGCAATAACTGCCAAATGCACACAATTCCAAGTGCTCTGTACTGGAAATTAAGAGTTCTGGGCCTCTAATCCTGAATAAAAAGTGCACAGAGATGCATAATACTTCATTGTACAACCTTTTTTGGTAAAACAATGTGCCTGCTAATGGACCCAATTGCAAAACATGCAAGAAAACAGAAATATAAAAGTGATGGTTTAATAATAGTATCTGTGAAGGCATGATTGCAGTATAGCACGGAATAAGGAAAATGCAGAGTATGAAGTGCATGTAAAATCAAATACTTTCACAATGCAATGTATTTGGGAACGGTAGCCACCTCAGCACCAAGCTGATTCTTGCGCTTCTTCCCCTTGACTGGAATTTCAGCATAACAAAGGTATTAGAATATGTGCTATGCAAAAATAAGAAGCAGCAGGGTAAAAATTGAAAACAGACAAATGCATCAACCGACAAGGACAAGAGAAAGATGAAACAAGGAATTTTGTAAAAATAAGAACAGTAGGCTTACCAAGAACCTTCGTGTCCTCTTTATCGGCTTTTGGTTCTGCTGCATGCAATTATCGTAACCAATTAAGTGAAATTTCAAGAAAAAGAACAAAACATGATAATAACTATATAATATGAACAAAGATATCTGAACTTTTTAAGTGCCCTATCACTGTTATAACAGGCGGGCTAGGTGCTAAGGGCCACCCCAACTAGCACCTAGTGCATTGTAGAACATTGTGCCCTATCTTCAATATTACACAAATATGTAAACACATATTTATCTATTAACATTAGCTGTTTCAGCAACTATCACAATACTATTCCAACAATGGACTACAACTTGGCAAGCTAGTTCACATAAACATATCCCCGGATGCAAGTACGCAACTTGAACTTTATCCGTCAATACAGAAGATCATGATGTTTATTTATAACCATTCATCATTTACAAATGTACTCCAAAATAATGTTCCTATTAAAGAAACATTTATTGTTTGTAGCAACATGCCACTAACCATTAGAGCCTTTTGGGTTATGCTGTGCTGAACGTCCAGACTTGATGGTTTTGTCAACTGTCTGATTCTTCTGAAGCTCTTGTTGTTTGCGCACATTATCCTCAGACAATTTCAGCAAACGATCACTTGCAACCCACTCATCCCAGCTATAGCCATTGAAAAGTGGAAAAGAATGTATATGTGGTGAATTTCAACAGCAGGGGAAGACATTATTAACTGCAATGATCTCAACATAACAAGCAAGACAAAAACAAGCATTTGACAGGAATGCATGAATACATTGATACAACGTAATTGCGTAAAACTACAAATGTCAAGATGAAATGCTATCAAAATACGATCCTTAACAACAATATGCCCCATCTGAGTTATACACATTAGCAACAGTAAGCACTAAACACTGGAATCCTCCTCTGTGAATAATTTATTCATCAAACCACCAAACAACTGTATAAGCTCAAATCAACCACAAGCCAAAAGAAACAAAAAAAATGACAACTGTATAATCGTAAAGTACAATGCCACAAGCGTGGCTGCGACCAAAAGCCAACCACTATACAGAAACTAGAGAACAAAAACAAAGCCAAAAGAACTGTCAGTCCAACCTAAACAAAAAGGCAGGAGAAAACAGAAAAAACAAAGGCTAAGCTACGATAACCACACAACCTGTTATATAGCAGGGTAGAGAGTGTAAGTATGCAACTATTACACTCTTGATTTCTTCAAATTTCTTCAATGAAAAACTGGACATTGCTAAATGATGCTTCCCAAGAAAATTGCCTTCTATTGTGAAATGGATTAAGTATGTTTACTGTTCAGAGTATGAACAATATGTTGGTAACTGACAACAAAATCAAATATGTACCAAAATATAATACAGACCACAAAGGCCCCACGTATGACCCAAGGACAAGACAAACATGGTGCATTATCCAATACTAGAGAACTGACATTCAACTTAAACAGAAATAACAGGCTATAACTGGCAGTGGCCAACAATTCTGAATCCTAAAGCTTTTGAAATGATGTAATATTAAACATAGAATTATCATGCATAGTATTTGACAGAAATATATATCTGGCGTTCTGGCCAAACAGAAAGGCAGATGGTTTAGTCAATGCTGAGAAGTGGGAAGCTGTGCATACTCTCACAACCCTCGTGAAAATTATCGCTCAGTACTTCGTAATCCGAAGGATGGACAGTCACACAAAATCATTTTAGTTTTAGATTTCACGAGCTGAAAATAAGTGCAGATACAGTGCATCTGGGTTTACCTAAGTTGAGAACTTATCCTTTATAGAAAGCTGGACTGTGCATGATAGAATGGCTAACTATATGTAATGACTATGCCAATTGCTTGATCAAGTAAGGACATTGAAAGTTTATTGCTACTGAAGAACTATAGACCTTAGCAACATCACCTAAAATGTACGCAACAATAGAAAGAACAGGAACATAGTAATAAAATGTGAATATGAAAAACTTATCTAACGACCCCTGTGGCACTTACTTCTTATTCCAGCCCTACAAAAAAGAAGTGAAATTTTTTATTACACCAGGAAACAAAAAGACCTTTAAGGAAGAGCCAAATAAAAACTAATAATATCAGTTTTTTCTATATCCTATCACTCAGAGTGCCCAACAATTTTAAAACAACGAGGAAATAATGGCTTGAGGCAATTTTTCATGTTTTACAATGGTGACTTCGAGGACTTACAAGATAATGGACGAAATATCGCCACTCATCCTCCCGATTTTCAGTTTTTTGAACCTTCACAAATCCAAAGGAAATAACAAATTCTTGCCATTAGCAACATATTCAACATGACAGCAAAAAAATATGTACAGCACAGGTATGCACACTGAATCTATTCAGCCAAACAATCATAACTTGTATGAACCCAGCAGGCTAGCACTAGAGAACTTCTGAGAAATAACAAATAAGTACTACTTTTTACCTTTTCAGTACAAAACAAGAGGAAACCAACTGCAACTTTAGAATGAAATAAAATAAAGAGGATACATGTTCCTTCTACTTGGATTGATTTTGTGCATCCACACAGCCTGGAACTTTCGTTTTCCCAATCGGCCAATTTGTCGCCGTGTATTTTACAGAAGAGTTAGAATTCTCGTACTCAACCAGTACTATTGAGGGGACTTTCAGGTGTGGCAACTGAACATATAATTATTTATTTTCAGGTGGCCATCTTAAAATACAAATCGAGTCTCATCCTGGTAGTCCAAGAAAACATGCCACCATGTGTCAAGTCAGATAGACACGGCGTGTTGTCTTTGCTTCAGACTCATGTCCATACGTGTTATAAGCATATAGACCTGTTAACCTACAACGATAGTACATGACTGTTCGCCACAGTTCATAGCAGTAAGGAGAACAACGGTTGGCATGCCCAAATATCTGGGTGGTGCAAACGAAGGATAATGGTGTTTCATACAACGTAATGTCGATGGAACCGGATTCGAATTCCCTAAACCCTCACTTCCTCCACTCCAAACCCTAGCCGTAACGGGACAAATGCAAATAAGAAGTAAAACCTCCGCGGAGTCGGCATAGCGGCCGTTGCGACGCCAACCCTAGAAACTGAACGGAGTTGGATCGAGGGAGAGAAGTAATGGGGGAAGTGAACCTTGGCCTCGTAGAGGAGCGGGCCGTGGTAGGCGAGCACCCGGTCGCCCTCCATGAAGGCCGCCGGCGAGTCCTTGCCCCCCTTGTCCTTGTCCTTGCCGCCGCTCGTGGTTGTGTTGGAGCTGCCCCCCATCGCCCTTGCTCACGCGCGCACGCCGACGAAGGAAGTGGGGAAGGAAATTCGGAAATGGGGAAGGAAAACTCGAGCGATGCGAGGCGAGGCAAGGAAGGAGACGAGGAAGGGAGGGACGGGAGGAGGAGCCAGCGGTTAGAGGAAGGAAGTCATATGGGCCTTCGCTCCAGGCCCAAACATAGCAAATGCCTTCTCCCTTGCAGCCAAGGCCCAAGGGGAAAACGGTCCTTGCTGGCATGTATCACAGGCATCACATAATATAAACTGTCGCCATTCTCAAAAAAATAAAAAAATAATACCTAACTGCTCAAAAGTGGCTATGCACTTATTGAAAGAAACGGATGCACATGCTTTGGATCCATCCGATTTCTCCGAGACGATGCGCACCGCCCGATTCTTTTAGGACAACCTGCCTCCTTCACCCCGCACGTGTGGTCCCTACATGCCAGGCATGTTTTTCAGTTTGCCTGTCGCCTCCTTCCTTTCCCCATCCCCATTTCTCTCCCTGGAAACTAATCTCGTCGGTGCTTCTGCCTCGCGCGAGCAGTGGATTCGGCGCACCAGGGGACAGAGCAAGAGGCGTAGGGGATTAGGGGTGTGTTCTCCGAGGAAGTCCACGGCGACAGGGGCGACGGCGGTGTGAGCTTGCCCTTTGATTTCCCCACGGCGCAACTCCACCCGCAAGTTGATACAGGGGCGAGAGCTCTTCCCTGCGCGGCTGCCTGCCGGCCCCAGCTGACTGGAACGCGCGGATGAGGGCAGCACCGCCGTGGGCTCGCAGATCAAGGGGGGCTCGCAGATCACTGGTCGGGGTTGGGGGAGCAGCCGGAGAGGAGAAGCAGAGCGTGCGGGCGATGGCGGCGTCAGCGAAGAACTGGGAGAGAGGCGCAGCGAAATAGGGTGTGGTTGTGGGGGAAGTCTGCAGCATTGGGGCCGGCGGCGGGGAGGTTAACGGTTGATTATGCCGCAGCGTGAGCTCCACCAGTGACTGCATGTCGCGTGGCAAGATGGGTGGGGCACGCCGGGCCGCAACGATTCCGGCGGGCACTTCGACCACCGCAGGTGCATCGAACAAGGCGAGCGCATCGAGCATGGCGTGCGCATCTATGGTTTGCATCGAGTTTTCATGGTTAGAACCTCTCATATCCTGCCCAAACCCCTAGGCCCCAATCTAAGCAATTTTCTATCAATTTTGTGGGGCTCTAGGTTTGCTCCCGCAGCGATTTGAAGTAATTTTATACTAAGTCATTTTGGGCTCTACTGTGTTCATTTTTTGGCTAAATTTCCTGTGGTTAGCTTGCAATTTGTTATGTTCATTGAATCATTAGTGGTAAATTATGAGACAATTATTTATGCAATTTTATTTCTAAATCTAACTTGCAATTCACTGTGTTCATTTTTGGGCTAAATTATATGTTCATGGGTAAATTTGCTATTCTGCCGGGAACTATCGATTTTCAGGACTTGTTTTTAGTACTGGCACACGTGGTTGCAGTTTTGCACCATCTAGTCAATTTCCCCACTTGTGATTGATCAAAAGTTGCTTATCATTTTAGGAATTCACTCATTGTTCAGTTTTTTTTTTTTGAATAGGAGTTGTATGACTGATTAGGCAAACCATCGAGTAGAAGTTGCTTCATTGTTCACTTTTTTATGATTCTAAGTTGCCTTTGAACGATTAGGCAAACCATCGTGTAAAAGTTGTTTCACTGCTCATGTATGTTGATTATAATTTGCCTTAGCTTATCGAACACTATTTTTGAATAGGAGTTGCATGACCGACTAGGCAAAACCATTGAGTAGAAGTTGCTTCACTGCTCATGTGTGCTGATTATAAGTTGCACTCCTTAGCTAATTGAACTCTGTTTTTCTAAATAGGAGTTGCATTACCGATTAGGCAAACTTTTGACTAGTAGTTACTTAAATGCCCGTGTTGTTAATTATATGTTGCTTTAGCTAATCGAACTATTTTTCATTTTTGCAGTTGCATGACCGATTAGGAAAACTATAGTCTAGGAGTTGCTTCATTGACCATTTTGTGGATTATAAGTTGCTCTTAGCTAATCAAACTATTTTTTAATAGATATTGTATGGCAATTGGCAAACTATCAACTAGGAGTTGCTTCACTTATTCATTTTTGTTAATTATAAGTTGCTTTTAGCTAATCGAACTATTCTTTGGAATAGGTATTGCATGACCGGTTATGTAAACTATCAACTATTAGTTGCTTCAGTTTCTCATTTTGTTTATTACAAGTTGCTTCAGTAACTACTTAGTTTTGAATAAAAGTTGCATCACCAATCAACTGTGTCTAAATAGAAGTTGCTTAGCCTAAGCATCTTTTCTTTTTTATTAAAGAACATGAGGCTGTTGGTGTTGACAACACACTACAGGTAATTGTGTTTCCTCTAGCAACTTCTATAAGATACAACATACAAATACTGAGTAAGCAACACTTAATGTTTTACTTGTAAAGGGAAGGGGGTGATGGGCTTCCATAAGTGCTTTTGCTTTTTTGAATAGGTTTTGCCTGATCGATTAGGCAAATCAGTGACTAGGAGTTGCTTGACTTTTACTTTATTTTTATTATAAGTTGCCTTCGGATGAATTGAACTATTTTGAATAGGTGACCCATTAGTCAAATTAGCGCCCAGGAGTTGCTTCACTTGTTCATCCTTTCGATTATAAGTTGCTTCACTAACTATTCAATTTTTTGAATAAAAAGTACATGACTAATCAACTATGTTGAATTAGAAGTTGCTAGCCTGAGCAACCTTTTTTAATTACAAGTTGCCTTTTGCTAATCATACTATTGACTTGAAGCTGCATTACAAGCCATATTTTGAAGCAATAATTGCATGATTAATCATCTCTTTATTTGACTAACCATTTAATTTTAATTTTACTGGATCAGAGTTGCTTCAAATAGGTTCCATGAAGGTAAGAAGAGAGGAGAAAACAGAAACGAGCCCTTGGAGAAGAAAGTCCAAAATGTAAACAGGGAGGGGGGTACAAAGGCAAAGGTGGGGGCTGCTATTTTTGTACCCTTTGCGTTCTTTGCTTGGGCAACTTTCGTGTCCCACCAAAATGAAGGAACACTCTGTTTTTGGCTCAGGATGTTGTATGAGCTATGGCAGGCCAGAAATGACGTCTCTCGTGGTGAACCAATGAAGAATCCAAATGATATAGCAAGAAGGGTGTGTCATCTTGTTGAGGAATGGGGAAGCCTTCAGAGCGGACATCAGGAAAGCTTGTAGTTCCAAACGAAAAATGGGCTTGTCCACCCAGGGGCTGGTTTAAAGCTAATGTGCACTCCTTGTGATTTCTCAGGTACTGGAGGTGCAGGTGCTGTTATAACTTATAAGGCGAGATGACGGGAGTTTCGTGGCTGCAAGATGTTCCAGTCTTCAACAAGTCGTTGATCCGCTTCTGGCAAAACTGTTTGTAGCGCGTATGGCTGTGGAGCTGGTGATTCAGCAGGGTTTAAGTTTTCCTTAAGTTTTATACAGGTTGAACTTGACTGTGCGGAGGCAGTTAAGAAACTGACGAGCCCTGGGCTGGGTAGGTCTATGTATGGGCTATTTGTTCAAGAGATTAAATTGTCGGCTAGGAGTTCTGGTAATGTTCAGTTCGTGTGGTGTCGTAGAACAGCCAATGTATGTGCGCATGTACTGGCAAAAGCTAGGTGATGCTCTTGAGTTTGAATGCTGGGTGGATTCGCCACCGATCTGGTTGGAGCAAATACTGTGTAAAGACATGTTGTAACCTGTGTGAAAGAAATCCCAGCTTTTCTCAGAAAGAAAAAGGAAACTTGTGTGAAACCCTTGTTTACTTGCCTGGCGTGGTCCTGCTACAGGAGGGCCAGGGAAAGTAGGAACGATGGCGCGGGGGCGGGGGATCGGGAGGGTGGACGCTCGTGGAATCAGGAGGGAAAAGAAACATTCCTTTTTAAGAAAGGCTGGACCTGGTTTACCGTATTTGGGTGCGCGCCCTGAAGATCCTAAGAGTGCACGAGCATTCGCCAGCACTGTCCAAAATAATAATAAACTATCGCCGCACCAGCAGCACGGACAGTGTGCAAACAAACAGTGTGGAAGTACATGTCGAGAACAACTACAAACAATAGACAACTTATGGTTAAAATTTAAAGGTCTTCCAGTTTCATCGTAGTTCTGGTGTGACCATGACGCTCTATTTCATGAAGTTTGTGGATCTAACAACTCATAATTTCATGATTTTGGTCATCTTTCTCGTTGGCTCGGCGATGATTCAATGATTCGACAACTTGTCTTCCGAGGGGTATTTTCTCGGCTACCACGCGTTCAACGATATTACGCTCTTACCCTTTCGGGTGGACGGCTCAATAAAAACATAGAAGGTTTCTAAAAAAACATATAAGGTTAGTCTAGGTTTGTGCAGGTCTAATCTTATCTTTTACTGTTTTGTCACAATATTTTTTGGAGAAATATCAATATGCGAATTGCACTATTAGATAAACTGGTTTCAAAGATCTTTTTAATGTAACTTTCGGTTTATCTGAAATCTTTGTTGCCTTTCTAGTTTTTTCGATTAATTGTACACGGTTCATTGAATAAATAAAGGTAGATCGTTGTTCCAAAAATAATATGGACGACTAAGGTGGCTTCAATTCTGATGACAAACTTTTGAATGGGAAAATGCAATCCTTTTGTTGGAGATCACCGCTCAAAGAACTCATCATCCTTGAGGCACCATCCAACCATCGTCGCCATGCCTCTGGGGCAATGTAGCTCGCCATCATGGTGACTAGTTCGTTGAGCTCGCCGCCTCCACGTGTCGAACCATCCCCGCTGGCGCTCCTTTGACGCACCACCATGCCCTGGCGGCCCTTGGGCTTCAGGTCTCATGACATGCTTGAGCACGCACTCAGTCCCCTGCTACGGCACCACCGCTGCAAGAAGAGTACGCATCACCTTTAGGCCCTGTTTGGTTGGGCTGTGGCTTATCTAAAAGCAGCTGTGGACCGTCTGCTGTGAAAAAGCAGCTGTGGGTTTTTTGCTGTGGATCGCTGGCGACAACAGTCAACAGGAGTCCTCCTGCTAGGGTTTCAAGGTCCCCCCGCCCCACAACCCCTCCGCAAGCTGTTGAGATTACAACATGGGTAGGTCCCAACACCAGATTGCTTGCTATTTCCCATGTTCGTTTTTATAAGACGTTTTGACAAGACAAATTGGCTTGCCAAAACATCTTATCAAAGGGAACGGGTGGAGTAGTTTGCTAGGAACATCCCCAGGAGATTGTTATATGGAATTGTAGACAAATTGGCTTGCCAAAACATCTTATCAAAGAGAAACTAAAACCTGCGAGAGGAAACCACTTTTTTAAGACATAATACAGCTCATACCGAAGCATTACCGAAGGGACGCAAATCACCATAGAAATAGACAACCAGGTATAATTAGTGGGGAAAAGAAAACTAAGTAAAAGTAGATAGATACATGACATTAGATTACAAGCAACCAATTGAACTGACCTACCATCCACATTCCTTGACTAGCCTGCTACCTATGCTGCGATCTCATCCCCCATCGCTCTAACAAGTGGACATGAGATGAAGAATGATACATACACATACATACATACATAGTAAAGGTCAAAGCCGTTCCTTCCTGCCTAGGTATACATATGCTGTTGTCGTCCATGCATGAGGTACCTTTGACATGATATATTGATGTAGCTAGCCTAGGCAGCTATGTATGTGCCTGTCAGTCATCAGAATCAGAGGAGCTGGAGCTGCTTTGTGCCTTGGCCCTCCGGCCTTGGATCGCCGGCTTCAGATGCTGCCGAGGGTCGCGGAAGGAGAGCGATGACTGCGATGGCTGCTTGCCCCTTGCCGCTGGCGCTGGTGCTGCTGCTGCCGCTGCCTTCTTTTTTTCAGCGGCTGCTTTGGCTGCTGCCTCTTTCACCTCCCTGCACACCCTGTCCAGAATCGCCAGGAAATCACGCACGACGACAAACAGACGCAGGCCCTCGTCCTTTCCGGTGCTGCCGTGGAAGTAATCCACGGTGGAGCGCACCAGCGCCCGCAGCTTCTTCTCCTCCTCCAACAGGTGGGTCACCTGCACCTGGGTCTGCTCTATGAACTGGACCAGCTTGCACTGAAACCCGCTTTCTTCGTCCAAGCTCTTCAGGCCCGTGTTCAGGAACTCGTTCGCCTTCACCAGCCTATGCCCTAGGCTCGCCACCGTGATGGTTAGCGCATCCGCGTCCAAGATTGCTGCCTTGCGGACGTTCTGGAGGTCATCCCCCAGGCTGGAAACCACATTAAGGCCCAACTGCTTGTAGTGCTCTGTGTCGTCGCTGACATCCTCGGTGAGATCGTCGGTACTGCTCACACTTGAGATGCTGCTGTTCTGCTCCTTTGCAGCCCGCACAGCGCGGACACCCTCCGAGCGGATGATCTCCTGGACGACGAAATGCAGCAGCGTTGTCTTGCCATCTAGCCCCTTAACATCAGCAAGCTTCAGAAGGGTGTCAAGTTTGAAGGCCTGCGCTCCCCCTCGAAAGGTACCATCATTCATCCGGTTGCCTGTTTTAAGTACCGCCTCCAGTAGCTTCTTGAAAAGACGGCTGTACCTAAGCTCTTGGCAGGCCACCTGCTCGACCAGAAAATCTTTAATTCATGCATTCATCGGTACAGTGAGGTATAAAAGTATTAATTTAATTTACCTCTAAGGTTTCAAATGACTGTTTTACACCCGCAGCCTCTTCCGGCAAACTGGCCATCAAAAGCAGCACCTCCAGGCGCTGGAAAATGTAAGGGATGTCAATGATGGTCTTCAAGAATTGCTCTGCAGGACCAAGTTGAGTCATCTCTCCGGTATATAGTCGAAGCCGTAGCTCCTCATCGCTAGTTGGAGTCCACCTTAGCAAGGTTTGTATCAAATCGGAGGGGAGTTCGTGCCCTGCAAGAAATTACAAAGGGAACAAAAAAGCCCAGCTATTGGTCCCAGCTTACGATAGAACAACTGTCAAGAGTTTACCGTAAAATGCAGCACTCAAAGGAAAAATCTTTCTTTCTCACCTTCTCACCATGGAGACATTTCATATATCAAAGAGATATCCGTTTTAGACAGCAAAACTAAAAATCAAACTGGGCACTTCGACATGCTTATGTAGGACAAGTTTAAAAGTAAAAGTGCAGTGTGTCGATTTTACCTTCTGTAACTGCTATACGTACATCTTCAGCTGAAATGCTGAGTGCCTTCAGTGATATTGCTAAATTTTGTGCCTTTTTAGGATCGAGTATCCTAACAAATTGAGGAACCTCCTTTGCTGGCTCCTTTTTGCCATCATTACCTTTCTTGTCAACAGGGTTGCAACCAAAAAGAGTTTCGATCATCTCCTCATTAAACCTACCAATGAATTAGTACAATTGAAGATTTAATCACAATAGAAAGTAAGCAATAGGTAGAGATATACAACATCAGCAGCATCAGCAGAAACAATAACAAAAGTCATGTAGCTTTTAGGAGCTGGTTAGCTTACTGGAAGGATCCTGCTTTAATTTGATCCCACACCATTGCTTGATCTGCACTTGCAGTGACTTTATCCCAGAAGAAGGGTTTCAACTTTGTTTTTGAAGAATCTGCAATTGGAGGTGCACCTCCTGCCTTCTTAAGCGGCGGCGGTCCACGTCCTTTTGGACCACCAGGCATTGCTGGTGGCGGAGGTCCAGCTCCAGGTGGTCCACCTTTTAGCGGTGGTGGTGGAGGTCCAGGTCCGGCTCCGGCAGCCCTTGGAGCAGGAGGTGGTGGTGGCCCTGGAGAAGGTGCAGCGCCTGGCTTTGGAGGTGGTACTGGAGCTGCTGGTGCTGCTGCTGCGCCTGGTGGTGGTGGTGGTGCAGGTGCACCTGGTGGCGGTGGTGGTGGTGCAGGTGCAGGTGCAGGTGCCGGGGCACCTGGTGGTGGTGGTGGTGCAGATGCACGTGCAGGGGCACCTGGTGGTGGTGGTGGTGGTGGTGCAGGTGCACCTGGTGGTGGTGGTGGAGGTGGTACACCGGGTGCAGGTGGTGGAGGTGGTGTGCCAGGAGCCTGTGGATTTGGAGGAGGAGGTGGAGTAGCCTTCTGATGAAAATCTGGAAGTGGTGGTGGTGGTGGACCTGCAGGTGCAACTGTGCTGCTGGTAGCAGAAGAAACTCCAGCCTTCTCTGCTGTGGAGTTAGCGACTGTTGGTTGTCCAGCGATGGTCGTTATTTCGTGCGAGGCCATCCTGCTGTGTCTCTCGATCAGTTCTTGCTTCATTGACATCGCTCCTGCTGACTTCAACTTCCTGGATGGCTGTGCTGTATGCAACTTCCTGGATGGCTGTACCGATGAAAATTCATCTGTCTGTTTGCTCTCAGATGATGGACTGCGTGGCAATGCTCCCAACCTACTGACATCGATCGGGGTAGCGCAAGACTTACGAGAAGAACCTGATGCATGCCAAGGCATAAATACAAGTAAATATGTCATGCAACATATTGGAAGGAAACAAAACAGAAGTGAGCTGCACCACCTGATAGGTCGCTCAAACTCAGGAGTGGTTTATCATCATATGGTGATGTTAAATCTTCGCTTCCACGGCAAGCCCAGAAGACCAGACCGATAATAGCCACCAATGCGATAGCACCGACTGCCAAGACAACAGTAGAACCAGAATCATCGTCCGCTGCCCCTGATTTAGAAGACTTTTTAATAGTTGTGACTAGTGGACGAGTCTCTGCTTCGGAAGACAAAACACTCGTAATTGCAACTTTTTCTGGCTGTGACAAAGAATATTGTGTTGTTGAAGTTTGTTCAAGTAGATATCTTCTTCTTGATGAAAAAGGGGGACTGAAATTATTGGAGCTGGGAATTCCTGACTCTTCGTCATCCTCCTGCTTGTTCCCAGAGACACCTCGTGGTAAAGGGAAACTATGCTCACTTAAGCAGTCCAGAAAAGTATTGGCAACTTCTGCTGACAAAGTAGTGGTCATTCGTTCCTTGATCTTTTCATTTGTTCTGTATGAATTGCTGATAATGTTGCATAGATAGGTGTAATAAGACTGATTTTTAACACTGTGAAGAACTATCCTGTCTAAACCACAATTCACCCATAATTGTTCCACCTGTGTGTAAAGCAAAGCGTGAGAAATAATAATCAGTTAAAACGTGGATACTGTACTTCAACTTACAGATTTCATGAATGATCAATTAGTCACCAATTAATGGTTCTTGACAAGGAATGATGGTCAAAATGCTACTCCCTCTGTTCCTAAATATAAAATGTCCCATCTTTATCCTAAGTTAAACTTCCAAGTTCGGCCACGTTTATAGGGAAAGTCCACCAACATCAATAACTTTAAATTAGTTTTATTAAATATGTCATGTTAGTATATCTACATAGTCTACAGATTAACCTAAACAATATATCGATGGCAAAATCCGGCATGCAGCAAGATTACAAGCACTACATATACCAATGCAAGACAAACAACTCTATTTCTTACCAATTCATCACCTATTCGGCTTGGAAGAGATGGAGGGGGAGATGGTGGTGGCCACAATGAGTTCTTCCTGACTGCGGCGACGAGCCGCAGCCCGTCACAGTCTGTGAGCGTGAGGAGCAGGAGAGAAATGAGGCATGCGCTGAGGAGCCATTTCAATCTGCTCCTCGGCCACCTCATCCTATATATTTTGCTCGCTTAATTGATCCCTAATTCCTCACTGAACCGGCCATTGCTCCCCGATGGGGATTGGCACCTCAATAGCGCCCAAGGATCGAGCACCAATCCCTCGCTTGGTTCTCCTCCCCAAAGTGCTGATCTTGAGACCAAAATCTGTTGAGGTGATTTCCCCAAAATGTTGGCCCAATTCGACAAGATAATAGTCGAGGCTCGTGGATGCTTCCTGTTGCCGAATCTGGACGCCTCTGCATACGGATTAAGCCACCGAAATGTTAACAAGAACAGGGTAAATGAGGAGCGAAATAAAAAGAAAAATCCCCACAAAAGACGAGAAGAGGACGAGCCGACTAATTCTAAATCCCAAAATTTTAGTCGGGTTTGCGGTTGTCGATCCAGCCGGAAAGAGATTGAATGTCTAGGGGAAACAAAAAAGAGAGAGAAAAACCTCCGATTCTTGGCGGCCCGAAACCAATTTCGCCAGAGGAAAATGAACCAGCACCAATCCACGAGCCTGGGCATGATACGGCCACGGGAAACGCAAAAAAGAAGAGAAATGGGGTAATCTCCTATCCTTTGTTGCCTCCTAAGCTTTCTATTTTTGGGAGGATTCTGTGAGGGGGGAGAAGAAGAGGTTGCCCTCGAGACTAGGAGCAGACATTGCTCAACGACGCCAACCTGGAAGAAAATTGCACTTTGGAATTCGATTCTTAACTTTGACACCGCCTGGATAATGGTTCGTATTTTTCAGGTTAGATTTTATGCCCCTCGCAAAACAAAAACGAAAAATGTAAAATGACACGACTTCCGTCCGTTTGCGTATGTGCATAGCTGTATGGACGCCTGCGTGACTGTGTATGCGTGGCGTTGAAAAAGATGAATGTATCTAATTTTTTTTTTAATATCTTTCTACTAAAATTATCTCAGTCCAAGCTATTTTCTAGTTCAATGTGTTTTTTGATAAAAATCCCGAGATTAGCCTATGTGTTCAGCAATTCCGCTCTCCCAAACAGAATTTGGTTTTGGAACATAGGGATCGAATGGGATTATTAAGGAGAGTGTGCTGATTTCAGGAATTAAAAAGTCAGGGTTTATTCAAACTTGGTCTACAAGTTTAAGGTTTAAAATGAACTTTACTCTTGAAAACATATTCTTTTAGGTTTGTGTAGAAACAACTGTAACAAGGAATGGTTTGTTTTTAGGTTTGATGCGGAGAAAAAAAGTTAGACTCGCTAATACTTGAGTTGTTTATGTTTTTCAAATTTATTTAAGAAGAAAATAAGCTTCTAGAAAAAAAAACATTTGGTGCCTTTCCCATAAACGTAGCATAAAAAAGGCATGAACGTATAAATATGTGCAATTTTTACATTTATAAGCAATATGCATTTGCCTAATAAGTATTTGTTTCTTAAAGGGAAACAACAAACTATTTTACATCCATCAACTGTTGGATTGTAATATCAACTAACACTGCTCAGTCGAGAAGACTACTTATCACAAAATCAAGTTATTGGCTCTTTTTGAAAAATCGAAAGGCATTTCTTCTTGTTCCATTACAATGTAGTTAAGTGCATCCTTATTACAGACCTTAATAGACCAAATTGTGGACAGAACTCTAGCGAGCTAAGAGCATGTACAATGGTTAGTAGACTGCATTTTCTTATGTATTTCACGTCACTTAGAAAAAATAACAAACAAAAATAATTAAGTAAATGTTAAAAAAAGATGAAATCTAATACAATGGGAAAATTTCCTTATCATTATCTTATCCATATTATGAAGAGATCATCTCTTAGCTAGGCTCATTCTTTTTAATTCATCTCTCTTCTATATCAACAATTATATATCCTAGGTGGCATAGTTAAGAAAAGACCGACGTCATCCTATTGTTCACACGGTAAGAACAAAAAAGGAGAACGCGCACGGAGGAACTAAAATCAAGCGAATAAACAAAGTGGCTCTTCAGCTTTGTCACCTACGGAATCCCCGAGTCGAGGAGGTTCGTCTTGGGCTTGTCTTGGGCTTCTTCGGGCAGATAACAGCAGGGGAGAGAATATACAACTCTACCACTCCTTTGGGTGCTATCCACGTATGGTAGCACTCCTAAAAAATTCAATTTTTTAATACATTTAAATGGATGTATAAGGTATGTCTTTACAATGTCATAAGTTTTAAATCTAAAAACGTTACATATATATAGAGAAAAAAAAGACAAATCCAAACATGAATAGTGTCAGAATTGTTTTCTTTTGTCATTTTTTTGACCTATTCAAGTCTTCTTTGTTTTCCTATTGTATATGATGACTTTGTATTTGAATTTTTGTGGGATTGTAGACACATATGTTATGAACCCATTTATTCTTTAAAAAAAAATTTGACAAGTTTTTAGTACACCTAAAGAAGTGGTAGCATAGGATATCTTCTCAGCAGCCGGGGAGTTTTCAGCACTTTGGCATCTTCTGCTTTAAAGTCCTGCTATTGGATTTTTATGCTTTAATTGTTGAGCAAAAAAATAATTTTATTGGTTATCGGGATTTGGATCTAAAACCTTGTGGTGTGTAATATCTTTATGCCACACATTATTGTAGGTTTTTGTGGACTTTTAGACACATTCTACACACGCTTCCATGGTTTGGTCTTTGATAGGAGTTTTGGATGGTTTCCACCACTTAATCACCATTTATATGCTTGATAATTTTCTTAACAATATTTAAACAACTTATTATAATTATAAGAAATAGATTTTTCTTTTGCATTATGTTGTAGTAAAATAAAACCCTTATATGGGCCGGACCGTAAATCTTACGTGGCGGCGACTAAGTCAACATTTCCTAGCGTGAGTCAAGATGTCCACGTGGCGTAGCCAATCCTACATGGCAAAGGAAGACGAGTTAACAAGTCAAACCTCTCATGCCATGATCAAAGGGTGGAATGAGCTAGAGTATAGGACAAGAAAGGTGTGGTGATGAGGCTTTTGGTCCATGGTGGACCATGGACCAATCCTCACTTTCCCACACATGGTGCACACATGACCATTTTGTCCCCAATTTTCTCCCTCCCTCAAAGGTAGCCATGGTCTTTTGTCATATACCCCTAAGCTATAAATAACCCCCCATGGGGGCATGTATCATTCACTCTCAAATTAAATAAACTTAAGGGGAGAGGGCTAGAGTGCTCACTCTATGGTTCACTCTCGAGCTCCGCTTTCGACTAAAAGTCGACCGGCCTCGAGGAAGCCTTCTAGGGGACTCTAGTTTTGAGGCTCCGAGCTAACCTTGGTTTGCACGGGGTCGAAGGAGAAGGGGTTGGGTTAGAGTTCCGAGGGTATCCTAACCTCGATACTTGGAAAGACGAGTTCGGTCCAAGTACGAGACGGCCCGGCCGAATCTCTTGCTAAATGTGTCTTGGGAAGATCCGCTCGGTCCAAGCACTTGGCTAACAACCCCCTCGAAGCCTTTCCTAACATAGGATTAAGTCGTACCCGCAGGGTCGACTGAACCTATTCAAAAAATATCGACGTGTCAACTTGTCCAAGTGTACGGCGACCTTCGCTATAAGGCCGGTGTACACGCCCTACTTTTATACTCGAACTTGTGCCATCGAGCATTGGCACCCCTTACTCTAATTGTTGTCGAGAACAACAACAGTGGCACCGACCGTAGGAAACCCTCGCCGCAATTGAAGATTGAATGGCCCCGACGAAGGCTACTTCATTGGGCACCCAACTTGCCACAAAGTCTACACGGTTGCAAACAAAGAAAGCAAGCACCTCGGGGGCTCCCGAGGAAGAAGGAATCCTCACCAATCCAGACGTTGCCGCAAGCATGGTCGCCACGACGGAAGTCATGGTCGCACCTCCGCTCCCGGGCATCCCGGAAGGAACCGAGGTGCTCGAACCGTCGTAGGCAGTCCTTGACACTCACCGACGTGGTGGCAAGGATCGGCGAACTGTCTACGGTTGCCGCCCCCGCAGGGGATACGGAACTCGGCATGCCTCGCTCGATGGGCTTAGCACGACCTTCCCTACAACTTGGCATGCCTCGGAACCTACAAGAGGAAACAATGTGGTGTCAGGAGGATCCGCGCCAGAAAACCAAGGAGTTCCGGCTTACGACCCCTCCAACCCGGGTCTGCCTCCGCTGGCGCTCGCCGCGATTGCCCATGGAGCTCCTTGGTATCACCCTTATTGGGGGCTTCCGCCAAATGGTGCTCTCCAAGTCGCGCATGCTCAACACCAACCTCAAGCTGCGCCTCGCGGAGAACGAGACCCCATCGTGCATGGAAATGAGCAAGTGGCGGAGTCCGGAGGCCGTGCCGGCGGCGAAAGAAATTCCCGTCGACGCTCCGACCCCCCAAGAAAACGTCAAGATCATTCTCCAAGCGACCCTTCTAGCGACAAAAGCGACACCGACGAGGGAGGACCTCGCCGCCGAAGGAACCGGCCGACTTGTAACCCGCTCACACGGGAGATCCAAGACGCGCCTTTTCTGCCAAGGTTCAAGCCTCCTACAATACGGCCGTATGACGGGGAGTCAAATCCTCTTCAGTTACTAGATGTCTACTCCACCGCCATACAGGCTGCCGGGGGAGGTCCCGTAGATGTGCAACCTTTTTCCGCTCGCGCTCACTAGGATGTCGCAAACTTGGTTTTATAACCTGCGGAAGATACCCGTGCACTCGTGGGAGCGCCTCCAAGAGGTCTTCATTGCCAACTTTCAGGGAAACTTCAAAGAACCCGTGCAGGCTCACGAGCTATACGCCGTGAAACAAAAGCCGGGGGAATCACTCCGAAACTTCTTCGATCGCTTTGCGAAGGTACAAAGCCAAATCGCCAACCCACCGTGATCGACGCATGCATGCAAGGCCTTCTCCAAGAAGAAGTGAATCGGGCCCTAAGTCGCAATCCTCCAAAGACGACCGAGGAGCTCTATCGAATGTTGCAAAAATACGCCCGGAGCGAAGACGGGGACATTGCCAAAAAGGACGCGCCGCGCGCCGCTCCCGAAGGAAATCCCTCGTCCGACAAACCCCATGCGCCTGCTTCATCTTCCAAGAAGAAGAGGAGGTGGGGGAAAAAGGCCCCCGGCGACCAAGCCCGGAAGATCTTCGCCATCGAAGGACAAGCATCGTCCCAAAAGACTTGGCAATCCAAAAAGCCACCTCGCCCCGCCGAGGGCGGAACTGTAATATGCCTCATCCACAACTCGGCGAGCCACAGCACCGAGGAGTGCAACACTCTCATCGCGGCTCGCGAAGAGTTCCAAGAACGAATGCAAGACCGGCGCAAGGATGAGAATACAGCCAAGGCTCCACGCCTCGCCAAAGCAAGGAGTATGTTTGCAAAGTCAACGTCATGGGGACCTTCACCCCGACATCGCCACCAAAGTGGGCGAGCGAGCCAATTGCCTTCACGGAGGAAGATGCCAAGGGGATACGCTTCCCACACGACGACGCCCTCTTCGTGACGGTGATCGTCGCCAATTGTGAGATCAAGAAGATTCTTGTGGATGGCGGAAGCTCCGCCGACATCCTATATTTGAGCACATTGAAGAAGCTGATGGAACTGCAAGGGGGATACAAGAACGGCTCATTGCAGCCATCCCTTTATCCTCTCACCGGCTTCGTGCCAGGAAAGTCCATTCAGCCGCTCGGACAAATTGAGCTCCTCGCGACCTTCGGAGATGCCACGAATCATCGAACCGAGCTCGTGCGCTTCGACGTGGTCGATATGGAGGCCTCCTTTAACGCCATCCTCGGAAAGACGACGTTAAACCGTCTCCGCGCCGCCATCCACCACAACTTCTTGTGCATGAAGATCCCAGGCCCAAAGGGCATGATAACGGTCCGTGGCGAGCAATCTTCCAATAGCAAGACGCTCTACCGCCATGAGACCAAGTGCGCCGAGAAGGGAGAATCATCCAAGAGTATCAACATGCTTTCGAACGCGGGAGCATCCGAAACTGGCCACCCGGAGCGCTACATCCGTAAGCCCCTACCCGAAGGAGATCTCAAGGAGGTACGCGTCTTCCAAGATGACGCCACGCGCACGGTGAAGATCGGAGCCAACCTCCCAAGCGAACTCGAGGAAGAAGTCGTCGGCCTACTTCGAAAGAATTCCGATCTCTTCGCTTGGTCACCTTCCGACATGGGTGGAGTCCCACGCGACGTCGTGGAGCATCGCCTCGCTGTAAGGCCTGACCAAGCTCCCGTGAAGCAAAAGCTTCGAAAGCTCTCTAACGAGCGAAGCGAAGTCATCAAGCAAGAAATTGCCAAGCTCTTCGACGCCGGACTCATCCGAGAAGTTTGGCACCCCGAATGGTTAGCCAATCCGGTCTTGGTGAAGAAAGCCAATGGCAAGTGGCGAATGTGTGTCGACTTCACCGACTTGACCAACTAGTCGACTCCACGGCGGGATGCGAACTGTTGAGCTTCTTGGACGCCTATTCAGGACATCACCAAGTCCACATTGTAAGACCCCGGGACCGGAATTATACAATTTAGCCCAAATTGCTATCCTTTGCATAATTCAAGCCTCAGGTTCTTAACCTACGATAAACACATGAATACATACTCGCATTAATGTGCTCATCGCAGGATTTTGCAACATGAATATCATTACCAAACTCTACAGAAGAAAGTAATTACAAAGCTCATACAAGGAGCAGAATAACAAATATTACAAAGAGAGGACACATGTCCCAACATTACATCATTACATCAGCAGAAGTCGAATTATGCCCGAGTACAGACAAGAATACAGCATGGCCTGAAGAGGTTGGAAGCTGGAAGGAAACCCGCCACCAGTCTTAAAACCCTGATCTAGGTCTCCTGGCTAAACATCGAATCCAACGTCGTGCTCTACGAAGAAGCTAGCGGCTCACCTGCTCTGCTGGAACCTCTGAAGAAAACAACGTTGCAAAGCAACTGAGTACAAAGTACTCGCAAGACTTACGGGGAGATCTATACTAGTATGCAACATGTCTCAAAGGAGGGTAAAGTGGGGTTATGGAGCAACAGATATATCTGGAGAGACACTCTATTAACAACACTCTATTAACAACGACTAAGTAGAGGATGAGAAGCGTCTACTAAGTGAGGTGATTAACCTATTTACTAAACACCAAACAACACAATCCTCATATCACCCCCTCAACACTCTGTGAGGAAGCAATCCAAAGGAAACTCACACTTAAGCAGTTTTAAGCATATCCATGATTAAGACTAATTACTACTCAAGTTTTTGAGATTAAGTTGGTTAAGTTCTCTATGATCAAGTAATGACCAACCAAGTCGTTCATAACCGCGGACACGGCTTTCCGAAAGATTTATCCCTGCAGGGTGTGCCAATTTACCCGTACACGTTCGTCCAACCCTTATTGCCACTCGAGTAGGAACATACAAGAATATGTGTCGGCAGGATTGGGCGACACGACGTTTCCAAGCCCCACAACTAATCCAAGGAACCACCCAACTGAGTCTAATCCGAAACGAGAGCCCGGCCGAAGCGTCGTACGGACTCAAGAGTTGCGGGAACAGCTGGTAGTGGTTCAGTGTCCGCAGAATGACCACTCCAGACGTGTGCCGCAGTCCTATATGAATGCAAAGTCACCAACAAGTCTCCACGAATCTTTGTGTGCATGCAATGCAAATGCCAAATGGAATGCCCGAACTATGTGGCCCCTGGAAGAGTTATGAAACGAGTACTAAGCCAAGGGGGAACCCATATATTCTCCCACGAGCGATTAGCGCGAAGTTTCTTGGGTCGACGAAAACGAGAACTCAGTTCTTAAGTCGGCGCAAATGACTGCAATTTAAAATACAGAAAGTACCATATGGATGTAGTAATTGTGGAACCGCAGATAGAAGGACACTAGATTAGCTACTAAGCATGACATCTAATGACCAAGAACTAGGGCGACAAGCAAACATGTGACGTGGTAATAGGACAAGTAACAAGACAAATGTATTTTTGAGTAGAGCTGACTAAAAAACTATGCAATCCTAGAGGCATCGTGACCAGACTGAGAACGTAACTTAGTGCAAGAACGAGAGAGAAGCATTGGGTATAAACAACATGGTCAAGAAATGGCTGCTTGCCTGGAGTACTCAATTGCCCGGAATTGAGCAAGAATCCTGAAAGAAGAACACAAGCGTAGTCGTCATCGTAGGAACCGGAGACTAACGAGGAAGAAGCAAATACACCACATAAAAAGAAAGTATAAGCATACAAGATACACAAGTTAATTGATATGCGCAATCAAAGAATGATGCGTGGCATGGGAATGATGCATGTCATATTAAGAAATCCGAAAGTAAATCCGATATACGATTACCAAGTTAAATGGAGACCGAAAATAATACAGATAGCATCTAAACAACTCCATATACAAGGAATAGAGTTTAATTGATTAACTACACACAACAATGTGATAGTTGTATTAGCATGCATGACAATGACATGAATAGGTGCGATGCATGCTTTAAAACAAGAACGACACACCAAACAAACAACTCAGTCGGGGTTGCACACACCGGTGGCAACGACGTACCTGCAACTAGTGCTATCGATACAAACACGGGCATCTCATACAACACATGCAATTCATATATCGTGCAATCTACGGGTCTACGGCACAAAACTCCAAGGTTCTACCTTTGTTGCGTGCCACGGCGTAGTCGATGTAGTCGACGTCGTTGGAGTAGTCGTACGGTCGAGGTAGTCGTACACGTAGGCGTTCGCGGCACCTCGTACGTAATTGTCGCGGCGAAGTAGTCGTTCATGGGACCGGCTCGGAGGTTCGAGGCGATGTTGGTCTTTCGCGGGCGTCGACGAAGTGCAGCCCCAAGGCGGCTCGACGCGGAGCAGCGGCAACAAACAGCAGCACACAGACTGACAAGCAAGGCCCACACGTCAAGGTTTAACAATTTTCAGAAAAACAGAAAAAGACCAAAGAGGCACGGGCCTGCTTCCTGGGCTTGGAGATGGGCCTCGGCCTGGTCTTGGGCAAGCTGAGGAGGCGGTCGGGCTTGGGCGGCGCGGCTAGGGGCAGAAGGCGGCGCCGGGGCGAGATGCAGGCGCGGGCGGAGCAGAGGAGGAAAGGAGCCGCGCACGCGGGCAGCTCGGGAGAGAGGAGGGCGCGTGGAGCGGCGCGCGCGAGGGAGCTCGGAAGAGAGGAGGGCGCGGGGAGCGGCCGGAGGAGAGAGCGGCGCCGGGGAAGAGAGAGGCGGAGCGGGAGGAGGCGCGCGGGCGAGCGCGGGGCAGAGAGGCGGAGCAGGGGAGGCGGCGCGCGAGGCCAGGGAAGAGGCGGCGCAGGAGGAGGTAGGAGAAGGGGTGTGCGGGGCGGACGCGGTGGGGCGCGCCTGGGGCGGACGCGGGCGACGCGCGCGTCGGGCGCGGTGGAGGGCGGAGCAGAGGGCGGCGCGGACGAGGTGGAGGCGCGGGCAGGCAGAGCTCGGGCGGCGCGGGGAGCAAGGGCGGCGCGCGAGGAGAGAGAGCCAGGGGGAGCGGGAGTCCGCGTGGAGAGAGAGAGGGGGCGCGAGGAAGAGGGAGCTCGGGGGGCGCGCGGCGCAGAGGGCAGGCGGCGCCGGCGAGACGGAGAACGGCGCGGCGCACGTGACAGAGAGCAGAGGAGGGGGCGAGCGGGAGGAAGAAGAAGGGGAGAAGACGAGCGGCGGCGGCCAGGAAAGAAAGAAAAAGAAAAAAAAGAAGAGATTAGCTTTTATCGGCAAAAGCTAGGGTTTAGCTTAACAAGCTTTTGGGCTAACAAAAGGCTCACACAAAAATACGGTTTTCGCAATTTTGGACTTTGAAATTAGACAAGAGACAAGTGGCTAGGTCTAATTAAATCCGGATTTATTTTGTTAAACCAAATAAGGTTTTATAAAAAAATAATTTTAGGTTTTAGCAAACATAACAAAAGACAAACACACGACAACACAAAAGAAGTGACATTTTGCGCAAGCGAAAATATTTCATGCAACATGATGCTAATGACATGGCAAACCAATTATGATAACATGAGCATGACAACATGATGACAACAAATAAATTACAAACAAGTCCAAAAGGGCTTAAAAGGAAAAAGGGTTGGTCTCGGGCTGTTACACACATGGCCAAGGAAGACGAGGAAAAGACCAGTTTCATCACTCCCATTGGCACCTTCTGCCATCGCAGGATACCTTTTGGTTTGAGGAACGCCGGCGCAACTTTCCAACGCCTCGTCAGCCTCATCCTTAAAGAACAATTGAGGAGCCTAGCGGGAAGAACGGCGACCTTGGGACGATTCGTCACCCGGTCAAGCCTTTTTTCAAAAGCCTTGAGGAGCCTCGACAACTTTTAGTTGACCGACGAAGCTCAAAGGGCATTCGAAGAGCTCAAGACCTATTTTTCAACCCCTCCACTTCTCACGAGCCCAAAGCAGGGGGAACCTTTGCTCCTGTACCTTGCCGCGACACCGGTCGCCGTAAGTGCAGCACCCGTGATGGAAGAAGACGGGTCACAACGCCGGTATATTACGTGAGCGAAGCCTTGGGAGGAGCAAAGGGTAGATACACCCAGATCGAGAAGATCGTGTACGCCCTTCTCATGGCCTCTCGAAAGCTCCGTCATTATTTCATGTGCCACACCATCATGGTGCCAGCTACCTTTCCACTCAAGGAAGTGTTCGGCAACAAGGAGGCAACTGGAAGAATCGCCAAATGGGCAACGGAATTGGCACCTTTCTTGTTAGAACTCACGGCGAGAACGGTCATAAAATCCCAAGTCCTGGCTGACTTCTTGGCCGAGAGGCACACCCCACTAGTCCCGCCCAAAGAAATCACTTCCAAGACCGAGCCCCCCGAACCACATTGGATAATGAGGTTTGATGGCTCCAAGCGCCTCGACGGTGCGGGGGCTGGAGTCGTCCTCATCACCCCCGAAGGCATGATTTTGGAGTACGCCGCCGACCTCGACTTTAATGCCACCAACAACATGGCAGAATATGAGGCGCTCCTTCTCGGACTTTGATTGGCCAAGGCCATGGGAGTTCAATGCCTTGTCATCCTAGGAGACTCCCAATTGGTGATAAATCAAATGGACAAGTCATATCAATGCCTTGATGAAAGGATGAAAAAGTATATCGAAGAAGTTCGCAAGATGGAACGGTATTTTCTAGGCATGGAGGCGCGACGAATTCCACGAGCAGAAAATCACTTGGCCGATAGGTTAGCCTGAACAGGGGTTCCAAAGAACCGCTGCCACCGGTGCATTCTTCGAAGTAATTCGCGCCCCATCCATAAAGGAAGGAGCCGACGTCCTTGACGAAGCTTCAAAGACCAGCATAACTCCTGACCGAGGAGCCGAGCTCCTCCTGGAAATCCATTCAGAAATATGCGGCCACCATCTTGCGCCAAGAGCCACCACGGCAAAAGCCTTACGTCAGGGATTCTATTGGCCAACCATGGTGCAAGACGCAATCACCATATTACGGAAATGCAAAGCTTGCCAAAAAAATGGCTAAGTCAATCCGTGCGCCCGTGACTTCCCTGAAGAAATTCCCGATAACATGGCCATTTGCACGCTGGGGAATGGACCTTATCGGGCATTTCCCCGCATGCAACGGGGGCTGCAAGTACCTCGTGGTGACGATCGATTACTTCTCCAAATGGATAGAAGCACAGCCACTTGGCAAGATCACGTCACAGGCCATCCCACGAGAGCTAACCATGAACAACGGCAAACAGTTCGACTGTGTGAAATTCATCAAATTCTGTGAATGCCTTGAGATCAAGCTGCACTTCGCATCCGTAGCTTACCCCAAGAGCAACGGCGCATGCGAAAGGGCAAATGGACTAATCCTCCAAGGACTCCGCCGAAGGGTAGAGCACACGGTTAGCAAAGCAAGAGGAGCATGGGGATATGAACTCGCTAGCGTGCTTTGGGGCATACGCACCTCCGTAAGCCGTTCCACGGGCCGAACACCATGCTCTTTGGTGTATGGCGCCGAAGCAGTTCTTCCCGCCGAGGTCAAGTTCCGCTCACCTCGGGTCGAAAGGCTCCAAGAAGCCACTCCACTTGCCTTCATAAAAAATGAAGAGCATCACAAGACGGCCATCGATCTTGTTGAAGAAGCTCGTGACAAAGCCCTCATGAGGCACGCCGTTTACGAGCAAAGCGCCGCACGCTTCTACAACACAAGGGTGCGGGAACGAGCCTTCTCCCAAGGAGATCTCGTGCTGAAAAAGAACGTTGACCCAAAACTCCAGCGCAAACTCGACCCTAAATGGGAAGGACCATACCGCATCGCCGCAGTATTGGGAAATGGTGCATACCACCTCGAGAATATGGAAGGGCAAAACCTTGTCCATGCCTGGAACGGCGACAAACTCCGGCGTTTCTACGCCTAAGGAGGAACTTCAAGGCCAATCCTTTTCGCTCCCAAAAGGAGACTATTAGCGCCCAACCGACCGTTTCCCTATGAAACTTCGAGGGATCGTAAGCGCCAACGATGCCACGTCTACATAAGGCTTGTAAGTGCCCATCTGGCCATACCTTAAGACAAGGAAGCAAGGATCAATAAAGAAATTCCTTGAGAAAAAATTAAGAGTGACACGAGACACTCACACGACTCATCGTCGTAAGGAAAAGAGCCATTGCCCCTGTGCCGCTCACCGAGGAACGCGAAAAGGCCTCCGTTGGCCCCAGCATCCTCTAAAAATGTCTACGGACATAGGTCGCTACCGGTGACTCGTTCCATGGTGGATCCTAGTGTGCCTCGAGGCCATCCACCAAGTAGAACTAAGTCCCTCGAGGGCCGGAAGCTCCTTAAAACGCATTTAAGGGGAACCGTAAATAAGCGAGTTATGCATGAGTTTACTTACCTCGGAGAACCATGCTACCCGTATGCGAGACGTCGCGCACGGGCCTGCATGATATAACCGGGTTAAGGCTTCATAATAATTGTGGGAAAGCATAGCTTCCAGAAGTCCGAAGAGGGAAAATTCTGCATGAAATTTCCCGAACGGCAGGTCGAAATGTCCGGATCACTACCGGCATATCGATAGCGACCCTCACAAGGGTACTAGGACCCATGGCTCGTAACCATGGCCTAAGGCGCCGAAGCCAAGTTGTATCCCAATGGCGACAGCAATTGATAGCACAAAAGTGTAATCATCGTGAACGATCGCAAGCTGTATAAACTGAGGAAATATAGTACTTCACAAGAAGGAAATATAGTACTCCAAGAAACACATGTTGAGCCAAGTTAGCATTTTCGATAATGTCGACTACATGGTGAAACATGAGACATACATGCTGAGCTAAGTTAACATTTCCGATAATGTTGACTACATAGTGAAGCATGAAAGACAACAAAAAAGCTGCCTTACAACCTCTATGACCAAAAGCCTAAACATGCTAGTCATGAGGCTAAGTCGAGTGGGGATATGCAACATCGCACAAGTAAGCAGCTGAGGAACATCACCACCTCCAAGGGCGACGAGGCTCACGCCTCACCGTCATCCTCCCGAAGAGCGGGCTCTAGGCTACGCACGAAGCGTCGAGCCTGAGCGCGAAGAGGAGCACCCTGGTCCGCCATAAACTTCTTCGCCCCGTGAGACATCTCACCCTCGAGTCCGCTCATGCCGGCACCGCCGTCCAGGACTGCCGCGACCGCCGACGAAACAAGTCGAGCACCCGTACTCAGGAGGCACTTCTTCACGGTAGGTTCAATGAGCTCCACCTGGGAAGTAAGCACACCGCTCGCCTCATCCACCGTACAACACGGAGGAATATCCGGTTGAGAAACACTCCTCAAGAAAATCATCGTCTCTCGAATCTCGGTGGCCTGAGTAACTAAAAGCGAGACCACCTTGGGGCGATGATCTGGAGGAGGGCGAGCACGAGGAGCAAGCATCGGGCCATCCCCCGCTGCTGCCAACTCCACCTTGAGGGAAGCAGCCTCCGCTCGAGCGTGCTCCCTATCAAGGTTGGCCACCACCAAGTCCTCCTCAACTCGACGGGTCTGCGCGATCTTGTCCTTCTGGCGCTCCTCAGCAAGTCGAGCCCTGGTCTCCACGGCCGCAAGCTCCGCCGAAATGCGGGAAAGCTCAGCCTCCACGGCCTCGCCGCACCCTCTCCGAAGCCAACTCGCTCAAGGCAAGGGCAGACTTGGACATCTCCACGTCCAAACCAGCGGAAAGCGCCCCCACCTGAGTCTTGAGGCAGGAAGGGCACCCACGGCCTCGACCAAACCCCTCACCTACAAAGAAGATGAAGTTAGCACAAAGCAAACTCGAAGGACCAAGGGAGGCATGTCATGGATGCTCAGCCAGCTCCTGTGTCACGAGAGGGTCTCTCGCTCCATCCTCGGTCGTCGGAAATGCTCCGTCCCTCGCTTGAGTCGCTCAGGATGCTCGCGACCAATGGAGAACACCTAGACGGCCACACCACTGGCTCCGGTCGACAACTCCACCACTGAGTCGCTCCGAAGCCGAAGCCCCTTCTCGCGAGTGAAATCATCGACCTCGTGGCTTGAAGGAGGAAGAACTTGCTCAAGTCCCATCTTCCCCTTCATGTGCAGGTCCAAGGTCACTCTCAGGGGGGACCTCGACTCACCCACGACGGGATCCGCCGAATCTGCCGGGGCGTAGTCAAGAGAAGGAGAAGGAGTCAGGAGAGCTTTCCTCTTGTATCCACTCGACGGATGAGGTATCTTGGGGATAGACATGACAGGCACCGCCAGGCCCAACACCGTCGTTCCCGCCTTCACCTTCCCGCAAGAGTCCCGCAACTTGGACCCCACCGCCAACATCGACGGTGTCACCAAGCGGGAGTAGCGATCGCCCACTCGGAGAAGGCGACCAAGCTTCGGGTCCTGTCGCATCAGCACCATCTTCCCGAAGCACTTCGCGATGATGTTGTGGCATCCCCATCGTTGATCTTGGTCTCATAGTCGCAATGCTCCGGCCCGCCATACGGACCTATCAGCTGCATGGCCCACAATGCCGCCCTCTCCTCGGAAAAAGTCGCTGAAAAAAGACAAGCCAAAATTGTTAAGTACATCCGCAAGGGAAAAACAATCGAAGCGCGAAGGGAAGAGGAGTGGCACTCACGTGCAGTGACAAGCTGTGGAGGACGGAAAGATCGAGGGATCCCAATCTCGGACCTCAGACAACTCCTCATCATAAAGCGCCCCGCCATCACCATCTCCTCCATGAGGTCACGAAAGCTCCTCTCGGCGGACACCTCCTTGATCTTGGCCACCTTCCAAAGGTTGGCCGACCGAGGCTCGCCGGGGTGAGGCACCTCCCTGAGGCCTCCTGCCCCAGAGTGTCGAGGAAGATCACCCGTGTGCCGAAGACGGGTCCTCGAGGCCTGAAGGAGAAACCACTGGGACTCCCACTTGACAAACAACTTCTCCGTGCTCTTCCCCGGCATGACCAGGAAGTCGTCCCCAAATCCGGAACGAAGCCTCAGGTTCATCGAACCAAAGGCTCTCAGAGCGAAGCTGTCCAGAGTGAGCAACTCCCTCACCTCCACGGTGAAGTAGAATAGTAGAAGCTTCATCGAGGGCTCCTCGTGAAGCGTCGTCTCACACAGCCACCTGAAGACGTTCAACCTCACGATCATCGACGGGTGAAGCTAGGCCAACTCGATGCCATATGTCTCTAGGAACTCCAGCAAGAAGGGGTGAACGGGCATACACAGGCCTGCGTGAAACCAAGCCGAGAATGCCATGATGCATCCCGGACGCCACCGCTGGTCGAGCCTAACCTCCTCGCTATCAGGCAGGATACTGCCCCCCTTGGGGAAGTATCCCGCCTCCTCCAGCTAGGCGAGATCCTCGGGGCTCATCGAAGAAGGAAGAAGGTGGTCATGTGCCCAACCTCCGCCGTCCACCGGCGCCGTCGGAACCGAGGGAGGAACACCACGAGGACGGAAGGAGACTTTCTTCTTCCGTGACGTTCGGTTCGCCGCAAGCTGCGGCTTGGACCCCTTGGAAGACCCCCTCGACAGCTCGCCCGCCGGACGCTCGACATCGAGTCCCGCCATCTCACCTGCAAAAAGATCCGCCAAGAATTAGCAAAGTGCAAAAAAAATCCTAAAGGAATCGACCCAAAAAAGGGAGCCAAGCTCCTTGGGCCGAAGCCCACATCGCCCAAGCAAAAATAAAAAACCACGTCGCCGAACAAAAAAATAAAAAGGAGGGAGGGAGCCGAGCCCCTCGAGCCGCCCGGCCTGCGCAACAAACAAAAAAGAGAGAGGGAGCAAGCCCCCACGGGCCGCAGGCCCGGCAAGCATCTAGCCGGCCCAACCAGGGAAGGGAGGGGTAGAGACCGCCTCCCCCTGCGCACGATGGTGTTCGGTGCAATGCCGCGCCGGTGCCCACGCCCGTGCCCTCACCCGCGCTGTGCCTTGCTTGCGCCTGCGCCTCGCTGTGCCGCGTCGCGCCGGTCCCCACGCTGTGCCCCTCGCGTGCCGTGCCCGCGCCTCGTGGTGCTCGCGCCGAGCCGCACTGTGCCCCACGCGCGCCGCGTCTGCGCCGTGCTTCGTCGTGCCACGCCGTGCCGTGCGCGCCAGGCCGCGTCCCTCGCGCCGCGTCGTGCCCGTGCCGTGCCGCGTCGTGCCTCGCCCGTGCTGAGCCACGGCCGCGCCACGCTCGCCACGCCAGCGCTGCGCCGTGCTCGCGTTGAGCCACGCCTGGCGCACGCCATGCCATGTCGCCCGAGATGCACCGAAGGTGCTCACCAAAAGCCCACAAGACCCGCCAACACCGAAAAGGCACCAAAACCGTTGCCATGATGCTGCCCTCACCTCCACAAGAGCACGGAGGATGCGGCCGATGACGAGGATCTGCCGGGAGAACTTGGAGGCACGAACGACACCTTGCTCCAAGCGGCCTCGGGCGCACTGCGTGTCCCCACGAAGACTCGGTGATGGGAAGCTTCCGCGGCCACGCCTCGGCAACCAACATGATCTCCGTCGAAGGAGAAAAGTAGCTAATGCCCCTGCGGAGCTCCCTACTACACCAAGCTCTCGAAGGAATGCCGGGCGTCGCCGAACACGTCTTCGGCACCGGGCAAGCCAAACAAGTATGGTGTGAAGCTCCATAGTGCCCAAGGGCACCATTTTATAGGCCGCGGAGCCCCTAGGCGTCCGGGTCGGGCCAATGGCACGGCGACACCTCGCCGTCCTTCTCACCAAAGAACAAGACAAGGAGAGGAAGAAAATGGGCAAGGGGAGCATCCCCTTTTCCCAAAAGGGGTCCGACCTGGCCGGAGGAGGCCGCCCCCCGTGCGGGTCCCGCCACCGCTGGCGTCAGTCGTGGTGACACCCTCGGCCTACAAAGGCTAAAGGTGAAGACCATTCGGTCCCCCCCGTACGAAGGAAGAAGATGGCCCAGGATCGTCCGATCTAGGGCGCCTGGCCTCCCGTGGCCGGTGGATCTCCACCACTTAACCCAAACCGGTATCGGTCCCAACTGGGCCCAGGAAGCCGGCCTGCATAAAAAAAAACTGAGAAACGCCCCCGGAGGCGGCCCAGCTGGCCCACGCGGCCGGCTGGGTTCAAGGAGATTTGCAAAAAAAAACCAGGATTTTGGGAAAATTGCCAATAAGACCTCGAAAATATCGGAGAGTTGCGAAAAAGTCCTCCAGGACACTGGATTTCTCGCAGAGAGGCTCCTAGGGTCCCTGTTTTTGCTAAAATACCCCCCGAAACTCGATTTTTTTCGTAGGGAAAATCGCCGTAGGCATGTAATTTCCCCGAAACATCTCCAAGGCTCCTATTCTTTGCAAGAAAACTGCCAAGTACCTCTGTTTCTTACAAGGAAGCTTGCCAGGGAATTCATCAAAGACACCATCACAAATACAAGAACAGGAAAAAAGAATCAAGAGTCTCGCATCGAAGGTTGACCTGAAGGCATTCTCAATGCCTCCGGCTCAAGGGGGCTACTGTTGTAGTAAAATAAAACCCTTATATGGGCTGTGCCATAAATCCTACGTGGCGGTGACTAAGTCAACATTTCCCAGCGTGAGTCAAGATGCCCACGTGGCGTAGTCAATCCTACATGGCAAAGGAAGACAATTTAACAAGTCAAGCCTCTCATGCCATGGTCAAAGGGTGGAATGAGCTAGAGTAGGGGGCAAGAAAGGTGTGGGGATGAGGCTTTTGGTCCATGGTGGACCATGGATCAACCCTCACTTTCCCCCACATGGTGCACACAAAAGTTATGAACCAAAAAGCTACTTTTACCATTTTGCCCCACTTTTCTCCCTCCCTCAAGGGTAGCCATGGTCTTTTGTCATGGACCCCTAGGCTATAAATACCTCCCATGGGGGCATGTATCATTCACTCTCAGCTAGAGTGCTCCCTCTATGGTTCGCTCTCGAGCTCCGCTTTCGACTAAAAGTCGACCGGCCTCGAGAAAGCCTTCTAGGGGACTCTAGTTTCGAGGCTCTGAGCTAACCTTGGTTAGCACGGGCTCGAAGGAGAAGGGGTAGGGTTAGAGTTCCGAGGGTATCCTAACCTCGATACTTGGAAAGACGAGTTCGGTCCAAATACGAGGCGGCCCCGACGAATCTCTTGCTAAAGGTGTCTTTTGGAAGATCCGCTTGGCCCAAGCACTTGGCTAACAACCCCCTCGAAGCTTTTCCTAACATAGGATTAAGTCGTACCCGCAGAGTCGACTGAACCTATTCAAAAAATATCGACGTGTCAACTTGTTCATGTGTACGACGACCTTCGCTATAAGGCCGGCGTACACACCCTACTTTTATATTCGAACTTGTGCCATCGAGCATTGGCACACCTTACTCTAATTGTTGTCGAGAACAACAACACATGATGAAAAACAAAACATTGATATTGTAAGAAAAACGTACAACTGTATTTTATTGAATTTCTTAGGTATTTATTGTTTTTCCTTGATTTCGAATAATCGGTTTGAATACTGTTTCAAAGATAATTTCCTTTGTAAGGTGTTGTCATGCTCGAACAACAAGTAGTTTAGTTTACTGAGTGTGGATGTTAAAATATTAGTGCTTGTATATGTCTACCTTATTACCAAAGGTTGTTGTACAATAGACAAACTTGATGACGATGATGGTGTTTTTTAAATAATAGGTTTGGTCATCTCCTGGAGCTCGACCTATACCTATGTTTTTAAAAGCCTCGAGGGGTGGGTTTCCTTGAGTTTGGACCGAACGAGTGTTTTCGAATCACGAGGCTAGAGTTTCCTTGGAACTTCTACGCAAACCCTTGATCCTCGAGTCCAAATCAAAAGAGTGTTTCCGAAACTCAAAGCTAGAACTCCCTTGGAATTATGGGCCTCTTCCTTTGGTTTTGTATTTCAAGTAAGAGTAAATGGTTACATTGTGTCTAAGAGAGGTTTATATAGGCTAAAGTTCATGACAAAAAACTACTCTTGATGAGAAGGAAAAAGTGAAAACAAGAATGAAAACTTGGTTCGCACTTACTCTCTCCGTTTCGATTTATAAGGTCCACATGGAATTTTATGCCAAACTTTACTTTGACAAAAATTTACATTGGTAATATAAGATTATTGCGGCACAAAAGAGATATTGTTGGGTTCGTATTGAAAAACTCTTTCCAATGGTCTAACTTTTATACACATATATTAAATATAATTTGAATAATTGTTGATCAAAATGTGACACAAATTTCAATAGAAGCCTTATAAACCCAAACGGTCAAACGGAGGGAGTAGAAGGAAAATATGAGGTCAAAAGACCATGACTATTTTTTTTTAGGGGCAAAGACAATAGGCTAAAAGCCTATTGCCATGTTAATAGAAAAATGAGTATATGTACAAAATAAAAAGGAGAAAAATCATCTAAAGGAAGCTACCCAGGCTTCAAAGCCTCTGAGCCTTTTTCTTTTAGCTCTGTAAGATCATGACTATTAAGGTCTCTCCCAACTCTAGTGACATTGTACATGTCATCATTTTTTGTGAACGTGTCATGTAGTTAACGAGCAAAGAAGAGTAAACTGTCTCTTATGCTAGATACTCTCTATTGATGCAAACCACACAAATACAATAAATATCTCTCATAAATCTACTAAATAACAATTAATTTACATAGATAAAGCATTGGGAGGATTATATCTTAACATTGATCATACACTAAAAAACAATGCATCGAGAAATGCCTAGTTGCGTTTGTAGTATCTAGGTGACGATTTCACAAGTTCTAGGACATAAGTGAGACCTGAAAAATAGTTTGAGAACCTAATTAAAATACACTTTACACTTCTAAATACAACCAAATCTTATACCGTAGAAAAGGTTTGGGACAAAACACAATGAACATAGCCCCTCTGTGGTTGGGCTTAAAAGTGGATTTTGAGTTATTTAATATTGTTAGATGATGGTATAACAAAAAACCAAAGGCAGAAGCACCTAAATAGGGGGTGCTTTTGTGACTTGTAACCCAAAACTCAAAAGGCACTTTTAATCCCAACCAAACAGGGCCTGAATTTTAGGAGGGAAATATTTCCCTTGGGAATGATCGTGCCCCAAATCATCTTCAACATAAACTTATCATTTTTACATAATTAGCAACATATGAACTCAGTTACATAGACGTAAGATCACCTATAGTTATTCAGGAACCGGTATTTCCTCTTGTACCAAGTCTTGTAGTCTTACTTTCCTGAATCATATGGGCTAAAAATTGCACAAGCACTTTTTTCTTTCTGAAAATCAAAGGTATCCAACTTACAAAACCTTGACGTCGATAAAGTTTCAGGTCGAATGTTCATCGACGAGGCAGGCCATACATGTGCTCAATCGAATCAATGAATAAATCCATGTGCAGTTCCATACTCCCTCTATAGAATTACAACAATTTCTGAACCTTAATATTGATGAATTAAATGCAACCTATGTATACGCATATATATACGTATGTGAATGGTCGTTGTGTTGTTGAAGCTATGCTGCCGGAAGGCTTGCGTAGGGATTATCGGCGTAGGCCAGCTTGTCGTTGCCTGGTCTAGAAAACACAATCTGTATATGCATAAAAGAGAACATATATGTTACGGAGTAGCAAACAAAATGTAGACTAGCTGTAGCAAAAATGAGTTTTTTTCTGCTCCCAAAACGTCAGATAGAAAATAAAATGTGCAGACATTATACTATAACAAGCACATTCAAAAGAAAGAGCGAAAAAAGTACATTTTGAATACAGGGTCGGTTCAAACACACCGAACAAGAGCAAAATCTGTTTTCGACTAACAGAGGGACAAATAATTTACCTGATAGTTCCCAAGCGTCCGTGACTTGAAACCAGCAGCACAATACATGAAATAGTACTCCCATATGCGGATGAACTTGTCGTCGAATCCAAGGGCTGAAATCGCACTGCAAATTCACATTCACGAGCAAATAATATGTAGTGTTATATAAGCCTTGTCTAGATTCATGTTTTGACATGGATGAGACGGATGAATGTTGCTTACTATTTGTTGGCAAAGAAGTTATCCCTCCAGCGTACCAGTGTCGGATAGTAATGGTATCCGATGTTCTCAACCTGCTCGATGCTGCAAACCAACAAACAACGCATCTCCAAATTCAGTAACTAGCTAGTTCACAAAATACTTCTTTTTACAGGGATCATAAGGTATATTCATAGATGAGTGTTATCGTAATGAAGGTATTATCTATGTAAACTCTGTTTATACCAGAGTCTGGATGCAGCGGACATGGCAGATGTGATCCGGGCCAAGGAAGGCAAGCACCCCCCTGGAAAGATGTATTCTTTTATAAAGTCTGAACTTCTCCTGTATTCCTCATATCGTTCTTCTGGAATCGATATGAACTACATATATACATATAGACAAACAGTTATTTGACTTCAGTTAGTTTATGGTAGAAGACATAGCGAAGATTGGCAAGAACCTGTAGGACAAGTAAGCCATCTTGAGCCAAGAGAGACTCGCAGCAGCCGAAGAAATCGTCCATGAATTCATGGCCAACCCCTTCAATCATCTCGCTGCATGCGTCGACAAGAGGTAAATATTTCCTTTGATTCAATCATATTCATATCAGCACAGCATCTTAATACTACTTACCAAGATATGATCCTGTCATACTTACGGAGAATTGGTATTTGACGGTAGTCACAAAGCAGGAAAGTTATGCGGTCCTGAACAAACACAACATATCGACGTTGTAAATAGACAACAGAGAGGATCACTTGCTAAATAGGATTAATTATTTCAAGGACATTTTAATCATTAAGCATGTTGAAAGTTCTACAGATAATTTAGACGTGTGGCTGGAGGTAGTATTAAATCACATTATACCTCTAAACCAGCTTCCTTCACTTTCATTTGTGCGTATTTAAGTTGCTCCTCAGACAATGTAATCCCTGTGTATTTGCAGCCAGTTTGCTTCACCACTTGCATTGCTAAGCAGCCCCAACCACTACCAATCTCAAGAACATGATGATCCCGCTCCACCTTAGCCTTACATTATTGCATATTCATCAGATCATGTGTGTACGCATGCATGCATATATTTAGCATATCTTAATACTTATATCAGTAGAATTACCTTGTCTATTAGGAGGTTAACTTTACGTAGCTGGGCTACTTCTAAGCTTTCATCCTCCACCTACAAAGATTTCACAGCATTTTATTCACATGCTGTAGGCACAATTAGTAATTAATAATGCAACCAATCAGACGATTGACAAACCTTGAAGATGGCACAAGAGTAAGTCATTGATGGATCCAGAAAAAGCGAGAAGAAATCGTTACTCTGCATCGGTTTGTGATTTGTCAGAGAGAACATCCAGACAGCGATGAGAACAGCAGGAGGAAGAGGACTTATGAATTATAGTAATGACCAGATCATAGTGCTGAGATATGTTTTGGCGAGTTTGTGTGACAGTATTCTTCCTCGAGACGTGGCGCAGGAAATATTTAGCAGATGCAATCCCAGCTGTTAAAAGCAAGGGCGTCCACCAACCCCTGCCAATTAACCATACAATCAAATACAAGATGATTGATTGCTTCAAAGTTCCTAAATGTTAGTACCTTTTACTGGCTGCGCTGCTACTGCTCTTCTGTGTATCTCTGTTAGCAATGAGAATCTGTGGCGAAATGGCTTAATTAAAAGATGAATATACATGGTAAGCCCCATGAGCCGATTAGAATGTAGTTTTAATTTACCAGGAAAAGATTCAGAAGCCCTTCTCTCTTATCAACAAAAGAGAAATACCCGTTAACATATGCATCTGCCAAGCCAAGGTCTGCTTCAGTTGCGACCTGAAAAACCATATGCCCCATTTTCACATAAGATAAAGTCAGGAAATCAACCATAAAAACTTGAGAGAAGATGAGAAGAAAATAACTGAACCTTCCAGTAGAAGAGAGGGTCATGAACTCGCAAGACAGATTTGACAAGGCACTTTTTGTCTACTTCACCGAAACTGAACATAGTGCCACCTTGTTCAAGAATGCTGGGGGCAAGGAAAACTAACCAAGTGAGGATTTTTTATCATACAACACCCGAGTCATATCTGGAGTTTGATGGAAGAACTCACGTCAGGTTGCCGATGGTTATGTATTGGTTGAGAAATCTTGTTACTAAAAGACGAGCCCCAGCTTCGGTCCATGATGGAACCATCTGTTTTGGGTTCAGAAGAAGGTCAATCTTCTTACCGAGCAAACCTTGAGCTGCAGATTTCCCAGCCTGCTCACATCGATATATGCAACACATTGGTATCTGATGCAAACATTTATGAAAAAAACTAGAAAGAAGGTTTTAATGGACAGGGAGTACCTTAGAACCGTCTTCATGGAAGCCATAGCCTGCATAATTCAGGAGAGAAGGCACCTAATTGAAATATATGAAGTAAAAAACATAAATATATGCCGAAAGAAGAAAATCAAGGCGTTACCTTGATATGCCCCGCAGAACCATATTCCTCTTTTTCCCTGGATTTGATTAAGCTCCAGAGAGGCCTTCGCAGCAGCAACGGAGGGAACAGGATGGCTAGTGTTCCATTTGAGCAGGACGTGATCCGGGACATGAGGTGGATTTAATGTCACCAGGAAAGGCCTGCCCTTAGATTCGATGTTCTAAAATTTTCAAGTAAAATATTTGTTTTATACGAGAGTAAGAGCATTGCATACAAGAGTATCAACCAAAGTAGCTGATGCATTGCTGGCACTCAAGTTTTACCTGAAGCAAATTTAGCCAATAGGTAACAGAGACGCCACTGCTAGTCGTCCCCAGAAAGTTCCAGGCGCTCCATGCCGATGAGTTACGTGGCATCAAACTTTTGTCGCGATGGAGGTATATATCGCTGCAATAATAATAGTTTGGATACAGAAACAACAGAAGAACAGTAATAATATACCTAATAATAGTACTGTATAATTTTTTTGACTGCGAATAATAATAAGAATTTAGAGTAGACAAAACCACTCACCTGTAGACATACTGGAAAGCACCTAGAATTCTCAATTCCTCGTGTGTTGCTTCATCTCGTAGCATTCTTAGAGCATCAGGTGCATGTGCACCGAATATGATCTTGTCGTACACCTCCTCTGAGCCATCCACCTCCAAGACTCTATGACCTGCGGCCAGCAATGAAGTGGAGAAAACATCATTTGGAGGAGAAAAATAGCGACTAAAGTGAAAAAAGAAATTAAAATGTATGAAGTACCTCCTTCAAAACTTGAAACAGATTTGACTTGGCAGTTAGTCTTAATCCTACAGCCCATGCTTTCCAGTTCTTCCCTTACCTTGTATATATGCAGATGAATATGGTCAAAACACTACACTCTAGCAGATGACAGCTAGTCGTAGAAATTGGACTAAGTACCTTATTTACATACGAATGAGAACGGCCCTTTATGGTGAGCCACTGGGGGCGACCGAAGATCTGAAGAAGGTGATGGTTGCGACAGAACGAGAGCACAAAGAAAGCAGAGAAGCCCAGGACTCCCTGCGACGGGCATGACCATATGCACGCACATATTGGGATCAGGTAAGCCTCTTGGAAGAGCTGGGAGTATCCATGCATCTTGATGAATTCCCCCAGGGTCTCGTTCCGGTCCAGGTCAGGGTTGTTCTCATGGTTACTGAGGTAGCTGAGTACATCCTCCTTGAACTTGAGTATCTCACGTATCATGTGCCAGAATCCAGGGCGGAGAGCGTTGCTCTTCTGTGCCAGGAGGCCAGAGAGGCCATTCCGGCTGCCCCACTCACACCTGCCGCCACCAGAGAGCTGTGTGCTCACCGATAGGGACATGTCCGATGTCTCCATCTCCACGCCGAGCCCTTCAAACCATTCTAGCATGTTTGGGTATGTCACCTGGCACGTGATTTCAGTTTCATGCATGATCAGCTGTATATTAATTAACTAACAGATATGCTACTATTCCCAAAAATGGAGTATTTTGCTCATTCGACCTCTTTTTCACTCACTTTAGCAACTCTGATCCCTATCAAATTTTGCAGAGACTTGGTCACAGAATTCAAGACGTATCAAACTTTAGCAGTTTACATAGATAGTACTCCCTCTGATCCATAATAAATGTCGCTGATATAGTACAACTTTTATTATGGATCGGAGGGAGTACTATTAGGTGTCACATGTAACACATGTACACAACTACACATACTAAAAGATGCTTGCTCTCACAAATTTTGACGTTTTGGACATGGATATTGTCTCAAGTAGTATTCAACTTTGACCATTACTTTTGTGTGAATACCTTAGTAAAATCATACGGAGAACCATACATGAAAATGAAATATCGTACTGCTCAAGCAGAAAGACACAAAATTTCAATGTATATAAAAAGACAAAACTTCAAATTATGATATTGAAAAACTGTTTTACATGAAAAATCTAATAATTTTATTTTCACTTGACCAGTCAAATATTTTATATATGTTATTAGAGAATGCATAGATAAGTTTCACTGCAGACTAAAAGACCATCAGTTTTCTGACTACGGTAGCACGTGCAAGTTTGAGATTTGCAAATATAGCTTTGACTAAGAATTAAACATTCCTGCGCGACGTAGAGTGGTCAGGTCATCTCCTATTAAAAATGCCCCTAAGGGCTAGTCCGGGTTGGTGTTGTATAAAAAAACAGAGGAAATGATATTTTTTGTAACATCCCAATTTTTCTAATTTGGATGTTATTACCTTTTTCATGTCACATGCATATCATTTTGCCCATATTTGAGTTTGGAGATGTCCTTACAATTTAACAGGGAGTTTATTTGGACCTTAAAAATGATTATATGCATTTGTTGGAATTTATTTGAGCCGCATATGCATTAAAAATATTTTTATAAATTATATTCCACGAGGAAACTAAAATTCCTAAATTCCAAACAGGTATTTGGAATTTCAAGAATTTTCTGGAATTTATCCGATGCCGTTTGGTATTTTATTTGCCTTATTTGATTTTCTGGCGATTTAGAAACCCAGAAAAAGCTATTTTTTATTTGTTTTTCTTTTTATTCCGCGGAGTACGTTTTCTCTACATGGAGGCGTATTTCCGTGAAACCCGACGTTTTCACTTAAGTGTACCGAAGGGGTATCTTCTAATGTCATCCATCCATTCCCCATCCAACGGCCATCCTTCCTTTTCCTTTTTCCTTTTTTCTTTTTCTTTCCTTTTTTTTTCTTTTCTCCTTTCTTCTTCCTCAGTCCTCACGCACGCACAGGCTTGCCCGTCCTGGCTGCGTCCATGGCCAAGCCCAGCCCGGCCGCCACTGCTGCTCGCCGGCCCCGCCCCGCCGCCAAGCTTCGCCGGCCTCGCCCCGCAGCCCCGCAGCCCGCGCTGCCCCAGCCACGGCCGAGCCCGAGCTCGAGCTCAGGTCGCCGGCGTCCATGGCCGTCCACCTCGAACACCACCCTCCGAACCGTTTTTCTCCGTGATTTCTTCGCCAATTCGTGACCCACACGGCAAGGAATATACTCTCCTCTTATAGATAGGACGAACAAAGTTTTTGATCACTTGCTTCGCTCGCCCTTTTTTGATCGGTTTTTTTAATGCAAATAGATTCAATCTAGTAATTTATATCCCAACAAGATTGAAACCATCCCGGACTCTATCTCGTCCGAATTTTAAGCGAAACCGAATCTCGTTCAAATCTCACCCGCCGCCGGCCTTATCCCGAGCGCCCCGAGCCCTATAAATACCCCCAACTTGACGCCCTCGAGAGCCCCGAGCAATCCCTCGAAACCTAGCTCGAAGCCGCAGTCAATCTTGCCACCAATTTCAAGTTTCATCGCCATTTCCAGCCAAAATCCGGCGAGCAATTCCTACCGCCTCGCCCCAAATTAGCCCGAGCCACCGCCACCTTTGGAACCCTATCGACGCCTAGAACACCATACACCACAGCCTTGCCTCCGGAAACCTGTGTTTCGCCGACTCCCATCAACTCCGGCGAACTTCATCTTCTCCGGTGAGCTTTCTTGCTCTGTTTTCGAGCTGCAGTCTGTTTTGATTAGCCTACTTCTATACTCCGTATCTTTTGTTCCGTAGATCCTATTTAGGAAATTCTTTTTGCATCTGGTAGCTTACATCTTGCTCTATAAATTAGACCTCTTTAGAAGCCCCGTCTCAATCATCTTCAGCAGTGCATCGTCGTTCCAAATCGGTATTCCCAGTAGTCTGTTTTAGATTAGATACCTTTCGACGTTCTTGTTGAGTAGATTGTAGACCCGTTTAGGTTGTAAGCTTCTGTAGTTTGACGAGTAGGTCTTGTGTTACACCCTGTTAATTTTGTGCACCTTTTGTAGGTTTAGATAATGACCTAAAAGTTTGTCAAAAACTAGCTACCTGTTAAAAAGAACTACACCGGTTTAGTCTAGCCAGCACTGTTATTGATTAGACACTTTGTAGAGCTTAATGTTTAAAATCTATAAACCCCTTTTGATTTATTCTTTCTGTAATGTAAACATTGGTTAAAACTCTACACCTCAGAACACTTTTCACGTAACATGTAATTAGATTACACTACTAGATTAATAATTGAAAATTGTATTCACAGAACCCTGTTTTTGATTAGCTACTTTCGTAGGCTTGTATCTTGTTTCGTAGCTCCGTTTTAGATGAAACTTTCTGTGTTGTAAGCCTTAAGTTACGTTCTTAGTTTCAGTACCTTCCGTACCATTAGTTCAGACGTGTTTCGACAGTCCCCTTCCCGTTAGATTCGCTATCTGCTTTCAGCTTGTAGGTTATCATTTGTCTCCACTTGGTTCCAAATCTTGTTCCTAGCCTTAGATCTGTGCTTACGGTTGGATTAGTATTAGTTGTGCCTTGTTAGCTGCTGCTCTAAATTTAAGTTTGTGTAATTCTTATTCGGTTCTTATTGGAGTTATTATTTGAAGTTGTTGAACAAGTTATTCATTGTTGCTTTCGTTCTTCGCGATAGATTATCGCGAGCGTGAGTGCGAAGAGTGCCAGGGAAATTCTGATCGTTACAGCAACTTAGGCTCAGGCAAGTGGATACCTTTGATCATCTAGAATCCTATAATTTTTGCATATGCTACTTTGTTTACAAGTTGTAGACATACATGTGTAGGTTTATATTGTTATGAAGTATTTATAAAATGCGTTTGCAATTTATTAGCTATGTCCTAAGTAGTATGCCTATAGGTTATTGTCATGCCACCAATTACCCTAAGTTATTACTTGTATGATTTTACAAAGTGCTTCCTACATTATTGTATCGGGAGGGACCCAAAACTATTTTCAAAGCATTAAGTGCTCAAAATTGAGTCGTATGTGTTTGGAAAAATGTTCTCGAAACAAAACCTAAAAATGTTTTCCACTGGGCGGAGTGGTATGTCTGAGACCATTTTTGGTTGTCGACAAGGGCGGCATCCAATTCAGCTCTGCAGATGCTCAGGAATTCGGTGGGGACCGCCGTCCAAAATCTAAAAGTTCAATTCTTTTCCAATGGAACCCAAAAGCTTACCTGTACAACCACCTGCTATTATGGCTCTGGCTTAGTCAAGTAACTAGCGGGAAACCCTTACTTGGGTATCGTCATCCGGAGAGGGGCCAATGTGCTCATATGGGGCGGGCGGTGCCAGGATTAAGTATAGGGGGCTTCTAGTGAAAGACTTCGTCACAATCTTTACCTGTTGCGCACGCTTGTCGTTAGGCAACACTTTGGACTGATTGTGTCTGGTGGGTAAAGTGTACAAACCTCTCGAGAGTGTCAATCTAATCGATTAGCCATGCCCTTGGTTACGGGCGATCTTTGAGCTACTAAGTCTGGTTAAGAGATCTTCTAGTTTTGTTTTCAAAAACCAAAAACTGTTTTGACTCGATGGAAGCATCCACAGAATGAGTATCTACTCGATGGATCCCACAAAATGGGTCAGGGAAATCAAGGGTTGCTATGTGAGTGCCAGTTTGACCCAGAATACATAGTTAGGTCGTGGAGATTCCACAGAAAGACCATATCTACGTTTGGAAACTATTTTCTATGAAATTCTAGATTTAGAGTTTTGCAAAGAAAAGCTATTATGAGTATTTCAAAATAAAACTTGCTGTCTTGACAAAAGAACCATAGAAGCCACTTAGGAACTATCCAATAAGCATGTACTTGCATTTCTCCTAACCTCACAGGTATTTACTTGCGAGTACATTCAATGTACTTATCTGCACCTATCATGTGCAGAGAGTGATAATTAAAGGAAGGAGGCACGCAGAGTCGCGAGTCTACATTCAACTTGCCTGTGGCGGTGGATGGAAGCTCATTTATCTTCATTTGATATTTTTAGACTTTCGTTGTGTAATAATACTCTGGATTGTTATCTTTTATGCGCTGTAATAAAGACATGAATTGTGATATTCATCGTGAACTGTGGGTACTAGCATTGATCCAGGGACTAGTACTATAAACACAGGGACTAGTACTATAAACACAGTGATTCCAGGTCCTTAATGGTCTGGGTCGCCACATTTTTCGTCCCTCAACTATTTTTCCCCAATGGTCAATAGCATATACTTTTCGCCCCTCACCCCAACTTAAGTGGTTTCGTAGCTGACGTGGCAAGTTTGGACCGAAAACTTACCACTGGGACAAAATGTCAACCCTCGACCAATGCCACATCATCTGCCCAATCATCTCGAGACTTAGAAAACCCGAGTCAAAATAGAAAATACGACGCAATAAACCGACTAAAGAAGTCAATATTTTGACACCGGCAAGTTTTCTGTCCAACTTTGTTATGTCAGCTACAAAACGTTGAAGTTGGGCGAGGGACGAATAATATTCGGCACCGCCAGTTGAGAGACAAAGGTTCCCTGATTCTAGAGTTTGATAGACCAAAACACTAGCTAGACTTTAGTGGCAGGTCAAAGCTAGACTTTACTGACAGACAAGGGGAGAAAAATATTCTTTCTCTTAAAAAAATACAAAATATAATTTTCTTGGAAAATAACATTCAACGCGGGTACTATTTTACCACGTCTTCCTAGATAAAGCAATGCACGGTAGTACATGTGAGTAACTGGTTTAGACGAATCCTTGGTAGGAATGAATTGATTGATTCAAGATGTGTACAAAAACGTTCCTATTTAAACTTGCTGTAGAAGGCACCGAACGTACCAGATGAAATCCACGTCATTTATTTTGGGACGGAGTGAGCAGTAAATTTGGACTTGTATGAGGGGGAGACCACAGCTAAGGTAGCAAAGACGCATACAAGCAGGAAAGAGCAAGCGGCGGGAAGCTAATTGGCGTAACGGCATTCAATACATGATATGCGTTATGTACTCCTTTGTTTCATTAGTAGTCCCCGTAGATAGAGAGGTACGGAAAACGTACGTTGAAGATAGATCGACACGGAGGGAGACGCATGTCGGCATGTGCAACACACCCGGGCTGGCCGATCGTGTCACCATCTTTCAGTACAACCTACGTACAGGGAATGGGATCGGCCGGTAGCAATGAGCTAGCTTGTGCGTGGACCATACGTACAGCTAGCCCATAGCCATAGGGGCTGGATGCCAAATCTAGTCGTGGCGAATGAAAGTGGGGGCTCTTGCTCCTGTTTACACATGTGTTGTTGCGCCTCAGTCTGTGTGTCCGCATATACGTCCAGTCCAGTCCAGATTGCCGTGCGACATTTTGTAAGGTGGTAGCAGCGTCCACGTCGACCGCCGTTTCCATTCACCTACCTTGGACAGTACTACTTTCCCAATTTCCCTTTGAATAACAGATTACAGATGGAAACTTGACGAACCGGTGAATGAACAAGTAATGCCGACTAATCCCTCCCGGATTAAGCAAAGAGAAACTAAATACAAGAAGGAATTAATAAAATGCCTCCATTTTTTATATTAAGAAACATGAGGAGAAGATCCAGATAATCAAATGCTAGCCAGTTTAAAAAATTCAGAGGATCGAGTACATACATACGTATATATGGCTTGTTCTAGCACGTACGTGAAGGCAGGAAGAAGCCAGCCTATACGTACGGAGAATGGTACATGAGGAGGAAGGAGCTGCTGGTCCGTCCGTACGTACCCGGTTGAAGACCATGAAGCCGAGGTCGAGTTGGACGCCGTCGACGTCGGCGGTGCGGGCGTGGCCGCCGAGCCGCTCCTCCGCCTCGTACACCGTGACGCGCACCCCGTTGCCGCCGGCCCTGCACAGCTCGTGCGCCGCCGCCAGCCCGCTCACCCCGGCGCCCACAACGGCCACTCTCGTGATCTCCTTCTCCATCCCGCGGCCCCTCCTCTTTGATTTACTCCTCAATCCAAGCGTGTGTGCGCCAATGGATGGAGAGAAATGGGCGAAGGCGACGGTGGCATTGGCGGCCGGGAGGGAGGCCAGCTGAGATATAGGAGCCGGCCCCGCACCACAGCCGCGTGGATAAGAAGAGGAGGGAGACGAGCCAGCGAGTCCCGGAGGGTTTGTTTATTAGATTCGCGGATGGGCCGCATCCGCACCTTTGTTCCACTTCTCACGGACCTGGACGGCCCGGCCCAGCACGGAGAAGCCGAGCGAACAGAGCAGAGGCAGGCCGGCGGCGGAGGAAACTGAACAGCCCAGGGTAGCGCGCTCCGGATGCGTGCGGAAGAAGGGGCGGAGGGAGGTAAGAACCAGGGCCATGGCCAACGGGGCGATGGCATGATTGAAGATGTGGGTGGCATTGGATGGAGGAGAAGTGAGGACGACGGCGTCCGGCCGGACTTGGGGAGGACTGAGGAGGAATGGAGGATGAGCTTCCCTCACTGATTTTGGTCTGGGTTGCCGAGCCTTTTAAGCAGCTGGGCGACGGCGCCACGAGTCTTGAGTTCCCTGCGACGTGGCCGCCATGCACGCAAGCGGAGCCCCAGCCCCATCCATGTCCATCCCGAGTGCGTGTTGATGACGTCAATTTTGATTTTGATTCGGAAACATAATACTCTTTAAGTTGTCCAGTTAATTAAAGAAAACCGGCCAAAAACCAAATACAAAGGTGACGAAACCCCCAACGGCCGCCAGAAACCGAGACAACAAGAAAAACACCACCTACACGCCAACACTTGAAAGGGAGCAGCTGAAGAAGATCCCCGCCACATCGAGAACCACATCACATCCCCCAACGAGCAAACCAGATCCGGCATGACACACAAGAAAGGGGCTGGAGGGCCTCGACAGGCTCCGAAGGAGCACGATAAACCTTTGCCAGTACACCACCACCCAACTGCACACGCTGCCGCCCATGAAGGAAAGATAACCAAATCCGCAATAAGAGAGGCAGATTTTGGCCGCACCGACACGGGTGAAAGTGAGGCGCGCCTCAAGAGCCCAGCGATTCTCAACTCATCTGGCTGTCCGAGGACCGAAGCTTCTCGAAGCCGCCGTCCCGACATCCACTGCCACAGCCACGCCGGCAAGAAGCCAGCGCGTCGAAGCCTCGTACGAGGGCAGGGAGACGCACCAACTGCACCAGATCTGCAGGCAAGGACGCCACCCAAAAAACCCCGATGTACGCCAAACAAGGCTGGCCATGCCGGCGACATAGCAGCACGAGAACCACGGCCCGATCTGTGCCACACCAGGCCACGAGCAGCACATCGCGCTGCCGCACACCCGCCAGCGCAGACTTTCTTTGCCAGCCACCGATCCGTAGCAGACGGCCAAGATTAAACGTGGAACCATCCAGCCAATTAAACACATGTTTGCACATACCCCCGCTCCAACTCAGAATCAGGAAAACTCTTTGCAGTAGGTACAGAACGCTTCCTCTTGGTCTTTGGCGTATGCCCACGCGATGGCGACCTGGACCACGATGCTTCCGACGCGACGGCTACCGCAGGCTGCAGCAGCGCTTCTCCCCATGCGAAGGTGACTCCGAGGCCACAGTGGTGCCCTGACGCGACCGCGAAGCGGCACCCATGCAACGGCGACCCAACACCGCTGCGCTACCTTGTGGCTGTCAAAGAAAGTTTGCACATTTTCACAAAACGGCCATTTTCACCTGATACTTCCCCATTTGTATATTCATGACTGCTGAACAATTAAACAAATGAGGAAGAACAAAGATCTCAAACAATTTAGCTGGTGTCTATTTGCAAGAAGGGTATGCATTATGTACGTATTATTTTCCAGGGAGTTTGAACAATCCAATAACCAAATACTTAGAAACTGGAGTAACTTTGTTCGACACGTATATTCTACTAGTTCTACCAATTCTCTCGTACCGCCACCCGAAGGGTACGTGCATGGTTTGGTTCGTGTTTCCTACTACTTCTTGATGACCCAAATTGACACTAGACTTCAGGTTATCTACAGCCACAGAGGAACTCAAAAAAGTTGTGAAGACACATCCACTCCTCCTTTGAGAACCGAAGACCACCCATGCATGGCATTAAGATTTAAGATGGGAGGAGTTGCCATCCATATCGATGCATCACAATCATCATCTCATCCGAGCTGGTTCTGAGCGCCGTTTCGATCGTTTCAGAGCATGCGGGCAAGGCTCGGGAATCGCTCGAAGATCCACGTGACTCCCCTGATGATCACCTGCAGTGCAGGTGCAACCATTGCCGGAATCATCAGGAATCAGGAATTCATTCATCACATCAATCGATTCATCATACATACAAAATGCAGAGCAACATCAATTTGCTGATGAACTGGTACTCGTACATACCAGCGCCAATTCACCGGGTTTGGTTGCAGGCTCCACACAGTCCCGACCATACCTGCAATTGTTTGCAATTGACAAATATCTGAATACAGAATCGAATTGTTCTTGCTCTCTCGAATTCTGGATGATGGATTGCAGTTTGCTTACACGATCTGAATCTGCTGCTGCTTCTGCGGGTCGGGTTGGCAGCGGTAGAAGCTGCATCCCCTGCTGAATGGGAACGGCCGCCCCTTCCACTCTAAACGAACATCCCCCCAAATTCAGAACATCTGAGGACGAAAATGCCCAAGCGCGAGGACGAAGAAGGGAGAAGGAGAGAGAGAGGGTGCGTACCGAGGTGCCAGGTGACTCCGACGGCGGAGGGATCCAGGCCGGAGATGTCGTCGATGACGAAGCGGAGGTCGGGGCTGATGGAGCCCATGAACTCGCCGAAGAAGCCCAGCACTTGGTCCCGCCCCACCATGGGCCGCGGGAACACCAGGTCCTCGTACACGCAACCCTCCGCGATCAGCGGCTCCACCGCCGCCAGGTCCCGCCGGTTCACGCCATCGTAGAACTCCCGCACCACCTCCGCCGCCGCGGTCGCTCCTCCCTTCTCTGCCGCCGCCGCCGCTGCTACACCTACGAATCGAGTCTTGCGCGCCAGGATGGGGAACGGAGGCCGGCGTGAAGACGCTCCGACGCCGAGCCCAAGCGGCTGCGTCGCCGCCAGCGCCATGCCCTGCTGTTGTTCTCCTCCTCCGTGCCGTCGTTCGTCGGTATATCATCCCCTGCTTTCTCTCTCTGCCTCTCGTTTTTCTATCTCGAGCATGCGTACCAAAATCAAAATGGACTCGGCACCCACTTGTCAGTGACACAATGAGGGACTTCACAAATGTTAAAAATATATGTTTCTGTCTTTTACCAAGTCGCTTCTTATGTTATTCGTACACAAACTAATTACAATATCCCAGGATACACACCGGAATTTGGAACTAGGTACAAATTTAAGCTACGCAATTGGACTAATCCCAGAAGAAGCTGGCGCCAAGGATGAGTTCATGGACGCTTGGATCTCTTCCAGGGTCCTTCCTTTAGTCTCTGGCACCAGCCGCTCCACAAACACAACTGTGAGCCCGCAAATGCTCGCAAACATGAAAAATGTGCCTGCAATTCAACCAATATTCATGAGAGAAATTACATCAGCGAAATTTCTGAGCAACAGCGCCATCGATCGAATGCACAATATGCATGATGAATTGATGATGATGCAACATTTTATCATGCTTATCTATTCGATCAGTATGTCCATTTCCTTTGCTCATAATATATTTACCGTAAGAGCTCCACAGCAGGAGGAAGTTGAAAGCGTATGAGATGATCCATGAGCCGAGCCAGTTCACTAAGGTCACGAGGCTCCCTGCTGATCCTTTCATGTGTATGGGAAAGATCTACATGTCCAGCAACGAAACTAGTCAAATTCATCGATTCTGCCAACGTACCTCTAGCCCACAGATTCTGCTTTTTATTAACCATCAGGTTCAGCTATCTCAAGTGTCTATTACTTATGGGCAGAAAAGGTACCTCTGACATTATAACCCATGGTATGCCTCCCATACCCAGTGAAAAAGATCCAGTGAAGACCTGGTTTTGCAAGCAACAGAGGTGTTTACAACAGCTAGGCATCTCTCGGGCACTAATGGAGAAAACAAGTAAAGAAGCATTATCTACCAGAATCCCTGCCAATGCCAACACCACGTTCAAGTCCTTCGCCCAATGATATTCCTGTGCCAAGAAGAGTAAAAATGCTGGCACATTTGCAGCCTTCTTATGAGGATGCGACCAATTTCAGCGAAATCATACCTTAGATAAGAATGACAACCCCACTAGTAGGCAGCCGAGGCATGTTCCGGCTGCAGAGGCCTGAATATCGGCATCGCAGCATAAAATTTACTGACTTAGAATTCATTAGTAAGTGTATCGTCTTTTTACCATCAGAAGTGGCCTTCTTCCAGCCTTGTCCAATAGAAGCGTCCCAAGTGCCGTCATAGGAATCTACAAGGACAGTAAGCTTTAAGTATACACCCAAAGTCAGTGACAAGCAAAAAAGCGTTTTGACAGACCTGGACTACAACCATAGCGAGCATTCCTGTGTTCCCTGACGAGAAACCTGATTCGTGCCATGCTAGTTAGTACCCTCAAGTAACTCATGGTAAAAGTTATGTCTTGGTAACCACAAAAATTTAACATGCCAGAGTTGAGGCAACAAGTAGCTACAATTCATTACCTGCCGAAACAAATATCTCACTGGAGTAGAAGCAAATTGCATTCACTCCACCAAACTGCTGAAAGACCATAAGCCCAACACCAACCTGATAGCGCATCTTATATCTTAGGAAATTACAGAAACATCTCCTTTCAAGCAAGGAAGGCATGATTAAGATACTTACTGTAACAGCATGCATATAATCCTTCTGAAACAGGTCCAACATCTTTGACCGCGGCAAGAGCTGAAGCTTTTCTGTGAAATCCTGATTATACATAATATGGAATTAGCTATATCTTTTAGTCATACATATTAAGTCGGTGGTCTATTTTAAGTTTGAAGCACTTGGTTGTTGATACTTTGATTTCTGCTGCCTCTTCAGAGATATCAGTTCCTTTTCCCCTTAGCTTTTGTAATGCTTTCTCAAACACAACTTGGTCCCTGGTCCTAGCCTGAAATACATGAGTGTTCCATCAATGTTTTATCCGACGGATGAAATTGCAGACTCCGTCTAACGAATTTGGATCTTAGACCAACTATTATCATATGAAAGGATGATCTCACACTTGTGTCACTCAGTCTATCTGCAGATCAAAATTAGGCCTCAAGCTGAATATGTATATATAAATTGTTGCAAGTTCTGTTCCCTTGTATGTGAAGTTTTAATTTTTCAACATGGTGCAGTGCTAAGTTTTTTTTTTCTTTTCGCAAACACGAGTCTAAGCACATGTCATTTTGTATTAGAAGAATGCCAAGAAGGGGCAAAGTTACAAAACTGACCCAAGAAAAGCAAGGGAACCAAAACCGTACAGGCTAAGAAAAACAACCAAAACAGAACGAGACGCAAAGCTTTTGTGTTTTCTCAAAACAAAATGAGCAAACAAAAGCCAGGAAAAGCAAAAGCTAAGATACAACAACTACTCCTGCTGCTGCTAATGCAGATCATGCGGTCTTGCATGAAGTGGTAGCTTCCTCAAAGCCCTTGGCACCAGCCCATCTTCCATAGGTCAACCAATTTTAGTAAATGACACTCTTAAGTTTTCCAATGCCACCCACTTGATTTACGTCTTAATATTGATATAATGCCACCCAATAGATGTCCGCATCCATTTGCTCCAAATTTGAAAATTCAAAACCGTCCAAGGTATTGCTGCCCCACAAATAACTCCTATGCTAACAACGAACCTCAGCTGTTTAGCTGAGCTGAAGTCAAGAGCGTGACAATGGTAGTTGGATATGTTCAGGCAATATAAGTTGTTGATCAGGTCTGTAGCAATGCACGGATACTTAGCTAGTAAGAGAAGTGTTTCTAACCTCCTATCGACTAAGCCATCAGTGGCTAGTCAAGTAATTCTAGAACTGAGAATGGAACAGAACTAGAAGATTCATGAAGTATCAAACGTACAAATGTACAAGAAAAGCTAACTTACCAGCCATCTGGGAGATTCAGGAATCACGAGAAGGCCAATCAGCTGCAGTATGCATGGTGTCACTCCTACATGAGAAAAAAGCTAAGATTTATACATAACTATATCCCCTAAATCCTAGTGAAAGAAGTGCATAAATTTTGAAGCCTGTGTGAGAACGAAACAAAGATCAATCTAAACTTAAAACTATGGTGAAATCTTGGCTCTTCATACTAGAGACCTGATCTACATCTATGTTTATTGCTAAATGAATGGTAGAAAGTAGATCCAAACGAATGTACCGACTATTGCCAAAGTACGCCAGGTCATAAAGGTCCCCAGGGCATATGCAAGGGATGCCCCACAACATATCAGAAGCTGCAGAAATGAAGGTGCTTGCGCTCTTAAGATAAAACTGATACAATCAGTAACAAACTATTCTCCCTGACCGAGAACAAACCTGGTTTCCAGCTGCGAACCGTCCTCTAAGATTTTTGGGTGTTATCTCTGATATATAGACTGGGACCTGTTCAGGTAACAGAAATATCAAACAAATTCATTGGACAGAACAAGATTGAGATGTTTAGTGTAATCACCACATATGAAAGAAGACCAATCCCACATCCAATTGAGAGCCTTCCAAGGTCAAGCCACAAAACATTCTACAGAAGAATACACAGAAAAGGAAAAACAGTACAAGGTGAACTAAGAATGTAAAGTGTCACTGTGAAAGCTATAGTAGGTACCAAAATGCCTGAAGCGGAGATATATAGAGAAAGGAGCGTGGGGAACCTTCGAAAAGATTATAAAGAGATATCCAATAATGCAGAAAACGTCTGATATTGCCATTGCCTACACTCCAGGACATACAAGAAGTTAAGCAGAAGTCTGTCAATTAATCGAATGATCCTTTCTGGCAGCTTAAAGTTTTTTAGATAGCTTAATTAGTAGGATGGAGATGGGATTAGTACTTACGAATCTTCGACCGACTCTGTCTGCTATGGTACCACTGAGAATTGCACCCAGCATTGCTCCAATTGTTAATATTGAACCAAAGACAGAATACTGCATGATGGTTAAAAGTTCAGATGCATACATTGATCATGTTCCCAGTTGACCCACCTGGCAACCACCATCAAGATTAACAAACAAAATAATTATGTATATGAGTACCTCAGCTAAGGAGAGGTGAAGATCACGCATGATGCCCTCCTGAGATGGTGATGAGTAGCCCACCTGCAAAATAAGGAATCACAATTAACATCTCCGCCAGCAAATATTTGTAGCATACATGACGATTGGAATGGGCTTGGAAAAAGGCCAATACCGAGATGCCAAATACGAATGATCCACAAACAGCGATGGCGGTGCTGGCAACCACCACCCAAATTGAAGAAGCTCTGTGATTCTCGGCTGCCAAGAGAGGCTTATTGGTTTTTTCTTCATCCCGTTCCATAGATATAGGGACGGTTGGAGTTCTCCTATGAAATAGCCCACAATTTCAATAAATCTTAGATAAATCACCAATTAAGCATAACAAGAACGATGAACTAGAACAATACTGCTGTGGAAGCAGATGTTCACTTGAACTAGAGAAATCACATGCTTGTCCTTGGTGATAAAAAAAATTGGCAATCAGGATTTAACCATGTTTAGGCATCAACCAAGTGTACAAATTAGGCTCTCACAACTAGGGAATCAGTTGGTGAATCACTGAATCCACATCAAGCAGGAGTACAATTAGGCTCCTAAAACTAAGGAATCAGTTGGCTCTCACAACTAATCATGCAAGTTAACGTTAAGGATTTATACTACAGCTAAATCGGCAGAATCAGTGTCAAAAAATAAAAAAAGAATATGTGAACTCAGGAGTTGGACATGCTCAAAGTCAATGATCGTCAGCGCAACGCAAGAGCTCAGTATTTATACATCTATGTACGTTAAGTCTCGGACACACGAGTTAAGAAAACCAGTAGACCGTGGCAGGAAATGTCTTTGACTAGTTTAGTATACTTTAGCGGCAACCAGAGCAGAGCAGGGGGGGTAAGAGAACCAGGGGAGAAGGTAGGAGTAAAACATCAAGTACCTGGAGCCGGCAGGAAGCTCGCCGCCGGCGATGAGACAGGGACGAGACAGGAGACCCTATCTGGAGTCTGAACCACGGCCACGCGAGATAGACGGAGGCGAGACGGCGCCAGGAAAGTAAACGAAAGGGAGTATTACGGACCCAGCGAGGTAGTAGCACGGGGTTTCCGTGTGTCCGGCGAAGAGAAGAGATCCTCCTTTGCCGGCGGCGGCGGATTGGGCGGCGACCTGTTGTTTGTTGATCAGTGTAGAGAGGAGACTGTGTGGTCAACAGAGAAGCAAGAAAAGACTAGACAACGTACCGGTGGATCCTGTCGTTTCCGTTTCCCGATTCCTTCCAAGGAGACACAAACATGTATCCACGTGGTTACACGCGCGGAACCGTATGTCCACGTGACCAGGTGTCGAGGCCGTTAACACATACGTTTGTGCAAAAAAAAAAACCTTTTTTAGCCACGAACAACCAAAAAAGTCTCTTCAAAGAAGCACTGGTCCAAATGAGAAGAAAACTTTATAATAATAACGAGGCAGTAGTTATTTGAAAAGGTAACAGCCTCTACACGGAACCAAGAAAAAGAAGAGTATGTCCACATGAGCAGATGTCGAGGCCGTTACCACGTACTGAGACCTCAAAATATGGCATTCTGGGATTTATTTGAATTCAAAACTTGTTTAATTCAAAGTTGCTTCAAAAAAATCAAAATTTTTACTGTAGGTGGGTAACACCATTCTAAACTTAGTTTCAAAATTTGATAAAGATCAGATTTCGTTTGGATTTTCAAATAAATTTACAAATATCGGAACAAGTAAGTATAAGAAGAAAAACGAAAAATAAACAACCGTGCGGGCCCGTCTACCCTAAAGTGTCCATGCATAGGCCTTCCACCAATGCGATTGTACATAACACTCTTCCTCCAATACCATTGGTACGAAGTGCGACGTGGCGCCTCCCGGGCCTTCCGCCATGTCTCTTTTGGCATTTCGTTCCGGAGAGGGCCATTTCTGGCATTTCCGTTGGCGGGGGGCCAATGGTGCAAAAAATTTCGGGCCCGAATACTTTGGTTGGCACCAGCAACAAACAGGCCTTTGCAAAACATGCAAATGTTTCTAGTTCTATTCGAAGAGTTGACTCTGTTTGTGTTATTTCATTGGACTGGAATAACGCGCGAACATGGCCGCGCTAGCGCATTTGCGCGTACGGCACAGAGACAGTCCATGCATGCAGTAGCAACTAGCTTAGCGGCGGCAGGAGCATCTAGCACAGCAGTGGCAGAGCAGCTAGCATACCAGCGCTCCATCATGGCAACCCATGCACAAACTTGGTAATGCATGCATGTCTTATTTTGCAAAAATGCAAATTCAAAATGTTATATCTCTCTGACCGTATATTCTATTTATGATACATTTTCACGGTTAATTTTGTCTCGGTTAGATATTCGAGACAAGATCTCATATTGATACGTTTTGACAGAAAAAATATTCGTTTTAAAAGTTGCCATCATCTAGTATATAAATTTGACATTTTGTAATATATAAAGTTACCACTCTTTAATATATAAAGTCGCAATATTGCACGACGGCCGTGTTATAAGCACATAGCGCGATAAGACTTCGCGAGCTAAAAACCTCCTTCAAATCTTAGCATAATTTGTCACCCCTAATGTCGTACGAGTGGCCCACGGGGTCCCCCACTGGCACGGGATGCGTGGGTCGCAACTGATGAGATCCCGCTAGGCCAGCATCCCCGGTGCCGGAGACCCGTGCTCTGACATTTGACGCGCCAGGTAGGGGGGCGTGCAGAGAGCTTCGGGCGACCGTCGGCGTCATCGGCTTCTTCACCAGCGACATCATCCACGCTAGCTCGCCATGCCACCCAAGAAGGCAGACGAGCCCCGGGTCAACTTGCACGACACGCTGGTCATGCGCAGTCGATCCCACGACGCCGCGCGTGCGTTGCAAGGTCAAGGGGACTAGGGGTCCCCTCAACGACAACAACAGCAGCAGCAGCAACCGCAGCTGCCACCTCCTCGGGCGTGTATGGACAACTGTCCGAGGGGGCCTGCGGCGCCTAGCGCCGGAGCCAGCCGCACGGGTGGCCTCAACGTTGCACGTGCCAGCCAGCGAGCTCACTCGTGGGATGAGGATGCGCAGCGACAGCTGCGTCATGACCCCAGTGCGTCGCGTTCGACGCCAACGGAGTCACGGCCCTCACATCCGAGGGCATCGGGCGACCGGGCGGACGACAGTTGGTCGGAGAACCACAAGGCACCTCTTCAACGCGAGCCTGAGGTTCCTATCCAACACTTATAAAAGTAATTTAAACAAGGGAAAAATTCGGCATGACCTATGCTGTAAAACAAGAAAATTTCATCAAGACCATTGCTATAAAACAACAAATGAGTCTACCCGAATTTTATACCTGTATAAAAAAATTCCCACCCACATATACCCCCTCGACACAATGGCTGGACCCTTCTCAACGACCCGGCACGATGGCCGGGCCCACATTGCTCATATCAACCGACACGATGGTCGGGATCACATTCAATCACATTTCATCAAACAAATCCATAACTAGCAGCAAATTAATCAAATTGAACCATAATTTGACAGTAAGCAGTAGCAATTTGATCAAATTGAACCCATTTAGCGGCAAAGTCATAATATTGTACCATATTTTACCATCAACTGAACCATAATTTGACACTAAACAACAGCAAATTCATGAAATTGAACCCATTTAACATAAATTTTCAAAAATATTGAACCCTGACCCTAATCCTTACCTAGGCAGGGGCGGTGACGGCGGCGGGGATGGCTGCGGTGGTGGTGACGGCGACGGGGATGGCTCCCGTGGTGGTGACGGCGGTGGGGAGGGCGTCGGAGTTGGAGGCGGTCATGGGGGCCGTGGTGGTGGCGTCGGTCGCGGGGGTCGTGGTGGTGGCGTTGGTCGTGGGGAGCGTCGGGGAGGGAGCCGGAGTTGGAGGCGGAGGCATCGAGGAGGGTCGGCCACTGCTGGTCGATTAGGACGCGCGGGACTGGAAATGCGAAATGTCGCTAAGTCTCGCACGTCAAATATATACCCCAGGGGTCACCCGTGGCGGGTATATGCAAATCCCCGCCACCAGTGATCCCTCCTAGGGTTTCTGGTACAGGAGACCACCGGTGGTGGGGATTTCCGGATACCCGCCATTGGTGACCCACCAGTGGAGGGTATATGAAAACCCCGCCACTGGTAACTGGAACAGGAGTGAGGGTTCACCACACCCCTGTTCCACGCATCAGTGGCGGTGATATTGTATATACCCGTCACTGGTGAATATTTTGGCTCTACTATTATATTCTTATTATATTTTGTGTCTCTCTGAAAATTATAGCACCTGCACTTTCAAGTGTATAATAATTATTTCTTGTCTTACTAAAGTTTTTAGTGCTAAATACATTGCTGAAAATGAAATATGTATGCTTTTGTAGTGTTTACTGTGGTTAAAAATTGTTATAAACTACAAAATTGTTCAGAATGGTCTGATATTTGGCATGGAAGCTTCTCACACAAAAATATGCCTGCATATGAAGTTTGGTGTCAAAATTCCAAATGAAGCCCATAAGAATACCATTTTGGGATCATCTAGGTAGATATCTGAGATATTTTCTAAGCCAACATCCAAATTGTAAGATTTAAACAACTTTGAGCTTCATTGGACTGACAGGTGTTCCCATGCAAATTTCAGCTCATTTCGATGAAAATTGAATTTTATGGAATTAAATCAGCAAAAAAACCACACATAATCACAGAAATTTGTATGAAATAGTATGAATTAATGTCTAAAACTTGTATTGGGAACAAGCAATATTATTATACACCCAAAAGTAGAACTGCTATATTTTTTGGAAACGCAGAGAATATGATAGAAATATAATAGTGCATTCTGAAATCATTACCAGTGGCGGGTTTCACACATATCACCGCCACTGGTGAGTGGGACAAGATTTGGCAAATCCCTGAACCTTGTAGCACTCACCAGTGGCGGTTTTCAGTAAAATCACCGCCACTGGTGCCACCTTCCGGTGGCGGGTTTCCCCGTAAGCACCGCCACTGGTGCCTTGGCTGTTTCCTGTGACGCCACCGCCACTGGTGGCCTTTTGCGGGCTGCCGCGCGAGGCGAGGTGGGAGTTTAGTCCCTCTCGCTAGTTTACAAGCGTTTTGACCAGTATAAATAGCTCCCTCCCCCTCCCATTTCAGATTCCGAATAAAATCAAATGCCGCTCTCTCGTCCACTCCCGTTCGCCTGCCCCGTGGGCCCAGTACCCTATGTGTGCATTGGTGGGCTCAGATTATAGCCCTATGGGCCCGTGCTCTTCTGACCTAGTAGGTAGTAGGCAGCTCCCGGGTTCGCCTGGCTGGGCCCGAACCCGAAACAGCCTAGTTGACCGGGCGGGCTAAAAAACCTTTTTTTCCCTCCTCCACTGGGCCCGAACACATACCAGTGGCGGGTTTCCATGAATCACCGCCACTGGTACGACTTCCAGTGGCGGGTTTCGTTGAATAACCGCCACTGGTATGTGTCTGCGGGCGTGGTTGCGCGAGGATATGTGGGAGTTTAGTCCCACCTCGCTAATTTACGTGCTGCTCGACCAGCATATAAGGCTTTCTTCTCTTCTCCCATCAGCTTCCGAATATTCCACTCACCTGTCTCCTGTGCTCATTGCCTGGCATGTGGGCCCGGTACCTGTACTGTTCTTTGTGAGCTCGGATTTCAGCCTCGTGGGCCCGGGTCTGTTCTGGCATAGTAGGTAGTAAGGTGCTCCCAGGTTCGCCTGGCTGGGCCCGAACCCGAAACGCTCAGTTGACTTGGGCGGGCTTATAAACCTTTTTTTTCCTCCTTTATAATGAAAATAACATGTAATAAGTTTAAAAAAAATTGATATCTCTTAATTGTTTCTGAAATCGAAACAAAGCAAATAAAATATGCATTCTGACTAGAAAAATGTTCCGAACAAATTTTCGACATTTGTTTTCAAATTTGAAATTAAAATTCGAACCTCGTTATAATTCAAATTACAATGAAAATCATCAACGAGCATAATTTATCAAAATTACACAAATAGTGAACTATTGGACAATCTTGTCTTTTTTCTTTGTTGTCTTCTATTTCCTCTTATACGTTTGGACCTCATCGTGGCTGCTTCTAACGTAGGCCCCGTCTTGTGTGGGTAATTTTGACTTCTTTCTTGTCTGGATCGTCCGTCTTGCCACCTCTTCTTCTTGCCTGGTCATGGGATCGGGGAAACCTTCATAGTCTTGTTGTGAAGTTACTCCGTCGACCCCAACATGCTCCTTTTGCCTCTCCTCACGGCTTTTCGCTATCGGGTCTTTTATGAAGAAGACTTGTTTGCATTTGGAAGCAAATTGCCATGGTTCAAGCAGTGCCGAGATTCTTTTGACGTTCACCTGATGACGGGGAACCTCTTTTGGCAGAATCATTATTGTGAACCTATGATCTTCATGCCTGACATCACGTGCCCATCTGATGCGAAACATGGCGATGGTGGTGAAGGTGTAGTCAAGCTCCTAGATCTCTTCGACTACGTCGTAGTATGCTTCCGTCTGCCCTTCGCTGTCGGTCGCCGTCTCAGCAACGAGCACTATACCGCTGTTTTTGTACGTACTCTTATGGTCTTGAGCCTTGGTGTAGTACGTATACCCATTCATTGCATACGACTGGTAGGTCACGACGTTGCGGTCAGGAAGCCGTGACAACTTTTGGACAATCTTCTCATCTTCATTCGCCGTAGTCCTCGGATACCAAAGATCCTTGAGCCACATGGCGAATGTAGAATTGTGTTTTCGTTGGATCCAATCATTATTCCTATTAGGGTTGAGGTTTCGAAGTTCTTCGATGTGCATGTCGATGAACGGCTCGACCTCTGGCGTGAGGTGCAGCACCATTGTGTGTGCTCTTATAAAGTCGTCCATTCTTTGGCGGGCATGCACATCAAGATCCTTCTGGCCAAGCCCACCTTCACCTTCTAGATTCCCCTTATGTCGTGATTCGGGCACCCCTATGGGTTTGCGGTCTGCCAACCAATCAATGCAGAACTCAACGCACTCTTCTGCATGATAGCCTTCCGTGATGCTTTCTTCGGGACGTCCTCTGTTACGAATATATCGCTTCAGCACCCCGTTGTATCGTCTGGGCCTAAACATGTTGTGCAGGAACGATGGCCCTAACAACAAGATCTCATCGGCGATGTGGACCATCAGATGGACCATAATGTCGAAGAATGTTGGGGGAAAGAACATCTCACATTCGCACAATATCTGTATCATTGCGTCCCTCAATTGCAGGCAACGGTCCACCGTAATCGACTTCTGGCCGATCGTGTCGAAGAAGTCACAGAGCTTCATGATCGTTTCTTTCACCCATGGCTCATGCAGCCTCTTATTGCAACCAGAAGTAACTGCGTGAGAATCACGTGGCAGTCATGAGACTTCATGCCAACCAGCTTGTGGCTCTTCATGTCAACGAGTTTCTTGATGCTAGATGAGTAGTTCGATGGAACTATGATGCCATGGAGACACTCGCACATTCTATGCAGTTCGGCTTTGCTCAGACTGTAACACGAAGGTTTGCATCGCGTATATATCGTGCGTTCACCATTCTTGTTTTCTGGCGGTGCCTCTTCCTCTATCGGCCACAGCTTCTCCCCGATCCCCATCCACTGCAGGTCCTTCCGTGCCTTTGGTCCATCTTTTCACTTGTCCGCGTGGCGCATCATCAAGCCCAACAGGCTGTCGCACACGTTCTTCTCGACATGCATGATGTCTATGGTGTGACGGCTCTGTAAGAACCTTCAGTAAGGCAGGTCCCAGAACACGGACCTCCTCTTGTACGTAAGGCCGCAATCTGGACCAGCAGCCGGCTGTGCTTTCCCGGCCACGACTTCGAGGTCCCTGACAATTTCGTATACTTCGTGTCCAGTGAGTTCCCTCGGTTTGTGCCGCCTCTCTGCCCTCCCGTTGAAGTTTTTCTTATCATCCCACCACGGGTGCTTCATCTCCAGCCACTTACGGTGTCCCATGTACACAATCTTTTTTGATTCTGGCAGGAATAGCCCTTCTGTCTCGTCCCCGCACTTTGTACATGCTTTGTACCCATGTGTTGACTGGCACGATGAGTTCCCGTTCGCCGGGTAGTCATGCACACATGTCAGGAGAGCTGCTCAAAGGGTGAACTCCTTCTTATGAGCGTCCCAACCTTTCGACCCTTCTCCCAAAGCTCCTTGAGCTCATCCTTCAGCAGCTCCAGATACACGTTCAGATCAGTTCCAGGCTGCTTAGGGCCCTGTATGAGCATTGATAGGTGGATGTACTTCCTCTTCATGACAAGTCAAGGGGGGAGGTTGTATATGAATAGGATCACCGGCCATGTGCTGTGTTTGCTGCTCAAGTTTCCGAACGGATTGATCCTGTCCATACTCATCCCGAACCTGATGTTGCTAGGCTCTGCGCCGAACTCGAGGAATTCGTCGTCCAGAGTCCTCCATTGAGTCGCATCTGCGGGGTGTCTGAGGACTCCATCATCGTTGCGGTACACGCCCTCGGGATCGATATCCGCCTGAGTCGCGTCATGGTAGATGAACCACCTGGCCTCCTTCTTGTTCTGGAACCAACGCTCCAGCTTGGTGCCACACGGGAGATACCAGACCGTCTTTGCCGCCGGACCACGCTTCACTTCTTCCTCCTCGCCACCGTCAGGATTGGGGTCTTTCTTCCTGTATCGGGATGTTTTGCATACTGGACAGCTATGCATGTCTTTGTAGTCGCCCTTATATATGATGCAGTCCAGCGGGCAAGCATGGTATCTGATGACCTCTAACCCGAGGGGGCATGTAACTTTCTTCACCTCGTACGTGCAATTAGGCAACTTGTTGCCCGGAGGAAGTACCGTACGTAGGTAACTTCTCCGTGAATCCTGAGTCCACGATGTTGTATTTTGCCTTTATACGCAAAAGCTCGAGTGTTACTTCTAGCACACTCTTATCCACGCCGGCATTTTCATATAACGGTGTCTCGGCATCCTCCCTCAGCTTCTCGAACTTACGAGAGACCCTCTCATCCTTGGGGTCATCCAACTGATTCTGCAGATGCTGATCGTCCATCATTTCAACCATCCTACAGGTTGAAACGTCCTATGGATCCTCGCCACGGTATGCTTCTTCACCAGGCTGGTGGTCAGACTCCATGTTTTCCATCTCAATGCCGTCATCGACTTCAATGCCATCCTCCCCGTCAGAATTCAACCGTGAATAACCAGGCACAAATCCCCGCATGAGCAAGTGCATCTCGACATCCTCTGGCTCGTACAGCTTGCTGTTCCGACATCTCACATAGGGACAACACATCTTATCACCCCCTTTTCTATGCATATCTTCCACGCCGGCATCGACAAAAGTCTTCAGCCGCTCTATCCACTCAAGAAATAACCTGTCCTCGTACATCCAAGCACGGCCCATCGAGCTACAACACAATTAAAAAAAATAAACGAATCAGTTGATCGACAAAAATGGAAATTTTCAGCATGACCTATGCTAAAGGAATAGCATTTTGCAATACGAAATTCGATGCCTGCATCAAAACAAATTACCCCCACCCACATGAAAATCACCCACGTCGGCACGACGGCCGGTATCACATCAGATAAGAAATACACGGCATGAAGGCCGGTGTCAACACACATTTAATATGCTTGGAACATGCACGTACACCGGTCCCGAGGTTATGCTTAACCCTAGGGCTAACCCCCAGGGGCTAAGCTCCCCCATAAGCAGCAGCAGCCATGGATTCCAGAGAGAGAGCTAGAGAGAGAGAGAGAGGGAGAGAACGACCTAGAGAGTGAGGGAGCTCACCGGAGCAAAATTAAAGCGCGAGAGAGAGAGAGGGATCCGGGTGGGAGGGCCCTCACTAGGGTGAGGGAGAGCTGCAGAGACAGCGGGGGCAGCCCGGGAGAGCCGTCGGAGAGAGATCGGGGACGGATTTGCCACCACCGGCCACCGCGCCATTAATGGTTTTTTTGCCAAATTGAAGAAGAAGAAGCACAGGAAGAAGGGAGAGAAAGAAGAAGGAGAAGGGGGGAGAGCTACCTTGGAGCCGCCGCCATCAATTTTGGCAGGGCTTCGCCGCCGGTGAGGAGCAGAGCCGCAGCTGGTCCAAGACAGACGCGTGAGCTCGAACAGCTTCGGGCTCACACGGTAGTTATATATAGGAAGCTCACCAGTGGCAGGTGTACGGATAAACCGCCACTGGTGACCTCCAGCGGCGGGCGGAAAAATAAACCGCCACTGGAGGCCTCAACAATGGCGGGTAACTTGAGACCGGCCACTGGAGATCGCCCACCTATTTCTCCGCTTTAGTCCCACCTCGCTAGTTTACATGAGTTCCGACCAGCATGAAAAGGATTCCGCCACCCCACTTACCGGTGGTTACTACTCAGTGCTCAGTGCGTGCCCCGTTCTGGTTGAGTACTAAACTAATGATCGGGCGGTGCTTAAGGGGTTTAGGGAAGGTCACTGAGACTGAGTAGTACCATCATGTATCGGGTGGTCTACTAGTGGCGGTTCTTTTTTACGGCCGCCACTAGTGGTTGTTAGGATTTCCGTGGCCATATCCAGTTGTCACCGCCACTGGTGATGGACCACCAGTGGCGGTGACTTGTTTCGAGACAATATTCACCGCCACTGGGGGTGAGGCACCAGTGGCGGTGATAATCACGGCCACTGGTGGCGCTCGTGGATGCCTCAAGAGGCCTCCAGTGGCGGTGTGTTTTTTGGTCCGTTTTAACCGCCGCTAGAGGGGGATCACGGATGGGGTTTTCTGTAGTAGTGACTTTCTGCTTGCTAGGATATCAAGACCCTCTAAAACCATTAAGATGGAGAAAGCAGCTATAACAACAGTGGTCCATGTACATGTGTTAAGTAACTGCAATAATATTGGCAAAAAATTGTTTACGGAGACAGTTACTAATACTTTTTGGCATCTCTGAAATGATGAAGAAAGATGCCAAGAATGACAAATTTTGACTTTGAGTAACACGTGGCTTGCCCGTTGTGAGTTGTCCCTAGTCAAGAATCGCAAGTGAAAATCCATTTGATTGGATTTGGAAACAATTTGATTCTCTTTTACTTTATTAGAGTTGGAATTGTAACATCACTGAATTGTAGCGAAAAACTATCTCTTCATGTGTGGAGTGGAGAGCTTGAGGCCGTGGCAGCGCACGGGCATTTTGGCTATATACCTCAAATATGCTGGCTCAGCCCATCCGGGAAATTTGGCCGGATATGGCCACTGGCCCGGCGCGGCCCGACATGCATTAATCAGGCCTGGCCCGGGCACGGCCTGGTGAAGCCCGAGATTAAAGGTGCCGGGCTGGGCCGGCCCCAAATGGCCACCTCTTGGCCCAGGCATGGCACGAGGCACGCATCTGGCCGGCCCGGCACGGCAAGGGCCTCAGAAAATGCATGTGGGCACAGTCCAGCCCAACATCTTTTTTTGTGTGTGCCAGTGACATAATGGGTCAAAAGGGCTCTGGCATGTCACTTAGCACAACCTATAACATGGCCTGGCCTGATGGTTTGGAGGTGGTTTTCTGATGAAGACGTCTTGGGTTCGACCCTCCTTCCCACGGATTTTTATTCCTCTGCGAGAATATGAGGTCTATTTCGATTTTAAAAACGATTTAAAAAAAATCACGAATCGGTGAAAGATTGGTATGGTCGGCTACAGGGGGATTTGAATAGGCAACTAACAAATTTTACTATTTCCTTTTCTTTTCTGGAAGGAAAGATACAAACACTTAATCCTAGGGTTTACTAGATTCTCTAAAGGTAATGCAACTCTTGTATGAAGTGCAATAGCCGAAGCAACAAGATAGCAAGAATGTAAAGGGTAAGAATTGATACCACATGCGGAGACGAAGATTTCATCAGAGTTCCACCTATTGGGGTCGGAGTACGTCTCCGTTTGGAGGAGTGCTCTACCACAAAAGGTAGAGGCCACAAAGGTTCACTCTATTCTTCAACTCACCACACCACAAAGGTGGGATGAGCTCTCACGACACCACAAAGGTGAGGTGAGTTCCATTAGTGGCTTCCTTGGGGACGAAGTCCAAACCTTTACAAACTTGACCGGGGCTACCTCCATAACTCAATTGGATGCTTCCAATCCAATGCCCGAGCTCTTCACACCAAGGGAGAGCTCAAGGCAACCGCTTCCATCTAGGGCCCCCAAATGCCGAAGAGAAACGAAATCCACAAACGAAACAAGGGGAATCAAGTTTTGGCTTGGTGAAACCCTAGATCAAGATCTTCTCCTCCAATCCTCAAAGAGTCAAGAGTTGGGAGTGGCTAGGGAGGGAGATCTTGGAGATTTAAGCGTTTTGTGTTCTTGGGGCGAGAGGTGGTGTTCTTGGCTGCTTGCTTTGTCAGCTGGCTCGTTGGGGACGAAGGGGAATATAAATGGGGTCCCCAGAGATCGAGACGTTAGGCACAGATCGGGATAGGCCGGAACTTCCGGCTAACCGGAAGTTCCGAAGGATCATCAGAAGTTCCGCATATTTCCTCCGGGGCTAAACGAGAGCACTAGGAGGTTCGGGCGGAAGTTCACCCGGAACTTCCTGGAATGCCAAAACTAGGAATTTGAACTTGGTTTCTCCTCTCACCTTTTTGGGTAGACTTTTGGTGGGTGCAAATTTGTGTAGAAGTTTACGTGAAATTGATTCACCCGTTACCTTCCCTTGTGGATTCCCTCTTAATAGTATGGATGTCCTACCACTCAAATCAACCGAAAAAGCCGCTAAACACCACTACACTTCTTTCCTTTTCGAGGGTCCACGAATCGTCTTGTGCCAAGTTCTTTATAAAATCTGAAATGCTTAGCACATGACTAGATAACAAAACACGTTGTCATCACCACCAAAACCACTTAGGAGAGAAATGCCCTTTCAATATCCCCCTTTTTTGGTGATTGATGACAACACAAAGATTTGCATAAAGAATAATCAATTAAGCTAGATGCAAGTAATGTAAAATATAGACGGGCTCCCCCTAGGTCTATGCACCAAATAAATTTGCTTGAAATGCAAAGTGCATATACACTAGGATCAACACTCCCCCTAGATTTTATAAACCAATAACTCAATTGCAAAGGATTAAGGATACAACAATAAGCTCTCTAAAGAATATGTAGAATCATTCATTCAAAGATAAGATCAATACCTCATAAAGGCATACCACAAGTGGATGAATCTACAAGGATTTATCCACAACACAACAAAGCAATGCTTCCACGAAGCATATAAGATTAGATAAATCCCTACAAAATAATTTACCTTTTGCAATGAGATCTTGTGACTGAGAACTTGTATAAGGGCAGAAATGAACACATCTCCACACAAGATTAGTAAGACAAGATATATAAGAGATAAGCATTAAAACCATAGCTAGAACAAATAATCCATCACACATAGCTAGCTATTACATCAGAAATAGTTATCAAGTCTTACACAAACCACAAATTTAAAGTAGCTCACACATAGTTCAACAAACTAGATAAGTAGCACAAGCATATTAAAACTTCATGAATAAACACAAGCTTGTGACTAAACCATGCAAATCCCCAAGGCCTAACTAAACACTCTCCCTCACAACTACACTCTCCCCTTTTGGCATCAAGACAAAAAGGGAAGAATCGTCCCAAGAGAGAAACAAGCAAATACTCGGAGGCCTCGTCTTCATCAACTTCCTCATCCTCATTAGAGGAGGCATCCTCATCACTACCCTCAGCAGCGGGCACTTCATCATCTTCATCTTCAGCTTCTTCATTGCCACGCACCGGAGAAGGGATATGACCATCATTCCTTTCCCAATCTCCATGGGTGCTCCTCCAACCCTCAAAGTTCTCAACATCGGACACAGGAGAGCTAGGCAAGTTCATGGATTGGAAGAGACACTCTTGACAACGAAGTATGCGATGATTGTCCTTGTCAATCTTGTATATCCTCCTCTCATTAGATTGTTGCGTGCAAAATATCTTCCTTAGCATACCTTTCCAACCACCTTGCTTGCGAGAACCACGAGTGCTAGAGGAGGGTCCAAAATCCAAATCTACAGGTTCATCCTCATCCTCCTCCACCTCAACATGGGCTTGAAAGTTATTAGGAGGCGGTGCAAGGTGTCTCTTCTTCTTCGGTTCTTGGAGGCATGCTCCACGAATTCCAAATCATCCATAAGAGGTGCCTTGGCAAGAATTAACTTCATGATATACAGGGCAAAGGGAGGCACTCTCCTGGAGAGAATCGCCGCATGAAGCTCATGCCACAAGTAGTCCATCACATCCAAAGGTGTATCTCCATTCTTCCTCCTATGGGTCTCCAACATGAGGTTAACACCAAATCCATGAATCTCATCGGTGTTTGTCACGGAACCGGATTACTGTACATTGGATTATCCTAAGCTTAATTGTACAGTTGTCCACTTAAGGGCAATTGCAACACCAACCCTAAGTTAATACAATATAACTATTCCAGGACCGGGATATGCTCGCGTACTTTCCCAGGAACAAGCAAGTACGTACACATACCCAAACGATACCACATCACAAACATACATACAAAAGTTATATTACCATTTTAATGCAGCAGAATTAAAGTTATTACAATACAAAGCTTCGATACATAACGAAGCGAACATCAGAGAGTAGCAGCGGAATACGATACCACTTGACATAAGATGGCTTGAATAAAATCAGCGTGGCGCCTAGTAAACACACCACACACAAGGCTCAAGGCCGACGTGGGTAGAACGTCTACTGATCCTCCTCGTCGAAGAACTCGTCGAGTCAACTCTCCTGAACAACAATGGGGCAAGGGTGAGTACTTATGGTACTCAGCAAGACTTATGCCTACAAGTTTTATTATTTAAGTAGTTAATTAACCTCACGTTTTAATACAAGGGATTTGACCAAGGTGAGTTTTAGTCAAATAGGTGTACTTCCAGTTGAAGTACATCTACGATAAGCACCTACAGTAGTACAATGGTCATCTCCCAGGTTCTACTGCAATAAACAATACTACAACAGGGATATAAAATATCTCTAAGCATAATTCTTGCTAAGCAAGTTTTAATCATTCATTTTTAGCTTTCAGTTGTAATCATCCTTGAACTAGTTAGGTGTAACTCGTCTCTCGCAGGTAGACCTCCTGTCAGCCCAACGTGCAGCCGTCATGCTCAACAACGCAAACTCACAAGTCACCTCACCGATCACCTCACCAGTCCACTCGTGTTCAACAGCACCACGTCATCACCAATCATCTCATATCCATTAAGTCACCAATCCACTCCAACTCCAACTCCGACTAGTCTTGCAACACCCCGTTGCAAAGACTACTGACTGACACTCATTCGTGAATACCTAAATAAGGGGCATAACCGTAACCGTGGTTACGGCTATTCGAATAGATTTAACCCTGTAGGGGTGTACAACTTTATCCTCACGACTTAGTCACGCGGCTAATCGCCGGCCCAACAACACTCACATGGGAGTGTTTACCGAGATAACTAAGACAAGCCCGTTCCGCCCAACTTGAACTAATGTGGGGAGCCACCCCTGAGAGACTAACCCAGATCACACCCCCTAGGCGATTAGGTGGGATCCGGACCAAAAGGTTCCGCTGCACCGATCACGCCAGATCTGGGGCGCTAGTGTACCTGTCCTGCGGACTCCTCATCCAACTCCAAATCTCAAATCTCAAGTCTTCGATCCGTCCAGTCGATAAACACCTCAAATAAACATCGCAACTGAAACGCTTGTGGCTCCCACGCTAAGACAAGTCAGAGTACTAAGTCAGGATACTGCCCATACAATACCGTGAGGTTGTACGCTAGTGGCATGGATCAACATCGCACATATCTCAGTCCTTAACTGACCTAAACGGGATAAAGAACCGAATGACGTTACCCGCTCAAGTCTGATGGATTTTAGTTGCGAATTTTAATTATCCCAAAGTCTCATAGACTCTCACACTAACAGTCCTCGCCAACCTTGTTCTGGCCAGAACAGCCTGCACCGTCTGGCCGCTAAGTGAAGCCCATCACAATAGAGGCCCGGTCCATCTGTTCTGAACAGAACAACCTGCGACTCCTGCCAAATGAGATCTATCCCAGACTGATCGACACAGTCGCACTAGTGGCACGCTACCGACCCCACGGTCCGCCGTGCTGGCCCTGACGTCCACTAGCTAACTATCCTCAAGTGGAACCGCAACGGTATCCCTGGTGACTTATCGACGACCTAACCCCCCAGGATGTCAGTCTCGATGCCCACCAGCTGATACTCCTAGACAGCAACATCGGATCGTCATCCCAACCCATTGCATAAAGATGATCACAAGTGAACGTATAAGGATCACAACTAATAACAGTAAACGAGAATGACTAGGTCAAGTCGGGATCTACAGTAACTGAATCAGACACCAAGGCATACGATAGTAAAACAGTAAACGTGAACGAGTGCTACGCCGGAAACTACTCGATGGCGCAATCGATTCGTCCACCATGGCATAGTAACATAAACCGTAAAATTCATCCCGATCAGGGGTCTTCTCGTTTGCCTGAAAAGATGGCAGGGGCGACAGGGTCCACGTGAAAGAACTCCTCGTAGGCTCGAGGGTCCTGCTGGTCGTAAACTACTCCGATCGACGTGGCACACAAGCAAACAAGGCATATCATACAACCGGGCACGATGGCCAAAGTAGTAAACATGACATGCAGGTGAATATATATTAAGAATGTCGATCGACAAGTAAAGTATAATCGTCGCGGCTTAGGAAGGGGTTCTCCATTTTGTTTCGGGTAGGACATTTGGATATTTTGAAAAGTCCCTCAAACCAAAATCACACAAGTAAACCAACCTATACATATATCTAATGGTATTGGGATTGTCCCAAACCATATACATGGAATTTGTGGTCTAACTATTTTCTCGCCCATTAAACTAATGCTAGAAATAACTACTAAAAGCAATTAAGCATCTAAAGACATAATACTAAACATGGCAGCAGCATGTTATAGTTTAGGAAAAACATATTAATCCTAAGTGAGCTAATCCCATTGGAATTACATTTTTATGAAATACCAAATCATTTCTACACGTTTTACAAGTTGGAAGTGTGCATTATTAAGCTCATAAAAATCATACATGCTAATTTTGTAACATAACAATACCATATTATGGTACATCAGTTGTACACACTTAGTATGAGTTTCCAAAACAAGTTTCACATTTTTCTCATTGATAAAACATTTAGTAGGGGGAGCTAGCCAATTTCTAGGGTTGGTTAGCAAAGTTCAAATCAGATTTATCTTTGCTAGGCTGTAGGATGCTCAATCCCTTTCTCCCATTCTTACTAGTTTGATAGACCTTTTCTAATTAACAGGGGAATGCTCCTGATTGTACATTTGTAAATATGTAAATATTTTCTATATATAATATATACATCAGTAGGAGCCTTTCCTACTGTTTTTGTTCAAAAAAAAATAACTTACATAAATAATCATACTAACCCAAAACTCCCAAAACAGTGGGGCTAGGTCCAGGGGCTTAAAACAAGTTTATAAAAACTGGTTTTATAGTTTTTGAAGCTCTGGATATTTTCCTATGAATTAACAAAGCATTTCCTATTTATAAAACACTTAGTTCACCTCTTTAATATTTGCACAAATATATTACACTAAACACTATATATAAAGTATACCAAAATAAACTAGATGAATTCCTAGTCTAATGCCAATGGTTTCACATTTTTAGGAGTTTTATCCAACAAGTTATTCATTTTCTAATCCAGTGGCAGAAACTCTGTAAATACATTTCCTCAGTTTTTTTATATAAAAAGGGACGGCTGCTGGCTGACAGGTGAGGTCCGCACGTCAGAGTTTTATTAATAAAAGATGAGAGGGAATTTCGGAGGCCTGCTGGGCTGGTCCAGGAAGTTGATGTGCTTCGGCCTGGTTAACATCTTTTATTTTTCTTCTTTCTTTTCTTTTTTCTATTTTCATTTATCTTGGCTGGGGGTCTTATGGGCCAAAGGAGCGAGCTGGGCTAGGTTGGGCCGGTATGGCTGGGCCAGCCTTGGGCGCGGTCCACCAGGGTCGAATAGGGGAGGCAGCTACGGCTTCGGCACGGGAGAAACGGCGACGACGGCAAGGCTCGCCGGCGCGGTGGGCGGCGCCGCTACAACTAACGCGAGGGAGAGAGGGGAAGAGGGAAAGGGAGCAGCTCACGAGGGGGGATCGGGGGAGTCGATCGGCTCGCACGGGGAGGAGAAGCAGTCCGGCGGGGGAGAGCAACGGCGACGGCGACGGCGACGGAGTTGGGGAAGACGACGGGCGCGGGGGATCTCCGGTGGTCGAGGTGGCGCTCCGAGAGGCTATCCACGTGCGCGCCAGCACGGGGAATCGATGGGCGGCGTTGGCGGGTCGAATCCCGCGCTGGAGACACCCAGCGACGGCGAGGCGGCGGTGGTCGGAGACGAGGTCGACGTGGAAGCGCTCCGAGACGTGGAGCTTCAGGGCGAGGGTGGCAGGGGCTTCACGAGGTCGGCGAGGTACTAACGGACATGGCGGCGGGGCGCGGGAGGGCGTGGTCGCGCGGATCGGCGATGGGCGGCACGCGGCTGGAGTCGTGGAAGACCACAGCGGGCGGGGCGGTTTGGGCTGCGGGATGGCGCTGAGGGGGCTCCTGGAAGTGGATCTCGAGCGAGGGAGGCGACGGCGCTAGCTTTGCGAGCTCGCCGGAGCGAGAGCAGAAGGACGCGGCTTCGGGTGGAAGGGGAAAGAACAGAGAGGGAGGAAGCAGTGGGAGCTCACGGGAGAGGAAGAAAATGAGGGGGAGGGCGCTGCAGAGAAGAGAAATGGAGGGGGCGCTCGCGCGAGGGGGAGGATAAGGACGGGCTCGGGGGCAGGTCGGGGTCCAGGGATGAGCAGTGCAGGGGGGGACGGAGTGGACGGCGGCCATGCCGACCGGACGGGCACGGTGGCGAAGGACGGCATGACGAGGGGGCTACGTGCTGCATAGGAAGGGACGACAGGGGTGGGTCCCAGAGTTCAGGAGCTCTAAGTCAAAAAGTCAACAGTGTGGGTGGGTCCCACTCGTCAGAACAAAAATATCTTAGGCAAACCAGGCAGGGTCCGGTCAAAGGGGTTCGGGTCCCACGGGTCAGAGGCGTATTTCTTTTCTTGTTTTCTGTCCAGATTTTATATTAACCATTTGGAGGCCCGAATCAACTCCAAAAATCATGAATTTTTAAAGGTAGGTCGAAAATCATTTTATGAAGGTACTGTAAAAGATTTAAATCCTTTTGGCCGAGCTTGAGATGTTTTCAAATATCCTTTAAATAGGAAAATATTTATTTGGGCATCCCAAACGAATTCCAAAAATCCCAAGGGTTTGGAGAGACTCATATTATATTTATTTGAGCTTGTGCAAAATCCCTCAAGGTCATTGGATAAATATTTTTGTGGGTTGTTTTAACGGGGTCCAAGGTTCGGGTTCACGAAACCTTATTAAAAGTTTTAGTTCTTAGTGAAATTCATTAATGCATAAATGATAACATGCTTAACCTTATTTAGTCTTGAATGACATTAATCAAGCTTAATTAAATATACTTAAGCTTAATTAATTTTACTGTCCGTCTTGGATGCAATAGTTTTCTTGTAGATGTGTTGCGTGATGTCATAAGTGGGCTTCAGAAACTTGGTCCCTCCAAGAGTAACTCTTCCTTCCAAATAAAGTGGCTTCAACACTTTCTTGCAGAAGCATCATTATCATGAGGGCGAAAGCCTGAAGGAGTCGAGTGTGCGTTCTCATAACTAAGGAGGGAAGCAAACTTAGGCCATGTAACAGTGCAAAAGTGACTCCTCGACATCCATGAAACTCTGCGAATGTTCTGCTCTTGTAGATCTTCAAGGTGAACTGTGGCGTAAAACTGAGCCACGAGGTATTCATTGTATGGTTGTTTCACAGTCATGATAGGGAATAAGTTGAGCTGCTCACAAATAGACAACGCTTCCCCAAAGTACTTCTCGTTGGCTTGCATAACTTCTATGTTGATTCAACATTGAGGAACACACTTGTTCTTGGGAGGCATATAAATCTCTTCAAAGATACGAATCTTGATATGTGCTTGATGGAAAATTTAGGCTGAGTCTTGGAAGTGGACTTTCGGCGAGAGGACTTGGACTAGGCGAGGTTCAGCTGCTCACGCTCGCTCTCTTTCATAACAATCTCTGCCCTCTTCTTAGTTGAGAGCTTCTTGGGAGAAGTAGAGAGATGTGATCCTTGCCCTTGTTTTGACGAGACCTAGCACTGCCTATGTCGTACCAGTGGCCCACGGGGTCCCACTGATACGGGACGCATGGGTCGCAAGTGACGAAGCCCCGCTAGGTTGGCCTCTTGGGAAGGATAGACCCGGCAAGCCCGCCCCAAAGAGACAGTCATTGGCGAAGGTAAAACCAAGAGTTGGAATAGGTGAGGCACCCGTTCCGGTGAGTACCCGGGAAACCCTGGTGTCCCGAGAAGTGGAAGGCATGTTGCCCCAGCAACTAGCTGGGTGCGCTTGCCGGGAAGGGGCTCCCCGCAACCTGCGCTCGGGCATGCAGGTGGGGCCCGTAGAACAGTGAAGACAGGACGAGACAGCGAACACAGTGCATTTAATGCACCGACAGGAGTCACATCGGCAGGGCTAGGCTTGCTCAGCAAGGCTAGTGTGGCTACCCTATAATCCATTTAATTTACCGTGTACAGTGGCCTGGGCGCTGCATGGCGCCCAGCGTGGATCAACAGTAGTGTGAGTTTTGTGGTAGTGACACGCTAATAGTTAACGTGTCGCGCTGCATGCATCGGCACGTGTGGTATCCCCTTGTGTATAAAAGGAGGACCAATGCCACCGGTCAAGGGGTTCGAACCCTAGTCAGTAACAAGTAGTATTGCATCCACCCGTAGCAGAGTTCCTTAGAGGGACAAGTAGCCTACCCGAGAACCCCCCGGGAAATTTGTAAAGCACACTAATTCGTGAATACAACCAAGAGCAGGACGTACGGTGTTACACCTCCGGGTGGCCCGAACCTGGGTAAATCCAACCGCCCACACTTCGTGTCTTTCGTTACGCCGGCGATCGCCGGAGCGCTCGCCTCGCCCTCCACCGAACAACAAGGGGGTGTCCAGCATCCCCGGTATCGGAGACCCGTCCTTCGACATCTGGCGCACCAGGTAGGGGGGGCGTGCAGAGAACTTCGGGTGACCTCCGACGTCCTCGGCTTCGTCACCAACGACATCATCCACATCAGCTCGCCATGCGCCCAAGAAGGCAGACGAGCCCCGGGTCGACTTGCGCGACACGCTGGCCATGCGCACTCGATCCCACAACGCCGTGCATGCATCGAAAGGTCATGGGGACCTGGGGTCCCCACTACGTCAGCAGCCTCAGCAGCCGCAGCAGCACGCAGCTGCCCCGCCACCTCCTCGGGCGTTGACGGACAACCGACTGAGGGGACCTGCGGTGCCTAGCGCCAAAGCCAGCCGCAGGGGCGACCTCAACGTCGCACGTGCCAGCCAGCGAGTTCACTCGCAGGCTGAGGACGTGCAACAACAGCTTCGTCATGACCACAGCGCGTCGCGTTCGACGCCAGTGGGATCTCGGCCCTGTCAACCGAGGGCACTGGGAGACCGGGCGGACGGCAGCACGTCTGAGAACTGGCAGCCTCCCGCCCCGACCCTGGCGGAAGCCATCATCGCCACACGTGTCATGGTGCACGACGAGCCACCGCGAGGCACGTCAGCGCACGACGGGTGGAGTGCAGAGTTGGACGCGCTCCTCGCGCTCGCTGTCCAAGAACCGCAAGGTGAGGGTGGCCCGGCCGGTTCGGGCCGAGGACAGAACCCGGGACGCGGAGACGCACCCCGCGCCTCGGGATAGGGAGAGCATCCTCCACCCTCGGGAGGACAGGACGACGAGGATCCCGAGGACTACTCGGACTCGTCACCGACCGTCACGTCAGGTGACGCACGAGGCGTCCTGAACGCCCGCAAGCAAGAAGATCTCCGCCAGCACTTCCAGCGCCGCCACCGGCGCGATAGAGAGCCCCAGTGTCCAGAGGAGCAGGAAGATGCTCCCATGGGCGGGAAGCAAGTGCTTGCCGCGGAACCGGGGGCTCCCCAGAGGCCCACCAAGAAGGCGGCGTCGGTAGGAGCATCGGGTAGCAAGCAGATGGCGGCCGCGCGCTGCCCCATCCACACCAACACCACCCACGACGCACAGGACTACCACACTCTCTAGACCATCAAGGAGAAGCGTGAGCAGCGCCACGAGGAGCGCCGTGTTGCCGGAGCCTGCTTCTCCGAGACTGCCCGAACAACCTCCGCAATGGAGCGGGCTAGGGCGCAGCCAGCAACGGGGACAAGGGAAAACCCGCGGGGGGTCGCAGCCAAGGCCGTGGCGGCAAGGACCGGCCTCCCCGGGGACGCGACAAGCCTCGTGCTGAACAGTGCAAGGACGACAGCGCATGGCTTTCAAGAGCCCCGCGACGTCGCCTGCATCCAGGGGGGAGCATACGCTCTCACGTCTCATGCGGCCGTGAAGCGGCTCACCCGTGAGGTGTGCGCCCTCCTCCCCAGCGTGGAGGCGCAACAGCCATTGAGGTGGTCGCACGTACCGATCACCTTCAACTCAAACAATCACCCGAATCGTCCCTTGGGATTAGAGGTACCACCCTAGTGGTATCATCGATCATAAACAACGTGAGGGTGACCAAGGTTCTGGTGGACAACGGGGCGAGCCTTATCCTCCTGTCCGCCAAGTTGGTGGAAAAGTTCAGCTGCCTCTGGAGCAGATGAAGCCCACCGACCCATTCTGGGGGATCAACCTCGGATTGGTGTAGCCCATGGGGCGAATCACGCTCCCGGTGACTTTTGGGTCCGGGGAAGCGTTTCGGACTGAGCAGATTGTCTTCGACGTGGCTCACACCCAGTTGCCGTACAATGGGATTATTGGTCGGCCGACGCTGATCAAGTTCATGGAAGCAACTCATGGCGCCTACGGCGTGATGACGATGCCGTCAACATATGCTGTACTCTCCATCAAGTGCGACCCGAAGGACGCTGCTTGGTGTGTGGGCGAGGTCGTGAAGACCTCCGCAGTGGCGGATTTCAGCGACCACGACGTTGCCAGGAACGAGGATCCACTTGCAGGCGAGCAGCCCGCACAGAAGAAAGCACGAGCCCGTCCATGGCAGGATGCCGAGGGCGGTACCAGCTCCAGCCCGTGCGTCAGCAAGGGCGTGAAGCTCAAGGAGGAGGGTGCCAAGGTCAAGAAGGTACCCCTGCAAGCCGGCAACGAGGCACGCACCGTTTCCATCGGTGCGACTGAAGCGACCGCCCCCGTAAAAGGGTTCGATCTCTGTGCTTTAGTGCTAGTCCCTGGATCAACTCACTAGCACACACAGTTTCAAGATGTAATATCATAGAACAAAGGTCTCAATATTACAACGTATCATCCAGAATATAAAAGGGTACTTACAACTCGCATAACCTCACGGGTTAGCTGGAAATAAAACAATTGTTTAGCAGCGGAAAACGGAAGATACAAGGGCACATCAACACCACGGTGAGAGCGTGTTGGAATGTAGGCCCGTAACCCAAACAAGTAGAACATACATCTTACTCGTCGTCGGAGCTTCCTGCATCATTAAACGATGCAGCCACTAGGGTCAATACATTGAATGTATTGGCAAGATTCACTAGGAGTTATATCAAAACCTACCAAGTATATGCAGTATTTGGCAAGGTGGAGTTCAGGCTGTTTGCGTGGAAGCAGAACATAAATTACCCTACTACAAAGGAATGTTATAATAATGTTAACTAATGGACACGGGGTAGACACACCCATGCTCCTATTAACCTAGAGTACATTGAAGTGGATTCTTCAAGTGCTCCTACCCTGTTCAAACCATTCATTTTATTTAAGAAATTGGAATGAGTGAGACTTTCCTTACAGCTCCACATCTAGTCGCTCAAATTGTCCATTGCCGGGGACACGGCTAAGTACTTAGTTTTGACGCTCTCGAGAGTTTGTACACATTCCCCACAAGAAACCGACGTGTTAATCCCTTGCTGTCCTCTGGATAGAGTAGCAACGGCATCGATTACGAGATTTTCAGAGGTAATTCCCTAAACCACGAGAGAATCACGCTCCCCCTACACGGCTACCTCAGTAGAATTCCTCGGGTCTAGGTTCATACAACTTACTCTTGTCTCGCCAGAGCCCATATAGCATTGTGGTTGTACTAAAAGCTTCTAAATAGGAAACTAGTCCAGTCTCAGTTACCCCAGGTGGCATTTCACATTTGCAACGTAGGCGCTCCCCGAATCCACGGGAGAGACGTCCATGGACGATCCATTCCTGAATCCACAGGAACTCGACTCAGAGGGACCCATAGAAATGGACCTGACGCCGCTAATCCTCAAAATCCTCAAAGCAGCCCACCCAGGATGGTTCATTGAATTAGTTGTTTTGCCTTACATCTAACAAAACATTTCATATAGCCAAAGGCATAACAATATCATAATGTAGTTATTTCCCCCACGATACTACCATAGCTTAGCATTCAAACTACAATCGATGGCAATTTGGTAGCAAGGTAATGGCGAGGGTAAACTATACTACCTGGGATTTATAGCTAGTATAGAGGTACGAGTAATAGTCCTATCAATGCATCTCTACCAACAACACTAATGCATAAGTATTTTAAAACAACAATAATAATGGGATATGATCAAAGTGAACTTGCCTTGTCCAAGGTTGTGGTAGTTCTCGCACTCTTCGCAACAACAAGAAATACACTCCACACAATCTAAAATAAAAGAAACACACACAATAAACACAACATTCAATACAAAACCATGCCATGATGCATATGCCAAGATGATGCACACAAAGGTTACTTCTAACGTACAAAGTTTCGTTTCTGTTTTGAAAAGGCTCTCAAAAGATTTGGACAGATTATACAACATCAAAGTGGTAATTAATATGCAAGAAACATGAATAGGGTTTAAAACAAAAGATTGTGCGGCTTTTGTAACATAGAGCAATAGTTAACTTGTATGCCATGATTAAACACAAAATAATTCCTTCTCTGGTCCTAATGGATAGAGAACAAGCTTAAATAATTTTATAGCAAGCTAACATGCTCAAAACTATTTTGAAACAATTCATTTGAAATTTAAACCATAAACCACCATTCTGTAAATAGCTACTATCTAAGTTATTCAAAACTGAAAATAAACAGTGCCAAAATATTCCACACGTTGCGACGATTCCAGAAAGGTGTGGATCGTAAATTTTGGACAAACGGTTTAAAAGATACGTGGTTTTGAAGTTGTAGGGGCTTTTCTGCAAAAGTGCATTATCCACTTCGGCCGAAAATAAAATAAACAAGAAAGCCTTGCCACGTGGCAGCGCGGGACTGGCCAGTTTTTAGGGTTCCGGCCGGCGGCTAGCTCGCCGGCGGCGGCGCGGGGCGGCGCGGGCAGGGGCGGCGCGGGCGAGCAGCAGGGGCGGCGCGCGCACGGCGGCGGGGGGCGGCGCGGGGCAGCGGGTCGCGCGGGCAGCGCGGAGGCGGCGCGGGACGCAGGACGCGACGGGCGGCGCGCGGGCGGAGCAAGGCGGCGCAGGCGGCGGCGCGGGCACGGACAGCGCGCGGAGGGCGGCGGGCGGCGCGGGGCGGAGCGCGGGCGGCGGGCACGGCGCGGCACGCGGGGCGGCGCGGGGGTGCGGCCATTCGGAGCGGGAGGCGGAGGCGGCGCGCGGACGGCGGCCGGCGCTGAGGAAGATGACCGGCGCGGGCGGCCGGAGGCGGCGGCGGCGGCCAAACGCAAAGGCGAGCGCGTCACGGCGTTCGGGACGGGGAGAGGAGAGAGTCTAGGGGAGTGGCGCGGGGAGAACCTCACTGGAACGGCGACGAAACGCGAAGAACGGCGGTGGCAGCAAAGAACTCCGGCGAGCAATTACTTTCTAACCGGTGCGAAATTGGATGTGGGGTTTGGGGAAAGTGGAGGAGAAAAGCGAGGCCTTCGGGGTGACGCGCAAGGATTTGGAGAAAACGGCCCGAGCGCGGAGAAATCGGAGGTGGAGTCGTGGGTAGTTCGCGGGCGTGCGTGGCCGGATTTTTCGGACGGAGGTTGAAGATGACGCGTGGGTCCCACCGGTCAGTGAGAGCGGGCGGCTCGGGCTCGGCGGAGCCGGTCCGGTTCGATCTGGTCCGGCCGGTTTGACCGGTTTGGTCCGGTTCGGTTCGGTTTTTCCTTTTCTTTTATCTATTTTCTGATTTTGAACCTCAAAATTGATTCGGAGCTCCAAATCACTCCAAATAAAATGCAACAAAATTTGTAAAATCATATTTTCATATGATCTAACTTTTGGAACAAGAATTTCCTCAAAATAAAATACTTAAAAATACATTTGCCTATAAAACGGCTTTTAGGGCCCTTAGGCTATCGAAGCAAATTATTTTTTTCAAAATACTTTGAAAAGCCAACTTATGGGATAGCTCTATATATGCATTAAATCCCTTTTTACCACAATACCCTCATGGGTTAAAAATGCAAATACTCGAGAGCAAGATCAAAGCCCAAAATCAAATAAAAGCATTTTTGCAAAAAGGGTTTTCTGGGCAAACTTTAGGGTTTTGAAAGTGATCAAATGCAAGGGTGACATGATGCTTATGATATGCAATGCATATGAAGAATTTTGAAAATTGGGATGTTACAGCGACCCTCGGTGACAAATAGGAAAGCGCCCTCATCGCCTTCAGGTGAAAAATGTTCGCATGGGAGCCATCGGATCTTTCCGGAGTCCCCAGGGAGGTGATCGAGCATCGGTTGGCGGTGTCTCGTCAAGCAGAAGGTTCACCGGCAAGCACAAGAACACAAGGACTTCATCCAGCAAGAAGTGGAGAAGTTCAAGAATGCCGGAGCAATCAGGGAAGTGTTGTACCCTAATTAGTTAGCAAATCCTGTTGTAGTCCCGTTACGCATGTGTGTAGATTTTACTGATCTTAATCGTGCATGCCCTAAGGACCCCTTTCCTGTACCCCGTATCGATCAAATAGTAGATTCCACAGCAGGTTGTGAGTCTTTATGCTTTCTAGATGCCTTCTTTGGCTACCATCAGATTAAGATGGCAGTCGAAGATGAGGAGAAAACAACGTTTATCACCTCGGTTGGGTGCTACTGTTATACATGCATTTCTTTCGGGCCGAAGAACGCGGGCTCGACATTTCAGCACGCTTTGCACGAGTGTATGAGACCCCAGCTACATCGTCAAGTCGCGGCGCGGGGACTCGCTCGTCGGCGACCTACAGGAGACATTTGATAAGCTCCGCAGGATCAAGCTCAAGCTTAACCCCGAGAAATGCACGTTCGGCGTGGACTCGGGGCACTTGCTGGGCTTCTTGGTATCTCACCCGGGAATCAAGGCCAACCCACAGAAGATCGAGGTGATTGAAAAAATGGAGGCACCCCGCAAGGTCAGAGACGTCCAGTGCCTCAACGGTTGCGTTGTAGCGCTCGGGCGTTTCATCTCAAGGTTGGGCGAGGGAGCCCTTCCTTTCTTCAAGGTAATGAAGAAGAAGGGCCCAATCAACTGGACCCCCGAGGTAGAAGTGGCATTCCTGGACTTGAAGCAGTACCTGAAAAGTCGCCGTCGATCCTCGTCGCTCCCATGCGGGGCGAGCCGTTGCTGCTTTACTTGGCAGCGACAGATCAGGTAGTCAGCCCCATGCTCATTACCGAGAGGGAAGAGCAAGCCCTAGGGGCTGAGACAGGGGGGCAGGGGGCTCCCGGCGATCCGGGAGAACCCCCGGCTACCGCCTCTGCCCCAGGAGTCGAGGGGCAGCCCACTTAAGCTGTCCCCCGCAAGCGGCTAGTGCAACACCCCGTGTACTTTGTCAGCACGGTGTTGGGTGATGCCCGAGTACGATACCCGCAGGTTCAGAAGCTTTTGCTTGGGATCCTGCTCACTTCGAGGAAGCTGCGCCATTACTTCCAGGCGCACAGCATCATGGTGGTGTCAGGGTTTTGCCTGAAGCGGGCCCTCATCAACCGTGAAGCCACCGGGAGGGTGGCCGAATAGAGGATGGAGCTGGTGGAGTTTGGGCAACGTTTCGCGAATACCAAGAGCATCAAGAGCGCTGTTCTCGCTGACTTGGTCGTGGAGTGGATGTCCACGAGAATAGAAGAAGAAGAGCCGGAAGCAAGCCTTCCCGGCAGATTCGACGAAGGGTACTGGGTCATGTACTTCGACGGCGCCTTCAGTCTGCAGGGTGCCGGTGTTGGAGTGGTGATCGAGTCGCCCACTGGAGATCAACTCAAATTCGTGATACAGCTTGACTTCGCCAACTCCACCATCAACACAGCATAGTACAAGGGGCGGCTAGCTGGGCTACGCACGGTGATCGCTCTCGACATCAAGCGCCTGGTTGTTCGCAGGGATTCTCAACTCTTGGTAAACAAGGACTACGACTGCCCTCAGAGGGCAGCGTACGTGGAAGAAGTGCGAAAGCTAGAGTCCAAGTTCAAGGGACTTCGGTTTGAGCAAGTGAAGTGCAAGGACAACTTTGTTGCGGATGAACTGTCCGAGTGGGCAGCGGAACGCGGCAAGGTGCCTCCTGGGGTATTCGTACAGAGGGAGTCAAAGTCCTCTGTCGATCCCAAGACGGTTGCCGGGGAAGCCCCACCGGCAACCCAAGGATACCCCGCAACTGCGTGGCACCATGCTACTGAACTTGTGGCATGCTTGAGCCGGGAACCGCCACCCTGGGGCACAGATATTATTCGTTACCTCAGGGACGGCACTCTCCCAGAAGAAGACGTTGTCGTGGAGCGAGTAGCCCAGCAAGCGAAGATGTACGCTCTGGTAGATGGGGATCTCTACTGGAGGCGTCCAAACGGAGTTATGCTCCTATGCGTACCCTGGGAGGAAGGGCACACGCTGCTGGAGGATATCTATCGAGGCACATGTTCGCACCATGTGGCCTCCAGGGCGCTAGCTGGAAAAGCGTTCCGGCACGGCTTCTACTGGCCAATAGCCTTAGCCGATGCCGAGCAACTAGTCAAGTCCTGCGAAGCATGCCAGTTTCACGCCAAGAAGAGCAATCAGCCAGTGCAAGCCTTGCAAGTCATCTCGTCCTCGTGGCCGTACGCGTTCTGGGGGCTGGACATCGTCGGCAAGATGCCGACAGTTGTTGGCGGTTACGAGTATCTCCTTGTAGCCATTGACAAGTTCTCAAAGTGGATCGAGGTGGAGCCTGTGCGAGCTGTCACAACACAGACGGCCATGAAGTTCTTCTAGAGCATTGCGTGTCGGTTTGGTGTGCCTAACGGCATCATCACCGATAATGGCACACAATTCACTAGTGCGGTGTTCCGAACTTCCTGCGAGGACATGGGCACTAAAATCCACTTCGCCTTTGTCGCTCATCCAAGGAGCAATGGGAAAGTGGAGCGCGCCAACGCAGAAGTGCTGCGGAGGCTCAAGACGAGAACCTTTGACAAGCACAAGAGCCACGGGAATCACTGGGTCGAAGAACTCCAGCCCGTGCTGTGGTCAATTCGGACCACAGCAAGTTGGGCGATGGGCCAAACTCCGTTTGCCCTCGTCTACGGGGCAGATGCTATGCTACCCCTCAAGCTCAAGCATGGGTCACCTCGGGTATGCGCGTACGGCGATGAGAGCCAACACATGGAGAGGATTGACGACCTTAGCTTCATCGAGGAGATTCGATGCCAGGCTGCTGTGCGAGCTGTAGGCTACCGGTAGGGGCTCCGTCGTTATCACGACAGGAGAGTCTGTCCTGGGGGCTCGAGGTTGGAGACCTCGTCCTGCGCCGGATACAAGGAACGAAGGCAAGGAACAAGTTGACTCCAAACTGGGAAGGCCCTTTCCGGGTAGTTCAGGTGACCAGACCGGGGGTTGTCCGGCTGGAAACCGAAGAAGGCTTGCCGGTGCCCAATAGCTGGAATATTGAGTACATGCGCAAGTTATACCCGTGAAACGGTGGTGCCTTACCCACGGGTGATGCTGCGGCAGCGTGCCTCTTTAAGCTCGTGTAGCCGGGCAAAGCCTGATTGTAATCCGCTAGGACAAAGATGAATAAAGATAAGTGTTGTTTCAGTAAATATTGTGTTTTGCTGTTAATGTTTGCTTCTGTCTCCTGCTCTAGGTGCACAAAATTGTCTCTTCATCCTTGGCTGTGAGCAGGGGGCTGCCTGAACCCTGAAAACCAAGCCCGTTCCCGGGACACCCCGGAACGAGGACTAGCAGTTGCTGAGCCCGTTCTCAATGTGCTACGTGCCTGCGGGGCACCATGGGATAGTAAAGATGCTCACACCCAAGTCTGAGGTCGACTCTTCTGTGCCCGAGGGCTGGGAGGCAGGAGGTTATCCAGTTTGTGCTATTTTTCGTGCATTTGGAAAACTTTTCTATGCACCTTGGGCACTGCGAGAATCTGACATGCACGGTAAAGCTGGGGACGAAGGCACACTGTGATACTCGTGGGGCGGTCACGGGTGTCGTCGTCTTGCGAGTAAGTTGTACATTGGCAATTACTTCGAGGCTTGATGCAGGACACTGAGACAGGGCCAGTGCCTCCATGCGCCAACCGGTGGTTCCGCGTGTGTGGCGGCAAGGGCAGCGGTCCGGCTATTTAAAGACCGGAGCAAGCGCAATACCAGCACCGAGGAAGAAGGCAAGTGATGTCGCAGAGAGGCGATGGTGGTGCATCCCTCTGCACTTGTCGCTGAGGGTGTTCCCACCATCGCGGCCCTGCCACATCACTTAGAGGAGGATACCAGAGATGGAAACACAAAAGGCGAGAGGTGTAGCAAAGACACGGTGGCGGTGCATGCCTCCGCGCATGCCGCTGGAGGGTGCACGGACACCGCGTCCTTGCCACGGTCTCAACAGGGTCCTCAAAATGCTGAGAGAACATAAAGCTAAGTACCTCGTTTCGAGTCCTTAGTTCTTCCTTTAATTGCACTGGTTTGCCGAGGTAAACTCAGTCGCCGTGTAGCCAGAGTGTAGGAAGGACGCCTGCGGGGGGAGGATGCCCCCCACATGTGGCTCGCGGGTCCGCCCCGGAGGCGTGTGCGCTGGGGTAGTTAACCCGCAGGTGCAGTGGCTGGCCGCTGCTGTCGAGCCCCAGGTTGGCACTGCGGGTCCGTCCGGGGTCCCTGGTCTGGCTAAGCAGGCAGTTGGCAAGTCCCCGGGTACACAAGGTTAAAACACGAGGAGGACAGAGCCCCTCCTCGGCAAGCTAATTATAGGCAAAGACCAAGTAAATTGACATTTGATGAAATGGAATTCAAACAACCGAGTTTGCGGTAAACACTCAAAGTAACAAGGGCTAACACAAAGTAAGGCGCCTTGCGCCACTTGCAGGGAAATAAATACAGAAGAAGAACAACCAGATAACTATGCAGGAGGTGCTCCTGGGGCAGCAACGTCGGCGTCAGGTGCCTCCTCGACGCCGGGGCCTCCTCCGGCCGCTTCTTCGTCAGCAGCTTCAGCTTCATCAGTCTTGGTTTGCATCCGCGCCACCATCTCGTCCACCATGCCTTGCACCGCTTCCCGGTGGGTCTTGGCCTCTTCTTCGTCTGACCAGGCGTCGAAGACCGACTCGAACGGGAAGTCGGGGTGGGCAGAGTGGACCCGGGTAAGGATTTGCACGGCGACTTGCTCGTCTGCGAGGCCGACCTGTCGGTCCCCGAAGGCCGGGACGCAGTTCTGCAGGCCGTGCAGCCGGCCAACGAAATCTGCGAACAAGGAGGTGAAGCTGCCGATGTTCGCCCTGTCGAAGGAACTCACCGGGATGTCGAACCCCTGCAGCGCCTGCACCGCCGAGTCTGCCAGCTTCTTCAGCCTGGCGACCTCCCCCGACTTGCGGGCCCACAGCTCGGTTCATGCACCACGAGCTTCTTGGGCCTGCAACTTGTGATCGCGGCATTCGCTCTTCAGCTTGCTGATCTCGGACACCTTCTTGGTATTGTCCTCGTCGATGAGCCGGAGCTCTAGCTGCGTCATGTCAAGCTCACCCTGAAGGGACGAGCCGGCATCGCTGCCCCGCAAGCTCGCGCTCCCGGGAGCGAGCGTGGTCTTGCAGCTCTTTCTCCCGGTGCGCCGAGGCTTCGGCTGCCGTCGCAGCCGCCGTCTCCAGCTCTCCGACCTAGCGCCGGAGGCGCTGGATCTCCAAGGAGTAGTTGGACAGCAAGTCCGTCTTCTCCCGGAGACGCCCTTGGAACGAGTCTAGGGCCGCCTGGTGCTCCTCTTCGCTCTTGGCATGCATGGCCTTCACCAGCTCGAGCTCCCGCTGGTGCTCTTGCTGCAGGTCCCACAGTTGCCAGAGGACCTCAGCCTCCGGAACTCCTTGCACGACAGGCGCCGCTTGTAACAGCCCGAGAGCAACCCTTTTCCTTTTAAGCCCTTTTGGACTGTTTTGTAATTTATTTATTGTCATCATGTTGTCGTGCTCATGTCATCATTAACATGTTGCCATGTCATTAGCATCATCTCGCATGAAATAATTATTCGTTTGCACGAAATGTCACTTCTTTTATGTTGTTGTGTGCTTATCTTTTTGTTGTGTTTCTTAAAAGCCTAAATTATTTTATGGAAAATCTATTTTGGGTTTGGCAAATTACTTCCGAGTTCAATGAGACCTAGCCTCTCATCTCTTAATTTGTTACAAAATTATAAATTGGTAAAACCAGTATTATTGTTTGAGGCTTTTGTTGGCCCAAAGCCTATTAAGGCAAACCCTAACTTTTGCTTTGCCTATAAAAAGCTGGCCCCTTCCTGTCTTCTCTTTTCTCCCTATTTTCCCTAGCCTCCACCGCTCTTCTTCTTCCTTCTTTCTTCTTCCTCCCGAAGAAATCCCCAGGCACCTCCTCCTCCATGGCCGAGCTCCTTCCATGGCCATGCTCCCCAGCGCCGCTCTCTCCTGAGCTCCCTCGTGCGCGCCGCTCCCCGCGCCCTCCTCTCTCCCGAGCTCCCTCGCGCGCGCCTGTCTTCCCGCAACCACCTGGCCGCCTCTTCCTTCCCGTGGCCGCCCCCTGTTCTTCCACCGGCGACCGCCCCTGCGCGAGCTCCGCCGCCACCACCTCACCCGCAACCGCTCCGCCTCCCCTTGCTCCTGGTCGCGCTGCCAGTACCCGGCTCCCCGCGCGCGCCTCCCCTTCCCCGGGCATCGCCTCCACCTCGCCGGCCCGCTCCGCATCCCCTTCCATTGAGCGCCATCGACCGCTCCCTGCTCTGCCCGCGACCAGCCCGAGCCAGACGCGGCTCGCCCCTGCAGCCTCGCCCGAAGCAGCTCCCTCCTCCTTGGCCCATCTCCAAGCCCAGGCCCATGCCCTCGTTTTCTTTTTTTTTCTTCTTTTTCTAGAAATTTTTACCTGACGTGTGGGCCCTGCCTGTCAGCCGCTTGCTGTTACCACTGCTGTGTTGCCATTGCTCCACGTCGAGACGCCTCGCTGCTGCACGTGTTGCTGCCACACATCATCGGCATCGTGGAGACCAACACCGCCTCGAACCACGAAGATGGAGCCCTGAACTACTGCCTTGCCGTGAACGACTACTTCGCCCACGTGCACGACTACTTCGAGGACGTCGACTGCATCGACTACGGACGTGGCACGCAACAAAGGCAGAACCTTGGAGTTCCGTGCCGTAGACCCGTAGGTTGCGCGATATATGAATTGCATGTGTTGTATGAGATGCCCGTGATTGTACCGATTGTATCGATAATATTAGTTGCAGGTACGTCGCTTGCCACCGACGTGTGCAACCCCCGTTCGAGTCGATTGCTTTGTGTGTTGTTCTTTTTAGCATGTGTTGCACCTATCCATGTCCAAATCATGCAAACTTCATATGTAAATTGATCAGAAAAATGCAAGGAATATTAATATGGCATTTGTCTTCCCACTTGAACTTGGTATCTTCAAATCTGTTTGAACAGTAGTTTGAATCCTTTTGAAACTTGTTTAATTCATACAAGTTGTTTCCTAACTCCAAAACTGGCAAACCTTATATGCATTTTGATCAGAAAGACTTGCTGAACCTGTTCCTGGCATTCTCATTCATGTTTGAACAACTGTAACCTACTGTTTAGTATAGAACACCTTACCTCTTGCTTATGGAGTTGGAATTCCATTACTTTAGGAATTCCAATCCATTTGATATGATTAGTGTATCGTCTACTCACTTGCTGTTAAGATGTCATGCATCATCCTTTGATTGCGCGTTTAACATTACCATGTGTATCTTGTATGCTTATACTTTCCTTCCATGTCGTGTGTTTGCTTCTTCCTCGTTAGTTTCCGGTTCCTACGATGACGACTACACTTGTGTTCTTCTTCCAGGATTCTTGCTCAATTCCGGGCAACTGAGTACTCCAGGCAAGCAGCCTTCCTTGACCATGTTGATTATACCTATTGCCTCTCCCTAAATCTTGCATTAAGTTACGATCTCAGTCTTGTCACGATGCCTCTAGGATTGCTGTGATGACCCAGACCCGTAAGGATCCGGCCCTCTGTGTAAACTGTGTTAGTCCCTGGATCAATTGCTAGCACACACAGTTTCATTGATGAAATACCATGCACATGTCTATTACATCGGTTCGATTAACAAATCCAGAGTACTTAATACAAACCAAGCAGAAGTTCAAATAAACACACTGATAAAGAGGGAGTCCCATCAACGCCACAGGCAAGTTGAGTGTAGACTCGCGACCCCGCGTCTTCTTCTTAAGCGTCACTCTCTGCACACGATAGGTGCAGGTCAGTACATTGAATGTACTTGCAAGTCACACCTGTGGGGTTAGGAGGAATGCATGGAAATGATGAAGGATTTCCTAGTTTGGCTACTAGGTTTGTTTTTGCAAAATGCTGCCTTTGGGGTTTCGAAATACTCATAGTATTTTCCTTTGAAAATCTCTATCCTGAAGTTTTGATAAAACAGGGTTTGAACAATAGTATGGTCATTCTGTGGATGTTCACTCCACGACCTAGCTATGCACTCTGGGTCAACTGACACTCACATAGCATCCCTTTTTCCTGACTCGTTCTGTGGAACCTTCCATCGAGTCAAAACAGTTTTGGGGTTCTTGAAAACAAAACTTGAAGATATCCACTTCTCCTGACTTAATGACTCAAAGTCGCCCGTAACCAGGGGCATGGCTAATCGATTAGATTGACACTCTCGAGAGGTTTGTACACTTTGCCCACTTGACACAATCAGTCCAAAGTGTTGCCTGACGACAAGCGTGCGCATTGGCCCCCTGATACCTAATTCTGGCACCGCCCGCCCCATATGAGCACATTGGCTCCTCTCCGGATGGCGATACCCAGGTAAGGGTTTCCCGCTAGTTAGTCGACCAAGCCAGAGTCCATAATAGCAAGTGGTTGCACATGAAGCCTTTGGGTACATGAGAAGGTTTGAACTCTTGGATTTCTGGACAGCGGTCCCCACCTTCTCTTGAGCGTGTACCCGTTACGGGCCTACAACACTTGCCGACAGCCAACTGGCCTCCATCATACCACTCCATCCAGATAAAACATTTTGGTTTTGTTTCGAAAACATTTTTCCAAAAACATACTCGCTCATAAAGAGCACTTAGTACTTTGCAATATAGTTTGGGTCCCGTCCCGTTATAATAGTATAGCATGCTTTGGAAAAATGTATATACATAACCTATGGTATTTGGTGGCATGGCAATATATCGTATAAGCAATCTACTAGGAATAACGAAACATGTTGAAAACGCATTTGATAAATACTTCATAAAGAAATAACTCTAACATGCATCCCTATGATGTTGTAAACAAAATAGCATAAGCAAAAATATAGGTTCTACATGGTCAATAAGTGTAACTTGCCTGGATCAGAGAAGTTGTTGCGGTCGTCCACTCCCTGGCACTCTTCGCAATCGCAATCCGAATAATCTAACGCCTAGAACAAAACGACAATAAATGCATAGTTCCAAACATTTCTCAAAATCCAAATATAACTCCAAATGAACTTCGCATAAAGGATGTATCACAAGCATACAAAAACAGAACCTAAACATCATCTAAGTAATACCATAGTATTAACAATTCCAGTTCTAAAGCCTAAGGTTAAGGCTAGTGTGGCTAAGTCTGAAAAATTCAGAAATATGCTACTGTTAACAGATAGCAACTAGGATTGACAGGTAATAGGTGCTAAAGTACAGAACATGACATGAAACCTATGCTACAGTATATTTCTAGGGTTGTACTAACTAACGCAATAGGTTTCAGGTCAATTGGATAAACATGTCAAAAGTTACTGGCTTGCAAAGGTGGCTAGCCAGATTCTGACAGACAAAGAATACTAACTTCTACTGAAAAGCAACTGGTGCTAAACTATTCCAATGACAGAGAACTAAACAAACAAATCCAAGAATATGATCTACTCTTTTAAATGGCTCTGGTTTCACTAAATATGGAGCTATGAGGCAGTAGCTATGAACAGGTGAATGTGGCTACTCTAAAACAGAACATAATAGAATATGAACTTCTACCGTCGTGCTGCTAGTGAAGGTGGAGTGGAAATGATCCAAATAGGAAATGGATGTGAAGGGCTGTTCCTAAAGTTCAATCGACAAAAAGAAACAACTAAAATGATGCTACGGGCAACAACGAGAACTACTGCGAATAAGGCTACCCACTAAGGAAGGTGCTGCAACTTTCTGCCGCGGCAGATACGGCAGAGAAGCTGATTAGAATACCATTTTGCAACGACGATGCAAAGCACGAGATGAACCATCTACGGCTAATGTCTACAGAGAAATTGTAGAAGAACATTCACTCTACAAAATGGTGCAATCTAGAGCACATAATGATCATTCGTTTGATAGCAAACGATGCCTAAACAGAGCTAACCGAAAAACAAAAGCTGCAGTGAACTTGAACAAGTTCATACCCAAATCTTCCCGGAGATGAACGGAATCGAAGAATCGAAGCGCGGGAAGGAAGAAGAAGGGTTGGGTGAGATTCATGGCGTCGCGGGGAGTGCAACGGTGCAAGCGGCTCGGCGAACGGGGCAGCGCAGCTCCGGCAATTTCTCGCCGGAGTTGGGCGGTAGCGGCGGCGGTTTTGGCCAGAGTTTGGGGGCGCGTGGGCGGCAGAGAGCGTGGGCGGGTGAGGGAGTGCGCGAGAGGGGGCGCGGGGTGCTTTATAGAGCTCGGGGTGCGTGGGCGGGGTGGCCGGCGGTTGCCGCGCGACGTGGGGTCGTGGCGCGTGCGGCGACGGCAGTAGCGCGGGCGCGCGCGTGGCCAGGCGCGGGCGTGAGCGGGCGCGGGCAGGCGCGAGCGCGGGCGCGCGGGCGCGGGCACGTGGGCATGCGGGGGCGCGCGCGAGCGAGCGGCGGCGGCGGCGGGGTCGGCGCGGCCGAGCGGGCAGGCGGGCGCGCGCGGCGAGCAGCGGGGGCGCGGGCAGGCGGGCAGGCGAGCGCGGGGGGCGGCGGGGCGCGGGTAGGCGGGCGCGGGAGGCGGCGGGGGCGTGGCCGGGCGCGGCGCCGGCGGCGGTTGGAGACGGCGGAGGTGAGGGATGACAGGTGGGGCCCACCTGTCAGAGAGAGAGAGAGAGACAAAGCGTATTCTCCCGAGAATACGTTTTCCTCAGACAGAAAGCGCATTCCCCCGAGAATACGTTTTCCTACGGAGAAAGCTTATTTTCAGAGAAAAAGAATAAAAGAAAAATATTATAAAATACCTTTTAGGATCTATAATTCACCCAAAATTCTATTTAAATCATTTAAAATATCAAATGGCTTCAAAAAAATTCCCACAAATTCTGTAAAATAATATATTTCATTTAGAGTCCAGTAAAATTATTCTCACTCAAAAATAAATTTGTAAAAATAGTTTTAATGTTTCTAAGCTTTAAATAAATCCAAATAAAATTCTAGAATGCATTTTTAGACTCTAGAAAAATCTCAAATCAATTTCTAACAACCTATCACGTTCCAAAACACCATTTCAAACACTTTCAATAATGCATCATAACAAACACCAATATTTTAAGATATGATCAAGGTGATATGCATAAGAAATGTAAAGGTGCGAACATCCGAATTTGAAAAATTTGGGATGTTACAATTGCATAGCTTTTTAGTCAGCTCTACTCAAATGCCTTTGTCTTGTTACTTGTCCTATTTGGTCATTAGAAGTTTTCTTAGCTTGCTAGTCTAGTGTCCTTACTTGGGGTTATACAAGGGCTACATCCACATGCTACTTCCTGTATTTAAATTGCAAATATTAAACTGTGATATTGTTAGGTTCGTTGCATAGGAAACAAAAAATTTTCCTACGAGAAGTGCGGAAGAAATCCCAAGAATATATATACTAGATGTATGTAACGAGAGGGATCATGAACACCATACCCTCGTAGACCGCTAAGCGTTACGATCACGAGATCGTTGTTGTGGAACTTTTAATGAGATCAATCTCAGTGCCGAACGGACAGCACCTCCTTGGTATCCACACGTTCAGCTTCACGTTGTCTCCTCCTTCCTCGATCCAGCAAGCGAGAGGGAGAGGTAGACGAGATCCCGGCAGCACGACGGCGTGGTGACTATGGTGAATATTCTCACGGGCAGGGCTACGCCGTGCGCGTGAGAAGAGGAGGAGAGGAGGGCTCAGGGGAGAGAGTGTTGGGAATATGCCCTAGAGGCAATCATGTATGATGTAATTCCCAATGTATTCATAAATATTATTGAGTTGTCCTTGTTTGAACATCTGATATGTATCATTGAATATGTGATTTGATTGTGGAACTATGTATTCATGTTGTTCATACTAAATTGTCCTTAGTCATTGAGGTTGTGCTGGACACATAACCTAAACTAATGTGAAAGTTGGCTGATGACTCGGTTCCACTTGTCATGGGCATGGTGATGTCATTCCAGCTTACACGGACTCGGCTAAAGAGTTTAGCGAGTCGGACTGACCCATATTGAGATGCAACGAGTAGGTCGTCATTTGCATGTCTCAATCAATGTAATCCTTAGACCTGAGGTTATCGCACAATCCGAGTTGTGGATCACCAACTTAGGTTCTGTCAAACGTTGTTCCGTAACAGGGCAGTTATAAAGGCAGAGTTCGGGTTGACTGAGAATCAAGCTGTGTGATGTGGATAACCAAGATGGGATTTTGCCCCTCCGACTGGAGAGATATTCTCTGGGCCCTCTCGAGTGATATGATTCGGGAAGCATGGCCATGCGCGACTTGGTTAAGTGTTAACTGGGTCGATCGACTAAGAGTTAGTCGGATGAATCGTATATCACAGATCGAGAAGAGAGTTGAACTATTAAAGGGATGACGATTAATCGCCTATAGTTCGACAAGGTATATCGTGAGGCAAAAAGGGACTAAGACGTATGTCACATTGAAAGGTACGTCGTCATGACTCGATGGTACTTGGGAGTCGGCACGTTCTGCTAGGAGCCGCTACCGATTGATCGATTGTGAGTCGGACTCCAATCGTGTCCAAGTCGCCATGAGCCTGCGGGGTCACACACTTAAGAGCGGGAGCAAGTATTTGGTCGGGTTGGACCCGAACTGGAATTGGGCTGACAATGCGAGTTGGACTCGCAGGGTGGATGGGCCACAAGGCTTGGAGCCCACTTCCACTCGGTATATAAGCAGGGGCGTGGGATGCCCAAGGGGCACGGTTTTTCCACTCTCATGCGTTGAGAACCCTAGCCCGATTCAGTTCAACCGTCGCACCGGATCTAGCAGTCCGCCGCCGGAGCTCCTCCTCGCACGTGTGGATACCGGCAGAGGTGCTGTACGTTCAGCACTTTGACGATCGCGGGATTGGATCGGCTGGATCGGATCGAGGGACTGCACTGCATCAAGGCGCCGCATCAATAATCCGCAACTGCGCGTCTAGTGGTAATCCTCGTGGTCTTCTACCTCGGCTAGATCTTGGGAGTTCGCGTAGGAAAAGTTTTTGTTTATCTCTACGCGCCCCTTCAGTGGTATCAGAGCGGTAGCTTCTGGTATTAGGCCCTTGATCGCGCATATGTGATATGCAGTAGGCATTAGATTGGATCTAGTTGCTGTTTTGGTGGTCGGTCTATGAGATAGATCGGTTTTGTACAAGGTTGATTGGATCAATCATACTCGGGGATATGGATGATCTGTTGTCCGTGATCATACTGCTAAGGTCGTGGAACGACATACCCCTACCGGTCGGTTTCCGCCATCGGGGTATACTGTGACACGTAAATCCAGTTGCGGTGATCGAAGATCAAAGAGTTTGGTCGAATCGGAACACAGATCGGATCTGGGTAAAATTGTTTTATCCGATGAAGAAATCAATGATCGGAATGCAGATTTGATCCCCGCCCGATATCCGGCTAGCGGGACCGCCGGCTTCGCCCTGTCGTAGCGCCTTAGATGTCGTTGCGAGATTCACAACGCCGATAGATATCGTTTCTATGCATAACTTGTTTTGCAGGATGTTGTGAATGGTATGGCTTATGTGCATGTGATGTGTGTAATCCATACGTGATCTGCGTGTCACGTTTTTTGTCAGCCGGCTGGAGCCTAGGTGCTGTCATTTATTGTATAACGACCTGCGTGTCGAATTTTCCATGTAATTCCCGTTCACTAGCTAGTGTAGCTACTTGGAGAACCTGGAGGACATGCAATCCGATGTACAAGTCGGCGACATGGAGTAAGGCGGCACGTGACAAGAATTGGCACGAGTCTACTTACAAGCTTTGTGGAGATGGAGATCACCATGAAGAGAGCCATACCATTTCACATTATAATTGCTTTATTTGTGTTATAGTTATGTCTCAGTTTTACCTCTATTAGATAGTTGGTAGTTTAAATCTCTCAAAGAAGGTCTAGTCGGTCGCCCCGCCAAGTGCTGCACCATCACAAGTTGGACATTCTTGGTAGTGGGCTCATGAAATTGAGGTGCTACCAATTCTTTCCAACTAGGTGGGTTTGAGTCGGACTCTTACAGCGGAAGCACTTGGTAAGCTAGACGAGTCCATCACAACGGTTGTGGGGCTCGGGGCGAGGTAGGTCGGGAGCCGAGGCATGTGATGCCACCCGACTAACAGGAGTCGTATGAGATGCGATTGGCAAGGTGTTGCCTACCCAGATCACTTGGCGGCTAGCGGTGATGCTAAAGCTCACTAGTCGTTTTGCTTATTTAGGATCCTGAATCACTTAGTAACCATCGGAGAGATGTTGGTTCTAGTGGGAGCATAAGTATTAAAGCGTTTAATATTCCTGCTCTTTTATGAATACATGTCTTAAGTGTTTTGCATATTTTCTGTTGTAGATCAATGGCACCTAGCAACCTTCCTCATTTGTCCACTTTTGCGTTGAGGTCGATCCTAGAGAAAGATAAACTTAATGGAACTAATTTCACCAACTGGTATCGTAATCTGAGGATAGTCCTCAAGCAAGAAAAGAAGGACCATGTTCTAGACACTCCACTCCCAGATGAGCCTGATGAAGATGCGACAGTCGCTGTCATGAATGCCCACCGTAAGGCTAGAGATGAGTCTACGGAAATTAGCTGTCTTATGCTTGCACACATGGAACCGGACTTGCAGCAGCAGTTCGAGAATGTTGAGGCCTACGATATGATCGAAAGCCTCAAAAGTATGTTCCAGGCTCAGGCAAAGACCGAGAGGTATCAAGTCTCTCAAGCTTTGCTTGGCTGTAAGCTCAAAGACGGCGATCCACTGAGTCCGCACGTGATCAAGATGACTGGTTACGTGCAGTCTTTGGATAGGCTGGGTTTTCCCATAAGCGATGAGTTCGCTACAGATATAGTTCTGAACTCTCTTCCTAGTGCATATGCTCCGTTCATCTCGAACTATCACATGCATGGTATGGATAAGAAGCTCACTGAACTACATGGGATGCTCAAGACAGCAGAGGCTGACCTCAAGAAAGGCACCAGTCAAGTGTTGATGGTGCAGAATAAGGCTAAGTTCAAGAAGGGTTCTTGGACTAAGAAGAAGAAGGCTAAGTCAGGAGGCAAAACTCAGGACTCTGTCCCGAGCGCTGCCTCAGGGACTAAGCCATCTCCTGCAGCTGGATCCACTTGCTTCTATTGCAAGACGGATGGGCACTGGAAGAGGAACTGCAGCAAGTTTTTGGCTGACAAAGCCAAGAGTGGAAGTGGGACTTCTAACTCAGGTACGCTTGTTTGTAATGTTATAGACATTTATCTTGCTGATGCACCTAACAGTTCATGGGTATATGATACCGGATCAGTAATTCACATCTGCAACTCGTTGCAGGGGCTGGTAAGAACTAGGAGCGTGGCAAGAGGCGAGGTTGATATTCGAGTCGGCAACAAAGCGAGAGTCGCTGCGTTGGAAGTCGGCACGATGCAACTTCATTTACCTTCAGGATTCTTAATGGAGCTGAATAATTGTTATTATGTTCCAGTGCTTAGTCGAAACATTATTTCTGCCTCATGTTTAATGAGACAAGGTTATGAGTCGAATATTAAGAATAATGGTTGTTCTTTATATTTGAAAGATATGTTTCACGGCTTTGCACCCGTCCTGGACGGGTTATTTATTTTGAATCTTGATAGTGAATCAGTCTATAACATAAATGTGAAAAGGTTAAAACCAAATGATCTGAATATGACTTACTTTTGGCACTGTCGGCTTGGTCATATAAGTTGGAAGCGCATGAAGAAGCTCCATGATGATGGACTTTTAACTTCGTTCGACTTGGAGTCGTTCGAGACATGCGAGTCATGCCTACTCGGCAAAATGACCAAGACGCCTTTTGCAAGGAGTTGTGAAAGGGCGTCTGACTTGTTGGATCTAATACATAGTGATGTATGTGGCCCAATGAGCACGACAGCCAGAGGTGGTTATGAGTACTTCATTACCTTCACTGATGATTTGAGTAGATATGGATATGTCTATTTAATGAAACACAAGTCGGAAGCCTTTGAGAAATTCAAGGAATTCCAGAGTGAGGTACAAAATCAACTCGGCAAGAAAATAAAGTTTCTACGGTCGGACCGTGGAGGCGAGTACATGAGCCATGAGTTTGATGACCATCTAAAGAGTTGTGGAATAGTTCCTCAGCTTACTCCACCGGGTACGCCGCAGAGGAACGGTGTATCAGAACGGCGGAATCGGACCTTGTTGGACATGGTACGATCAATGATGAGTCGAACAGATCTACCTTTGTCATTTTGGGGATATTGTCTAGAAACTGCAGCGTTCACACTAAACAGAGTACCATCGAAATCGGTAGAGAAGACACCGCATGAGATGTGGACTGGCAAAAGGCCGAGTTTGTCTTTTCTTAAGATTTGGGGCTGTGAAGCATTCGTCAAGCGACTTCAGTCGGACAAGCTCACAGCCAAGTCGGATAAGTGTATTTTCGTGGGGTATCCAAGGGAAACCTTAGGGTACTACTTCTACAACCGAGAAGAGGGCAAAGTGTTTGTCGCTCGGAACGGTGTCTTCCTTGAGAAAGAGTTTCTCAGTCGGGGAGTCAGTGGGAGCACAGTGCAACTCGAAGAAATTCGGGAGGAACCTGCTAGAGGCGAGTCAGCTACAGTCTTAGAGGCTGAGCCGGTCGTGGTATCTATGCCGGTAAAAGCACCAGAACCACGGAGATCTGCTAGATTGCAAAGTGCTCGTGAAGTATTACTGTTAGACAGTGATGAGCCGACAACTTATTCGGAAGCGATGGTGGGATCTGATTCTGAGTCATGGCTTGGAGCCATGAGATCTGAGTTAAAGTCCATGGATGAAAATCAAGTTTGGACCTTGGTTGATCTGCCAGACGGTGCAAGACCCGTCGAGAGCAAATGGGTCTTTAAGAAGAAAACTGACATGGATGGAAATGTTTCTGTCTATAAAGCACGGCTTGTCGCGAAGGGGTTCCGACAGGTTCAAGGAGTTGACTACGACGAGACCTTCTCGCCCGTAGCGATGCTTAAGTCGGTTCGGATCATGTTAGCTATAGCAGCCTATTTCGACTATGAGATATGGCAGATGGATGTCAAGACGGCTTTCCTCAATGGAAATTTAACTGAGGACGTGTATATGATACAGCCCGAAGGTTTTGTCGATCCGGCTAACGCTGACAAGGTATGCAAACTTCAGAAATCCATTTATGGACTGAAGCAAGCATCTCGGAGTTGGAACATTCGCTTTGATGAGGTAGTCAAATCTTTTGGCTTCATCAAGAGCGATCATGATTCTTGTTTGTACAAGAAGTTTAGTGGGAGCAAAGTAAATTTTCTAATCTTATATGTGGACGACATATTATTGATGGGAAATGATGTCTTGATGTTGCAAGAAACCAAAGAATCATTGGAAAGGAGTTTCGCAATGAAAGATTTGGGTGAGGCAACTTACATACTGGGAATCAGGATCTATAGAGATAGATCTAGGCGGCTCATTGGATTGAGTCAAAGTACATATTTGGACAAAGTGTTGAAGAAATTCAACATGGAATCGTCTAAGAAGGGATTCTTACCGATGTCCCATGGTGTAAAGCTTAGCAAGACTCAGTGTCCTTCGACAACTGATGAGCGAAATCGGATGAGTGCGATCCCGTATGCTTCGGCAGTCGGATCCATCATGTATGCCATGATTTGTACTAGGCCTGATGTTTCCTATGCTCTAAGTGCAACAAGCAGATACCAGGCTGACCCTGGCGAAAGCCACTGGGTAGCAGTTAAAAACATCCTTAAGTACTTGAGAAGGACTAAGGACATGTTCCTAGTTTATGGAGGTGAGGATGAACTCAGTGTAAAGGGTTACACGGATGCGAGTTATCTCACCGACTCAGATGATTCTCGTTCGCAATCTGGATATGTGTTCGTGATGAACGGAGGGGCTGTGAGCTGGAAGAGTTCCAAGCAAGATACTGTGTCTGCGTCTACAACAGAGGCTGAGTATATTGCTGCCTCGGAGGCAGCAAAGGAAGCCGTTTGGATCAGGAATCTCCTGATTGATCTTGGTGTGGTTCAGGGCGCGTCCAATTCATTGGACGTATATTGTGACAACAATGGTGCTATCGCACAAGCCAAGGAACCTAGACAACACCAGAAGAACAAACATATACTCATGCGTTACCACCTCATTCGCCAGTTCGTCGAACAAGGTGATATCAAGTTATGCAAGGTACACACGGATGCAAACATTGCAGATCCGTTGACAAAGGCGCTACCACAGCCTAAGCATGAGGCGCACATGAGAGGTATGGGCATTAGATGTCTAGACATATGATGTCAAGATGATTGACTCTAGTGCAAGTGGGAGACTGTTGGGAATATGCCCTAGAGGCAATCATGTATGATGTAATTCTCAATGTATTCATAAATATTATTGAGTTGTCCTTGTTTGAACATCTGATATGTATCATTGAATATGTGATTTGATTGTGGAACTATGTATTCATGTTGTTCATACTAAATTGTCCTTAGTCATTGAGGTTGTGCTGGACACATAACCTAGACTAATGTGAAAGTTGGCTGATGACTCGGTTCCACTTGTCATGGGCATGGTGATGTCATTCCAGCTTACACGGACTCGGCTAAAGAGTTTAGCGAGTCGGACTGACCCATATTGAGATGCAACGAGTAGGTCGTCATTTGCATGTCTCAATCAATGTAATCCTTAGACCTGAGGTTATCGCACAATCCGAGTTGTGGATCACCAACTTAGGTTCTGTCAAACGTTGTTCCGTAACAGGGCAGTTATAAAGGCAGAGTTCGGGTTGACTGAGAATCAAGCTGTGTGATGTGGATAACCAAGATGGGATTTTGCCCCTCCGACTGGAGAGATATTCTCTGGGCCCTCTCGAGTGATATGATTCGGGAAGCATGGCCATGCGCGACTTGGTTAATTGTTAACTGGGTCGATCAACTAAGAGTTAGTCGGATGAATCGTATATCACAGATCGAGAAGAGAGTTGAACTATTAAAGGGATGACGATTAATCGCCTATAGTTCGACAAGGTATATCGTGAGGCAAAAAGGGACTAAGACGTATGTCACATTGAAAGGTACGTCGTCATGACTCGATGGTACTTGGGAGTCGGCACGTTCTGCTAGGAGCCGCTACCGATTGATCGATTGTGAGTCGGACTCCAATCGTGTCCAAGTCGCCATGAGCCTGTGGGGTCACACACTTAAGAGCGGGAGCAAGTATTTGGTCGGGTTGGACCCGAACTGGAATTGGGCTGACAATGCGAGTTGGACTCGCAGGGTGGATGGGCCACAAGGCTTGGAGCCCACTTCCACTCGATATATAAGCAGGGGCGTGGGATGCCTAAAGGGCACGGTTTTTTCCACTCTCATGCGTTGAGAACCCTAGCCCGATTCAGTTCAACCGTCGCACCGGATCTAGCAGTCCGCCGCCGGAGCTCCTCCTCGCACGTGTGGATACCGGCAGAGGTGCTGTACGTTCAGCACTTTGACGATCGCGGGATTGGATCGGCTGGATCGGATCGAGGGACTGCACTGCATCAAGGCGCCGCATCAATAATCCGCAACTGCGCGTCTAGTGGTAATCCTCGTGGCCTTCTACCTCGGCTAGATCTTGGGAGTTCGCATAGGAAAAGTTTTTGTTTATCTCTACGCGCCCCTTCAGAGAGATCCAACTGAAAGCTTGGGGTGTCTCTCTCCCTTGCCCCCCCTTCTATTTATATAGGGGTAGAGGAGGCGTGGCCGGCCAGGACTCTCCCGCGGCCAGGACTCTCCTCCTGGCCGCATGGGCCCTGTGGGCTAGCCCCTCGGCCCATTAAGGCCAGGGTGCTCCCTCACAGGCCCATTTAGCCCAGGGATAGGTGGGCCTCAAGGTGGAACCCTCCGGATCCCTCCGGAACCTTCTAGAGGCTTCCCGGTCAAAACCGGGAAATATTCCAAACTTTCCAGAACCCTGAAAACAACTTTTCATATATAAATCTTTATCTCCGGAACATTCCGGAGCTCCTCGTTGCGTCTAGGATCCCATCCAAGACTCCGAATCATAATTCGATATCATCATCATTTATCTCATCTAACCCAAGCAACATGAAACGTTAAGTGTGTGACCCTACGGGTTCGAGAACATGTGGACATGATCAAATATCAATAACCAATAGCGGGACCTGGATGTCCATAATAGTTCCCACATATTCCACAAAGATCTCATCGGTTGAACCACTATGTCGAGGATTCAATTAATCCAGTATCCAATTCTCTTTGTCTCGCGATATATTACTTGCCCGAGATTTGATCGTCGGTATCGCCATACCTAGTTTAATCTCGTTACCGGCAAGTTCTCTTTACTCGTTCCGTAATATAATACCCCCGCAACTAAACACATTAGTCGCATGCTTGCAAGCTCATTAGGATGTTATATTACCGAGAGGGCCCAGAGATATCTCTCCGTCACAAGGAGTGACAAATCCCAGTCTTGATCCATACAACCCAACAAGCACCTTCTGGGATACCTGAAAAACACCTTTATGATCACCCAGTTACGAGATGACGGTTGATGCCCACAAAGTATTCTTCCGGTACTAGGGAGTGGCATGATCTCATGGTCTAAAGAAATAATACTTGACATAATAAAACATAAGCAACTTAAACTTAAGTGACACGATCAAAAGCTATGTTTAGTTTTGGGTCTGTCCATCACATCATTCTCCTAATGATATGATCTCGTTATTAAATGACAACACATGTCTATGGTTAGGAAACCTTAACCATCTTTAATCAACGAGCTAATCTAGTAGAGGCGTATTAGGGACACGGTATTTGTTTATTTATCCACACATGTATTTGAGTTTCCAATCAATATAATTATAGCATGGGCAATAAACATTTATCAAGAACAATGAAATATGATAATAACAAATTTATTATTGCCTCTAGGGCATATTTCCAACAGTCTCCCACTTGCACTAGAGTCAATAATCTAGTTTACATTGTAATAAATCTAACACCCATGGAGTCTTGGTGTTGATCATGTTTTGCTCGTGGAAGAGGTTTAGTCAACGGGTCTGCGACATTCAGATCTGTATGTACTTTGCAAATCTTTATGTCACCATCCTTGACATATTCACGAATAGTGTGAAACCGGCGTTTAATATGCTTGGAATTCTTGTGAGACCTCGGCTCCTTGGCATTGGCTATGGCACCAGTGTTGTCACAGTAGATGTCCATGGGATCCAACGCACTCGGAACCACACCAAGTTCAGATATGAACTCCTTCATCCAAACTCCTTCCTGTGCCGCTTCTGAAGCAGCCACATATTCCGCTTCAGTTGTTGATGCTGCCACAACGCTCTGCTTGGAACTCCTCCAGCTAACTGCACCACCATTCAAAATAAATATGTATCAGGATTGAGACTCAGAGTCATCCGGATCAGTGTCAAAACTAGCATCGACGTAACCCTTTACGACGAGCTGTTCGTCACCTCCATAAACGAGAAACATTTCTTTAGTCCTTTTTAGGTACTTAAGGATATTCTTAACTGCTGTCCAGTGTTCCACTCCTGGATCACTTTGGTACCTGCTAGTCAAACTAACAGCATGACACACGTCTGGTCTAGTACACAGCATGGCATACATAATAGAGCCTATGGCTGAGGCATAGGGGATACTATTCATCTTTTCTCTATCTTCTGCCGAAGCTGGACACTGAGTCTTACTCAATATCTTACCTTGCAACATGGGCAAGAACCCTTTCTTTGCTTGATCCATTTTGAACCTTTTCAAAACTTTGTCAAGGTATGTACTTTGTGTAAGTCCTATCAGGCGTCTTGATCTATCTCTATAAATCTTGATGCCTAATATGTAAGCTGCTTCACCAAGGTCTTTCATTGAAAAACTTTTATTCAAATAGCCTTTAACACTTTTAAGAAGTTCTATATCATTTCCAATCAGCAATATGTCATCCACATACAGTATTAGAAATGCTACAGAGCTCCCACTCACTTTCTTGTAAATACAAGCTTCTCCGTGAGTTTGGACAAATCCAAACCCTTTGATCACCTTATCAAAACGGAGATTCCAACTCCGAGATGCTTGCTTCAGCCCACAAATGGAACGCTGAAGTTTGCATACCTTATTAGCATCCTTAGGATTGACAAAACCTTTGGGCTGAACCATGTATAACTCTTCCTCAATGTGACCATTAAGGAACGCGGTTTTGACATCCATCTGCCAGATTTCGTAATCGAAAAATGCAGCAATTGCTAACATAATCCGAACAGACTTTAGCATCGCTACGGGTGAGAAAGTCTCATCGTAGTCAACTCCTTGAATTTGTCGAAAACGTTTTGCAACAAGTCGAGCTTTATAGACGGTAACATTTCCATCAGCATCTGTTTTCTTCTTGAAAATCCATTTGTTCTCAACGGCCTTTCGGTCATTCGGTAAGTCTACCAAAGTCCATACTTGGTTTCATACATGGATCCCATTTCGGATTTCATGGCTTCTAACCATTTTTCGGAGTCTGGGCTCATCATCGCTTCCTCATAATTCGCAGGTTCATCGTTGTCCAACAACATGACATTCATGACACGAACATTGTACCACTCAGGAGTATTACGTGTTCTCGTCGACCTGCGAAGTTCAGTAGTTGTCTCATTCAAAACTTCATGATCATTATCATTAGCTTCCTCTCTAGCTGATGCAGGATGCACGGGAACAGTTTCTGGTGCTGCGCTACACTCAAATTCGAGAGAAGGTTCAATAACCTCATCGAGCTCTACCTTCCTCCCACTCACTTCTTTCGAGAGAAACTCCTTCTCTAGAAAGGACCCGTTCTTAGTGACAAACACTTTTCATTCGGATCTGTGATAGAAGGTGTACCCAATTGTTTCTTTAGGGTATCCTATGAAGACGCATTTTTCCGACTTGGGTTCGAGCTTATCAGGTTGTAGCCTTTTTACATAAGCTTCGCATCCCCAAACTTTAAGAAAGGACAGCTTAGGTTTCTTGCCAAACCATAATTCATACGGTGTCGTTTCAACGGATTTAGATGGTGCCCTATTTAAAGTGAATGCGGCTGTCTCTAATGCATAACCCCAAAACGACAGTGGCAAATCAGTAAGAGACATCATAGACCGTACCATATCCAATAAAGTACGATTACGACGTTCGGACACACCATTGCGTTGTGGTGTTCCAGGCGGCGTAAGTTGTGAAACAATTCCACATTGTCTTAAATGCGTGCCAAACTCGTAACTCAAATATTCACCTCCACGATCCGATCGTAGAAATTTAATTTTCTTGTTACGATGATTCTCCACTTCATTCTGAAATTCCTTGAATTTTTCAAATGTCTCAGACTTGTTTTTCATTAAGTAAATATACCCATATCTACTCAAGTCATCTGTGAAGGTTAGGAAGTAACGATATCCACCGCACGTTGTAACACTCATTGGTCCGCACACATCAGTATGTATGATCTCCAACAAGTCACTGGCCCGTTCCATTATGCCTGAAAACGGGGTTCTAGTCATCTTACCCATGAGGCATGGTTCACATGTATCAAATGATTCAAAATCAAGTGATTCAAGTAGTCCATCAGAATGAAGTTTCTTCATGCGTTTTATACCAATATGACCTAGACGGCAGTGCCACAAATATGTTGAACTATCATTATCCACTTTGCACCTTTTGGCATTAACATTATGAATATGTGTGTCACTACTATCGAGACTTAATAGAAATAAACCATTCACAAGTGGTGCATGACCATAAAAGATATTACTCATATAAATCGAACAACCATTATTCTCTGATTTAAATGAATAACCGTCTTGCATTAAACAAGATCCTGATATAATGTTCATGCTCAACGCAGGCACCAAATAACAATTACTAAGGTTTAAAACTAATCCCGAAGATAAATGTAGAGGGAGCGTGCCGACGGCGATCACATCAACTTTTGATCCATTCCCGACGCGCATAGTCACCTCATCTCTTGCTAGTCTTCGTTTATTCTGTAGCTCCTGTTTCGAGTTACAAATGTGAGCAACTGAACCAGTATCAAATACCCAGGTGCTACTACGAGTACTAGTAAGGTACACATCAATAACATGTATATCAAATATAGCTTTGACGTTGCCAGCCTTCTTATCTGCCAAGTACTTGGGGCAGTTACGCTTCCAGTGGCCAGTCCCCTTGCAGTAGAAGCACTCAGTATCCAGCTTAGGTCCAGATTTGGGCTTCTTCGCGGGAGTGGCAACAGTTTTGCCACCCTTCTTGAAATTTCCCTTCTTACCCTTTGCCTTCTTGAAACTGGTGGTCTTATTGACCATCAACACTTGATGCTCCTTTTTGATTTCCACCTCCGCGGTTTTTAACATCGCGAGGAGCTGAGGAAGTGTCCTATCCATCCCTTGCATATTGTAGTTCACCACAAAACTTTTATAGCTAGGTGGTAGTGATTGAAGAACCCGGTCAATGCCTAATTCATTAGGAATCTCAATTCCCAGTTGTCTCAGGCGGTCGGCGTACCCAGACATTCTGAGCACGTGCTCGCTAACGGAGCTGTTCTCCTCCATCTTGCAGTTAAAGAACCTTTCGGAGGCATCATACCTCTCCGCACGGGCTTGGGTCTGAAATAAAGTATTCAGTTCCCCAATCATAGCATATGCCGAGTGGTGCTCAAAACGCTTTTGGAGCTCAGGTTCCATACCAAGCAAGAGGCCGCACCTAACTACATTGTGGTCCTCAGATTGAGTCAGCCAAACGTTCCTAACGTCAGCAGACTCAGTTGCTGCGGGTTCTGCACCAAGTGCTGCATCAAAAACATAAGCCTTTTTGGTAGCTTCGAGGATAATCCTCACATTCCGGAACCAGTCCGTAAAGTTGCTTCCATTGGACTTCAGTTTATCTTTCTCTAGGAGAGTATTCATATTGAACGTAGTACGAGCCATTGATCTATAGCATATTTGCAAAGGCAATTAGACTAAGCTCATGATAATAAGTTCAAGCTAATCAAAATTACTAATGAACTCCCACTAAAATCAACATCCCTCGGGTTGTTTAGTGACACATGATCCAAATCCACTACACCAAGTCCGATCATCACGTGAGATGGAGTAGCTTCAATGGTAAACATCAGCATGTTGATCACATCATTCATATGACTCATGTTTAACCTTTCGGTTCCTTGTGTTCCGAGGCCATGTCTGTACATGCTAGGCTCGTCAAGTTAACCAAAGTATTCCTGCATGTGTAAAACTGGCTTACACCCGTTGTATGCGAACGTAGAGTTTATAACACCCGATCATCACGTGGTGCTTCAAAACGACGAACTTTTGCAACGGTGCATACTAAGGGAGAACACATTATTATCTTGATATTAACAATGAGGGATCATCTTATAATGCTACCGTCAACTAAGCAAAATAAGATGCATAAAAGGGATAAACATCACATGCATAAATAATGTGACATGATATGGCCTTCTCTTCGTGTGCCTTTGATCTCCATCTCCAAAGCACGGGCATGATCTCCATCATCACCAGCATGGCGCCTAGGTCCTCGGGCGTCATGTATAGTTGCCTCCACCAACTATTGCTACTACGACTATTGCTACTACTAGCGATAAAGTAAAGCATGAGAGTGGAAAAACCTTGTACCTTAGGCATCCCACGCCCCTGCTTATATACCGAGTGGAAGTGGGCTCCAGCACTTGTGGCCCATCCACTCTGCAAGTCCAACTCGCATTGTCAGCCCAATTCCAGTTCAGGTCCAACCCGACCAAATACTTGCTCCCGCTCTTAAGTGTGTGACCCCTCAGGCTCATGGCGACTTGGACACGATTGGAGTCCGACTCTCAATCGATCAATCGGTAGCGGCTCCTAGCAGAACGTGCCGACTCCCAAGTACCATCGAGTCATGACGACGTACCTTCCAATGTGACATACGTCTTAGTCCCTTTTGCCTCACGATATACCTTGTCAAACTATAGGCGATTAATCGTCATCCTTTTAATAGTTCAACTCTCTTCTCGATCTGTGATATACGATTCATCCGACTAACTCTTAGTCGATCGACCCGGTTAACAGTTAACCAAGTCGCGCATGGCCATGCTTCCCGAATCATATCACTCGAGAGGGCCCAGAGAATATCTCTCCAGTCGGAGGGGCAAAATCCCATCTTGGTTATCCACATCACACAGCTTGATTCTCAGTCAACCCGAACTCTGCCTTTATAACTGCCCTGTTACGGAACAACGTTTGACAGAACCTAAGTTGGTGATCCACAACTCGGATTGTGCGATTACCTCAGGTCTAAGGATTACATTGATTGAGACATGCAAATGACGACCTACTCGTTGCATCTCAATATGGGTCAGTCCGACTCGCTAAACTCTTTAGCCGAGTCCGTGTAAGCTGGAATGACATCACCATGCCCATGACAAGTGGAACCGAGTCATCAGCCAACTTTCACATTAGTCTAGGTTATGTGTCCAGCACAACCTCAATGACTAAGGACAATTTAGTATGAACAACATGAATACATAGTTCCACAATCAAATCACATATTCAATGATACATATCAGATGTTCAAACAAGGACAACTTAATAATATTTATGAATACATTGGGAATTACATCATACATGATTGCCTCTAGGGCATATTCCCAACACCGTTGTGGGGTTGCGGCAGCTCCGTGGGCGAGAGGATGAACTCCTAGGGGTCTTCTGCTCGAACCCAGCACCAGTCGCCCCGCCACTCCTTCTCAATATTCTTCCCCGACCGGATGATGAACTCGGACTTCATCTGGTCACGGGCGCGGAACACCACCCCCGACGACTTTGCTTTCGCGTTGTCGATCCAGGGTTAGAAATAATGGCGGAAGAGTGCCACCGACGGCATCACCCCCACGAACGCTTTGCAGAGGAATTGGAAGGTGACGAGGAGGAACAGCGACGTGGGGTGAAGTTGCGCCACTCGCAGCTGGTACGGCTTCATCAGCGCGTGGAGAAACAGCGAGAATGGCGGCACCAGCCCAGTGAGGACGAAGCGCCCGAACACCCGGAAGTCGTTATCCAGGTGCTCGGCGCCCGCCGGGAAGATGCGGGTCTTCCCGTGCTCGTTGAACTGGGAAGCGACGGCGTGCTGAACCTTGGCCAGCGCTTCGCTGTTGTAGCCCGGCCGATAGAAGGCTAGTGAAGCCCTCATCTCCCGCCTCTTCCGGTCTCTGTCGGTGGCTGCTTTGGTGGCTACTTTGGCGGCCGCCTCGCTCCTGCCGGCCGCCGCCTTCTCGGGGGCCTTTGTAAGAACACTTGGGCGCAGGATGTGACGGAGGTGGAAGACGAAGGCTGTGGGGGGCAAAGTGTTTTCCCCTTGGAGAAGCAGTAAAATCTTTATTGCACCCGGCCGTTTGGTAACGGCCGGTTCCGCACCCTACGGGTGCGCGGGGATAATTCCTAATCAAAGAGAGTAATGCGGGGAGTGGCCTTAACGTCCTTGTTTAAGGGGGAGGTTATGGCGAAAATCGCGCGCCCACTACTCCGTTAGTAACGGCAAGATGCGAGGGGCAACAAAGAGACGCGGGCCTGGGCCAAGTCGGGACCCACGCGTCGGTTGGGGCGTAGCCTGGCAACCGGCCAGGGGAAAAGCTCGCCCGGGAACAGGTGTTGCCGGCCCACGCCGGGGGCTACTGTCGCACCAGTGGCACCCGGAGTACCACCGTTGCGCGACGCGTGGGTCGCGTCACTAGGTTCCCGGGAAGGCACCATCCTGAGAAGCAGTTAACGTGCTGCCCGGCAAGCCACCAGCCCGGAAGGGCTAGCGGGGCTTCAGGGAATATTCCCACCTGGCTGCCTCCCGAGAAGTCACTTGCCGGGAGGGGGGTTCTGGGCGCAGGCTCCCGTCGTGAGAGCGGGGCCAAGCAGGCAGAGCAACTGCGCCATGTGGGCGCGCGTCAGGCCAGTGCGCAGCTCCGCCAGGGCGAGGAGTGAAACGCACGGCGCATTAAATGAGCGACAGGAGGGGAGTTATCCGTCTATTTAGGTAAACAGTGGCTGTCCAGAGCTAGTTCTTAGGCCTTAGGCCCCAAGCTGAGGAGTTGGCACTCATGCATGCCACCAGCGCACCGAGGGGGAGTTGCCCAGCCTCCCTGCTCGCCACTTGTAATCCATGCATCGTGGCACCTGTGGCATCCCCTTGGCTATAAAAGAAGGACCCCCACCAACGGTCAAAGGGATGGTTCAGTTGGTTGTTGTTCAGTCTTTGGTTAGCTAGTCCATTCGAGTTCGGATCGGATTGATAGGCTCACGGTTAGCTTCTAGTGTTAGCGGAGAGTGGCAAAGGACACTTAGCCACAAGGAGAGAGTACCCGGGAATTCACCCGGCAACCTGTAAACACTTGGTTTCATGATTATATGAGCTCAGACAAGCAGGACGTAAGGTTTTACACCTCCGGGAGGCCCGAACCTGGGTAAAAACGTGCGTGCTTGTGTCCTTAGCCTGCATGCATTCTGGGTACATCACTTTGCAGGTTACGTACGCCATCAGCCACGTCGGCGATCGCCGGAGCGATCCCCGACGCCCTAGACGAACCTAAAAGGGGGTGTGCCAGCACGCCCCCGGTGTCGGAGCCCCGTGCGACGACAACAGCCAGCTACGTCGACGTCTTTCTCCGCCCGTCGCCTCCGCCATTGTTGCCGGTGAGCTCTCTCCGAAGGTCCGTTTTTAAATTCATTTCACCGGTGCACTCACGTCACCATCTCCTACCTCCGTGACAAGGTTATGCGATCCATCTCCATCGTTGACCGCGCCGTCCCCGACCCCATGCCGACGCCGCGCCCGGAGCTCCGCCCGTCGCCGTCCGGAGACGCTCTCGACCCTGAAAGCCGCGTCATGATGTCCGCCTCGACATCTTCCATGGCCCCATCGAACCCTATGTCGACATCATCACTGTCCTCTTTCAACTCCGGCGAACTCCGTGTCTTTTCCGGTGAGCAACTTTTCAGCCGCAGCAGTTTTGATTAGCCATGTTTAGAAGCCCATATCTTTTGATCTATGTACCATTTTCGGCCGATTCTTTCGTCTATGGTTAGATCACGTCCTCCACTATAGGTCAGACCAGTTTGTATACCCCGTCTTCAAGATCTTCTGTAGTGCATCTTCGTTTGAAATTATTATTTACAGCATATTGTTTCTGGATTAGCCATCTTTCAAAATTCATATAAATTGTTCCATTGATCCGTTCAGTTCCAAACCTTATGTAGATCATCAATTAGATCATGTTCTACACATTAGTGTACTTCTTGCACAACTTAGGATTCATCTACAGAGTTGCATCTTCAATGGAAAGTCGTATCTGTTAACACTGTCACATCAGTTAGCTGTCTTCCGGAGCCTATATCTTTTGAGCCATTACCTCAAATTAGATGATTCTTTCTGTCATGTCAAGATCAAATCCAAATCTAAATACTAGACCTGTTTTAACACCTTTCCAAGTTCATCTTCACTAGTGCATCGTCGTTGCAAAACAGTACCTTCAGCAGTTTCCCACACTGCCAATTCTAAGCCTTTAGTTACCGGAACTTTGTTATAGATTAGCCTTTTTTGTAAGCCTGTAGATTTTGACTAACAACGCCTATTTAGGTTAAACCAGTGGATTTCGAAATCTTGTTGTATCTAGTTTAATTCATCCCATTGTCCCTCTGCCATTTGAAGCTAGCAGGACCAGTACTTTTACAATAGAAGTTAGCAACTTTAATCTGTCAGAAACTGACTAGCCAGCTTTGCAAGCTAGTAGCTAATTCTCTGTAGATCCTTTTGGGATGAGACTTATTGGGTTCGCTAGTACAATCTTAATACTATATAGTAGAATAATTTTCAACTCATGTTTTACCATTTAGCACCATTTGCCAAACAGCCAAAATATCTAAGGTATAACAGTTCCTATAAACTAAAATTCTAGACTTAGCCACTTTAGTTTTAGCCCTAGGACCTAGAACTTTGTTTAGGGTTAAGGTAGTACTAGTTATACGTTAAACTGGTACGGTTATTGATTGCTTTTCATGTTGAGTTGTGTTTGGTGTTCATTTGGAGTTATATATGGAGTTATTTGAATTGTGTGAATTGTGTATTTATATTTAGTTATTTGTTCTCTACGATAGATCACTCGGAGTGCGATTGTAGTTCTTGTGTGTTGCTTAAGAAGAAGGCTTCAACAATCTTAACCAAGGCAAGTTCACTTTGATCATATCCTATTACTGTCTGTTTTTAAAATACTTATGCATTAGAGTTGCTTGTAGAATGCATTGATAGGACTATTACTCGTACTTATGCTAGTTATGATTTGACCTACTAACGATAGGGTTACCTTTGCCATGAATCCTCCACCAATAGCCATCGTGCTTAGTGTTGCTTAGCCATACTATGTTAGTAAACGTGGGAGGGAATCTCAATCACTGTGAAATGATGATGTGGAGTGATTTTGGAAACTTGGCAAAACAACCCAAATGAACCATCCTGGGTGGACTGCTTTGAGTATTTGTAACATCCCAATTTTTAAAACCCTTCATATGCATTGCATATCATAAGCATCATGTCACCCTTGCATTTGATCATTTTCAAAACCCAAGATTTTGCCCAGAAAAGAAAACCCTTTTGCTCAAACGCCTTTATTTGATTTTGGTCGTTGATCTTGCTTTTGAGTACTTGCATTTTAACCCATGAGGGTATTGTGGTAAAAAGGGATTTAATGCGTATATAGAGCTATCCCATAAATTGACTTTTGAAAGTATTTTGAAAAAAATAATTTGTGTCGATAGCCTGAGGGCCCTAAAAGCCATTTTATAGAAAAATGTATTTTTAAATATTTTATTTTGAGGAAATTCTTGTTCCAAAAGTTAGATCATATGAAAATATGATTTTAAAAATTTTGTTGCAATTTATTTGGAGTGATTTGGAGCTTCGAATCAATTTTGAGGTTCAAAAACAGAAAATAGATAAAAGAAAAGGAAAAACCGGAGGAAACCGGTCAAACCGGACCGGACCGGCCCCGCCCGAACCGGCCGACCCGCTCTCACTGACCGGTGGGACCCGCGCTAATCGTCATCTTCAACCTCCGTCCGAGAAATCCGGCCACGCGCGCCCCACGAACTGCCCACGACTCCACCTCCGATTTCTCCGCGCTCGGGCCGTTTCCTCCAAATCCTTGCGCGTCACCCCGAAGCCCTCGCTTTTCTCTACCACTTCCCCCCAACCGCTCGCTCGATTTCGCCTCGGTTGTAATTTAATTGCTCGCCGGAGTTGCACTCGGCCGCCGCCGTTTTCCGCGTCTCGCCGCCGTTCCGGTGAGTCTTCGCCCGCGCCAACCCCCTAATCTTCTTCCCCTCTTCGTTGCGCTCGTAGTGACGCCGTCCGTTTTGCTTTTGGAGCGAGCCCGTGCTACGCCGTCTTCTTCCCCGCCTGCGCCGCCCGCCTGCCCGCACCCCCCCGCGCGACCCGCTCGCGCCTGCGCTGCTCCGCGCCCGCGGCTGCGCGCCCGCCTGCCCGCGCCGCTTGGCCGCGCCCCGTGCGCCGCCGCTCCGCTCCGCGCTCCGCGCCGCCTGGCCGCGCTCCCGCCGCCCGAGCCCGCGCCCGTGCGCCGCCGCGCGCCGCCCGCCTGCAACGTGTAGAATATTTTGTCACTGTTTAATTCCAGTTTTGAACAACTTAGACAGAAGCTATTTACAGAATGATTGAATATGGTTTAAATTCCAAATGAATTGTTTCAAAATAAGTTTGAGCATGTTAGCTTGTTATAAAAAGTTTTAAACTTGTTCTCTGTCCATTAGGATCAGAAAAGAAATTATTTTGTGTATAATCATGGCATACAAGTTTAAATATTGCTCTATGTTGCAAAAACCGCACAATCTTTTGTTTTAAACCCTATCCAGGTATCATGCATATTAATTACCACTTTGATGTTGTATAATTGGTCCAAATCATTTGAAAAACTTTTCAAAACAGAAACGAAACTTTGTACTTTAAATGTAACCTTCGTTGTGCATCATCATAGCATATGCATCATGGCATGATTTTGTATTGAGTGTTGTGTTTATTGTGTGTGTTCCTTTTATTTTAGATTGTGTGGAGTGTAATCATTGTTGTTGCGAAGAGTGCGAGAACTACCACAACCTTGGACAAGGCAAGTTCATTTTGATCATATGCCATTATTATTGTTGTTTTAAAATACTTATGCATTAGTGTTGTTGGTACAGATGCATTGATAGGATTATTACTCGTACCTCTATGCTAGCTATAAATCCCAGGTAGTATAGTTTACCCTCGCCATTACCTTGCCACCAAATTGCCATCGATTGTAGTTGAATGCTAGGCTATGGTAGTATCGTGGGGGAAATAACTACATTATGATATGGTTATGCCGTTGGCTATATGAAATGTTTTGTTAGATGTAAGGCAAAACAACTAATTCAATGAACCGTCCTGGGTGGGCTGCTTTGAGGATTTTGAGGATTAGCGGCGTCAGGTCAATTTCTATGGGTCCCTCTGAGTCGAGTTCCTGTGGATTCAGGAATGGATCGTCCATGGACGTCTCTCCTGTGGATTCGGAGAGCGCCTACGTTGCAAATGTGGAATGTGAAGGGGCGCGTAGAGATAAACAAAAAACTTTTCCTACGCGAACTCCCAAGATCTAGCCAAGGTAGAAGGCCACGAGGATTACCACTAGACGCGCAGTTGCGGATTATCGATGCGGCGCCTTGATGCAGTGCAGTCCCTCGATCCGATCTAGCCAATCCAATCCCGCGATCGTCGAAGTGCTGAACGTACAGCACCTCTGCCGGTATCCACACGTGCGAGGAGGAGCTCCGGCGGCGGACTGCTAGGTCCGGTGCGACGGTTGAACTGAATCGGGCTAGGGTTCTCAACGCATGAGAGTGGAAAAACCATGCCCCTTAGGCATCCCACGCCCCTGCTTATATACCGAGTGGAAGTGGGCTCCAAACCTTGTGGCCCATCCACCCTGCGAGTCCAACTCGCATTGTCAACCCAATTCCAGTTCGGGTCCAACCCGACCAAATACTTGCTCCCGCTCTTAAGTGTGTGACCCCGCAGGCTCATGGCGACTTGGACACGATTGGAATCCGACTCACAATCGATCAATCGGTAGCGGCTCCTAGCAGAACGTGCCGACTCACAAGTACCATCGAGCATGACGACGTACCTTCCAATGTGACATACGTCTTAGTCCCTTTTGCCTCACGATATACCTTGTCGAACTATAGGCGATTAATCGTCATCCCTTTAATAGTTCAACTCTCTTCTCGATCTGTGATATACGATTCATCCGACTAACTCTTAGTCGATCGACCCGGTTAACAGTTAACCAAGTCGCGCATGGCCATGCTTCCCGAATCATATCACTCGAGAGGGCCCAGATAATATCTCTCCAGTCGGAGGGGCAAAATCCCATCTTGGTTATCCACATCACACAGCTTGATTCTCAGTCAACCCGAACTCTGCCTTTATAACTGCCCTGTTACGGAACAACGTTTGACAGAACCTAAGTTGGTGATCCACAACTCGGATGGTACGATAACCTCAGGTCTAAGGATTACATTGATTGAGACATGCAAATGACGACCTACTCGTTGCATCTAAATATGGGTCAGTCCGACTCGCTAAACTCTTTAACCGAGTCCGTGTAAGCTGGAATGACATCACCATGCCCATGACAAGTGGAACCGAGTCATCAGCCAACTTTCACATTAGTCTAGGTTATGTGTCCAGCACAACCTCAATGACTAAGGACAATTTAGTATGAACAACATGAATACATAGTTCCACAATCAAATCACATATTCAATGATACATATCAGATGTTCAAACAAGGACAACTTAATAATATTTATGAATACATTGGGAATTACATCATACATGACTGCCTCTAGGGCATATTCGCAACAGTCTCCCACTTGCACTAGAGTCAATCATCTTGACATCATATGTCTAGACATCTAATGCCCATACCTCTCATGTGCGCCTCATGCTTAGGCTGTGGTAGCGCCTTTGTCAACGGATCTGCAATGTTTGCATCCGTGTGTACCTTGCATAACTTGATATCACCTTGTTCGACGAACTGGCGAATGAGGTGGTAACGCATGAGTATATGTTTGTTCTTCTGGTGTTGTCTAGGTTCCTTGGCTTGTGCGATAGCACCATTGTTGTCACAATATACGTCCAATGAATTGGACGCGCCCTGAACCACACCAAGATCAATCAGGAGATTCCTGATCCAAACGGCTTCCTTTGCTGCCTCGAAGGCAGCAATATACTCAGCCTCTGTTGTAGACGCAGACACAGTATCTTGCTTGGAACTCTTCCAGCTCACAGCCCCTCCGTTCATCACGAACACATATCCAGATTGCGAACGAGAATCATCTGAGTCGGTGAGATAACTCGCATCCGTGTAACCCTTTACACTGAGTTCTGAAGGGACGCGTAGAGATAAACAAAACTTTTCCTACGCGAACTCCCAAGATCTAGCCGAGGTAGAAGGCCACGAGGATTACCACTAGACGCGCAGTTGCGGATTATCGATGCGGCGCCTTGATGCAGTGCAGTCCCTCGATCCGATCCAGCCGATCCAATCCCGCGATCGTCGAAGTGCTGAACGTACAGCACCTCTGCCGGTATCCACACGTGCGAGGAGGAGCTCCGGCGGCGGACTGCTAGGTCCGGTGCGACGGTTGAACTGAATCGGGCTAGGGTTCTCAACGCATGAGAGTGGAAAAAACCGTGCCCCCTAGGCATCCCACGCCCCTGCTTATATACCGAGTGGAAGTGGGCTCCAAGCCTTGTGGCCCATCCACCCTGCGAGTCTAACTCGCATTGTCAGCCCAATTCCAGTTCGGGTCCAACCCGACCAAATACTTGCTCCCGCTCTTAAGTGTGTGACCCCGCAGGCTCATGGCAACTTGGACACGATTGGAGTCCGACTCACAATCGATCAATCGGTAGCGGCTCCTAGCAGAACGTGCCGACTCCCAAGTACCATCGAGTCATGACGACGTACCTTCCAATGTGACATACGTCTTAGTCCCTTTTGCCTCACGATATACCTTGTCGAACTATAGGCGATTAATCGTCATCCCTTTAATAGTTCAACTCTCTTCTCGATCTGTGATATACGATTCATCCGACTAACTCTTAGTCGATCGACCCGGTTAACAGTTAACCAAGTCGCGCATGGCCATGCTTCCCGAATCATATCACTCGAGAGGGCCCAGATAATATCTCTCCAGTCGGAGGGGCAAAATCCCATCTTGGTTATCCACATCACACAGCTTGATTCTCAGTCAACCCGAACTCTGCCTTTATAACTGCCCTGTTACGGAACAACGTTTGACAGAACCTAAGTTGGTGATCCACAACTCGGATTGTACGATAACCTCAGGTCTAAGGATTACATTGATTGAGACATGCAAATGACGACCTACTCGTTGCATCTAAATATGGGTCAGTCCGACTCGCTAAACTCTTTAACCGAGTCCGTGTAAGCTGGAATGACATCACCATGCCCATGACAAGTGGAACCGAGTCATCAGCCAACTTTCACATTAGTCTAGGTTATGTGTCCAGCACAACCTCAATGACTAAGGACAATTTAGTATGAACAACATGAATACATAGTTCCACAATCAAATCACATATTCAATGATACATATCAGATGTTCAAACAAGGACAACTTAATAATATTTATGAATACATTGGGAATTACATCATACATGACTGCCTCTAGGGCATATTCGCAACAGTCTCCCACTTGCACTAGAGTCAATCATCTTGACATCATATGTCTAGACATCTAATGCCCATACCTCTCATGTGCGCCTCATGCTTAGGCTGTGGTAGCGCCTTTGTCAACGGATCTGCAATGTTTGCATCCGTGTGTACCTTGCATAACTTGATATCACCTTGTTCGACGAACTGGCGAATGAGGTGGTAACGCATGAGTATATGTTTGTTCTTCTGGTGTTGTCTAGGTTCCTTGGCTTGTGCGATAGCACCATTGTTGTCACAATATACGTCCAATGAATTGGACGCGCCCTGAACCACACCAAGATCAATCAGGAGATTCCTGATCCAAACGGCTTCCTTTGCTGCCTCTGAGGCAGCAATATACTCCGCCTCTGTTGTAGACGCAGACACAGTATCTTGCTTGGAACTCTTCCAGCTCACAGCCCCTCCGTTCATCACGAACACATATCCAGATTGCGAACGAGAATCATCTGAGTCGGTGAGATAACTCGCATCCGTGTAACCCTTTACACTGAGTTCATCCTCACCTCCATAAACTAGGAACATGTCCTTAGTCCTTCTCAAGTACTTAAGGATGTTTTTAACTGCTACCCAGTGGCTTTCGCCAGGGTCAGCCTGGTATCTGCTTGTTGCACTTAGAGCATAGGAAACATCAGGCCTAGTACAAATCATGGCATACATGATGGATCCGACTGCCGAAGCATACGGGATCGCACTCATCCGATTTCGCTCATCAGTTGTCGAAGGACACTGAGTCTTGCTAAGCTTTACACCATGGGACATCGGTAAGAATCCCTTCTTAGACGATTCCATGTTGAATTTCTTCAACACTTTGTCCAAATATGTACTTTGACTCAATCCAATGAGCCGCCTAGATCTATCTCTATAGATCCTGATTCCCAGTATGTAAGTTGCCTCACCCAAATCTTTCATTGCGAAACTCCTTTCCAATGATTCTTTGGTTTCTTGCAACATCAGGACATCATTTCCCATCAATAATATGTCGTCCACATATAAGATTAGAAAATTTACTTTGCTCCCACTAAACTTCTTGTACAAACAAGAATCATGATCGCTCTTGATGAAGCCAAACGATTTGACTACCTCATCAAAGCGAATGTTCCAACTCCGAGATGCTTGCTTCAGTCCATAAATGGATTTCTGAAGTTTGCATACCTTGTCAGCGTTAGCCGGATCGACAAAACCTTCGGGCTGTATCATATACACGTCCTCAGTTAAATTTCCATTGAGGAAAGCCGTCTTGACATCCATCTGCCATATCTCATAGTCGAAATAGGCTGCTATAGCTAACATGATCCGAACCGACTTAAGCATCGCTACGGGCGAGAAGGTCTCGTCGTAGTCAACTCCTTGAACCTGTCGGAACCCCTTCGTGACAAGCCGTGCTTTATAGACAGAAACATTTCCATCCATGTCAGTTTTCTTCTTAAAGACCCATTTGCTCTCGACGGGTCTTGCACCGTCTGGCAGATCAACCAAGGTCCAAACTTGATTTTCATCCATGGACTTTAACTCAGATCTCATGGCTCCAAGCCATGACTCAGAATCAGATCCCACCATCGCTTCCGAATAAGTTGTCGGCTCATCACTGTCTAACAGTAATACTTCACGAGCACTTTGCAATCTAGCAGATCTCCGTGGTTCTGGTGCTTTTACCGGCATAGATACCACGACCGGCTCAGCCTCTAAGACTGTAGCTGACTCGCCTCTAGCAGGTTCCTCCCGAATTTCTTCGAGTTGCACTGTGCTCCCACTGACTCCCCGACTGAGAAACTCTTTCTCAAGGAAGACACCGTTCCGAGCGACAAACACTTTGCCCTCTTCTCGGTTGTAGAAGTAGTACCCTAAGGTTTCCCTTGGATACCCCACGAAAATACACTTATCCGACTTGGCTGTGAGCTTGTCCGACTGAAGTCGCTTGACGAATGCTTCACAGCCCCAAATCTTAAGAAAAGACAAACTCGGCCTTTTGCCAGTCCACATCTCATGCGGTGTCTTCTCTACCGATTTCGATGGTACTCTGTTTAGTGTGAACGCTGCAGTTTCTAGACAATATCCCCAAAATGACAAAGGTAGATCTGTTCGACTCATCATTGATCGTACCATGTCCAACAAGGTCCGATTCCGCCGTTCTGATACACCGTTCCTCTGCGGCGTACCCGGTGGAGTGAGCTGAGGAACTATTCCACAACTCTTTAGATGGTCATCAAACTCATGGCTCATGTACTCGCCTCCACGGTCCGACCGTAGAAACTTTATTTTCTTGCCGAGTTGATTTTGTACCTCACTCTGGAATTCCTTGAATTTCTCAAAGGCTTCCGACTTGTGTTTCATTAAATAGACATATCCATATCTACTCAAATCATCAGTGAAGGTAATGAAGTACTCATAACCACCTCTGGCTGTCGTGCTCATTGGGCCACATACATCACTATGTATTAGTTCCAACAAGTCGGACGCCCTTTCACAACTCCTTGCAAAAGGCGTCTTGGTCATTTTGCCGAGTAGGCATGACTCGCATGTCTCGAACGACTCCAAGTCGAACGAAGTTAAAAGTCCATCATCATGGAGCTTCTTCATGCGCTTCCAACTTATATGACCAAGCCGACAGTGCCAAAAGTAAGTCATATTCAGATCATTTGGTTTTAACCTTTTCACATTTATGTTATAGACTGATTCACTATCAAGATTCAAAATAAATAACCCGTCCTGGACGGGTGCAAAGCTGTGAAACATATCTTTCAAATATAAAGAACAACCATTATTCTTAATATTCGACTTATAACCTTGTCTCATTAAACATGAGGCAGAAATAATGTTTCGACTAAGCACTGGAACATAATAACAATTATTCAGCTCCATTAAGAATCCTGAAGGTAAATGAAGTTGCATCGTGCCTACTTCCAACGCAGCGACTCTCGCTTTGTTGCCGACTCGAATATCAACCTCGCCTCTTGCCACGCTCCTAGTTCTTACCAGCCCTTGCAACGAGTTGCAGATGTGAATTACTGATCCGGTATCATATACCCATGAACTGTTAGGTGCATCAGCAAGATAAATGTCTATAACATTACAAACAAGCGTACCTGAGTTAGAAGTCCCACTTCCACTCTTGGCTTTGTCAGCCAAAAACTTGCTGCAGTTCCTCTTCCAGTGCCCATCCGTCTTGCAATAGAAGCAAGTGGATCCAGCTGCAGGAGACGGCTTAGTCCCTGAGGCAGCGCTCGGGACAGAGTCCTGAGTTTTGCCTCCTGACTTAGCCTTCTTCTTCTTAGTCCAAGAACCCTTCTTGAACTTAGCCTTATTCCGCACCATCAACACTTGACTGGTGCCTTTCTTGAGGTCAGCCTCTGCTGTCTTGAGCATCCCATGTAGTTCAGTGAGCTTCTTATCCATACCATGCATGTGATAGTTCGAGATGAACGGAGCATATGCACTAGGAAGAGAGTTCAGAACTATATCTGTAGCGAACTCATCGCTTATGGGAAAACCCAGCCTATCCAAAGACTGCACATAACCAGTCATCTTGATCACGTGCGGACTCAGTGGATCACCGTCTTTGAGCTTACAGCTAAGCAAAGCTTGAGAGACTTGATACCTCTCGGTCTTTGCCTGAGCCTGGAACATACTTTGGAGGCTTTCGATCATATCGTATGCCTCAACATTCTCGAACTGCTGCTGCAAGTCCGGTTCCATGTGTGCAAGCATAAGACAGCTAATTTCCGTAGACTCATCTCTAGCCTTACGGTGGGCATTCATGACAGCGACTGTCGCATCTTCATCAGGCTCATCTGGAAGTGGAGTGTCTAGAACATGGTCCTTCTTTTCTTGCTTGAGGACTGTCCTCAGATTACGATACCAGTTGGTGAAATTAGTTCCATTAAGTTTATCTTTCTCTAGGATCGACCTCAACGCAAAAGTGGACAAATGAGGAAGGTTGCTAGGTGCCATTGATCTACAACAGAAAATATGCAAAACACTTAAGACATGTATTCATAAAAGAGCAGGAATATTAAACGCTTTAATACTTATGCTCCCACTAGAACCAACATCTCTCCGATGGTTACTAAGTGATTCAGGATCCTAAATAAGCAAAACGACTAGTGAGCTTTAGGATCACCGCTAGCCGCCAAGTGATCTAGGTAGGCAACACCTTGCCAATCGCATCTCATACGACTCCTGTTAGTCGGGTGGCATCACATGCCCCGGCTCCCGACCTACCTCGCTCCGAGCCCCACAACCGTTGTGATGGACTCGTCTAGCTTACCAAGTGCTTCCGCTGTAAGAGTCCGACTCAAACCCACCTAGTTGGAAAGAATTGGTAGCACCTCAATTTCATGAGCCCACTACCAAGAATGTCCAACTTGTGATGGTGCAGCACTTGGCGGGGCGACCGACTAGACCTTCTTTGAGAGATTTAAACTACCAACTATCTAATAGAGGTAAAACTGAGACATAACAATAACACAAATAAAGCAATTATAATGTGAAATGGTATGGCTCTCTTCATGGTGATCTCCATCTCCACAAAGCTTGTAAGTAGACTCGTGCCAATTCTTGTCACATGCCGCCTTACTCCATGTCGCGACTTGTACATCGGATTGCATGTCCTCCAGGTTCTCCAAATAGCTACACTAGCTGGTGAACGGAAATTACATGGAAAATTCGACACGCAGGTCGTTATACAATAAATGACAGCACCTAGGCTCCAGCCGGCTGACAAAAAACGTGACACGCAGATCACGTATGGATTACACACATCACATGCACATAAGCCATACCATTCACAACATCCTGCAAAACAAGTTATGCATAGAAACGATATCTATCGGCGTTGTGAATCTCGCAACGACATCTAAGGCGCTACGACAGGGTGAAGCCGGCGGTCCCGCTAGCCGGATATCGGGCGGGGATCAAATCTGCATTCCGATCATTGATTTCTTCATCGGATAAAACAATTTTACCCAGATCCGATCTGTGTTCCGATTCGACCAAACTCTTTGATCTTCGATCACCGCAACTGGATTTACGTGTCACAGTATACCCCGATGGCGGAAACCGACCGGTAGGGGTATGTCGCTCCACGACCTTAGCAGTATGATCACGGACAACAGATCATCCATATCCCCGAGTATGATTGATCCAATCAACCTTGTACAAAACCGATCTATCTCATAGACCGACCACCAAAACAGCAACTAGATCCAATCTAATGCCTACTGCATATCACATATGCGCGATCAAGGGCCTAATACCAAAAGCTACCGCTCTGATACCACTGAAGGGGCGCGTAGAGATAAACAAAAAACTTTTCCTACGCGAACTCCCAAGATCTAGCCGAGGTAGAAGGCCACGAGGATTACCACTAGACGCGCAGTTGCGGATTATCGATGCGGTGCCTTGATGCAGTGCAGTCCCTCGATCCGATCCAGCCCATCCAATCCCGCGATCGTCGACGTGCTGAACGTACAGCACCTCGGCCGGTATCCACACGTGCGAGGAGGAGCTCCGTAGGGGGACTGCTAGGTCCGGTGCGACGGTTGAACTGAATCAGGCTAGGGTTCTCAACGCATGAGAGTGGAAAAACCGTGCCCCTTGGGCATCCCACGCCCCTGCTTATATACCGAGTGGAAGTGGGCTCCAAACCTTGTGGCCCATCCACCCTGCGAGTCCAACTCGCATTGTCAGCCCAATTCCAGTTCGGGTCCAACCCGACCAAATACTTGCTCCCGCTCTTAAGTGTGTGACCCCGCAGGCTCATGGCGACTTGGACACGATTGGAGTCCGACTCACAATCGATCAATCGGTAGCGGCTCCTAGCAGAACGTGCCGACTCCCAAGTACCATCGAGTCATGACGACGTACCTTCCAATATGACATACGTCTTAGTCCCTTTTGCCTCACGATATACCTTGTCGAACTATAGGCGATTAATCGTCATCCCTTTAATAGTTCAACTCTCTTCTCGATCTGTGATATACGATTCATCCGACTAACTATTAGTCGATCGACCCGGTTAACAGTTAACCAAGTCGCGCATGGCCATGCTTCCCGAATCATATCACTCGAGAGGGCCCAGAGAATATCTCTCCAGTCGGAGGGGCAAAATCCCATCTTGGTTATCCACATCACACAGCTTGATTCTCAGTCAACCCGAACTCTGCCTTTATAACTGCCCTGTTACGGAACAACGTTTGACAGAACCTAAGTTGGTGAATCCACAACTCGGATCGTGCGATAACCTCAGGTCTAAGGATTACATTGATTGAGACATGCAAATGACGACCTACTCGTTGCATCTCAATATGGGTCAATCCGACTCGCTAAACTCTTTAGCCGAGTCCGTGTAAGCTGGAATGACATCACCATGTCCATGACAAGTGGAACCGAGTCATCAGCCAACTTTCACATTAGTCTAGGTTATGTGTCCAGCACAACCTCAATGACTAAGGACAATTTAGTATGAACAACATGAATACATAGTTCCACAATCAAATCACATATTCAATGATACATATCAGATGTTCAAACAAGGACAATTTAATAATATTTATGAATACATTGGGAATTACATCATACATGATTGCCTCTAGGGCATATTCCCAACAGAATGCCACCTGGGGTAACAGAGACTGGACTAGTTTCCTGTTTAGTAACTTCCAGTACAACCACATGGTAATATGGGCTCTGCCAAGATGGATGTAAGACATATGATCCTTGATCTGAGGGATTGTGCAGATGTAGCCGTGTAGGTGGGAACGTAGGTCCCTCAGGTGGTCTGGGTGATTATGGTCTGAAAATTCCTGTAATCGATGCCGTTGCTACTCTACCCTGAGGACAGCAAGGGATTAACACGTCGATTTCTTGTGGGTAAAGTGTACAACCTCTCGAGAGTGTCAAACTAAGTACTTAGCCGTGTCCCCGATTACGGACAATCATGAGCAACTAGATATTGGGGTTGTAAGGAAAGTCACACTCATTACAATTTCTTAAATAAAATGAATGGTTTGAACAGGGTAGGAGCACTTGAAGAATCCACTTCAATGTACTCTAGGTTAATAGGAGCATGGGTGTGTCTACCCCGTGTCCAATAGTTAACATTATTATAGCATTCTTCTGTAGTAGGGTAATTTATGTTCTGCTTCCACGCAAACAGCCTGAACCCCACTTTGCCACGTTATGCATATATTTGGTACGCTCTGGTATAACTTCTAGTGAATCTTGCCAATACATTCAATGTATTGACCCTAGTGGCTGCATCGTTTAATGATGCAGGAAGCTCCGACGACGAGTAAGATGTACGTTCTGCATGTTTGGGTTACGGGCTTACATTCCAACACGCTCTCACCGTGGTGTTGATGTGCCCGTGTATCTTTCACTTTTCGCTGCTAAACAGTTGTTTTATTTCCAGCTAACCCGTGAGGTTATGCGAGTTGTAAGTATCTTTTAAATTCTGGATGATACGTTGTAATATTGAGACCTTTGTTCTATGATATTACATCTTGAAACTGTGTGTGCTAGTGAGTGGATCCAGAGACTAGCACTAAAGCACAGAGATCGAACCCGTATACGGGGGCGGTCGCTTCAGATGGTATCAGAGCATTGTGTTGCTTGTAGGAACGTGACCCTAGCATGGATTAGACCAAAAGAGACCATAGGATTGTTCTATGCATTTCATACCACTCTAAATTTGCATATTGAGATGCATACATATTCATATACAGTTGCAATCAGACCAAGGTCCAATGCATATGTACCACTTGTGTTTTATTTCATCCACTTGCATCCCAAATTTTATATGCATCTGTATACACCTCATATTACAATGTCATGCTTTCCACTATTACAATCATACGCCATGTTTGCATAACTTACACCGTATATTGTCATCAATACATTTATGCATCCACCTACTTGATCATGTGACTAATTCCTTCCCTCCACCATAAATCTTGTAGATGAATGGTCCACCAAATTTCGGAGATGAGCCACCTTTCACACACGTCCATTACCCGACAGTTGACGACGACATCCCGTTTGGGAGACAGCTTGCTACTTTGTGCACGACACTGCACCTGGCAGCACCCTGTTTCCGAGGACGTGCTGAGCCGGGGGGATCCCAAGGAGGAGCACGCCGCTGGGAGATCGACACGGAGATCAAAGGACGGACTGTTGTTCCATTGACGCCCGACATCACCTACTCCGTGCGCTACCCCGACTTCATGCTGGGACTCCAGTTTGCCATGCAACATGCGATAGCTCGTGTGTGCGAGGCGTACCATGATGAACTGCCTCTGGACTCTGTTTTTCGTAGCTTCGGAAGGCGAGTTGTTGGCGGGAATGTCGTGGGACCGGAGATCCTAGGCGAGGATCCGCACATGGAGGATGTTCAGTTTCAAGCTCTGGAGCAGAACATGGTGGACATGGGGAAGTGTCCCTCTAAGTCGAGTCTCCGTGGATTCGGAGATGGATCATCCATGGACGTCTCTTCCGTGGATTCGGGGAGCGCTTGCGTCGCAAATGTGGAATGCCACCTGGGGTATCAGAGATTGGACTAGTTTCCTGTTTATTAGCTTCCAGTAAACCTCACCTTGTCAGCTTCATTGCAGCCCACAGTCACTAGGCATTTGCTCACAGAACGGAGCCAATCATCAGCCACGATCGGTTCCGAGGAGCTGGTAAAAGTTGGTGGACGCAGCCTCAAATACCTAGTTAACATGTCCACTTGAGGTGGTGGGTTGGGGTTGGGGTTCTGGTTGTTGTTGTTGTTGTTGTTCATCTGCTGGGTCAAAGCTTCCAGAATCTGAGTCTGTGCAGCCAGCGGTTGCTGCATGGTGGCGGCGTTGTTGTCCTGACCTTCCTCATTGTTGTCAGCATCGCGACGAGTATCGCGTCTCGGCGGCATCTGTTTTGGGATAGCATAGGTGAGAAAATAGATAGACAGGATCTAACGGAAAACTAAGCCCCACAACACAGGCAATACAACAGTTCAAACACAATTATAACACAAGCATGACAATTCAATCATGAAACAAGTCAACTATAAATCAAGCAAAAGCATTCACTAAATTTTAACATCCAACACAAATAGTTCAGAAGGCATAACAGCCTAAAACACAAGTAAAGAGTTGCAAGTAAACACAAATCTACATTGCCATACCACAACGACGGCATGGTCAATGACTAACACGATAACGAATATAGTATAATAAATAGTCTGGTGGGCTCTAAGATGAAACTAAGGAAGTGAGAGGAAGTTGGTGTTCCCGGAGTTCTTCACCCTGGAACGGGTGCGGGTGGCAGGTGTGTCCATCTCCTGCGCCTCCTGAGGTTCCTCCTCCTGTGGCTCCATCTCCTGGTCCGCTTGGAGTTGATCATACTGAAGTTGCAGGAGATCTTTCTCGTACATAATCTCCATGATCTCATGCATGTTCAGGATAACATCTCCCCTGCGGTTCACCTCGTTTGTCTTCAGCGCCAGTTGACCTTGGAGTATCCCCACCTGGTCTTCAGCTATGTCTGCTTGGGTCATCTCGTTGTAGAGACTCTTCCCCATGTCCACCTTGTTCTGCTCTAGAGCTTGAAACAGAACATCCTCCATGTGCGGATCCTCGCCTAGGATCTCCGGTCCCATGGCTTTCCCGCCAACAACTCGCCTTCCGAAGCTGTGGAAGACAGAGTCTGGAGGCAGTTCATCGTGGTACGCCTCGCACAAACGTGCTATCGCATGTTGCATGGCGAACTGGAGTCCCAACATGAAGTCTGGGTAGCGCACGGAGTAGGTGATGTCGGGCGTCAGTGGAACAACAGTCCGTCCTCTGATCTCCGTGTCGATCTCCCAGTGGCGTGCTCCTCCCTGGGATCCCACCGGCTTAGCACGTCCTCGAAAACAAGGTGCTGCGAGGTGCAGTGTCATGCACAAAGTAGCAAGCTGTCTCCCAAACGGGATGTCATCGTCAACTATCGGGTAATGGACGTGTGTGAAGGGTGGCTCATCTCCGAAGTTTGGTGGACCATTCATCTACAAGATTTATGGTGGAGGGAAAGAATCAGTCACATGATCAAGTAGGTGGATGCATAAATGTAATAATGACAATATAAGGTGTATGTTATGCAAACATGACGAATAATTGTAATAGTGGGAAGAATGACATTGTAGTATGAGGTGTATACAAATGCATATAAAATTTGAGATGCAAGTGGATGAAGTAAAACACAAGTAATACATATGCGTTGAACATTGGTATGATTGCAAGTGTATATGAATATGCATGTATCTCAATATGTAAATTTAGGGTAGTATGAAATGCATAGAACAATCATATGGTCTCTTTTGGTCTAATCCATGCTAGGGTCACGTTCCTACAGGCAACACAATGCTCCGGTACCATCTGAAGCGACCGCCCCCGTACACGGGTTCGATCTCTGTGCTTTAGTGCTAGTCCCTGGATCGACTCACTAGCACACACAGTTTCGAGATGTAATATCATAGAACAAAGGTCTCAATATTACAACGAATCATACAGAATTTAAAAAAATGGTACTTACAACTCGCATAACCACACGGGTTAGCTGAAAATGAAACAACTGTTTAGCAGCGGAAAGCGAAAGATACAAGGGGACATCAACACCACGGTGAGAGCGTGTTGGAATGTAGGCCCGTAACCCAAACAAGCAGAATGTACATCTTACTCGTCGTCGGAGTTTCCTGCATCATTAAACGATGCAGCCACTAGGGTCAATACATTGAATGTATAGGCAAGATTCACTAGGAGTTATATCAGAGCCTACCAAGTATATGCATAATGTGGCAAAGTGGGGTTCAAGGCTATTTGCATAAAAGCTTAGTTATTGAATCCTATCTTTTAATCAAATAGAATTTTATCACTATTGGACACGGGGTAGACACACCCATGCTCCTATTAACCTAGAGCACATTGAAGTGGATTCATCAAGTGCTCCTACCCTGTTCAACCATTCATTTTATTTAAGAAATTGGAATGAGTGAGACTTTCCTTACAGCTCCACATCTAGTCGCTCAAATTGTCCGTTGCCGGGGACACGCCTAAGTACTTAGTTTTGACGCTCTCGAGAGTTTGTACACATTCCCCACAAGAAACCGACGTGTTAATCCCTTGTTGTCCTCAGGGTAGAGTAGCAACGGCATCGATTACGAGATTTTCAGAGGTAATTCCCTAAACCACGAGAGAATCACGCTCCCCCTACACGGCTACCTCAGTACAATTCCTCAGGTCTAGGTTCATATAACTTACTCTTGTCTCGCCAGAGCCCATATAGCATTGTGGTTGTACTGAAAGCTACTAAATAGGAAACTAGTCCAGTCTCGGTTACACCAGGTGGCATTCCAAATTTGCAACGTAGGTGCTCCCCGAATCCACGGAAGAGACGTCCATGGACGATCCATTCCTGAATCCATAGGAACTCGACTCAGAGGGACCCATAGAAATGGACTTGACGCCGTTAATCCTCAAAATCTTCAAAGCAGCCCACCCAGGATGGTCCATTGAATTAGTTGTTTTGCCTTACATCTAATAAAACATTTCATGCCGCCAAAGGCATAACAATATCATAATGTAGTTATTTCCCCCACGATACTATCATAGCTTAGCATTCAACTACAATCGACGGCAATTTTGGTTGTAAGGAAATGGCGAGGGTAAACTAGACTACCTGGGATTTATAGCTAGCATAGAAGTACGAGTAATAATCCTAATGCATCTAATAAAACAGCTAGTGCATAGTAAAATTATTTAGGAGAATGATCAAAGTGAACTTGCCTTGTCCAAGGTTGTGGTAGTTCTCGCACTCTTCGCAACAACAAAGAATACACTCCACACAATCTAAAATAAAAGAAACATACACACAATAAACACAACATTCAATACAAAAAGCATGCCATGATGCATATGTTATGATGATGCACACAAAGGTTACCTCCAAAGTAAAAAGTTTTGTTTCTGTTTTGAAAAGTCTTTCAAATAATTTGGACAGAGTATACACCAATAAGGAGTTAATAAATATGCATGAAACAAGGACAGGGTTTAAATTAAAAGATTGTGTGGTTTTCGCAACATAAAGCAAGATTTAAACTTGTATGCCATTATTATTCACAAAATAATTTCTCTTCTGGTCCTAATGGACAGAGAACAAGCTTAAACAATTTTACAACAAGCTAACATGCTCAGAACTATTTTGAAACAATTCATTTGAAATTTAAACCATATTGAACCATTCTGTAAAAATTCTTCTGACTAAGTTGTTCAAAACTGAAATTAGACAGTGCCAAAATATTCTACAAGTTGTGACAATTCCAGAAAGGTGCGGAACACAAATTTTGGACAAACGGTTTAAAAGATATGATGCTTTGAAGTTGTAGGGTCTTTTCTACAAAAGTGCATTATCTATTTAGGCCGAAAATTAAACTAAAATTGCTCTGCCACGTGGCGGAACCTGATTGGCCAGAACCTAGGGTTCCTGGCCGGCGCGAGCTCGCCTGACGGCGGCGGCGCAAGGGTGCGGGGAGAACCTCACCGGAACGGCGGCGAATCGCGAAGAACGGCGACGGCAGCAACGAACTCCGGCGAGCAATTAATCCCTAACCAATGCGAAATTGGACGTGGGGTTTGGGGGAAGTGGTAGAGGAGTTCGGGGGCTTCGGGGTGACGTGAACGGACTCGGGGATAGGAGCTCATGCGCGAAGGAATCGAAGGTGGAGTCGTGGGTGAAGTCGGAGTCGTGCGCAGCGTGGACTCCGGGCGGCAATTGGAGAAGATGACGCGCAGGGTCCACCGGTCAGTGGCCGCGGGCAGCTCAGGCTGGCTGAGCCGGTCGGTCCGGTCCTGTTCGGCCGGTTCGGTCCGGTTTTCTCCGGTTTTCTTCGGTTTTTCCTTTTCTTTTATCTATTTTTTGCTTTTGAACCTCAAAATTGACTCGAAGCTCCAAATCACTCCAAATAAAATGCAACAAAATTTGTAAAATCATATTTTCATATGATCTAACTTTTGGAACAAGAATTTCCCCAAAATAAAATATTTAAAAATATATTTGCCTATAACATGGCTTTTAGGGCCCTTAGGCTATCAAAATAAATTATTTTTCAAAATAGTTTCAAAAGACAACGTATGGGATAGCTTTATATATGCATTAAATCCCTTTTTATAACAATACGCTCATGGGTTAAAATGCAAATAATCAAAAGCCAGATCAAATCCCAAATTCAAATAAAAGCATTTTTGCAAGAGGGTTTTCTGGGCAAAAAATTTGGGTTTTCAAATGTGGTTAAATGCAGAGTGACATGATGCTCATGATATGCAATGCGTATGAAGGGTTTTGAAAATTGGGATGTTACAACCTCTCATATTCTCTACTCATCTACACTTTCATGACCTTACCCCCATTTCGAAAGTTTTCAAACATCCGTCTCCTTTTTCAAAAAAATAATTATTCTTACCTTAGAAGATGAAGATGACCAGTGGAGCGATGCTACATCAAGGTTTCAACAAGGATTCCCGATGTTTTCGACCGATAAAGTTGTGATGAAATGGAAGATGTCAAGATGACCTTGATAGGATTATAACCCCTTGGTATAGAGTTACCCGTTAGATAACGCAATTTGTGAGCTGTCATTTTTTAGATTTATTGACAGCTACAAATAAAATTATTTGGATAACAAAACTTTTGGTTTTCGGGTAATAGACATTTTCTTTCCCCTTGGATCCATTCTTTCCTATCTGAAAACCTAGTAGTTGGACAGCAAAGTGAGGAAGCAATTACAAGCCCAGCCTATTATGTATTCTCGACGAAGCCAAATTGTATCAGAGCATTGTGTTGCCTGTATTAACGTGACCCTAGCTTGGACTAGACCAAAAGAGACCCTAGGATTTTTCTATGCATTTCATACCCCTTTGAGTTTGCATATTGAATTTCATTCATGTTCATCTACACTTGCAAATCATATCATTGTTTAGTAGATACATACTACATGTATTTTACTTCATATTACACTTGTAATATTATCCCTTCATGTGCATTTTCAGACTTTCTATGCATTTATGTCAATCTCATACTACACTGTTATGTTTCCACCGTTGCATTTAGTCTTCATGTTTGCATAACATACACACCACCTTGTGATGGTTACCTTTATGCATTTATCTACTTGAGCATATAACTGATTCTCTCCTTCCACCAAAAATATTGTAGATGAACAACCCACTGAATTTCGGCGACGAACCTCCCTTCACTCACGTCCACTACCCAATGACCGAGGACGACATCCCCTTCGGAAGGCAGTTGGCGGTGTTGTGCACGACGCTACACCTGGCAGCACCTTGCTTCCGAGGATGCGCCGAGCGGTGGGATCACAGGGAGGAGCACGCCGCTGTGAGATTGAGACCGAGATCAAGGGACGGGCAGTTGTTCCAATGACGCCCGACATCATCTTCTCCGTGCACTACCCCGACTTCATGCTGGGTTGCAGTTCACTATGCAGCATGCGATAGCGCGTGTGTGCGAAGCATACCATGACAACCTGCCACAGGACTCTGTCTTCCATAGCTTCGGGAGGCGAGTTGTTGGCGACGATTCCGTGGGTCCGGACGTCCTAGGAGAGGACCCATACATGAAGGATGTCCAGTTTCAAGCATTGGAGCGGAACACAGTGGATATGGGAAAGTGCCTCTACAATGAGATGACCCGAGCGGACATCGTTGAGGAGGAGGTGGGAGTACTCAAGGGACAACTGGCGCAGCAAGCGACTGAGCTGACTCGTAGGGGGACCGCCATCCTGAGCATGCACGAATTCATGGAGCAAATCTTGTACGAGAAGGACCTTCTGCAGCTCAACTTCGATCAGCTCCAAGCTCAAGTCGACGCCGCAGCCCCTGCACCTGCACCAGCACCGGCACCGGCTCCGCCACCCCCTCAGGATAAGGAGATGGAGCCACAGGAGGAGGAGCGTCAGGAGGCGCAGGAGATGGACACTCCCACCACCAACACCCGTTCCATGGCGAGGACCTCCGGAGCCACCAACTTCGTCGCCCTTCCTTACACTCAGTTCGGAGCCCGCCAAACTATCTATCTTATTATATTCGTTAATCGTGCTAGTCATTGACCATGCCATCTTTGTGGTATGACAATGTAGATTCGTGTGTTTGCTTGCGACTATTTGCTTATGATTTAGGCTTGTATGCCTCATGAACTACTTGCCTTTGGATATTAATGCTTAGTGGTTGTGTTACTCGTTTGTGTTTAAATTGCTATGCTTGTGATATGCTTGCTTATTATGATTGTTAATTATATGCTTGTGTTGTGGGGCTTAGTATTTTCTCTTAGATCCTGTCTATCTATTATCCTCATCTATGCTGTCCCAAAACAAATGCCGCTGAGACGTGAACCTCGCAGTAATGCTGCCGACAACAATGAGGGGCAAGACAACAATGCCGCCACCATGCAACAACCGTTAGCAGCCCAGACCCAGATACTGCAAGCACTCATCCAGCAGATGAACAACAATCAGAACAACAACAACAACCAGCACCAATACCCACCACCTCAAGTCGACATGTTAACCCGTTTTTTGAGATTGCGCCCACCTACCTTCACCAGCTCTTCTGAACCAATAGTGGCTGATGATTGGCTTCGCTCTGTCAGCAAGTGCCTAGTAACTGTTGTAACATCTCAAAAATTCAAACTCTTCCATATGCATTGCACTCATGAGCATCATACCACAATTGCATATTTAGATCAATTTTTGAATCCCAAAAGATTTTTGAAAAGGTTTTATTCCCTTTTAAACCCTAGGTTTTCACCCATTTGAGCCTTGGATCTTTAAACCATTAGGGTTTATCTATAAAAGGGGTTTATTGCATAAATAAGCTATCCCATAATTTTTGCGTATTTATTTGGAGTTGAAAAACTATTTTATATAAATAGATATCTAAAGGCATTTATAGGGAAAATGTATTTTTATATATTTTATTTGGAAGGGAAATTGGTCCCAAAAGTTGAATCATATTATGATATGATTTTACAAATTTTCTGAAATTTATTTGGATCAATTTGGAGTTCAAAATCAAAAGATAGCAAAAAAAACAGAAAAGGGAAAAGAAAAGAAAAAAAAAAGAAAACCGGACCGGCCCAGCCAAGTTGGACTGAACTGGCCCAGTCCCGATCGCAGACCGACCGACCTAGCCGGCCCGCAGCGCGCGCCCACGCGCCGAGCCACCAACAGGTGGGGCCCACCTATCGGGGTCGTCTTCCCCGCAGGGAAGGTGCCCAAGCATCACGCGTGTGACTGCCGCACGCGCCCATCACGCCGGCGACGCCGCCCCGTCCCATCCCGTGCTCCCCGCGACTTGCCGCCCGCGTCCCTATAAAGCCCGAGGCCTGCGCATTCTTTTCCCTCTCTTGCTCCCTCGTTTCCACGCACCCACGCTGCCCAATTCCTCGCCGGAGAAGCTCGGACGGCGCCGCGTCTTTTGGTCGCCGCCGACAAGCTTGGTGAACCTACCTCGCCACCGCTTGCACCTCTCTTCTCCTCTCTCTCTCGCGCACGTTGTGATGCGGTTCTTTTCTCCCTTTGCGCATCGCAGCTCACCGTCGACCACTGCCCGAAGCTCCGCCGCCGGCCGCCACCTTCACGTCGTTCTAGGCGTGGATCCCGTTGCCCACGAGCCTCGCCGACCCCGTCATCGTCTTTGCCCCGTCGAGCCGCACCCCGACGACCGCTTCCCCGAGCCCAAGGACCCCCGGAACGCCCCGCGCCGCCGTCCCCGAGCCGTCGCCGCCGTTCGCCGGAACCCTAGCCGGACTGGAGGTGAGCCCGAAGCTCCTTGACCGTTGGATCTCGGCCAACGGCCGAGCTTAGATCAACCCAATCGAAGGCATATCCTTCGATCTGGGCCGTCCTTGTGTATTAAGTTAGATCCAACGGTCGAGGTTTAATTTAAATCCCGAACCGGTATCGTATAATTAGGAACCGGTCTGCGATCGGGACTGGGCCTCTATTAAAATGAAAACTTAATCCCCGGTTAAATTAAATGGCAGTTTTGCAGAAAAACCCCTAGAACTTCAAATGCTTATAACTTTTAAACCACTAGGCCAAATTTGACAAATTTTACCTTTCTGGAAAGCTCTCAAATTTGATAAAAAATTATGGAGCTATTTCAGAATAGGGTTTAATACCATTTAATTCATAACTAATGATTTAAAAATATTTTTGACTTGAAACCAGTGCCTAAAATTTTTTTTTAATGTCCTCTGTTCATTTGGAATAGAAACATAAATTTTTGATTTAATGTTTTGGCTATTTATTTTAAAAGCTTTGTAAGAGGCTCTAATTTAGCTTTAATTTGAAAACCCTAACTTGGCGTTTCTTTTTGGTTTAATTTTGATTAAACCTTTTGACCAGAGAATTAAATATTGTATGCCTAAGAAACTGAAACCCTTACTCGACAAATAAAATAAACCAAATCATGTCACATGCTTGCATTGCATCATAGCATACCTTCTTTTGTCGTGATGTGAATTGTGTGTTTATGTATGTATATGCTTGTTTATTTTAGTTTACTCGGAGAGCGAACCTTGTGACCGTGACGAGTGTTTGAACTCCAACTGCTACCAAGGCAAGTTCACTTTGACCATTATCTCATTATTTTATTATGCACTAGTTTTTATTAGTTGCATTGATACGAATATTATTGTACCTATGCTAGCTATGATTCCCTAGTAGTATAGGATACCCTTGCCATGTCCTTACCACCAATTGCCATCGTAGTAGTCAAATATGCTATGATAGTATACGAGGGTGGTATTATTACAATGTGATGTTATTGAATTAAAGTATGATTTTCCTAGTGTATGGCAAAACAAATAATTCAATGAACCGTCCTGGGTGGGCTGCTTTGAGTATTCGAGATGTTATGCGACGTCAGGTCCATTTATATGGGTCCCTCTGAGTCGAGTCCCCGTGGATTCGGGGATGGATCGTCCAAGGACGTCTCCTCGTGGATTCGGGGAGCGCTTGCGTCACAAATGTGGAATGCCACCCGGGGTAACCAGAGACTAGACTAGTTTCCTGTTTAGTAGCTTCTAGTACAACCACAAGCTAAATGGGCTCTGGCTGGATGGAGTAAGAAATATGAACCCAGATCCGAGGGATTGTAATGAGGTAGCTGTGTAGGTGGGAGCGCGAGTCCCTCAGGTGGTCTGGGGGATTATGTTCTGAAAATTCTTGAAGTCGATGCCGTTGCTACTCTACCCCGAGGACAGCAAGGGATTAACACGTCAATTTCTTGTGGGGAATGTGTACAACCTCTCAAGAGTGTCAAACTAAGTACTTAGCCGTGTCCCCGGTTACGGACATTTATGAGCAACTAGATTTTGGGGGTTGTAAGGAAGGTCTCACTCATTCCAATTTCCTAATAAAATGAATGGATTGAACTGGGTAGGAGAATTGATGTGTCTACTCAATGTGCTCTAGGTTAATAGGAGCATGGGTATGTCTACCTCGTGTCCAATAGAGATAAAACTATTTAGTTAAAAATGATAGGATGAAACATTAATGCTTTTACGCAAATAGCCAAACCCCACCTAGCCAAATTATGCATGTACTTGGTAGGTCCTTTTATAACCTCTGGTGAACTTGCCAATACATTCAATGTATTGACCACGTAGTGGCTACAATTAATAATGCAGGTGAATCTGACGAAGAGTGAGGTTCGTCGATGTTCTTTCGGTCATGTGTTTACATTCCAACATGCTCTCTCCTTTGGGAGTAGTTGTGGCCCATTTGCTATACCTTTCCGCTGCAAGTTTTTGAAACATTATTTTGATATGTTGAAACAGCATTTGGTTATGCTGCCCCGAGGGGTCATGCAAGTTTGTAAGTACAATTAAGTTCTGGATGATGCGATGTAATAAATTACTTTAACCTTTGAATCTTGATATTACATCTTGAAACTGTGTGTGCTAGTGAGTCGATCCAGGAATTAGCACATTAAGCACAGAGATCGAACCCTGTAGGGGGCGGTTGCTTCAACTGTGGGCTGCACTGAGGCAGAAAAAGTGAGGTTTGACGCTCACTTACTCGAAGGAACCGCCACAGCTTGATGGGAGACTTATCAAATCACCACCCCCATGGAAGAGGTCACATGGGAGATGTCCCAGGACGCTTTCTGCACTGCCCACATCTCTGCGGGCATGCTGAGCCTGAAGAAGAGAGAGTTCCACAAGCTGAGGCAAGGGAACCGCACGGTGTCTGAATACATGGAGACATTCAACAAGCTGTCTCGCTACGTTCCTGATGACGTCAACACTGACACCAAGCGTCGTGAGAGGTTTTTGGATGGATTGAACAACGAGCTGGCTATTCAATTGGCTGTTGTCTACATGCCTACTTACCAGTCTCTGATGGACAAGGCTATCATCCTAGAGAATAAGCAGAATCAGATGGAGAACCACAGGAAGAGGCCTCACCATGGAAATAACCACGCCGGTTCACACCAGAAGCCGCGCACCTCTTATGACAGTAGTGGCAGCTCTTCGATGGTTAAGCATAGGAACCACCACCAGAATCACCATGGAGGAAGTGGACATCACCATCGCCATGGAGGACAAGGACACAACCACCAGGGAAACAATGGCAACAGGCACCACCAGCATCACCAGCACCAACACTCACGCCAGAAGAACAACAATGGGTATGGCAATGGCCAAAGCAATGGAGGCAACCTAGGACAGAACCGCAACACCAGCAGGGACCTGAGCCAGGTGGAATGCTTCAAGTGTCACAAGTGTTGGGAATATGCCCTAGAGGCAATCATGTATGATGTAATTCCCAATGTATTCATAAATATTATTAAGTTGTCCTTGTTTGAACATCTGATATGTATCACTGAATATGTGATTTGATTGTGGAACTATGTATTCATGTTGTTCATACTAAATTGTCCTTAGTCATTGAGGTTGTGCTGGACACATAACCTAGACTAATGTGAAAGTTGGCTGATGACTCGGTTCCACTTGTCATGGGCATGGTGATGTCATTCCAGCTTACACGGACTCGGCTAAAGAGTTTAGCGAGTCGGACTGACCCATATTGAGATGCAACGAGTAGGTCGTCATTTGCATGTCTCAATCAATGTAATCCTTAGACCTGAGGTTATCGCACAATCCGAGTTGTGGATCACCAACTTAGATTCTGTCAAACGTTGTTCCGTAACAGGGCAGTTATAAAGGCAGAGTTCGGGTTGACTGAGAATCAAGCTGTGTGATGTGGATAACCAAAATGGGATTTTGCCCCTCCGACTGGAGAGATATTCTCTGGGCCCTCTCGAGTGATATGATTCGGGAAGCATGGCCATGCGCGACTTGGTTAACTGTTAACCGGGTCGATTGACTAAGAGTTAGTCGGATGAATCGTATATCACAAATCGAGAAGAGAGTTGAACTATTAAAAGGATGACGATTAATCGCCTATAATTTGACAAGGTATATCGTGAGGCAAAAGGGACTAAGACGTATGTCACATTGGAAGGTACGTCGTCATGACTCGATGGTACTTGGGAATCGGCACGTTCTGCTAGGAGCCGCTACCGATTGATCGATTGAGAGTCGGACTCCAATCGTGTCCAAGTCGCCATGAGCCTGCGGGGTCACACACTTAAGAGCGGGAGCAAGTATTTGATCGGGTTGGACCCGAACTGGAATTGGGCTGACAATGCGAGTTGGACTCGCAGAGTGGATGGGCCACAAGTGCTGGAGCCCACTTCCACTCGGTATATAAGCAGGGGCGTGGGATGCCTAAGGGTAACGGTTTTTCCACTCTCATGCGTTGAGAACCCTAGCCCGATTCAGTTCAACCGTCGCACCGGACCTAGCAGTCCGCCGCCGGAGCTCCTCCTCGCACGTGTGGATACCGGCAGAGGTGCTGTACGTTCAGCACTTCGACGATCGCGGGATTGGATCGGCTGGATCGGATCGAGGGACTGCACTGCATCAAGGCGCCGCATCGATAATTCGCAACTGCGCGTCTAGTGGTAATCCTCGTGGCCTTCTACCTCGGCTAGATCTTGGGAGTTCGCGTAGGAAAAGTTTTTGTTTATCTCTACGCGCCCCTTCAACAAGATGGGACACTACTCCAATGACTGCCCCGAAAAGTTCAACAAGGTGGGAAACAAGCCCAAACCGTTCTAGAAGGGCAATGTGAACCACGTCAACGTGGAGGAAATCACGGAGGAGCAAGGTATCGTAATCGGCACCGTCCGCCTTAATACTTTTGAAGCACTCGTACTGTTTGATACTGGTGCATCGTATTCTTTCATCTCAAGGAGTTTTGTGCATAGGAATGGTGTGAAATCATATGTGATGTGTAACATTGGCAAGTGTTTTAGATGAAACATTGATGTGGATACTTTGGATAATATGGATATTTAAGTGATGACATGTATCTTGTTTGGACTTAGTGCTTTGCTAGTGGTGTGCTGATCCATTAGTTTCTTATGTGAAAACATGGCGTGAGTTGTGTGAAACTTACCCTGAGTCAAGTCGTGGACTTGTGCTCGTATTGGTTATTTGTGTGTTCGCTTTCAGGTGTTGCCGGAGCTAGAAGAACGTGGTCGATGACGGGATCGAGAGACGAAGCTTGGGAAGCTGAGGTCGAGGATCAAGATCATGCGGGACGTTCGTGCGAAGGAACAATGGAAGTGAAGGCTACGATGATCCGGGAGGGCACCGGTTTGTCGTATGTTGTTTATACCGGAGATGTACGGTATTGGAGATATTCGATACGTGATGGTCGAGTTTTGAAGACATCACAAGAAGAGTTGATGGCATGAAGTGACATCGAGGTGAAGATATGTAGGTTCAGCCGTGGCTGGATGAGAGCTGTTTAAAGATTAAACAGTAGCGTCATCAAGATGGCGTCGGATGGAAAAGTGATCCACATGAAAGTTGTGCGCGTCGTCGAGACGAACAACTTTTCTTTTGGAGTCATCTCAATCCGAGGTCGTATGCGGGCCCCACGGGCAAAATACTGACCGGGACAGAGGAGTCCGTGTTGGATTCGGATTCGGTTTAGGGTTGCGAATTTTCCCTTATAAATACAGGGCATCCTAGCTAAGGTTTTAGCAAGGATGTGAGGGAACTCAAAGCTTTGGATTTAGATCAATTTTTGGAGAGTTCTTGGATGCATGGTTGCATCTTTTCTAATCGATCGATATCGTTGCAATAAAGAGATTCGTTGGCGGTGTCATCTCTGTTCTTCTCGGATCTTCGTGAAATCTTCGTGCTAGATCTTTCTAATACTTTGGTGCAGGTTCATCACAAGTTCATAATACTTTGCTGCAGGTTTATCACGAGATCAAGAGAAGATTCCGATTAATTCATTTTTCTTGTTATTCCTCGAAATTAGTTTTAGATTAATCCTCGTAACTTTATGTCAGCTGTTACTATTTTGATCATATCTTTTGATTGGTAAGTCCAATTGAGGTGATTCTTGTTGCGTTGGTTATATAATTTTAATACCTTTCTTTTCCATACTCATATGTATTTTTTGGTTCATCCAATCAAAAGTTACGGCTGTTTTACTATCACAAACAGAAAGGTGATTTAGGGTTTGAACTTTCGGGAAAAATTTTAATTTGCTTCCGCGCAATCATTCACCCCCCCCTCTGATTGCCTATCTCGATCTCACAAATGGGTTACCAACTAGTACCTTAGTAAATCCTATGAAGGTGAAGTCACCTGGGGGAGAGATGGTAACGGCTTATGAATGCCGACTGCTGGCACTAGAAATTGGAAAACACAGCTTCCCCACAGACCTGATAGTGTTAGGATCGAAAGGCTTGGATGTAATCCTAGGAATGGATTGGTTAACCAAGTACGAAGGACTCATAGATTGTGTCAGGAGGACAATTACACTCACAACCCCAGAGAAGAAGCGAATCCGCTTCAAGTCAACCTATGAACTTGAGAAACCCAAGGTAAATTCTCTTAAGGGGGTTAGCCTAGAGGATGTGCCGATAGTGAAAAAATACCCGGATGTGTTTCCAGAGGAATTACCAGGCATGCCACCTGAGCGTGATGTGGAATTCCTTATCGAGTTATTGCCTAGAAGTGGACCTATAGCCAAGAGACCGTATAAGATGGCCGTGGATGAATTAAAGAAATTAAAGAAACAACTCGCAGAGCATTTGGCAAAAGGATTTATTCGCCCTAGTTCATCACCCTGGGGAGCACCTGTTCTTTTTGTGGAAAAGAAGGACAAGAGCCAATGGATGTGCATAGATTATCGTTCACTAAATGAGGTGACGATAAAGAACAAATAGCCCTTACTTATAATCAATGATCTACTCGATCAATTGAAAGGAGCCTGTGTATTCTTAAAGATCGATCTTCGATCGGGATATTTTCAGTTAAAGATCTGAGAAGAGGATATACCCAAGACCGTCTTTACCACTAGATATGGCCTGTATGAGTATACGGTGTTGCCTTTTGGATTGACCAACTCACCGGCATACATTATGAATATGATGAATAAAGTGTTCATGGAATATTTGGACAAGTTTGTCGTAGTGTTCATCGACGCCATTTTGATTTACCCGAAGAGCAAAGAAGAACATGAAGAACATTTGCGTCTGATTATGGAAAAGCTTAAAGAACACAAACTTTATGCTAAATTCAGCAAGTGTGAATTTTGGTTGTCCGAAGTAGGTTTCTTGGGACACATAGTGTTAGGAGACGGAGTTGCTGTTGACCCCGCTAAAGTAGCAGCGGTAACGGAATGGGAAGCCCCTAAGAACGTCGGTGATGTTCACAGCTTCTTAGGACTTGCTGGATACTACAGGAGGTTCATTGAGAATTTCTCCAAGATAACAAAACCCATGACTGAACTTTTGAAGAAAGAGAAGAAATTTGAGTGGACTGATAAGTGTGAGGAAATTTTTCAAGAATTGAAGAAGAGATTAGTGTCTGCACCCATCCTTGTTTTACACAACTTGCTAGAAGATTTCCAAGTGTACTGTGACGCCTCGCGTCTAGGATTGGGCTGTGTTTTGATGCAAGAAGGAAGAGTTGTAGCATACGCCTCGCGACAACATAAGAGTCACGAAGGAAATTACCCCACTCATGATTTGGAACTGGCATCTGTAGTACACGCGCTCAAGATTTGGAGGCACTATCTCATGGGAAAGCATTGTGAATTATTCACTGATCACAAGAGCTTGAAATATATATTCACGCGGAAAGAGTTGAACTTGAGACAAAGGAGATGGTTAGAGTTAATCAAGGATTATAATTTGAATCTGCAATACCATCCAGGCAAGGCTAACGTAGTAGCCGACGCTTTAAGCCGCAAGGGCTATGTCAATGGACTTACATCTGGAGATTTACCCTCTGAATTGTGTGAGCAATTCAAAGACCTCAGATTAGAGATAGTCCAGGAAGGTTATCTAGCCAACTTGGAAGTACAACCCACCATGCTGGATAGAATTAGAGAAGCCCAGAAAGGCGACTCAGAAATTAAAGAGACAAAGGATAATATGGTTGCCGGAAAGGCGAAAGGATTCATGGAGGATGACCAAGGTACCATATGGTTTGAGAAACATATTTGTGTACCACAGGACCCTGAGATCAGAAAGCTAATACTTCAAGAGGCTCACGATTCACCATACTCTATTCACCCCGGGAACACAAAGATGTACATGGACTTGAAAGAAAGATTTTGGTGGACAGGGTTGAAGCGAGATATCGCTGAGTATATTGATCTGTGTGATGTATGTAACAGAGTCAAGGTTGAACATCAGAAACCAGCTGGACTACTACGACCGTTGCCAGTGCCAGACTGGAAATGGGATAAGGTAGGCATGGATTTCATCACCGGCTTGCCGAGGACGAGGTCTGGTTATGATTCGATATGGGTTGTAGTTGACCGATTGACCAAGGTTGCCCATTTCATACCTGTGAAGACCACTTATACAAGTGCTCGGTTGGCCAAATGCTACATGTCTAGGATTGTGTGCCTACATGGAGTTCCTAAAGAGAACGTCTCAGACAGAGGTACTCAGTTTACTTCAAGATTTTGGGGACAAGACTGGAATTTAGCACAGCGTTTCATCCACAGACGGATGGACAAACCGAAAGAGTGAACCAAATCCTCGAGGACATGTTAAGATCTTGCGCTCTGGATTATGCTTCTAGTTGGGATGAGAATCTACCGTATGCCAAATTCTCATACACCAACAGTTTTCAATCAAGTATTGGAATGGCACCTTTTGAAGCTTTGTATGGCAAGAAATGCAGAACACCTTTGCTATGGGATGGAGTAGGGGACCGTAGTTTATTCGGACCCGACATGTTAAAGGATGCTGAAGAGAAGGTCAGGCTAATTCAAGACAGACTCAAGATAGCTCAAACCAGGCAAAAGAGTTATGCAGATTCCAAGCGTAGGGAAGTCACCTATGAGTTTGGTGACAGAGCGTTTCTAAGAGTTTCTCCGATATGTGGAGTTAAGAGATTTGGTATGAAGCGATCCCCCTTCACCAAGGGTTCGATCTCTGTGCTTACTTGTGCTAGTCCCTGGATCGACTCACTAGCACACACAGTTCAAGATATAATACCAAGATACAAAGGTCAAAAGTACTTTATTACATCGTATCATCCAGAACTTAAATTGTACTTATAAACTTGCATGACCTCCTAGGCCAGTATAAACAAATAAGGTTCAAAACCATGATAACAAAGTATCACGAAGCTGCAGTGGAAAAGTAGAGAAAAAGGCCTCATCTACTCCCAGAGGAGAGAGCATGTTGGAATGTAAGCACATGACCCAGAGAAATATCGACGAACCTCACTCTTCGTCAGTTTCAACTGCATTATTAATTACAGCCACTACGTGGTCAATACATTTGAATGTATTGGCAAGCTCACTAGAGTTATAAAGGACCTACCAAGTACATGCATAGTTTGGCTAAGTGGGGTTTGGTTATTTTGCATAAAGGCATCATTATTCAAATCCTATCATTTTTAGATAAATAGCTTTGAATTCTATTGGACACGAGGTAGAAACACCCATGCTCCTATTAACCTAGGCACATTGAATAGAAACATCAATGCTCCTACCCAGTTCAATCCATTCATTTTATTAGGAAATTTGAATGAGTGAGACCTTCCTTACAGCTCCAATATGTAGTTGCTCATAATTGTCCGTCACTGGGGACACGGCTAAGTACTTAGTTTGACACTCTCGAGAGGTGGTACACTTTACCCACAAGAAATCGACGTGTTAATCCCTTGCTGTCCTCCAAGTGGAGTAGCAACGGCATCGATTACAGGAATTTTCAGAACATATTCCCCCAAACCACCTGAGGGACGCGCCCCCACCTACACTGCTACATACCGATGTCACCTCGGATCCGGGTTCATATTTCTTACATCCATCCTGGCAGAGCCCATAATACCATGTGGTTGTGCTGGAAGCTACTAAACAGGAAACTAGTCTAGTCTCTGGTTACCTCGGGTGGCATCCCACATTGTGACGCAGGCGCTCCCCGAATCGCACGGGGAGACGACCATGGACGCTCCCGAATCACACGGAGAGACGACTCAGCGGGCCCCATAGAAATGGACCTAACGTCACTACATCTGAAAACTCAAAGCAGCCCACCCAGGACGGTTCATTGAATTACTTGTTTTGCCATACACTAGAAAAATCATATGGTAATTCAATAGTATCACATTGTAATAACACCACCCTCGTATATTATCATAGCATAGCATTTTACTACTACGATGGCAATTGGTGGTGAAGTCATGGCCAAGGGTATCCTATACTACTAGGACGGATCATAGCTAGCATAGATACAATAATAACCCTAACTATGCAACTAATAAAATCTAGTGCATAATAAAGTAATAGGATGATGGTCAAAGTGAACTTGCCTTGATAGTAGTTGGTATTCAGACACTCTTCACAGTCACACAGTTCGCTCTTCGAGAAAACTATACAATCAAGCAATCATACACATACATAAAACACACCATACAAGCAAAGAATATGTATGCTCTGATGCAATGCAAATCATGTGACATGAGTTTTGGTTTATTTTATTTGGGTGATCCACTGAACCAAAGCATAAAATAAATTAAGCATATGCAATTAGGGTTTTAAACGAAAAGCAAAAGCTAGGGTTTAAACCCTAAAATGAGATTTTATTTGCATCTGCAGAATAATTTAATTCAAAATATTTATTTATCTGTCCCATTGGACAGAGGACAATAAAACAAAATTTTGGGCACTGGTTTCATTCAAAAAGGACTTCTAGATAATTAGTTATGATTTAAATGGTATAAAACCCTAATCTGTAATTTGAATGTGATTTAAATATTCAAATTTGAAATTGGACAGAGCCAAAAGATTCTACACTTCCTAAGGATTCCAAAAAGGTGTGGATCACTAAATTTGGCCAAACAGGTTTAAAGTTATGATCATTTGAAATAACACGGGCCTATCTGCAAAAAGACCATTTAATTATTCCGGGGGATTAAAAATTAGATTTTTATTTTATAAAAATAGATGCCACGTGGCGCGTTCCTATTCGTTGGTACCGGTTCGGTTTAAGTGAAAAAGGACGATCTAATCTACACCATTGATCAACGATCGGACGGACGAGATTGATCGGGGAAGCTCACCGGCGGGTTAGGGTTTCGGCGGGCGGCGTCCGGCGGCGGCACGGCACGGGCGGGGCGGCGCGGGGTGCTCCGGCGACGTGGGCGCGACGGGGAGGCGCGGCGCGGCACGGCGGAGATGGGGGCACGGTCGGCGGCGCTCGGGGACGGCGCGGTCGGCGCCTAGGACGAAGACGGGCGGGCGGCGCGGTCGGCGGACGGCGGGGAGCTGCAGCGCACGAAGAGGAAAAAGAAGCGCGTCATCTTGACCGCGAGGGTGAGAGAAGAAGAGAGAGATGGACGGCATCGAGGAAGGCTCACCGGACTTCGTCGGCGAGGGAGAAGACGGCGGCGCGGGCGGTCGGACTCCGGCGAGGAATCGGGGCGGCCTGGCGGCGTGGTAGCGAGGGGGAGCAGAGGGAAAACGAGGAGGGGGCCGCGGTGCTTATAAGGACGCGCTCGGCTGTGAAAATGGAAGGCTGGAGGAGCGGATCCCGGTGATGGCGCGCGGCGGTCACGCGCGGGGACGGCGGCGTGATTTCGGGCGCCTGCCCGAGGTAGGGGACGACCCCGACAGGTGGGCTCCACCTGTTGGTGGCTCGGGCGCGCGCGAGCGGGCGGCGGGGCCAGCTGGGCTGTGGCGCGCGCGGGGGAGTTGGGCTGGTTCGGCCCAATTCGGCCGGGCCAGTCCGTTTACCCCTTTTTTTTTTCTTTTAGACCTTTTCTTTTTCTGTTTTTCCCATTTCTTTGATATCTTTTGAGTTTGAACTCCAAATTGGTCCAAATAAATTCCAGAAAATTTGTAAAATCATGTTCTACCATGATACAACTTTTGGAAGTAGTTTCTCTTCAAAATAAAATATATAAAAATACATTTGCCCTATAAATGCCCTTAGGGCTATATATCCATTTAAATAAAATACTCTTTCAACTCCAAATAATTATCCAAAAATTATGGGATAGCTCATATGTGCAATAAACCCCTTTTATATATAAACTTTAATGGTTTGAAGATCCAAAGCTCAGATAGGTGTAAACAAAATCTTTTAAAGCCTTTTGTGATTCAAATTTGAATTCAAACATGCAATTGTGGCATGATGCTCATGGATGCAATGCACATGTAAAGGTTTGAAATTTTGGGATGTTACATGGTATTAAAGGAAAACTTGCACCGCGCTTTATTGGACCTTACAAGATTTTAGAATGCCAAGGAGAGGTAGCTTACAAGTTAGAATTACCTCAAGTGTTGACGAGCGTCCACGACGTGTTCCACGTGTCGCAGTTGAAGAAATGTCACCCGGAAATGGCCGATACACCGCCGAGGGATACAGTTCCACTTGAAGAAGTCGAGATTCAAAGCGATCTCACTTATGAAGAGAAACCGATCAAGATCTTGGATACAGCTGATAGGCATACACGTTCCAAGACCATCAAATTTTGCAAGGTACAATGTAATCACCACACCGAAGAGGAAGCTACGTGGGAACGCGAAGATGATCTTTGAGAAGACCACCCACACCTTTTTGCTAACCAGCAAGAATCTCGAGGACGAGATTCATCTTAAGGGGGTTAGGTCTGTAACATCCCAATTTTCAAAACCCTTCATATGCATTGCATTTCATAAGCATCATGTAACCTTTGCATTTAATCACATTTTAAAAACCCTAATGGTTAACTCAGATAAACCCATTAACAAAAGTATTTTTTTTTAATCTGGCTTTTCACCTTTCTTTTGTTAATTGCATTTTAACCCATGAGGGTTTTGGCATAAATAGGGGTTTAATGCCATGTTAATGCTACCCCATAACTTGGTTTTTGAATGGGATTTGAAACACTAAATATTTTAATAGCTAAAAAGCCCTAAAAGCTAGTTTATAGGCAAAAGTATTTTTAAATATTAAATCTTGAGGGCATTCTTGTCCCAGAGGTTAAATCATATGAAGATATGATTTTACAAATTTTGTTGCATTTCATTTGGTTTGATTAGGAGCTTTGAATCAAAAGTTGTATTCAAAAACAGGAAATAGAAAAGAAAAATAAAAAAAATAAAAAATAGAAATAAACGGCCGGCCCGGCCAAATGGGCCATACCACTTACCCCCGCGCCCCGAGCCAGGCCGCAGCCCCCGCACGCACCCGAGCCACTAACCGGCGGGCCCCACCCGTTAGACCCATCGTTTTCCTCAACTGCCGGCCGAGAATCCCGGCCACGAACCCTAGTCCGCGCGCACGCCTTCCACCCCGATTCCTCCACGCACACGAGCCCATCTCCGAAGCCGTTCGTGTCAGTTTGAAGCCCTAGATCTCCTCTAGCTTTTCCCCCTCCTCTCTCGCGCGATTCGCCAACAGGCTGCTCCAATTTTGCGCCGCCTTTTCGCCACTGCCGCCGCCGCCTTTGACGCGCTTCTTTCTGTTTTTGGAGCACCGAAGTCCGTCGCCATCAAGTTCGCCCGAAGCTCACCGCCGGCGCCACCGTTTCCGTCATCCTAAGCGTCACCTCCATCCGTCCCGGGCAAAAGCGCGGCCACCAGCGTGTTCGCAACGTCAAGCCGCACCTCTCCATCCCTTTCCCGAAGCGTGAAGCTCGCCGGAACGCCCACGCCGCCGTACCCGAACCACCGCCGCCGCCTCACCTCGCCGAAGAAGAAAGCCGCCGCCGCTGGTAAGCCCTAGATCAGTCCCGTCCGTCCGATCTAGATCCCACGTCCAGGAATAGATCACTTACTGAAGGGGTATGGGCCAATATGGACCGCCCGATCTACTTTAAATCCGACTGCCCTGTTTTAATCCCAACCCGAACCGGTACCGGCTAATGAGATCACGCCATGTGTCACCCCTTTTTAATAAACCTTTTCTCGGCCGAAAATTAAATGGTAACTTTGCAGAAAAGCCCCCGAAACTTCAAACGTTCATATCTTTTAAACCGTTTGCCCAAAATTTGTGATCTGCACCTTTCCGAAAGCCTCACAACTTGTAGAATCTTTTGGAATAGTTTAATTTTGGATTTGAACTACTTTTACAGAACCAATTTACAGAATGCTTAGTTATGGTTTAAAATTCGTATGAATTGTTTCAAACTAATTTTGAACATGTTAGCATGTTGCAAAATGTTTAAAGGTTACCTTCTGTCCATTAGTATCAGAGGGGAAATTATTTTGTAAATAATCTTGCCACACCAAATTAATCTTGCTCCATGCCTTATAAAAATCAAATAAGCTTTTAATTAAAGCTCACCTTTGTTTGGTACAAAGAAAATATTTCTTATAGTGTATAATCTGTCCAAACCTTTTGTGAAGCTCTTTAAAACAGAAGCTAAACTTGTTAAGTTTAGAACCAACATTCATGACTATTGCATCATGACATGTTTTTGTATTGAATAGCATGTTTATGTGTGTGTGTGTATCCTTTTATTTTAGATTGTGTGGGGTATGAACGTTGTTGTTCCGAAGAGTGCGAGAACTACCACAACTTTGGAAAAGGCAGGTTTCACTTTGATCATCTCCCAAATATTTTTACTATGCACTAGTTGGTTTATTAGTTGCATTTGGAATATTGTTGTATCTCTAAGCTAGCTACAAATCCCAGGTAGTATAGTTTTACCCTTGCCATTACTATGCTACCAATTTTCCATCGATTGTAGTTGAATGCTAAGCTATGGTAGTATCGTGGGGGAATTATTACATTATTATAATATTATGTTTATGGAGAAATGAGATGTTTTATTATAGTATGGCAAAACAATTAATTTAATGAACCATCCTGGGTGGACGGCTTTTAGGTTTTAGATGTTATGCGACGTCAGGTTCATTTCTTTGGGACCATTTCTATGAGTCGTCTCTCCATGGATTCGGGAGCGCCTGCGTCGCAAATGTGGAATGCCACCTGGGGTAACCGAGACTGTACTAGTTTCCTATTTAGTAGCTTCCAGTGCAACCGCATGCTAAATGGGCTCTGGCGGGATTGAGTAAGTTGTTTGAACCCAGGTCCGGAGAATTGTACTGAGGTAGCGTGTGTAGGGGGAGCGTGATTCTTCCGTGGTATGGGGAATGACTTTTGAAAGTCCTCTAATCGATGCCGTTGCTACTCTACCCTGAGAACAACAATGGATTAACACGTCGGTTTCTTGTGGGGAATGTGTACAACCTCTCGAGAGTGTCAAACTAAGTACTTAGCCGTGTCCCCGGTCATGGACAATTATGAGCAACTAGATAGTGGAGTTGTAAGGAAAGTCTCACTCACTCTAATTTCTTAAATTAAAATGAATGGTTTGAACTTGGGTTTAGGAGCATTGATGTGTCTACTCAATGTCCTTAGTCTAATAGGAGCATGGGTGTGTCTACCCCATGTCCAATAGTGACAAAACTATTTTGTTTAAAATGATAGGATGAAATAAGGATGCTTTTATGCAAATAGCCTGAACTCCACCTTGCCAGATTATGCATGTACTTGGTAGGTTCTGATATAACTGCTAGTGATCTTGGCAATACATTCAATGTATTGACCCTAGTGGCTGCATCGTTTGATGATGCAGGAAGCTCTGACGAAGAGTGAGAGTACGTTTTTACCTTGGGGTTACGGGCCTACATTCCAATATGCTCTCACCGTGGTGTTGATGTAGCCATTGTATCTTTCGCTCTTCGTTGTTGAACTATTGTTTTAATTCGAGCTAACCCAAGTGGTTATGCCAGTTTGTAAATATTCTTAAATTCTGGATATTGCGTTGTAATTCTTGAGACCTTTGTTTTATGATATTACATCTTAAAACTGTGTGTGCTAGTGAGTCGATTCAGGGACTAGCAGTAAAAGCACAGAGATCGAACCCTTGTACGGGGGCGGTTGCTTCAACCTTGCCTGACACCCCTGTGGCAGTGGAACCTCTTGCCGACAGTGCAATTGAGTAAAACACTAGAAGTGCCACAAGACAAAATTTCCTTAACCCAACCAATCCATTTAACAGGAAATCCCTTAGCCTGAAGGACCTGAAGAATGGCCGAGTGCTCAATAGTATCAAAAGCTTTTTCATAATCAAGTTTTAAGATAATGATGTTCTCTCGAGATTGCTGACAGATGTGTAAATATTCAAAAGCCCAAGCAAGTCAATCCTGAATAGTACGAGATTTAATAAACCCATACTGATTGGCATGCACACATTGCAAGATCTGTCCCTGTAATCTATCAGCAGCAATCTTGGTCAAGAATTTCAGACAAGTATTTGTCAAGGAAATGGGACTGAAATCATTGACAGATTCAGGCGAGTTCTTCTTGGGAACCAGAGTGATCAAGGACCCATTCAAACATTGCAAAGATGAAGATCCATGGAAAAAAGCCTCGCATAAAGCATAGAAATCCTCTCTGATAATGCCCCAGCATTTCTTAATGAAAAGCCCATTAAATCCATCCGGCCCAGGATCCTTATCCATGGGCATCCTCTTCACAATACTATCAATTTCCTCTTTACAAAACGGGGCCACAAGCCCATCCAAATCCAAAACAGGCTGAATGATATGCTGCAGATTAAAAACCATCTGAGGCCCAGAAGACATTCCCATGCGCTACCATTAACAGGCCCACAATGCAGCAGCTTTCTCATGGTGATCAGTGACCACCCTACCATCATCCAAAACTAGTTGAGTGATAGAGTTATTGCGAAATCTTTTAGTTGCCATAGCATGGAAGAACTTAGTTTCTCATCACCCAACTTAACCCGGCGAATAGTGCATCGTTCCTGCAATAGAGCTGCCTGAAGCAAAGAAGCTTTGCAAGATGTCGTTGAACAATAATACGAAAATTTCTCTCAACAGTACACAGAAGCCTCTGATCCTCCACAGAGTCAATGACAAAAATGACCCTATTGCATTAATGAATTAAGGTGTTGATCTTAGAAATATTTTTGCTCCAATGCTTCAACGAGTACCGAACACATTTAAGCTTTTCAGAAATGATCAAAGCAATGTCATCCCTCCTAGTCGGGGCATTCCAAGCACCCATCACCACCTCCAAGAAACCAGCTCGCTCAACCCAATAATTCTCAAACCGAAAGATAGTCGATTTGGGAATACATGTATTAATAACCACAACACAGGGGACATGATCGGAGGCAGTCTTAGCCAACGGCAGCACCACAGTGTCACGGTAAACAGAGGTCCATGCAGCAGAGGTAAAGAACTAGTCCAATTGTTCCAGCAGAGGATTAGTTTGCATATTAGACCAGGTGTACCTCCTTCCTTTAATAGGAAGTTCCAACAGACAAAGGTGAGTGATGATCTCATTGAAGAGAAAGATATCATTCATATCCCCCCGGTTGATTCCTGTTATCAGAGGACCTAATGAAATTAAAATCCCCTAACAGAAGCCAATTATCCACGTCATGAATTTCCAAGTCGAAAAGCCATTGCACAAAATTATCTCTCTGCGGCCCAGAACATGGCCCATATACATTAACCAAGGTCCAAGTTTCCCCAGATTGCACCTTAGTAAATCGAACAATGATACCAAAGGAACGCGTATCAATAAGAACCCTAGTGAAAATAGAGCTATTCCTGACAATCAAGATACCACCAGAGAGACCAACTGAAGGAGAAAAAACAAAATTGTCAAATCTCCTAGGGCGGAATTGGCGAATATAGGAGCTACCAAAGCAATCCCTCTTTGTCTCTTGCAAGCAAACCACAGAGCAGAGACTTTCCTCAATCTTGTTTCTAATGGCACCCGTTTGAATTGCTTAATCCTTTTGACCAGAGAAATTAACCTTGTGAGCTATTAAGATCTGAAACCCGTTTTGTGGAATAAAAACCTACCAACCCATGTCACATGATTGCATTGCATCCACTACAAGGCGTACACCCTGGAGCCACGGCCGGTTTTAGTTGCAATAAGTGGTTTTTCGTTGCAATAGTGCGCAATCACAACTAAATATTTTCGTTGGTAGGCCTGGCAAGAAACACCGATGCTATATGGTAATGCAACCGAATTTAGGGTGTCGAAATACCACATGCTTTATTGCAACTAAGGGAGGCGTGACAATAGGGTATTTATGCAACGATCTTTGCGATGCATAAGTTGTATTGCGGAGTTGCTATAGATAACGCCAAATGGCAACAATCCATGCTAGTTGTGAAAAAGCATTATTGCGACGCCAGAGTATGGTAGCAATACAGTAATTTGCAACGATATATGGGTGTGGCGAAACCCTCTTGGGTGTTGTTATAGTCGTATAGGATATCACAACGAAACAACAGTCATGGCTATAGTCATATAGGATATCACAACTAAACAAGAGTCATGGCTATAGTCATATAGGATATCACAACGAAATAAGACTCGTGGCTAGAGGTATAAAGAATATCGCGACGATCCATAAGAGGTAGCAACATGCCTACATAGTATGGCAACGACACATCGCACGTCGCAACTAGCCTAAAGGGTATTGCCACAGACCATGTGCCATCGCAACAGGCCTACATGTTGTCGCAACGTCATATGACACGTTGCTGTAGGCTGACTGCCTATAACCACGAGGAACATGGCATCGCTACAGGTGAAGGGCTAACGCAATGTTCTAAGAGTCTGGCTATAGGCTCAAAGGATAGTGCAACAAAATTATAGTAGTGGCTACAGGCTCAAAGGCTAGGGCAACGAACTCCAGGATGCGAGGCAACAGGCCCAAAGGGCTACGGCAATGAAATTATAGGAGTGGCTACAGGCGCAAAGGCTAGGACAACAAACTGAGGGATGCGAGGCAACAGGCCCCTAAGGGCTATGGCAACAAAATTATAGGAGTGGCTACAGGTTCAAACAAAAAATGATCACCGATAGCACATAAAAAAAATGTGACGTTGCTATAAGCTCTACATCGCAACGAAATATGGCACGACGTTGTACGATCTAGGACTGGTGCAACGGCATTGTTCTGGATGTTTAACTGGTAATTCAACTGCAATTATACGACCATAATAGAAATGATGCAAAAATATATATTCCACTGTTGAAATAAATCTAGCATTCACTCTTACAATCTCATGGACATAACGATCATATCCATAATAAATACATTGCATATATGAAGCTATGGAACCTAGCAATTACTGTCCACTCATCCAATCGAACAACATGGCAGCCTTCATGGGATCACCAATCTTGAGTGTTGTGATTGTGGAACATCTAGCCCCGTTAGGTCTTCATTGTCCTGTCGAAGAGATATATGAACCAAATAGAACATGTCTTGCAATTAAGCAGCAGCAAAATTTAAAACTGAAGTGGCAATGCAAAGTTTGATTTGCATTAGAAAACACAGTTCTAGTTACCTGATCTTTGAACTTGCTTGCTGATCGTGTTTTAGCACGCTGTAACGCCAAATGCTGTGGAGTAATGTATGTTTGATGTGGCCCCTTAGCTGCTTCCTTAGAGAACGCTAGACCTTTAGCTTTGGAAGATTTAGTATTGCGATTTGTGGGTGGCATATTTTCTTTTTGTGTCTTGGCAGTGATTGCTGGCTGCTTCTGGCATTTTAAAGTTGTTGGAATAATGTTAACACTGTATATTGAAATGTATATATCCTTGATGCTTGGAAGCATTGTTATATGCCATTACCTGAGGGTGTGTTCCTGTTGTCTTTGCATCATTTATATCCTTAGTCTTTGTAGCTTCAAGTTGTGTTGCATCATAGGTATCTGTTGTCTTCATAGCTGCAGGGTCTCTTGCCTCAATGGTTGCAGGGGTACTCTACGCTTTAAAACAAGATGGCAGTTATTAAAAATCGTATGCTGATTTCAAAATTACATAGCCAGTGCACATTGTTAGCTCTAACGAAATGCGTAAATCCACGATTGTTGCAAACATTCTTCAATTTCATTACCTTCGGCAATGGTTCTTGTGTGTGTTGTTCTGTTTCATGAATGGTTGCAGCTTCATGTTCTGCATTGTTGGTTTCAGGGGCACTCTACATGTTTACAAAAAAGGGCAGGTGAGATAGCTTTCATATGGATAGGAGTGGATCACAACCATTTAAATATGTTCATTGCCATAATAAATCAAAGTTGATTACCTTCTGGACAAGTGTTGATAACCCGTGCTGAGCCAACAAAGCATGAACCTCTTGCCTCATTTCTTCTCTAATGGATTTTTTTAGGTCTTCCTTCTCTGCTTCCCTTTCAGCAGCTTCCTTTGCAAGCTTTTCTTTTAATATTTCAACCTCACGGGCTTGTAGTTCCAGTCTTTCTTGAAGCAGTTGGTTTTTGGTTGGATAGGTCGACAAATATCCCCAACCATGTAACTTGGTTGTTTTGGTTCCTGTTGTCTCCTTGTATGCAGACTGCAAAACAATGTCTTCCTCACCTGCTGTGAGCCTCATCGTTCTTGATTCTCCTTCCAGCAACTCTTCTGAATTTGCCGCACCCAACTTTTCGCGTGCATTTAACCGAGGGAAAGAAACAAGTGCGTTTCATAATTTTGGTCATGTTGTGAAAGAATATTTGAATTTAAATGTGAAGCAATAATTTGAAGAATTTTGTACTCACATAAATTCTTTCAGAAACGTCGTTTGACCATTTTCCTTTCTTGCTGTGAGTGATTTGCCAAAGTTCCACGGGACGTGGCTCGACACCATTTTCATCTCTCTATGAAGGCAATATTGAACGTCAGTACATATCACTGTTGGTTGAATCTGAAGTTTTAAAAAATGCAACTAATATTTACTTGTTCCCAGCTGCACTGAGAGAAAGGTTTTGAACCCATCACATGTTGGGTCTTTATCTGTTTACGATTAGTGGAGTTTTGGCTGCTAACCCTCTGCAACAAATGAACAATTACTGTTAAGCAACAAAAACCGCACGACTGCTTGAGTTCTTAATTTTAGGAAGAAGTTGATGACCTTGAATTTTGAAGATCCAAAGTAGAGGATCAAATAGTGCCACTCCAGAATGTGTAGGTCTTCAGGCGTGTGTCTCATTCTGTCATCGTAATTCTTGTACGCTCTGTAGGTAGCACTCAAAGAAGATCGCCATCCTTTGTAGCGCTCTTTGGCAATCTACAATATTATTTCCTTTGCATCGGCTTTGTTCGCCAGGTCCCATCCACGCTGTACAAAAATGAACAGATGAGAGACCAAATATTTTAAATGATCGAATAAACAGAAACTGATGGACTATGAACATACCATTACATCATTTACTATTTTATTCTTCACGACTTGGTGTATATCTTTCCAGCGTTTAACTCCAATTAGTGGAGCAGATAACCTGGTGTACGTCACCACCTCATCCACGAATGTTCGTGCGTTATCTCCACAGAGACCACCAAGGTTTGGGGAGAATTCAATTGAAAGTTTTTGAGTGCGACTCTTCAATCTCTTTCGTGACGCAGCTAGCCCTTTCAACGTACCTCATCCGCGTATATTGGGAGCTACATCAAATGAAAGATGCAGAATTGCACTTGCAGATTAATTAATTGTTGAAGAACCAAAAATTGCACTATAGAAATCAGTAAAGATATATTGAGGAAGCTTTAGAAACCTTTTGCCTTATCCTTGTTGTGTCTAGCATGACTTGGCCATTGTTGCAGTGGCGTTGTGCTGCTGTCTTTGCTCTCATTGCTCTCTTGGCTGTTGTCATCTACTTGTGTAGGTTCTTCGGTCGGAACACATGTCTTGTAAGCCACTGAATGTTTTTGAAAGAAAAACAGTTAGTACATTCACATATTGTATAATTAAGAAATAAGATCGAAGTACAAAATAATTACTAATTTCCTCCAAAAGCCCTTCTTCCCTTAACCATTCTTCGTATGTTGTGATTGCTTCTCTCCTAAATTCATCATGTAGATCTGCGAAGTCCAAACTATACGTCATGAAGAGTGCAGTCTACTAAAGCACAGTGTGTAGATAATTATATATATGCATGGCAACACCAAACCTTGTGTTTCCCTCTCGAGAAGCCAATCTTTATAGGCATCTATTGGTTCATCAGAACCAGGAGCATCATCATCGACATCAGGCGTACCCTCCCTTGGACGCTTAATGGGTGTAATCTGGACATGCTTGTCATGTTGTTCGTCTGCTCTCAGTATAGCCCTGATTTCTTTCTCTTCAGCCAGCTCCGTCATCATTCGGACTGCATCTGTGGGGAAATCAATCGCTACCACAGTTGCTATATCACGGCCATGTCTCTTTTTGTAGTATAGGTAGTCCCTGGCAGAATACCCAAGCTGCTGTTTGAAACCTACCAAGGCTTCAAATGATATGTCGGACTTGTCAATTTGTCCTCGGACGATCCGTTCAGGCAGTCCTGGTGCTCTCATGCAGTGCACGGTTATAGTCCATATCTCACCTGACTTGGGTGCCCTATATGTTCACAAAAAAATCACACATCAATCGATTGGCAGTATACACGAATCTGTCCTATACGACATAGATGAATATGACATACATCGATGGGAAAAAATTTAGATGATCCATGGATGGGAAAATCGAAAACCTAATGATCGAGCAGACAAAAAACGTCACGATCAATCGATTTGAAAAGAAAAAGAACAACAATCCAGATAGAGAATCAATTTGCGATAAACTATGGAAAGTGTTTTTATGGCAGATACAAACCTTATGCCTCCTGGGATCATCGGTTCTTCCTAAAATTCGACCTCATGGGTTTGGGCCGTACCAGCTCGTCGGGTTGTGTCGGCATCGGTGTTTCTAGAATTGGAGATAGACGCCATGGATCGAAGCCTTGGTAGCAGAAGCAAGCAGGGCAGAGAGGAGGAACCGAACGCGATGGAGACTTGCCTTCTCGATCGTAATTATCTCGTCTCCTACGGCGCTTGTTTAGCAGGGAAAGTGTTGGGGCGGGGGAGATAATTCGGGGTGGTTATGGATCTTTTATATGGAAAAACCGGCGGCAAGTCGTGGGCCTGAAAATTTTCTTGGGCAAGACAAAACTGAGGGAGTATACCAGAGGGAGTACTGAAAATTAGGAACAGAGAGTACTGAAAATTAGGAACAGAGGGAGTACTGAAAACTACACCAAAAGGGGGAGCAAATCATCCAGAGAGCAAAACGAACCGAACGAGTGAAATAGAAGGAGCAAACTCACCGGTCAGCCGGTAGGACCTCACCGCCGACGAAGCAAAAGGATAGAACCACCCACCTCGCCTCTGCCGTCTCCGCCACAGCCGAGCCACCGGTAAGACCCAAAAAATCAGCGAGCTACCGAGCCACATAAACATGGTCGGCGAGGGGTAGAAACGCCGGGAAATCACCAGAGGCGGCACGAAAGAGCTCTGCTCCCCTGCCCATGGCGCCCTCCCCACGGCTCCGCTCCCCTGCCCATGGGGCCCTCCGCCGGCTCCGCTCCCCTGCCCAGCTCCGGCCAGCCCTTCTGCCCGTCGAACCCTGCCAGTTCAGGCCGGCCTCCTGCTTGTGGTTTGTGCCGATGGTGGGGATTGATAGGAACGGGGAAGAGATAGCACTGGGCTGCATCATGAATAGAAAGGGAGAAGAAGAAAGAAAATATAAAAAGAAAAGACAACTCTCATTGACAAGTAGGTCTCACATGTCATAAACGAAATAGGGGGTGTGGAATAGGGGTACTACTGAAGATGTTGGTAAATTTTAGGACCCTAAAATTTGAGGGGCGGGGTGTCAGTGGTGTGGTGGGGGAGTCTGGGTAGCGTAGCGAAGGAGCTGAGGTGGTGTCAAATTTATATAACAAGAAAAACAAACACATACAAATACGCCAAAGAAAGGAAACGGAAGGAACTGCAGCATGCACCAAGAAACAGAGAAACCCAAAAGAAACTAATCCATCGGCACGGATCATACTAATCGTCGTACGAGTACACCTATAGTCTGTTGGAAAATTTAAATTTGTAGAGCCGGTCGCAATCAAATCTTCGTCTCCTAATCGTTGAAATCAACACCTTAGTCTTACTGTCATGGTCAAGCCTGGTATCGTTGACTAACTATTGCTAAGGGGATTTTTGTATGAGTGGAAAATTTACAAGATTGCCGTTTTATTTTGATGGTTTAGACTTCTGATTAGTTTACCCATGAATGACTTATATTCCATATAGGAAAATCTTCGTTGCTATAGGCTCTATATTTATCTCAAACCATATAGGAACTTTTACTAAAGATTCATTTTACTATATTCTATACATTCTATAGGAAAAATTACATCCACTCCAAACTCTTGGAAGAAATCCTATTTGGTTCAATCAAACAAAGATACATGTAATATTTCAACAACTAATATGTATCGGAGAGAGTAGCTTAAACCCACGTCACAATTTGTCCAAAAAATGACTACATCCATACGGGTGAAATAAATCAATGGAACAATTGATCCTGGTGTTCTCCGATTCTCACTCCGATCGCTTTTTACCTGTTCTTTGCGATTGTGTTTCACTGGTGCGTGGGCCCTCCAGACGTGGGCCCCACAAGGCAGTGACCCAAAATCATAAGGCACCCACGTGAACCCTCCATCTTATCCCACGGTTTTTTTTTCCTGACCACGTTGTTTTTCTCTCAAAGAATCGATCCCCAATCTCGTAGAATCCCCAGTCTCGCACAAAATGCCGCCGCTCGTTTCCCTCACGCCGATGAGTTCTCCCTCACCGGCCGCCGCCCCTTCCCCAAACTCCTACTCGCTGGATCGGCCGCGTCGCCACAGAGCTAGGCACCCCAACCGGCAGGGCCACCACGGCCTCCCCTCCTCTGCTCCCACTGCTCTCCTTGCCTCCCGTCTCCTCGAGCTGCGCGGGCGCCGATCGCTTCCCACCTGCCGGATCTGGCCATCGCGCCGCCGGGTCACCTCTCCTTCCCGTCCTCTCCAACCTCCGTCCCTCCAAACTCAGATCCGGAGGGCCACGTCAAACACATACCCGAAGGCCGGCGACGGCAGAAGCCATGGTTAACTCCTCCCCGAATCGTCTCTCCTCTCCCAATTTCGCGTTGGAGTTCCTGAAGCTTGATTGTATTGGAGTTTCTCGCTGCACCGCCATCCCCAATCTCGGCCTCTCTCCTCTCCGATCTCGTATGCGCCCACCTCCCTTTCTCATTCGAGGCCGAAGATCCCTGCCCTTCGCCCCCCTCCCTTTCTCATTCGAGGACGACGCTGCAGCCTCAGAGGTCCCGGCTGCTTCCCCGCGTCACCGCTACCCAAGGCGAGGAGACGCCGCCCCGTTCGCCTACCCTCACACCCGTGACGACAGGGTCGTGAGCACTGTTAAACACGAGAAGGCCGCCAAGCACCGCCGCTTGAAGGTACCCATCTACACCCTCACCCCACCCCGTCTCAGATAGCTCCTACGGTAATTCAATCATTAGTAATTTCTTGATAAAATAATTACTTTTGGTGAAACTGCATGTTTAACGTAAAGATGTTGTCGTCGGCATAATCCCTCTGGCTATGAATTTGATCGATTCCTTTCCGCGATGTGTGGTCTGAAACTATTGTTTCGTAGTAGTTGTAGTTCATAGTAAAAAATTATACTCGGAGAAGATGTGACTCAAGACTGTAATTCCTTGGTTTTGGTCATTAGAATACGTCAAGCGCTACAGGTTTATTTCAAGAGTTTTGAACCTAAGGAGATGTGACTCAAGACTGTAGTTGCTGATATTATTGGTTGTTATTGTAACTGTGGAGCCTATAAGTGCGATGCCCATGATTTTTAATAAGCACTTTTTGAGGAATTTAGGACAATATAGAGTACAATTTTAAAGCTTTGGGTGCTGTTCGATTTCAGAAATCATTTTCCTATAACTGAACTTATTTGTAGTATTGTGATTATTGGCCAACAATGGTTGGTTCTTTGTTTACTGTTTTCGTAACTTTATGGTTTCATGATTGAAATCACGGACCAACTCCCTTTTATGAGTTGTAACTATATTTTTCATTTAACCTCTTTCTTTTGACAGATCTCTGGAGCTCAATTTACTTGTCCCTCTTGGTTTTCTGATGGAGCTAAAAGATTGCCAGAATTCTTGATCCTAATCCTTCTACTGTAAGTTTTTCTTACATGGCCGCAAACTATCCCTCAACTAAAAGATCCATGGTTCAAAAAAGGCTACAAGCCACCTGTTTTTTACGAGAAATACCAAACTAGATTTGATGATGTTGATGCTGCTTTTGGAGATTCAGAGGTGTGTTATCACTGGAAAGACCATTAGCCTTTTATGGTTGAAATAAGATTACTAAACAGATGGTCACTATTTTTTTGCCAGGAAAAACATGTGAAAGAGGAAATGGAAGTCCTGTTTTTTGGTGTTGACCAAAAATATAGGTTACCTTGTTCTGATATACAGGAGTGGGAATCTGGTTTTCTCAGTGTTTTTGCAGAAAAAAAGAGATCTGTTTTTGCAATATATAGGTTACCAGGTTCTAATATATAGGTTACCTAGTTCTAATATATAGGTTGCCTAGTCTCGTCCATTTCTGAAATTGTCAACTTAAAAACCTTGATAGAAATGCAGAACAGTATAAGGTGTACACAAAAAATATATGAAAAGCTTAGATCTAAACAGGCCTTTTTTCTTAACCGGCCCTTTTTGCTAGTAGATTGGGCTCTTGCCTCGTCGAAATGCAGAACAGTCAATGGTGTACACAAAAAATATATGAAAGGTTTATATGATTAATTAAAAGTAAAGATATCCTTAAAGACTTCAAACTGTCAACTCGAAACTCAAAAGAAATGCCAACCAATCTAAGATTTACACAAAAAATCTTGGTCATCTTCGTCTTGGATATCGACTGGAGCGACAACTCCATCATCAATGTAGGTGTCGTCAGGATCAAGGTCTTCGTCTGCTATGTCCTCGTCACCAGGGTCAGGCATGGGTGAAGCACCCGCATTCTCAATAACTGAAGCATCACCACTGACCCCTTCCACGTCGGTCCTACGCCAAACTGTCAACTCATCTTGATTATGTTGAACATTCATATGTTCCACTCCTACTACGAGTGAGTCAGCATCGGTATCAGCAACAATATTAGAACTGTCTTCTCCTTCAGGCATTGCAAACAGGTTCCTAGGTTTCAGTCTAAGGACGCTGCACCAATTAGCTCTCTTAGCGGTTTTCACATAACACACCTGCTCAGCCTGTGTGGCCAGGATGTATGGCTCGTCTGCATATCGACGCAAAGTGGTATCAATATCGATGATCCCATATTGATCTTTATTGAACCCTCTTGATTTCGTCCTATTTGCTCCAGGAACATCAAACCACTCACACTCGAACAATACGACTTCCTTCTCGTCAGGAAATTCAAGGGTAATGATTCTTTTAAGAACTCCGTACCACTCCATGCCATCACCCATGACAACAACACCACTGTTCTGAGTGACTAGGGATTTCTCTAGATCAATGGTCCGAAAGAGAAAGCCATTAATGACACACCTATTGGACACACGAACTCGATGATCTGGACCACGAGATAGATTATATAGATTTTCATCGACTTCTCCCTGTTCATGCAGTATCCTAATCTGCAGTTACATGTGAAATATATTAGTAATATACATAAAAAATTGACAAGGTACAAATGATCCGAGATATATCGCTCACTTTACGTTCAAACCAAGACACAAATTGTTTCTGGTGCCTTTCTTCAACTTTGTGCGTGCTGGTTTTCCTCAATTCAGCCATATGCTGTCTGAAAATTTGTTAATAATCTCCTCAGTTAAATTTATAGTCAGCACATAAATACTAGAAATTTCTAATAATAAAAATTTCACATGAAACTTACTCTATCCAATCGTTGGTCTCTTCACTGTTTGAAAGTATGTAGTACCTCATCTTCTGCAAGACAGAATCAGATACAGTCTCGAGACTTACTATGGCACGATCGAAAGTCCAATTTCCCAAATACACTTAGCCCAGAAGGTGGTTCATCAGCGCTCTATACATGACGATCTGCCCTGTTCTCCTTTGTAGAAATCTCATCAAAGAACCGAGAACAGAATGTAGTGCACTCCTCCGAGATATATCCCTCTGCTATTGAACCTTCTGGCAGCGCTTTGTTCCTCACATAGCCTTTCAGGGTACGTAGATACCTTTCTACTAGATACATCCATCTATAGCAAACCGGGCCTCCAAGTCTAGCCTCTTCAGCTACATGAACTGGTAAATGCACCATAGTATCAAAAAACGCTGGTGGGAATATCATCTCTAAGCGACTGTAACATCCCAATTTCCAAAACCCTTCATATGCATTGCATATCATGAGCATCATGTCACCCTTGGATTCGATCACTTTCAAAACCCAAGATTTTGCCCAGAAAAGAAAACCCTTTTGCTCAAATGCTTTTATTCGATTTGGGCTTTGATCTTGCTCTTGAGTATTTGCATTTTTAACCCATGAGGGTATTGTGGTAAAAAGGGATTTAATGCATATATATAGAGCTATCCCATAAATTGGCTTTTCAAAGTATTTTGAAAAAATAATTTGATTCGATAGCCTAAGGGTCCTAAAAGCCATTTTATAAGCAAATGTATTTTTAAATATTTTATTTTGAGAAAATTCTTGCTCCAAAAGTTAGATCATATGAAAATATGATTTTACAAATTTTGTTGCATTTTATTTGGAGTGATTTGGAACTCCGAATCAATTTTGAGGTTCAAAAACAGAAAATAGATAAAAGAAAAAGAAAACCCGGCCGAACCGGACCGGCTCGGCCCCGCCTGAGCCGCCCGCTCTCACTGACCGGTGGACCCCGCACGTCATCTTCTCCAACTGTCTCCTCCGGAGTCCACGCAGAGCACGCCCCGCGAACTGCCCACGATTCCGTTCCGTTTTCTTCGCGCACGAACCACCAAATGCGAAACCCCGCGCGTCATACCGAAGCCCCCGAACTTCTCTACCAATTCCCCCAAACCGCTCACCCAATTTCGCATCGGTTAGGATTTAATTTCTCGCCGAAGTTCTTCACGGACGTCGCCGTTCTTCGCGTTTTGCCGTCGTTCCGGTGAGCTTCCGCCCGCGCCACCCCCCTAGCCTCTCTCCTCTTCCCGTTTCGAACGCCGTGACGCGCTCACCTTTGCGTTTGGCCGCCGCCGCCGCCTCCGGCCGCCCGCGCCGGCCATCTTCCCCGGCACCGGCCGCCGCCCGAGTCCCCCGCCTCCGGCCGCCTGCCCGCGCCGCCCGCCCGCGCCGCCTCTGCCCGCTCCGACCGCTCCGCCCGCCCGCCCGCGCTGCGCCCCTGCGCCGCCGCCGCCCGCCGCTGCCTGCGCGCTCGACCGCGCCACCTGCCGCGCCGCGCTGCCTCGCGCCGCTCACCCGCGCCGCCCCGCCCCGCGCCGCCGCCGGCGAGCTCGCCCGCCGGCCGGAACCCTAGAACCGAGCCAGTCAGGTTTCGCCATGTGGCGAGATTTTGTTTTATTTTATATTCGGCCGAAGTGGATAATGCACTTTTGCAGAAAAGACCCTACAACTTCAAACCTTTATATCTTTCAAACCGTTTGTCCAAATTTTGTGTTCCGCACCTTTCTGGAATCGTCACAACGTGTAGAATATTTTGGCACTGTTTAATTTCAGTTTTGAATAACTTAGACAGTAGCTATTTACAGAATGGTGGTTTATGGTTTAAATTTCAAATGAATTGTTTCAAAATAGATTTGAGCATGTTAGCTTGCTATAAAATTATTTAAGCTTGTTCTCTGTCCATTAGGATCAAAAAAGAAATTATTTTGTGTATATTTGTGGCATACAAGTTTAAATATTGTTCTATGTTGCAAAAGCCGCACAATCTTTTGTTTTAAACCCTATCCATGTACCATGCATATTAATTACCACTTTGATGTTGTATAATCTGTCCAAATCATTTGAAAAAAATTTCAAAACAGAAACGAAACTTTTTACTTTAGAAGTAACCTTCGTTGTGCATCATCATAGCATATGCATCATGGCATGATTTTGTATTGAGTGTTGTGTTTATTGTGTGTGTTCCTTTTATTTTAGATTGTGTGGAGTGTAATCATTGTTGTTGCGAAGAGTGCGAGAACTACCACAATCTTGGACAAGGCAAGTTCACTTTGATCATTCTCCTAAATATTTTAACTATGCACTAGATGTTTTATTAGATGCATCAGGAATATTATTCGTACTTCTATGCTAGCTATAAATCCTAGGTAGTATAGTTTACCCTCGCCATTACCTTGCTATCAAATTGCCATCGATTGTAGTTGAATGCTAGGCTATGGTAGTATCGTGGGGGAAATAACTACATTATGATATTGTTATGCCTTTGGCGATATGAAATGTTTTGTTAGAAATAAGGCAAAACAATTAATTTAATGAACCGTCCTGGGTGGGCAGCTTTGAAGATTTTGAGGATTAGCGGCGTCAGGTCCATTTCTATGGGTCCCTCTGAGTCGAGTTCCTGTGGATTCAGGAATGGATCGTCCATGGACGTCTCTTCCGTGGATTCGGGGAGCGCCTACGTTGCAAATGTGGAATGCCACCTGGGGTAACCGAGACTGGACTAGTTTCCTATTTAGAAGCTTCTAGTACAACCACAATGCTATATGGGCTCTAGCGAGACAAGAGTAAGTTGTATGAACCTAAACCCGAAGAATTGTACTGAGGTAGCCGTGTAGGGGGAGCGTGATTCTCTCGTGGTTTAGGAAATTACCTCTGAAAATCTCGTAATCGATGCCATTGCTACTCTACTTTGAGGACAGCAAGGGATTAACACGTCGGTTTCTTGTGGGGAATGTGTACAAACTCTCGAGAGCGTCAAAACTAAGTACTTAGCCATGTCCCCGGCAACGGACAATTTGAGCGACTAGATGTGGAGCTGTAAGGAAAGTCTCACTCATTCTAACTTATTAAATAAAATGGATGGTTGAACAGGGCAGGGGCACTCGATGAATCCACATCAATGTGCTCTAGGATAATAGGAGCATGGGTGTGTCTACCCCGTGTCCAATAGTGATAAAATTCTATTTGAATAAAAGATAGGATTCAATAACTAAGCTTTTATGCAAATAGCCTGAACTCCACTTTGCCACATTATGCATATATTTGGTAGGCTCTGGTATAACTCCTAGTGAATCTTGCCAAAACATTCAATGTATTGACCCTAGTGGTTGCATCGTTTAATGATGCAGGAAGCTCCGACGACGAGTAAGATGTACGTTCTGCATGTTTGGGTTACGGGCTTACATTCCAACACGCTCTCACCGTGGTGTTGATGTGCCCTTGTATCTTCCGTTTTCCGCTGCTAAACAGTTGTTTTATTTCCAGCTAACCCGTGAGGTTATGCGAGTTGTAAGTACCCTTTTATATTCTGGATGATACGTTGTAATATTGAGACCTTTGTTCTATGGTATTACATCTTGAAACTGTGTGTGCTAGTGAGTCAATCCAGGGACTAGCATTAAAGCACAGAGATCGAACCCTTTTACGGGGGCGGTCGCTTCAGCGACAAAGGGTCTCTGAAATCAAACTGCTAAGTTTTTCGAGTTCAGCCACCTCCAGCTCCTTCGAACATATTGAGTTAAAGAAGCTGCTAAGCTGGATCAATGGGATCGCTGTAACTTCAGGCAATATATGGCGTACCACCAAGGGTATAAGTTTTTGTAACATAACATGGTAGTCATGACTTTTAACTCCAACAAGCTTGCAACCGGCGACGTCAACACATCGCCTGATATTTGAGGCATAACCATCTGGCATCTTCACCTCTTGTAGAAATTTGCACATGATTTGCTTCTTTTCTTTCTCTAAGTAGTACAACTCTGGCGGCAAAGTGTATTTACCATCGGCGATCTCTGGATGCATATCCGTCCTTATATCCATATGTTGCAGATCAAGTCGAGTCTTCTCACCGTCCTTAGATTTACCATCTATACCAAGCAATGTCCCCATCAAGCTCTCACATATGTTCTTCTCAACATGCATCACATCTAAATTATGACGTATAAGCAATGATTTCCAATAAGGAAGCACAAAAAAAATACTCTTCTTCCTCCAGTTGTGCCACCTATTATCTTCATCACGCTGCTTCCTCTTCCTTGAACCAATTCCGAAAGTTACTTGCTCAAAACTAGTGTACTGCTGCAATACCTCTTCACCACTGAGCGGCACCGGACGCTCCCTGGTTTCATACCTGTTATTGAAGTTGTCCTTGTTTCTTCGCCACCTGTGGTCCAAGGGCAAAAAACGGCGATGCCCCATGTAGCAATGCTTCGAACCAAATTTTAACCAAAGGTGATCAGTATACTGGTGACAATAAGGACAAGCAAACTTGCCTTTCGTGCTCCAACCAGATAACATCGCATATGCAGGGAAATCGTTTATTGTCCAAAGCAGTAGTGCACGTAGAGTAAAATTCTTCTTCACCTTCGCATCCCATGCTTCAACTCTTTTTTCCCATAGCAATTTAAGCTCATCGATCAGAGGCTGCAAATACACATCAATATTCATTCCTGGAGATTTAGGCCCAGGTATCAGCATGGACATCATCTAGTAAGATTGTTTCAAGCACAACCAAGGAGGCAGGTTATAAGGAATTAGGATCACCGGCCATGTAGTGTAAGTCACATTGAGCATTCCAAAAGGATTGAAGCCATCTGATGCAAGTCCCAACCTAACATTACGTGGATCCAATGCAAATTCTTTATACTGCTCGTCAACATGCTTCCATGCCAGCGAGTCGGCTGGGTGCCGCATTTTCCCATCCTGCACTAATTTTTCCTTGTGCCAACGCATATGCAACGATGTGATCTCATTCATATATAATCTTTGCAGACGAGGAACAAGTGGAAAATACCTAAGTATTTTACAAGGAAGCGGCTTCTTTGCTCCATCAAGATCTCTCGTTTTCCACCTACTCTCCCCACATGTTGGACACTCGTCCATATCTTTGTAGGCTCCACGAAATAACACACAGTCATTCACACAAGCATGAATCTTTTCGTAGTCCAGACCAAGATCTCGATCTACTTTTCGAACTTTATCCAAGCTATCTCGAACACAATGTCATTCTGGGAGCAAAAGACTGAACAAGTGAAGTATCTGCTCCATGCCTTGGTTGCTAATACCGAACATGCACTTAATCTGAAATAGCCTGACAATGAAAGATACTTTGGTAGCCTCCTTGCAATCTGGGTACAATTCTTTCTTCGCTTCTTGCATTAAGTTGAAGAATTTCTTTGCAGATTCATTTGGCTCCTCCTTATCACCACTTCCTGTTATTTTTCCATCTATAGCACCACTGATTAGTGATGTAAGAAGATCTTTGGTAGAGCCTGAATCGTCTCGTGCTTCGGCTTCACTGAAGTCACAATCATCATCCATAGGTTCCGCAATGCGACGTTTCTGTTTAATAAAATCCTTATCAAACCCTTTTGTCAGCAAGTGTTGTTCAACCTCTGTTTTTGTTATGTACAGTAGGCAACGACACCTACGACATGGACATGCCGCAGTCTGGCCTGGATAGTTCCCTTGAAATTCTTTCTCAATGAATTGCTGGAAACCAGCTTGCCACGCTTCATCTGTATGTGGCAATAGCATCCAACTCCTATCAGCATCGTGTGAAATCTTAATTTACAGTTCCTGCAGTGATGGAAAAAGAGCGACCAACTGATTTAACACATGCCAAACAAATGTTTCCCTCTTCTCAAATTAATGAATGTGAATATGTAAATTAACCATATATATATTGACAAACTTATTTGGGTTGATACTTATTTGGGTTGAAACTCATAGTGCTGGTAAAGAAAAATGGACAGAGTTTCTATTAATTCACTCTCTCAACAGCTAGCTTTACGGGCGATACTATCTGAACAACCTGCTTTACCATTGAGAGAAATGTATCAGTCCAGCAAATTCATAGACCTGGTCAGTTTTTTGTCTTAGTACTAGCTTTTCTTTTCCTGTGAATTATAACTCATTTCTGTAGAGAGTTATGTTTCTTACCCTGATCTGTTCAATTTAGAAGCAAAAAAACTGTTTGAATATGTAGTGCCATTTAATTCAAATTCTACCCGTCCTAATTTGTGGCATGTAATTTATTTTTATGTAATCTGTTTAATTTTGCACTACCGTTAAGTTCAAATTGCGCCCATATTTTACTGATTGCAAGTTTTATGAAACTGCGGCTTGTATATTCATTTATACAGTATGTTTCGAAGCTGTTTATATTGCCATCTCATAGATCATGGAAGCTTTTTTATTGCTAATGATACATGCATGTTTCTGCTTGAGCAGTACACTTTCATACCTTCTATAACTTAATTTGTATATGTAAACAATGATGTTTCTTTTTGCTGAATGCCCACCAAGCCTAAAATGTGTCTTGTGTAACAAATGCAGGGGAATGATGTAGTGTTTCTTTGAGCTGAGATTTAAGAGGTAACTTGGTCAGGCTCATCTGGCATCGATTTCTCTATTTTTATCTGCATAGCCCAACATCAGCATGGGGCAACATGCCTTCAGAAAAATGAATCCTTCCAAGACCACCATCCTAGTAGTAGTCTCTTTTTCTATCAGTCATGTGGTACTTAGTTTTATTCTGTTTTGTGACATATGTGGTGGACCAGAATTGAGGGTCTTTGTTATGATAACATGCACATAATTATGCTGCTGGGGATCCGTTATTACAAATTTTGAAGTTATATTTTCTTGGGGCTACACATGGGGGTATGTGTTGCTTATTTTGTAGTAATAGGCTGGAGGGAGGACTTACAGGAAGTGTCTTTTGTATTTGGCCATTAGATTATAAATCTATGGATCAAGGAATCTGCCTGTTTTCAGTAACAAAACCAGGCGCCTGGTTTTTACACTGAAAACAGGCACCTGTTTTCAAACACAAAAACACGCGCCTGTCAACTAGACAGACCCCTTTTTTATCTGAACTTTGTGTTTTCCAAACATGGCGAAATGCTATTGGATGTAAAATTGGTTGCTGAGATTTACCTGGCTACAGTAGGAATTGAATTAGACAAAATCGTAGCAGTAGTTTTAAGTTGCCACTTACTTTCAGTAAGGGAGATGTGAATATATTTGGAGCATCCAGTTTTGACCAAGATGTTCTTTTTGGGGGCGGTTTCAGGTGCTAATTCAAAGTTAAGCTGGCTACATCTAGTCCGGTGGGTACCTGTGAAGTCCTTCTAGCGATTCATGAAGCCCCTTCGATTACTCCTTCGTGAGCTGGGTTCAAAGCTAACTGCTAGTTGAGGCAATTAATTAAAGGTGCTAACAGCTAGTGAAGTCCTGTACGTTTCCATAGGATTTGAGTGGTCCGGGCATTCTATTCAGTTCCTGTTCCTATGAACTGTAAACCGAAGAGGGCTGTAATCATATATTCAAGAACATATATGGATAATCGATCTCATACATGGGCGTGCGATTCCTGCGGGAGGCGTCGTCATCGTACGTGCGTCTGCTTTTCTTCTCCTCTCGATTTTCTGGGTTGCTGTTTAATTACAAGCAAGTTTGTTCAATATATATAGATGCAGTACCATGAGCAATCCTAACAGGTGTTGGACACAAATTGCATCTAGGTATACATGAGCAATCCTAATAGGTGTTGGACACAAATTCTAGTTTGCATCTAGGTATACTCACATGAGCAATCCTAATAGGTGTTGGACACACATTGTATAGTCAGGGTTAGACAAGAAGGCTGTGTGCGTGCCTTGTACGTGCTGTTCTTTAAAAATGAACCGGAGAAAACCGGGTTAATCGGGCGGTTTTACTGAAAACGGGCGAACTGGACAGTTTAGGCCAAACCGGTCGGTTCAGCTGCTGTTCTGGAAAAATTAAGACCCACAACTAAATAATTCGCGAGAAGCACAGATCGAACTCACAACCTATCTCTTCCCCATAAGGATGCACCTGCTAGCCACCTGAGCTATCAATTCTTGCTTGCTATTGAGGGGAAAACAATTCTTTTATCCTGTTTACGTCGTTGGGCCTGTTCTTGAACATTTGTTTCAACTGGGCTGTGCGTCAGTTGGGCTGGGCCAGTTGCGGGCTTCCGGCAAACACGAACGGGATGACCTTCGTAAATATGTGCCTTCGCAGATCAAATTAATGTCATGTTCACAAATGTGCAACTAATTCATAATTCCGCCGGCACACTGCGCCTGTCTCCGTTATCTCCCCGCCGTTTCTCCACTTGGTGGACACCAGAACTCGATTCGGTCCCATATAAAAAAAAGGGTTGGGAATTTTTCTTTTTTTTTCCTTACCAAATAGCGGCCGCTTACATGTGTTGCAATAGAACTTCGATTGTTGCAACCCAGTAAGAGCATGGTTGCTATATCGAAAACTCTCTTGCATCCATTAAGGGTTGCGTTGGTATAAAAAATATGTTTCTGCAACGACTACGTCATGTTGCCATTTCCAATGGCACGTTTGCATCGATTCTGATTTTGGTTGCTATATCCAATAAGCGTTTGCCACCATTCAGCTTTACGTTGCTATTTCTAATGGGTCGTTCGCAACCAGGAAATATTGGTTGCCATAGAAAATCCTTTTGCAGCAAGTACCGTTGGCGTTGTTATATCGAATAGGTCCTTCGCAACGCCCAACAATTGTTGCTGTATCAAATGCTCTTTTGCAACCCTTACATAACAAGTGGCAATAACGCAGAACGTAAGGCAACGCAAACATCTATCGGGGCGATATGTCATAATTATCGCAACCCCAATAATTGAAAACACAACAATACAAATCCGTTGCAACATTACCCGCTATTGCAACCACCAGACCCCATATCGCAACCAACACCGAATAATGTTGCAGTATACCCTATGTATTGCATCCGAATTCATCTTGTGGCTAACATTTCCGTGGCACAAGGGTGAAAACCTTGTAGTGATCATGGCATATGTTTTTGCTTGTGCTGTTTGTATATGGATGTTTTTATTGCTTCGTTTAGTTTACTCGAAGAGCGAACCGTGTTATTCTGAAGAGTGCTTGAACGCCAACTACTATCAAGGCAAGTTTCACTTTGATCATAAATTCCCAGTACATTCCTTATTTTAAATACTTATGCACTAGTGTTGTGTAGATTGCATTGTTAGGGATATTATTTGTATCTATGGTATCTATGCTTGTCCTAGTAGTGTAGGGTACCTTTGCCATTACCCCTCCACCCATATCCATCGTGTGTAGATATACGCTTAGCCATGCTATGTTAGTATACGTGGGAGGGAATCTCAATTACCATGAAACTGATAAGTGTTAAGTATTTTGGAAACCTGGCTAAAACAACTTTAATGAACCATCCTGGGGGCGGCTTTGATTCATTTTTGAGATGTCATGCGGCGTCAGGTCCTTTTCTGTGGGTCCCTCTGAGTCATCTCTCCGTGGATTCAGGGAGCGTCCATGGACGTCTCTCCGTGGATTTGGGGAGTGCCTGCGTCGCAACTGTGGGATGCCACCCGGGATAACCAAAGACTGGACTAGTTTTCCTGTTTAGTAGCTTCCAGTACAACCACATGCTAATATCGGCTCTGGCTTGATGGAGTAAGAAATATGAACCTGGATCCGAGGTGACATCGGTACGTAGCAGTGTAGGTGGGGGCATGTCCCTCAGGTGGTCTAGGTGATTATGTTCTGAAATTATTTGTAATCGATGCTGTTGCTACTCTACTGAAGCAATCCCCCCCGTACAGGGTTCGATCTCTATGCTTATTTGTGCTAGTCTCTGGATCGACTCGCTAGCACACACAGTTTCAAGATGTAATATCAAGATACAAAGGTCAAAAGTATATTACATCGCATTGATCGAGAATTTAATAGTAACTTACATATTGCATAACCTCATGGGTTATCTCAAAAGAAAATAAAATCTTGCAGCGGAAAGCAGAAGATGCATGAGTCCCATAACAACTACACAATCGAAACATGTTGGAATGTAAACTCGTAACCCTAACTATTCGTACCTCACTCTTCACCTGGTTCACCTGCAACATTTAAACGTTGCAGCCACTAAGGAGTCAATACATTGAATGTATTGGCAAGTTCACTAAAGGGTTATAACAGACCTAACAAGTATATGCATTATTTGGCAAGGTAGGGGTTTGGCTATTTGCATAAAAGCATCAACGTTTCATCCTATCTTTTTCAACAAATAGTTTTATCACTATTGGACACGAGGTAGAAACACTCATGCTCCTATTATCCTAGAGCACATTGAGTAGATACATCAAGTGCTCCTACCCTGTTCAAACCATTCATTTTATTTAAGAAATTGGAATGAGTGAGACTTTCCTTACAACCCCCGTATCTAGTTGCTCATAATTGTCCGTAACCGGGGACACGGCTAAACACTTAGTTTGACACTCTCGAGAGGTTGTACACATTCCCCACAGAAATCGACGTGTTAATCCCTTGCTGTCCTCAGGGTAGAGTAGCAATGGCATCGATTACAGGAATTTTTAGACCATAATCACCCAGACCAGCTGAGGGACCTACGTTCCCACCTACACGGCTACATCTGCACAATCCCTCGGATCCAGGATCATATGTCTTACATCCATCCTGGCAGAGCCCATATTACCATGTGGTTGTACTAGAAGCTACTAAACAGGAAAACTAGTCCAGTCTCTGATACCCCAGGTGGCATTCCACATTTGCGACGCAAGCGCTCCCCGAATCCACGGAAGAGACGTCCATGGACGATCCATCTCCGAATCCACGGAGACTCGACTCAGAGGGACCCATAGAAATGGACCTGACGTCGCATAACATCTCGAATACTCAAAGCAGTCCACCCAGGATGGTTCATTAGTGTTGTTTTGCCAAGTTTCCAAAATCACTCCACATCATCATTTCACAATGATTGAGATTCCCTCCCACGTTTACTAACGTAGCATGGCTAAGCAATACTAATCACGATGGCTAATTGTGGAGGATTCATGGCAAAGGTAACCCTATAGCTAGTAGGTCAATCATAGCTAGCATAAGTATGAGTAATAGTCCTATCAATGCATTTCTACAAACAACTCCAATGCATAAGTATTTAAAAACAAACAGTAATAGGATATGATCAAAGTGAACTTGCCTTGGTTAAGTTTGTTGAAGCTTTCTTCTTAAACGACACACAATCACTACAATTGCACTCCGCGTGATCTATTGTAGAGAACGAATAACCAACTATAAATACACAATTCACACAATTCAAATAACTCCAAATATAACTCCAAACGAACACCAAACACGATTCAACATGAAATACAAACAATAACAGTACTAATTTAACGTATAACTAGTACTACTTTAACGCTAAACAAAGTTCTAGGTCCTAGGGCTAAGACTAGAGTGGCTAAGTCTGGAATTTTAGTTTATAGGAACTGTTATAACTTTGATATTTTGGCTGTTTGGCAAATGGTGCTAAAGGACAGAACAAAGGATGCAAAGTATTAAGATTGTACTATCTAACCCAACAAGTCTAATCCCAAAATGATGTAACATCCCAAAATTTCAAACCTTTACATGAGCATTGCATCCATGAGCATCATGCCACAATTGCATGTTTCAATTCAAATTTGAATCTCAAAAAGGCTTTAAAAGTTTTTATTTCAACTTGAACCTTAGGGTTTTACACCCATTTGAGCTTTAGATCTTCAAACTAATAGGTTTTATGTAAAAAAGGGGTTTAATGCATTTATAAGCTATCCCATAATTTTTGGATAATTATTTGGAGTTGAAAAATTATTTTATTTAAATAGATATATAGCCCTAGAGGCATTTATAGGGCAAATGTATTTTAATATATTTTATTTTGAGGGGAAACTACTCCCAAAAGTTGTATCATGGTAGAACATGATTTTACAAATTTTCTGGAATTTATTTGGACCAATTTGGAGTTCAAAATCAAAAGATACAAAAGAAAAACAGAAAAAAGAAAAACAAAAGGAAAAAAAACCGGACCGGTCCGGCCCACTTGGACCGAACCGGCCCAGCCCGCGTGAACCACGCCCGAACCGGACCGCGCGCCTGCGTGGGGTCACCGACAGGTGGGCCCCACCTGTCGGGGTCGTCTTCCCCGCAGGGAAGGTGGCCGCGATTCACGCCGGAATCACCGCCCGCGCCGTCTCTGCCGGATTTCCGGCGATCCCGGGATCCCTGTCGCTGCCCGAGCACACCGCTATAAAGCCCTCGACCTCCTCTTTCCTTTCCCCTCACCCCCGCTCCCGATTTCACCCCTGGCTCACCGGAATTCCTCGCCGGAATTCGTGCCGCCGCCGGCCGTCTTCCCCAAGACCGGTCACCTCGCCGGCCCTCGTCTGCCCCGAGCGCCGCCTGTCCGAGCACCCCGCGCCTCTCCTCCCCGCGCCCGTCGCCGTCACCCGCCGCCCCGAGCAGCCACCGACCGCGCCGCTGCGCCGTTAGCCATCGACCCCCGCCGCCCGTCGCCCGACCTCCTCGCCCGAGCGCCGCCCGCCCGCGCCAGTCTGCCTCCAACCGGCGCCGACCGCCCGCGCCCGTCGCCGTCACCCGCCGCCCCGAGCGGAGCCCGACTGCGCCGCCCCTGGCCCCCGCCGCTGTCGTCGCTCGGTGCTCCGACACCGGGGGCGTGCGGCCACGTCCCCCTTTTAGGTTCGGTAGGGGCGTCTGGGGCGGAGACCCGATGATCGCCAGCACGGCCGATGAGGCCCTACGGGGCCGGCGAGACGAAGTGCTAAGGGTACGCGCTAGTCCAAGAACAGATGCACGCACGTTTTTTACCCAGGTTCGGGCCACCCGGAGGTGTAAAACCCTACGTCCTAGCTGTCTGAGCTGATATTGATTACGGATCAAATGATTACACGTTGCCGGGCAAGCTCCCGGGCTTTCTCTCAGTGGCTAGGTACTCCTCACCGCTCTCTGTTGGCTGCCTACTAGAGCCACTAAGTGTCTGTCGAGCCCGATGAGCTGGTGGCGTGCATGGGTGCCACCTCTGCTGCTAGGGGCCTAAGACCCTAGGGTAGGATCAGACAACCACTGTTCCTTGGATCGAACGGGTAACTACCCGTCGGTCGGCTCGTTTACTGAGCCGTGCGCCTTACTCCTTGCCTTGGTGGGACCGCGCGTCCCGCGCCCGCCACGCGCCCGCGTGGCGCTGTCCACTGGACCCCCCGCCTGAGGCGGGGGCACGCGCCCGGGAACCCCCAGTCCCAGCAAGTCGACCCCGGGAAGCACCCGGGCCCAACGCACCCGGGAACCCCCTCCCGGGAAGCAGCTTCCCGGGAGGTGCCCAGGCGGGAATATTCTGAAGGGGCGCGTAGAGATAAACAAAAACTTTTCCTACGCGAACTCCCAAGATCTAGCCGAGGTAGAAGGCCACGAGGATTACCACTAGACGCGCAGTTGCGGATTATCGATGCGGCGCCTTGATGCAGTGCAGTCCCTCGATCCGATCCAGCCGATCCAATCCCGCGATCGTCGAAGTGCTGAACGTACAGCACCTCTGCCGGTATCCACACGTGCGAGGAGGAGCTCCGGCGGCGGACTGCTAGGTCCGGTGCGACGGTTGAACTGAATCGGGCTAGGGTTCTCAACGCATGAGAGTGGAAAAACCGTTTCCCTTAGGCATCCCACGCCCCTGCTTATATACCGAGTGGAAGTGGGCTCCAGCACTTGTGGCCCATCCACTCTGCGAGTCCAACTCGCATTGTCAGCCCAATTCCAGTTCAGGTCCAACCCGATCAAATACTTGCTCCCGCTCTTAAGTGTGTGACCCCGCAGGCTCATGGCGACTTGGACACGATTGGAGTCCGACTCTCAATCGATCAATCGGTAGCGGCTCCTAGCAGAACGTGCCGACTCCCAAGTACCATCGAGTCATGACGACGTACCTTCCAATGTGACATACGTCTTAGTCCCTTTTGCCTCACGATATACCTTGTCCAACTATAGGCGATTAATCGTCATCCTTTTAATAGTTCAACTCTCTTCTCGATCTGTGATATACGATTCATCCGACTAACTCTTAGTCGATCGACCCGGTTAACAGTTAACCAAGTCGCGCATAGCCATGCTTCCCGAATCATATCACTCGAGAGGGCCCAGAGAATATCTCTCCAGTCGGAGGGGCAAAATCCCATCTTGGTTATCCACATCACACAGCTTGATTCTCAGTCAACCCGAACTCTGCCTTTATAACTGCCCTGTTACGGAACAACGTTTGACAGAACCTAAGTTGGTGATCCACAACTCGGATTGTGCGATAACCTCAGGTCTAAGGATTACATTGATTGAGACATGCAAATGACGACCTACTCGTTGCATCTCAATATGGGTCAGTCCGACTCGCTAAACTCTTTAGCCGAGTCCGTGTAAGCTGGAATGACATCACCATGCCCATGACAAGTGGAAACGAGTCATCAGCCAACTTTCACATTAGTCTAGGTTATGTGTCCAGCACAACCTCAATGACTAAGGACAATTTAGTATGAACAACATGAGTACATAGTTCCACAATCAAATCACATATTCAGTGATACATATCAGATGTTCAAACAAGGACAACTTAATAATATTTATGAATACATTGGGAATTACATCATACATGATTGCCTCTAGGGCATATTCCCAACATATTCCCCGAAGCCCTGCTAGCCCCTTTCGGGCTGGTAGCTTGCCGGGGAGCTCATAGACGCTCCCCGGGATGAGACCTTCCCGGGAACTCGGGAACGGGGCCCGCGCGTCGCGCAGCGGTGGTACCCCGGGTGCCACTGGTGCGACAGTAGCCCCCGGGCGTGGGCCGGCATCACCTGTTCCCACAAGCGGAGCAGTGGACGCACGATCTCCGCCCTAACTCCCCCCCCCCCCCTAAATAGGGTAGTTAAGGCCACTCCGCGCATTACTCCCAGTGATTAGGAGTTATCCCCGCGCACCCATGGGGTACGGAACCAGCCGTTACCAAACGGCCGAGCGTCATAAAGCCTCCATTGTTGCCAAAAAGGGGAACAACACTTCGCCCCTTCGCCTCCATCCTCTTCCGGCATCTCGTATCCCTGCGCTCCTGCCAGCTTCCGCCCTCGCTTTCCATGGTGCCGCCCACCACCAGGAAGGGGAAGGAGGTCAAAACCTCGAAGAAGCCCGCGACAAGCAAGACCGAGGCGGCCATCAAAACGGCCGCCGCCAAGGACCAGAAGAGGCGGGAGATGCGTGCCATAGTCGCCTTCTTCCACCCCGGCTATAACGGCGAGGCGCTGGGAAAGGTCCGGCATGCCGTCGCCTCCAGCTTTAACGAGCACGGGTGTTCCGGGTGTTCGCGCACTTCCTCCTTTGCGGCATGGTGCCGCCCTTCTCTCTGTTCCTCCACGCACTGATGGAGTCTTATCAGTTGCGGGTGGCGCAGCTCCACCCCACCTCGTTGTTCCTCCTCGCCACCTTCCAGTTCCTCTGCGAGATGTTCGTGGGGGTGATGCCGTCGGTGGGGCTCTTCCGCCACTACTTCTACCCGCGCATCGACAACGCGAAGGCGATGTCGTCAGGGGTGGTCTTCCGCGCCCGCGACCAGTTGAAGTCCAAGTTCATCGTCCGGTCGGGGAAGAAGATTGAAAAAGAGTGGCGGGGCAACTGGTGCTGGGTCTGGGTGGAGGACCCCCAGGAGTTCATCCAGTCGCCGACGGAGTTGCCGGTACCCCAGAACGGCTGGCAGGACAGGTACCACCGCGACGCCGACCTCCTCCCCATCGTGGAGAAGATCAAGGTGCTGTGGCTAGCGGGGCTCACCGATGTTGACGTAGCACACACCTTCGTCCATCGATGCATAGCCCCACTGCAGCTACGCTCTCGGCCCGCATGGATGTACACGGGTTCCGGGGACAGGAGACGCCTCCAGGTGGACGGCATGGACTTGGAGGCCCTCAGGACATGGGTGAGGGGGATCTCCGGCGAGATCTTCCAATCAATGGAGTTCCCGCTGGGGGTTTCCGCTCTCCATGCTGGCGTCAAGGTGCTCAACGACATCGTCGGCGCCTTCCCGCCCTGCAACGAGTGGGGGCTGATGGACGACACCCCCATCCGGGTCCCGCACGCTCCCCCGCAAGCACCCCGTGGGAAGAAGGTGCTCGAGGAGAGCGAGGGCGGGTCCGAGCCCAGCTGGCCCTCCCTTCGGTCGCTGGACGACGAGGCAGGCCAGGTGGCTGCGTCCCCGGAAGTCGTCGCCGTGGAGGACGACGACGAGGAAAGCAGCAACAGCGCGCCCTTGATCGTGAGAAGATCAAGGGCGTTCGCAGCGGCCGCAGCCGTCTCCTCAATGGCGACGTCCGCCCCGGCAGCGGCCCCCAACCTGGTGGCCGCTTCTGGGGCTCCCGTCGGTACCTCGATGGCATCCGCGGCAACAGGGGCCGCGGGTGCCTCGGCGGCGGCCCCTGCCTTGGCAGCGGCCGCCCGCACCGCGGCGGGAACCGGTCCCGGGGTGCCCGTCAGTACCCCGGCGGCGCCAGCGCCTGTGGGGGTCACCTGCGCCCCGGCAATGGCCTTCGCCCCGATAGCGGGGGCCTCCGCGAGTTTGGCTCCTGGTGCCACGGCGGCCTTGCCGTCGACACCCGGAGTTCTCCGGGTCATGATGACGCCGCGGACGCCCACGGCGCCGCCCGCTCGTGGGGTCTTCCGAGGTTCCGCGCTCCGGCGCAACCCCCCGAAGTCCTCCTTGCCGGCGGGTGCCAGCAAGAGGGCGAGGAGCGATTCCCCGTCCGGCACACCAAGCAAGAGGACGTGCGCCGACGCCGGTATGTCTTCGTTAATTCTCTGCAACTGCAATTTCTATTAGCTAGGCTCATGAACGTACCTCCTTTCTGTAGCGGGCGGCAGCTCGCCCGCGGCAATCCTTGTGGATGCTCCCACTGGCGTAGGCGAAGCAAAGGAGGCTGCCCCGGCAAGCCCGACAGCCGCACAAGGTAACCGCCCTGGTCGCTCTTGTCCGCCTTCTAAGGCACCATCCTTCGCCGATCCTCATGCTTCCAATTGTTGCAGGCACAAGCACGCCCATGCCCGGAACCACGTACCCGCGTGGCGCTGTCCACTTGGCCCCATGCCCGAGGCGGGGGCACGAGCCCGGGAATCCCCAGTCCCAGCAAGTCGACCCCGGGAAGCACCTGGGCCCAACGCCCCCGGGATCCCCCTCCCGGGAAGCAGCTTCCCGGGAGGTGCCCAGGCGGCAATATTCCCCGAAGCCCCGCTAGCCCTTTTCAGGCTGGTAGCTTGCCGGAGAGCTCATAGACGCTCCCGGGGATGAGACCTTCCCGGGAACACGGGATCGGGGCCCGCGCGTTGCGCAACGATGGTACCCCGGGTGCCACTGGTGCGACAGCCGCCGTCTCCCTCAGCTCCGGCCGAGCGCGCCGCCCTGGGGTAACCCCTAGTCCCCGACTAATCGCATCGGGCCACGCGGCAGAGCGATTTTCCTTTTCTTTTTCGGCTAAGATTAAAATTGCACTTTTACAGATTAGTCCCTGTAACTTCAAAGCATCGTAACTTTTAAACTGTTCGTCCAAAAATTATGATCCACACCTTTCTGGAATCGTCCCAACTTGTAGAATATTTTGGCACTGTCCAAATTCAAATTTGAATAATCTAAACTAGGTCAATTTACAGAAAGGCTTTAAATGTCATTTAAATCATAACTAATTATTTAGAAGTCCTTTTTGCATGAAACCAGTGCCCAAATTTTTTTTTTATTATCCTCTGTCAAATAGGACAGAGAAATAAATATTTTGAATTAATTTATTTGACTGATGCAAATAAAACCTTATTTTAGGGTTTAAACCCCAGCGTTTGCTTTTTTGTTTAAAACCCTAATGCTTTTGTTTTAATTACTTATGCTTAGGATCAGTAGATCACCCAAATAAAATAAACCAAGCTCATATCACATGTTTTACATAGCATCATGGCATACGTTTTTGGTCGTGATGTGAATTGTGTGTTTATGTATGTGAATGTTTGTTTGTCTCGTATAGTTTTCTCGGAGAGCGAACCTTGCGAGTGTGACGAGTGTTTGAACTCGAACCACTGAGACAAAGGCAAGTTCACTTTTATCATTTCACCTATTATTTTCTATGCATTAGATGTTTTATCAGTTGCATTTTTAGGAATATTATTGTACCTATGCTAGCTATGAATCTCCTAGTAGTATACGATACCCCTGCCATGTCCTTACCACCAATCGCCAACGTAGGTAGTCAAATGTTATGCTATGTTAGTATTCGAGGGTGGTATTATTACAATATGTTATCATTGTCATTGAGGAGTAATTTCGGAAAGCAAAACAACCCCAATAAATCGTTCTCGGTGGGCGGCTTTGAGTTTTCGGTTGTCATGACGTTAGGTCCATTTCTATGGGGCCTGCTGAGTCGTCTCTCCGTGTGATTCGGGAGCGTCCATGGTCGTCTCCCCGTGCGATTCGGGGAGCGCCTGCGTCACAATGTGGGATGCCACCCGGGATAATCAGAGACTGAACTAGTTTCCTGTTTAGTAGCTTCCAGTACAACCACATGGTATCATGGGCTCTGCCAGGATGGATGTAAGACATATGATCCTGGATCCGAGGGATTGTGTAGATGTAGCCGTGTAGGTGGGAACGTAGGTCCCTCAGGTGGTCTGGGTGATTATGGTCTGAAAATTCCTGTAATCGATGCCGTTGCTACTCTACCCTGAGGACAGCAAGGGATTAACACGTCGATTTCTGTGGGGAAAGTGTACAACCTCTCGAGAGTGTCAAACTAAGTACTTAGCCGTGTCCCCGGTTACGGACAATTTCGAGCAACTAGATATGGGGGCTGTAAGGAAGGTCTCACTCATTCCAATTTCTTAAATAAAATGAATGGTTTGAACAGGGTAGGGGCACTTGATGTTTCTACTCAATGTGCTCTAGGTTAATAGGAGCATGGGTGTTTATACCCCGTGTCCGATAGTGATAAAACTACTTAATAAAATGATAGGATGATATATTGATGCTTTTATGAAATTAGCCAAACCCCACCTTGCCAAATACCGCATATATACTTGACAGGATCTGTTATAACCCTTATGAACTTGCCAATACATTCAATGTATTGACCCCCTAGTGGCTACAACGTTTAAATGTTGCAGGTTAACCAGGTGAAGAGTGAGGTGCGAATTGTTAGGGTTACGAGTTTACATCCCAACATGTTTCGACTGTGGAGTTGTTATGGTGCTCCTACATCTTCTGCTTTCCGCTGCAAGATTTTATCTTCTTCTGAGCTAACCCACGAGGTTATGCAATATGTAAGGTTCCGGATGAATGCGATGTAATATACTTTTGACCTTTGTATCTTGATATTACATCTTGAAACTGTGTGTCCTAGCGAGTCGATCCAGGGATTAGCACTATAAGCACAGAGATCGAACCTTAGTAAGGGGACGGTCGCTTCAGATGGTATCAGAGCATTGTGTTGCCTGTAGGTTCGTGACCCTTAGATTGGAATTAACTTATTAGGTACCTATTTACCAAACTAAAATTATTTTTGAAAACTCTTATATTCTATCCTCATCTAGTTCTTTCACTCTCTCATCCAGTTTTGGAAGTTTTCAAACATCGAAACCAACATACCTAGTCACGGTAGACGTAATTTGTGAGCTGTCACTTTTGGATTTATTGATGGCCACAAATGATAGTAGTATATTATTTTGGATAACAAAAACTTGGTTCATTTGCTTTTGAAACTTCTTTTCTTGGGCTTGGATGCCTGAACCATGCCATGTGCTTGCTGGGTCTTAATTGGTTGGTGATTGTTATGCCTTACTTGCCTTCTGTTGGGTTAAGCTTCTTTTAGACCTCATATGTCTATCTTCTCATCTATGCTATCCTAAACAGATGCCTCCAAGACATACCCCCAACAACAACAGATCTCACACCACCAGCAACAGTGACAACCATGAGGAAGGGAACAACAGTTCAGTTAATGTGCAGACTCTGCTGGCAGCCCAGACTCAGTTTTTCCAGTTGGTAAACTAGCAGATGACCAGCCACCAGAACATTGACCAGAATAACCAACACCCCAACCCACCACCACAAGTAGATATGCTTGCGAGATTTCTGAAGTTGCACCCACCTACTTTCACCACCTCCACCGAACCCATGGTAGCAGATGATTGGCTGCATTCAGTAAACAAGAACTTAGTGACTGTGGGATGCACAGACGCTGAGAAAGTGAGGTTTGCGGCACACTTGTTGGAGGGACCAGCTGCAATATGGTGGGAGAACTACCTGATCACCAACCCGATTGAAGACGTCACTTGGGAGATGTTCCAGGATGCTTTTCGCACCGCCCATATCTCCGCGGGAGTGCTAAGCCTGAGGAAGAAGGAGTTCCACAAACTGAAGCAAGGAACCCACACCGTGATGGAATATATTGAGGAATTCAACAAGCTGTCTCACTATGCACCTGATGAAGTCAATACCGATGCCAAGCGCTGTGAGAAGTTTTTGGATTGACTGAACGACGAGCTTTCCATCCAGCTGGCCGTTTCTTACACCCCCACCTATCAATCACTGGTAGACAAGGCATTTATCTTGGAAGACAAGATAAACCAGATTGAGAGCCGCAAGAGAAGACATCGCCATGGAAGCATTAACACTGGACCACACCAGAAGCCGCGCACCTCTTATGAGGGTAGTGGTAGTTCATCGAGGATCAAACATGGAAGCCACCACCGCCACCACATCCATGGAGGGAATGGCCACCATGAGCACCATCATGGGAATAGACACCGACACCAGCATGAGGGCATTGACCATGGCAAAGGGAACACCATTAGTCAGGGCAGTGGAAACAACAACGAGCAGAATCAGAATGATGACTTCACCCAGTTTGACCTGAGTCAAGTGGAATGTTTCAAGTGCCACAAGATGGGGCACTACTCGAACGATTGCCCGGAGAGGTTTGAAGGGAATGGAGTCAAGCACACCCCGTTCCTGGAAGGTCATGTGAACCAGGTCAGTATGGAAGAAATCACAGAGCCGGGCATTGTGATTGGAACATTCCGCGTGAATTCTTTCCAAGCACTCGTACTCTTTGACACGGGTGCATCACATTTGTTCATATCAAGGATGTTCATGAATGAGAACAAGATACCTACAAACACCCTAAGAAACCCTTTGAGAGTAAGTTCACCTAGAGGACAAATGGTAGCGACTCAAGGATGCCGCCAGTTACCCCTAGAGATTGGGAAACACTTTTTTCCCTCCGACCTTATTGTGTTAGATTCCTGAGGACTAGACATAATTCTGGGAATGGACTGGATGACCTTATACGAAGGACTGGTAGACTGTGCCAAGAGAACAATTACACTCACAACCCTTGAGAAGAAACGAATCCGCTTCAAGTCTACTATGGAACTTAAGAGACCTAAGGTTAATTCTCTTAAGGGGGTTAGCATGGAAGATGTAGCCATAGTAAAGGAATACCTGGATGTTTTCCCGGAAGAGTTATCAGGCATGCCACCAGACCGAGATGTGGAGTTTCTCATCGAGTTAATGCCAGGAAGTGGACCCATAGCCAAGAGACCCTACAAGATGGCCGTTGATGAATTAAAGGAGTTGAAGAAGCAGTTGGCTGAGCAGTTATCGAAAGGATTCATTTGCCCCAGTTCATCACCATGGGGAGCACCTGTCCTGTTTGTAGAGAAGAAGGACAAGAGCCAATGGATGTGCATTGACTTTCGTTCACTAAATGAGGTGACGATAAAGAATAAATATCCTTTGCCAGAATCAATGATCTTTTCGATCAGTTGAAAGGAGGCTGTGTGTTCTCAAAGATCGATCTACGATCAGGGTATTTTCAGTTGAAGATTCGAGAAGCAGATATATCCAAAACAGCTTTCACCACTAGGTATGGACTGTATGAGTATACCGTGATGCCATTTGGTTTGACCAATGCACTAGCGTACTTCATGAGCATGATGAACAAGGTATTCATGGAATACTTGGATAAGTTTGTCGTGGTATTCATTGATGACATATTGATTTATTCCAAGAGCAAGGAAAAGCATGAGTAGCATTTGCGCATGATTTTGGAGAAGCTCAGAGCGCACCAGCTGTACGCCAAATTCAGCAAGTGTGAATTTTGGTTATCAGAAGTCAGTTTTCTAGGACACATTGTGTCAGGAGCCGGAGTAGCTATTGACCCGGCTAAGGTGACCGCTGTTACAGAATGGGAGTCACCCAGGAACGTTGGAGATATCCGCAGTTTCCTTGGACTTGCTGGTTACTACTGGAGGTTCATTGAGAACTTCTCCAAGATTGCAAAACCCATGACTGAACTCTTAAAGAAGGAGAAGAAGTTTACCTGGAATGAGAATTGTGAAGAGAGCTTCCAAGAATTGAAGAAGAGATTAGTGTCTGCGCCCATCCTTGTTTTGACTGACCTGCAGGAGGATTTTCAAGTGTACTGTGACGCCTCAGGTCAAGGATTGGGAGGAGTTTTGATGCAAGGAGGAAGAATTGTAGCGTACGCTTCGCGACACCTAAAGAGCCACGAAGGCAACTACCCCACTCACGACTTGGAACTAGCATCAGTAGTGCACGCCTTGAAGACTTGGAGACACTACCTGATGGGCAAACACTGTGAGTTGTTTACCGATCACAAGAGCCTGAAGTATATATTCACCCAAAAGGAGCTGAATCTGAGGCAGAGAAGATGGTTAGAACTGATAAAAGATTATAATTTAAATTTGCAATACCATCCCAGCAAGGCTAATGTTGTAGCCGATGCATTGAGCCGCAAGGGCTATATAAATGGACTGACAGCGGGAGATCTACCGCCAGAGTTGTGCAAGCAGTTCAAGGACCTGAGACTGGAGATCGTGCCAGAAGGACATCTAGCCACATTAGAAGTACAACCCACTTTGCTGGACAGGATCAGAAAAGCACAGAAGGGCGATCCGGAAATAAATGCGATAAAAGAGAATAAACTCATCGGGAAAGCAGAAGATTTTCGTGAGGATGACCAAGGAACCATATGGTTCGGTAAACGCATTTGTGTACCGCAGGATCCGGAAATCAGAAAGCTGATTTTGCAAGAAGCCCACGACTCACCGTACTCAATCCACCCTGGAAACATGAAGATGTACATGGAACTCAAGGAGACATTTTGGTGGTCCGGATTGAAGCGAGAAATCGCAGAGTTCATTGCCTTGTGCGATGTGTGCAGCAGAGTTAAGGCAGAGCACCAGAAGCCAGCAGGATTGCTAAGACCGCTGCCTATACCGGACTGGAAATGGGATAAAGTTGGCATGGATTTTATCACCGGTTTACCAAGGACCAAATCAGGGTATGATTCTATTTGGGTAGCGGTCGACCGTTTGACCAAGGTTGCCCACTTTATACCGGTAAAGACCACTTACACCAGCGCACAGTTAGCAAAACGCTACATATCCAGAATAGTGTGTTTACACGGAGTACCCAAGGAAATAGTTTCAGACAGAGGTACCCAATTTACCTCAAGATTTTGGGGACAACTGCATGAATCTCTAGGAACGAGACTAGAATTCAGCACAGCATTTCATCCGCAAACGGATGGACAAACCGAGAGGGTTAATCAGATCCTTGAGGATATGTTGAGAGCTTGCGCTCTAGACTATGGATCCAGTTGGGATGACAATCTGCCGTATGCAGAATTTTCATACAACAACAGCTTCCAAGCCAGCATTGGAATGTCACCGTTTGAAGCTTTGTATGGAAGAAAGTGCAGAACATCATTGTTATGGGATGGTGCAGGAGACCGTAGCCTATTCGGCCCGGATATGATAAAGGATGCCGAAGAAAAGGTTAGGCTCATCCGAGACCGGCTTAAGGTAGCTCAGTCAAGGCAGAAGAGCTACGCGGATACCAAACGTAGGGAGGTTACCTACGAGGCTGAAGATAGAGCGTATCTCAGAGTTTCACCGATACGCGGTGTCAAGAGATTTAGTATAAAAGGAAAGCTAGCACCCCGTTTCATTGGACCTTTCAAGATCTTGTCGCGACAAGGAGAGGTAGCCTACAAGTTGGATTTACCGGAAGCACTGTCCAATGTCCACAATGTCTTCCATGTATCGCAACAGAAGAAGTGTCACCCCGAGATGGCTGACACACCACTGAGGGATGCTATTCCACTTGAAGAAGTCCAGCTGCAGAGTGACCTCATCTATGAGGAGAAACCGATCAGAATCTTGGATACAGCTGAAAGACAGACCCGATCCAAGACCATCAAGTTCTGCAAGGTTCAGTGGGACCATCATACAGAAGAAGAAGCCACTTGGGAACGCGAAGATGATCTTCGAGAAGACCACCCACACCTCTTTGCTAGCCACACCGAATCTCGAGGACGAGATTCATCTTAAGGGGGTTAGGTCTGTAACATCCCAAAATTTCAAACTTTTACATGAGCATTGCATCCATGAGCATCATGCCACAATTGCATGTTTGAATTCAAATTTGAATCTCAAAAAGGCTTTAAAAGTTTTTATTTCAACTTGAACCTTAGGGTTTTACACCCATTTGAGCTTTGGATCTTCAAACCAATAGGTTTTATGTATAAAAGGGGTTTAATGCATTTATAAGCTATCCCATAATTTTTGGATAATTATTTGGAGTTGAAAACGTATTTTATTTAAATAGATATATAGCCCTATTACTTGGACCATGATTTTACAAATTTTCTGGAATTTACTTGGACCAATTTGGGGTTCAAAATCAAAAGATACAAAAGAAAAACAGAAAAAAGGAAAAACAAAAGGAAAAAAAACCGGACCGGTGCGGCCCACTTGGACCGAACCGGCCCAGCCCGCGCGAACCGCGCCCGAACCGGACCGCGCGCCTGCGTGGGGTCACCGACAGGTGGGCCCCACCTGTCAGGGTCGTCTTCCCCGCAGGGAAGGTGGCCGCGATTCACGCCGGAATCACCGCCCTCGCCATCTCCGCCGGATTTCCGGCGATCCCGTGATCCCCATCGCTGCCCGAGCACACCGCTATAAAGCCCTCGACCTCCCCTTCCGTTTCCCCTTTCCCCCGCTCCCGATTTCACCCCTGGCTCACCAGAATTCCTCGCCGGAATTCGTGCTGCCGCCGGTCATCTTCCCCAAGACCGGCCACCACACCGGCCCGCGTTCGCCCCGAGCGCCGCCTGTCTAAGCACCCCGCGCCTCTCCTCCCTGCGCCCGTCGCCGTCCCCCGCCGCCCCGAGCTGCCCCCGACCGCGCCGCTGCGCCGTTCGCCGTCGATCCCCGCCGCCCGTCGCCCGACCTCCTTGCCAGAGCGCCGCCCGCCCGCGCCCGTCCGCCTCCAACCTGCGCCGACCGCCCGCGCCCGTCGCCGTCACCCGCCGCCCCCAGCCCCCGCCGCCGTCTCCCTCAGCTCCGGCCGAGCGCGCCGCCCTGGGGTAACCCCTAGCCCCCGACCAATCGCGTTGCGCCACGTGGCCGAGCGATTTTCCTTTTCTTTTTTCGCTAGGATTAAAATTGCACTTTTACAGATTAGTCCCTGTAACTTCAAAGCATCGTAACTTTTAAACCGTTTGTCCAAAAATTATGATCCACACCTTTCTGGAATCGTTGCAACTTGTAGAATATTTTGGCACTGTCCAAATTCAAATTTGAATAATCTAAACTAGGTCAATTTACAGAAAGGTTTTAAATGCCATTTAAATCATAACTAATTATTTAGAAGTCCTTTTTGGATGAAACCAGTGGCCAATTTTTTTTTATTATCCTCTGTCCAATGGGACAGAGAAATAAATATTTTGAATTAATTTATTTGACTGATGCAAATAAAACCTTATTTTAGGGTTTTATTCCCAACTTTTGCTTTTTGTTTAGTAGCTTACAGTAAAACCACATGGTATCATGGGCTCTGCCAGGATGGATGTACGACATATGATCCTGGATCCGAGGGATTGTGTAGATGTAGCCGTGTAGGTGGGAACGTAGGTCCCTCAGGTGGTCTGGGTGATTATGGTCTGAAAATTCCTGTAATCGATGCCGTTGCTACTCTACCCTGAGGACAGCAAGGGATTAACACGTCGATTTCTGTGGGGAAAGTGTACAACCTCTCGAGAGTGTCAAACTAAGTACTTAGCCGTGTCCCCGGTTACGGACAATTTCGAGCAACTAGATATGGGGCTGTAAGGAAGGTCTCACTCATTCCAATTTCTTAAATAAAATGAATGGTTTGAACAGGGTAGGGGCACTTGATGTTTCTACTCAATGTGCTCTAGGTTAATAGGAGCATGGGTGTTTCTACCCCGTGTCAAATAGTGATAAAACTATTTAATAAAATGATAGGATGATATATTGATGCTTTTATGCAATTAGCCAAACCCCACCTTGCCAAATACATTCAATGTATTGACCCCTTAGTGGCTGCAACGTTTAAATGTTGCAGGTTAACCAGGTGAAGAGTGAGGTGCGAATTATTAGGGTTACGAGTTTACATCCCAACATGTTTCGACTATGGAGTTGTTATGGTGCTGCTACATCTTCTGCTTTCCGCTGCAAGATTTTATCTTCTTCTGAGCTAACCCACGACGTTATGCAATATGTAAGGTTCCGGATGAATGCGATGTAATATACTTTTGACCTTTGTATCTTGATATTACATCTTGAAACTGTGTGCTAGCAAGTCGATCCAAGGACTAGCACTGTAAGCACAGAGATCGAACCGTAGCAAGGGGGCGGTCGCTTCGAATGATCTATAGAGAAATAGCTACTGGCTTGCAAATCTGGCTAGTCAGATTCTGCCAGATTAAAGATACTAACTCAAATTGAAAATTTACTGGTGCTAATGGCTTCAAAAGACAAAGGGCCAATGGGATGAATTAAACTAGATCTAACAAGCTTTCAAAAGCCACTGGTTTAACCTATATAGGAGTTGTGAGTCAAAAGATACAGGCTTATAAAAAAGACTAATCTATAACAAAGTTTCTGTAACTAAAGGCTTTAGAATTGGCCAAGTGTGGGAAACTGCTGAAGGTACTGCTTTGCAACGACGAGGCACTAGTGAAGATGAAAGCTAACCTGTGCATCATGTGAACTAATGTGTAGAAAAAGATCTAGTTAAGCAACTACAGAAGGTTTGGAACCAAACGGATTAATGGAACAACTTATACGAATTTCGAAAGGTGGCTAATCCAGAAGCAGCATACTGTGAATAGCAATTTCCAACGAATATGCCGTAGTGAAGATCATAGAGATGGGGTATACAAACTGATCTGGTCGATTGAAATAAACGTTATCTAACTATAACAGAAAGAATTGGCTTAATCTAATCTACGAGTAAACAGATATGAGTCTCGGAAGGTGGCTAATCGAAACTGTTCGCTGCTGAAAAGGTTGCAGTTTTCTGCCGCGGCAGAGAATCGGCAGAGGAAGGGGATCTTACCGACAACGTGTGAGGAGGAAGGCAGCGACAAGAATGGTGTAGAGGTGGTTGCTGGGCTTGGGGAGGATGCGGAAGTCGAAGAGGGTTGCGTCCTTGCTAGTCTTCGACGGCGCAGCGGACGACGGAAACGGCGGCGACGGAGGTCGATGTTGACGAGGTTTATTGGCGTATACCGGTTGTTCCTTTGGCTTACGGTGGTCTGGCTGGACGTGGTGACGTGGTTGTCGGGATCGAGGGCGCCTCCGGATGGCGACGGCGGAGCTCCGGGTGCGGCGTCGGCATGGGGTCGAGGGATGACACGGCCAACAGCGACGGTTGTTCACACAACCTTGTCACAGAGGTAGGAGATGGTTACGGGAGTGCACCAGTGAAAGGAATCGACGAACCGCGCTTTGGAGCGACCTCACCTTCGAGAACGAAAGCGACGACTGGCGGAGGAAGAAGGCCACGGCATGCGATCTACGAAGCTCTATAGGAAAAACTCTCCATAGAAAAACGGGTGAGGATGGCCAAAGGTTCGAAGTGACGCGCTCGGAATCGTCCTTTATAGGCCGAGGAGGGAGATCAGGCGCGGGATGCCACCGAGCGGCATTAGGGCGCCGGTCACGGTGATTGAAGAAAGTGGGGCGTGATTTGGGGGGGATTGAGGAGGGGATTAGGGAGAGGAGGTGCTGGGGATTTCATTCAGTGAACCTGGACGGAGTTTGGGGCGAGGGGGCGCGGTCGGCAGCAGAGATTGCGGCGGCCATGGCGTTGCCTGTTTCTTTCTGTGCGTGGTGTGAGGAGGAAGAAGCAGGAGCGCTCGGTCGGCTGGGCTAGGCCGGTGCGCCAGGGAGAGTTGGGCCAGGAGGAGAGGGAGGCCCAGGAAGAAAATAAAGAGAAAAGGAAAAAGAAAGAGGGAGGTGGGCTGGGCGCTGGGGAGATGGGCCGGCCCAGTTGGGTCAGTCCAATTCTTTTTTTTCCTCTTTTCTATTTTCTCTTTTCATCTATATCTTTTGATTTCTAATTCCAAATAAGTCGAAATAAACTCTAGAAAATTTGTAAAATCAAATCTTGAAATGCCTTAGCTACTGGGACTTGATTTACCTTAAAATAAAATATTTAAAAATATCTTTGCTTATATAATTGATTTTAGGGCTTTATAACTAATAATCAAAATAGATTTGAAAATCTATTATGAAACTTTGTTTCATAATTTTTTTTAAACTCTAATAAATATTGGGTTGGCATACTTTGCACTAAAACTCTTCTTTAGCTAAATACCCCATTGGGTTGAATCCAAATAAAATCTCATAATAATTATATGGTTAAATAAATTTCCAAATAGCTTTATAACACCGAATCACAAACCACGCGGTAACAATCCGCAATCGCCGCGCACGAAGCTGGCCGCCTGCTATTTTACTCTCGCATGGGACGTCGTCGTTTCGAGATCATTTTACGTCGCATGCAGCTTACGTAAAATTACTACATCTGTCTGGTCCACTTAATTAGCATAGTAGTACATGGAATCCAAAGTCTACATCTCGCTCCCATCTTTGTATTTGTATTATATATATGTAACCCAGCAGCTGGACGATCTAGTTCCAGTCTCCTTCAAGTCCCTTTTTTCTACTTGTCCGGTTTCATTTTTGTAGTATGTATTTGTGTGCTTTCTGTTGTATCTATATAAAAAAAATTACTTGTGTTCTTTCTAAGCAGCATCCCACAGTTGTTCCAAGATTAGTGCTCCATCTATGTGTCCGAATAATTTTCTGATAATTAATCAGCCTTCAAATTCTAAAGATTGAGTCATATTGAATTTGAGAGGAAATAATGCACTAATTATGTGTTTCCTATGCAAGTCATTTGTTCCATGCGAGAATTACAAAAAGTAACGACCAAGAATTGCATCATTCAAGCAATACAACATTTTGAGGATATGTCTTGTTGCACATTTGCCGATACAAAAGACACATTCATAAGCAAAATACATTACATGGACGTGGATACCAGAAAAAGAAATATTGGGCTATATACAGGTGTGCAACTTAGTTTTAAGGGAGAGGATGCACAAACAGAGCTTTAAAACAAGATTTTCACATGTTATTATTATTGGGCTATATCATGGGCCTGAACTCTCCAGAGAATGAGGTAAAGAACTTCTCCAGATAACTGCATTAAAAAAGCAAAAGATTAAGTAGCTGAAACGAATAAAAAAAAGTTAAACGAGGATGATTATTATATTTTCAATTGTTGTCAAAAATAAATGCTGCTGAGAAGCCTAAAGTTATTCTCAAACAGAAGAATTGCACAATGAGTTGGATAGGTCGGTGAAAAAATGTGCACCGGCAGTTAAGCAATTGCATATAGTGATCTAAACAACCAGCTGTGTTTCAATTTGAACAAAGCACATCAATAACATTTAGCATTCAATTGAATATTGCTATCTTCATGAGAATCAGGAAATAGTGGAAGAAGTTTCCAACAAAATTAACATTTAGCCAGTACCAGAACTTGAACCTGAAATGGAAAATTGCAAGGCGCTAGAATTCGCGGCCATGTGCTAACCTGAAATACCACAAAGAAACCTTGTCAATGAGACATTACAACATATAATCTGATATGATGCTAACCTTAAAGAAACTGGCAGGAAAAGAAAATGACAACAGTAAAGCATTGCACACCACAATTTTCTCAGGCTTAACTCAACATGCCGACAGATTGAAGAAAAGAAGGGTTATAGGATAGGTAGGATGACAAGAGAAGGAAAACATGGCACACCATTTCTGCTTTTCCATAATGGCTCTACAGCAGGCTGACCAAGGACTGTTTCAAGTACTGGCCCAACAACAATAGACCAGCTTCGATACAATACGTAATGGCACGATATAAAATTCTCCTTGGGTATATAGAGTATCCAATGCCTGCATGTTTTACTTAAAGTTGGGAAGGTCAAAACCTTCTTGGATAGGTTCATAAATTACTACACAGACCATCATGTACCATGGGCAATAAAAAATGTTCCTGTAAATTCAGTCAGCATGCATTCAGTAAACAAAACTTGCATGTACTATTCTGTTTAAAAGGACTCTTGAAATCACATATGGGAGGAATTTTGTATTCAACACAATACGTAATGGCAGATATAATCTATTTAATAAATCCATCTTCATGAATTTAGATACAGAGCTCCCAAGAACACATGTACTCCGTAATGTGCATACAAGGTTTGACCAGCTCAACTAAGGGAAATAAAAGGAAAGGAATACGGGGCAAACACTTAAGCACCACCAACAGCAGATTAGCTATTATACACTTTTTAATCATTTATCAAATGAAAAAAACGTGCCAACTTTATCATATCAGCACAAAGAATTAGCACACTGAATGTCATGAATAAATTTATCACATTGAATAGGTATTTAATCTAGGGACTAATTAAGGACTACATTGCCACTTCCACTAACAAGCTGCAACTTGCTTATATATCAGGTTAACACTTCAAATGGTCCTGAACCAAGAAAAGGGACGACAATAAAGTTGTAACATACTTCTAAAGCAAACAAGCATCTAATTCGTATTCTTCTTGCCACTTGTAGCAACAAGCTGCAACTTGCTTTAACATAATAGCATCAGAAATTAGATTCTGATAAACATACAGTAAAATTCTTTCAGCTATATTGACCAATTAATATAAACAACCCACATACTTCTGAAGCAAACGAGCATATAATTCATATTCTTCAATCACTTGTAGCAATGCCCTCTATCCATACATCCAAATGCAGGCACCAACCATATGTATGATATGTATGCTTTCATTTCTTCTCATGTCGGATATGAAAACAACAGGTTATAAATCTCTATGAATGATGAATCCCCTTTTGGTATTTAACCCCATCCTAACATTTGAATCGAGCTACTTAAATGCACTCTTGTCTGTCTTTGAAAAAGTAAATTCAATACCCCTTATGAACACATATTGACATATGCATATCACGCAACTAAGCTAGTAGTGGTAGTACTATATATACTTGTGGCAAGCTACTACGTATATACCAAAAGTGAGAGGAATTCAGGACAAATTTATGCATCCATCCTATCCCACGAAATCAAATGCTTAGAACCTAGCATGTGCAGGTTAAGACCAAAAATCAAGACTCCTATTATTATAGAAGTAGTCCATCACAGGAAATCAACAAGTATATATCTGCAGACCTGCAGTATGCCTAGAGCATGATCATCACAGGAAGTAGATTATAAAAGAATAGTATAGAAACTGAATTTGATTAACCTGGCCGAGGAAGAGGAGGAGGCATAGGCGACGGCGCCGTTGATCATTCCACCAGGCACGTATATATGGTACTCCCTCTCCAATCAGTCTGTCACTCCCAGGCTCCCAGCAGATGGATCGTTTAGCCAGCCAGCCAACACTCAATCGATTGATGGATCCCAAAGCTGCAGCATACCAGATCTACGTTAGAAATCGATCAGTAGGTGGGGAAAGCTCACAGCGTGGAAGCAAGAGAAAGAGAAGCAGATCTGGCGATTGCTGCGTCTAAGACGACGACGGAGATTGGTCTCGTGACATGTGAGAACGAGGTGGGGATAACGAGGTAAGGACGAAACGAGGGAGCGCGAGGGCGAAGGCAACCTGGAATTACGATCGGCGGAACGAATTATGACGGGAGGTCGGAGCGCTGTGCAGCCACGGTGGAGGAGGAGGCCTTGCACTCTGCGAGCTCGCGGTAGGCGTCCCCTTCGAGCTGCTGGTCGCTCAGGCCCCAGCCGCCGCTGCCGCCTAGGCTCAAGCCGGCCCGCCGCGTCGCCCGCCGCAGCCACGACCCGCGCAGCCAGCCGCGGAGCGTCTGCTCTCTCGCACCACCCTTCTTAGCCGCCGCCGATTACTCCTTCCCCAGGCGCCGGCGCCGACGCTGCCAAGCCTCGCCGCAATGCCAGCTGCAGCCGCTCGCCAGTCGCTGCAGGCCGCAAATCAGTTGGAGCACGCACGCACGATTTGGGGCTTTTTTTCGTGGGACGGGGACGGTGGGCTTAGTTTGAGGAGAAAACCGTCGTTGTAAAAGGAAAGTTACGTCGTGGTCCAGAGAATTACGTCAGGTTTAGGTTCAATTGCGGTGGAGTCAGGGGTCTGGTTCGGCTCGGTCGACGGACCAGGTGCAGAATAATTTATTCTACACCCAGATGTAGAATAGAATTTAAATATATATATATATATATATATATATATATATATATTTGGAAAGTCACGTTATCCCACTCTCACGACGGAATAAATGTTGTTGATCCGTTACCGTCTCATAGAGAATTCGTGGAGAGAGGTGACGTTAAGATATGCAAGGTACACACGGATCTCAATATTGCTGATCCGTTGACAAAATCTCTCCCGCAGCCAAAGCATGAGGCGCACACACGAGCCATGGGTATGCGATACTTGGATGATTGACTCTAGTGCAAGTGGGAGACTGTTGAAGATATGCTCTAGAGGCAATCATGTGATGATGTTATTTCCTATGTATTCATGAGTTATTGTTATTGTCCTTGAACATCATCAATAATATGTATCAATAAATACGTGATTTGTTTGTGAGACTATGTATTCTATGATGTTGTTCTAATGGTCCCTGGTCATTGAGGTTATGCGGACACATAACCTACACTAGCAATGTGAATCAGTATGATGACTATGTTTCACAAGTCATAGGGCAAGTTGTTGCCGACTGATAGCATGGACTCGACAATGAGATTGTTGAGTCGGACAGACCCGCACTGAGACACAATGACATGATTGTCATTTGTTAGTCTCAAGTACGATGTATATGCCAGTCCTAGACCTGAGGTCATCGCATGAGCTTGAGATGTGAATCGGCCTACTTAGGGGTTGCCAAACGCTACTCCGTAACTGGGTGGTTATAAAGGTAGCTTTCGGATTTGCTGAGAAGCATGCTGCGAGTCATGGTTAATCAAGATGGGATTTGCCCCTCCTGTTCGGAGAGATATTTCTGCGCCCTCTCGAGTGATCAGATTCGGAAAGCATGGCCATGCGACTTGGGTTAAGTGTTAACCCGTTCCGGAATCTGTATCACAGGAACGAGAAGAGAGTCGAGCTATCCACAAGGATGACAAGCACTCGCCTTGAGCTCGACACACATATCGTGAGGCAAAATGAATGTTGCATATGACACATTGTATGGTTCGTCAATATACCTTGTGATTACTCGAGAGTTGGCACGTGCTGCAAGGCGCCGTTACCAACTATCGACTTGAGTCGGTGCCAGTGGACGAGTAAGGTGTTACTCGGACCCACAGTCCGAGCTCGTAGTCGTGTCCGTCTGACCGTGAACCTGTAGGGTCGCACGCTTAAGGGGATGGGACCGAATTGGATCGGATTGAACTCGTATCGGGCTTAGACTCCTAACGGGCCTCAAGTGTTGAAGCCCACCAGGGAGGTCTATATAAGTGGAGGAGGCGTACCCGGTTAGGGTTACACCAGTCCAAATGCGAGTTAGACTCGGCCGTCATGCCTCCACGCCCAAAGCCTTACGATCGAATCTAGCAGTCCGCCGCACGGAGTTCCTCCCTGTACGTGTGGATACCTCGGAGGCGCTGCACCTGCGGCGCTTGGATGAACTGTTCGTGGGATCGGCGAGGAGGAGCAGGCTGTTCGACTACTCGGCATCGACGCGCTACATCGACTCTACTTCCGCTACGGGTCTACGCGTCTAGTGGTAATCTCGTGATCCATTATCTATAGCATTGATCCGGGTGGAAGCGGTAGAAATTTTTATTTTGTGCTAGCGTAGCATACCGCGTTCCGCAACAGTGGTATCAGAGCAGATGCTGTCTGTTTTGGATTCGGATTACGTGCATACGTGTTATGCGGTTAGGAGTAGATGTGATCTATTGCTATCTTGGTGGTCGATCTAAGTGTTAGATCGGTTTTGTACTCAATCGGTTGGATCGATTGTACTCGGGGATCATGGATATTCGATTCTTATAATCGTGATGTAGACGGTCGTGACACAACATACTCCTACCGGTCGGATTTCAGCCATCGGAGCAGACAGTGAAACATAAATCCGGATACGATTCACGAGATCAATGCGATTGATCAAATCGGAAAAGAATTCCATGAAGGAAATTTCGGATTGGATCTGAAAAATTTCTAACGGGCGCTGCCCGCACCCGCGAGGGACCGCCGTGCTATCTTTTCGTAGCGCCTTAGTTGTCGTTGCGAGTTCACATCAATTCGGTAGAATAGGTTTCTACGCTTAACTTGTTTTTGCAGGATTGATGTAAATAGTATGGCTCATATGTATGTGATGCATGTGTGTAATATTTGCATGACCTGCGTGTCATGAGTTTGTCAGCCAGGCTAGAGCCAAGGTGTTGTCTTTATAATTGTATAACGACCTGCGTGTCGACATTTGATGTCATTCTCCATGTAAATTCTTTGCTAGATACTAGATGTAGTCATTTAGTATGAATTGGAGGACGTGAGCACCATGGCGGCTTGATGCACAGGTTCATGGAGATGGAGATCACCATGAAGAACAGAGCCATACTATTTCACATGTTAATTTGATTATCTGTGATGGTTATTGCTTTGTTTACTCCTATGCATGTTATTGTGTTAGAGTAGAATGATCCCTCAAAGAATGTCAAGTTTATTTACCTCCCCAATAGCTGCAACACCACAAGACAAGTACATTTGGTGATCGGCTCATGAAATTGGGGTATCACCATTTTTCCTTGTCGTTGGTGATGTTCGTGTCAGACACTTACATGCGAAACTTTGGTTAACTTGACGGGGCTACCAAAACGGTTTTGGGCCTCGGGGTGAAATGAGTCGGAGCCGGGGCAAGTGTTGTCTACCGACTAACAAGAGTCGTATAGAGATACGATTGGCAAGAGTTGCCTACCGAGTGATTCAATCGGCTAGCAGTGATGCTAAAGCTCACTAGACGATTGGTTGATCTTGGATCTTGAATCACTAATGATCAATGGAGGGATGTTGATTTTGGTGGGAGTATATTTCTATTAAAGTGTTTAATATGAATTACTCTTCATGAATACTTGTCTTAGTGTTTTTGCATTTTCTGTTGTAGATCAATGGCACCACCTCAATTATCCAGTTTTGCTTTGAGATCTGTTCTTGAGAAAGATAAACTAAATGAAACTAACTTCACCAACTGGTATCGGAACCTGAGAATCGTTCTCAGGCACGATAAGAAAGGACATGTCATAGAGAACCCACTTCCAGAGGAGCTGGCTGATAATGCCACTGCTGCTGTTAGAAACGCCTATCAACGCTCATGTGATGAGTCGATTGAGATCAGCTGTCTGATGCTTGCCTATATGGAGCCCGAACTGCAGCAGCAGTTTGAGAATGTTGAGGCTTTCGATATGATCGAGACTCTCAAAGGCATGTTTCAGACTCAGGCTAGGACCGGAAGATTTAATGTCTGGAGGTCCTTCCTGGAGACTAAGCTGAAAGAAGGCGAACCCTTGAGCCTGCATGTAATCAAGTTGGTTGGTTACACGCAAAGCTTGGAGAAGCTGGGCTTTCCGCTGAGCCAAGAGTTGGCCACGGATACAATTCTGGCATCTCTTCCGCCGAGCTATGCGCAGTTCGTTCAGAACTACCATATGCATGGCATGGAAAAGAAAGTCACTGAATTGCATGGGATGCTTAAAACAGCAGAGGAGGGTATCAAGAAAAATACCAAGCAAGTGTTGTTGGTACAGGGAAAGCCAAAGTTCAAGAAGAATTCTTGGGCTAAGAAGAAGGCAAAGAAGGGAAAGGCTAAGGATGTGATCCCGACCCCTGCCCCTGCTGCGCCTAAGGCTGGACCAGACTCAGAGACCGTGTGCTTTTTCTGCAAAGGCACCGGTCATTGGAAGAGGAACTGCAGCAAGTACCAGGCCCACGTGGCAAAGAAGGGTGGAAGTGTGACTTCTACTTCAGGTACGGTTGTTGTATGTGTTATAGACATTTATCTTGCTGATGCACCTAACAGCTCTTGGGTATTGGATACGGGATCGGTTGTTCACATTTGAACCTCGATGCAGGGGCTGGCAAGGACTAGGAGCGTTGCAAGTGGAGAGGTTGACATAAGGGTTGGCAATAAAGCAAGAGTTGCAGCGTTGGCCACCGGGACTATGCAACTTCATTGACCTTTTGGATTTGTTATGGAATTAAATAATTGTAATTATGTTCCTACTTTAAGTCGAAACATTATATTTGTCTCAAAGTTGTTGAGTCATGGTTATATCTGTCTCAAAGTTGTTGAGTCATGGTTATGAATTCAATATTAAGGGCAATGGTTGTTCTTTTTATTTGAAGGATATGTTTTACGGCTTTGCACCTGTTATGAACGGGTTATTCATCCTTAATCTTGGAGGAGAATCTGTCTATAACATTAATGTCAAGAGGCGCAAGCCTAACGATCTGAATCAAACCTATTTTTGGCATTGTCGTTTGGGTCACATAAGTGACAAACGCATGAAGAAGCTCCATGGAGATGGACTTTTAACTTCGTTTGACTATGAATCATTCGAGACATGCGGGTCTTGTCTACTAGGCAAGATGACCAAGTCGCCTTTTGCAAAGAGTTGCGAGGGTGACCGACTTGTTGGAACTCATACATACTGATGTGTGTGGGCCAATGAGCACGACAGCTAGAGGAGGTTATCAATACTTCATAACATTCACTGATGATTTGAGTAGATATGGATATGTCTACTTAATGAAACATAAGTCGGAAACCTTTGAAAAGTTTAAGGAGTTCCAGAATGAAGTAGAGAACCAACGTGGCAAGAAAATAAAGCTTCTACGATCTGATCGTGGAGGCGAGTACTTGAGTCACGAGTTCGACGATCATCTGAAGAGTTGTGGAATTGTTCCACAGCTCACACCGCCGGGTACACCACAGAGAAACGGTGTGTCGGAAAGGCGGAACCGGACCTTGTTGGACATGGTTCGGTCAATGATGAGTCAGTCAGATCTTCCCTTGTCATTTTGGGGTTATGCTCTAGAAACCGCAGCGTTCACACTAAACAGAGTACCATCAAAGTCCGTAGATAAGACACCATATGAGATATGGACTGGAAAGCGTCCCAGTTTGTCTTTTCTAAAGATTTGGGGTTGTGATGTATTTGTCAAACGACTTCAGTCAGACAAGCTCACTCCCAAATCAGACAAGTGCATATTCGTGGGATATCCAAGGGAAACCTTAGGATATTACTTCTACAACCGGGCAGAGGGCAAAGTGTTTGTCGCTCGAAACGGTGTCTTCCTTGAGAAAGAGTTTCTCAGTCGGGAGGCAAGTGGGAGGTCAGTGCAACTCGAAGAAGTTCGAGATGAGCCACTAGGGGATAACTCGAGAGGTGCTGTCCGAGTGACTGAGCCAGTCGTCGTACCCACGGCCACTACAGCACCATATCCACGAAGGTCGGAAAGACTGCGTAATGTACGCAATGTGTTGTTGTTAGACAATGACGAGCCGACTAATTATGCAAAAGCGATGGTGGGTCCAGAGTCCGAGTTATGGCTTGAGGCCATGAGATCCGAATTAAAGTCCATGGATGAAAACCAAGTTTGGAACTTGGTAGATCCGCCAGAGGGTGTAAAAACCATCGAGTGCAAATGGATATTTAAAAGGAAAACTAATATGGATGGAAATGTTCAAATCCATAAAGCTTGACTTGTCGCAAAGGGTTTTCGACAAGTTCAAGGAGTTGACTACGACGAGACTTTCTTGCCGGTAGCGATGCTTAAATCAGTTCGGATCATTCTAGCTATTGCTGCATATTTCGATTACAAGATATGGCAAATGGATGTCAAAACGGCTTTCCTTAACGGAAATTTAACCGAGGACGTGTATATGATACAGCCCGAGGGTTTTGTCGATCCAAAGAATGCTGGAAAAATATGCAAACTTCAGAAATCCATCTATGGATTGAAGCAAGCATCTCGGAGCTAGAACATTCGTTTTGATGAAGTAGTCAAAGGGTTTGGCTTCATAATAAATGAAGAAGAACCTTGTGTATACAAGAAGTTTAGTGCAAACTCAGTCGTATTTCTAATCTTACATGTGAGACATATTATTGATTGGAAATGACATTCCGATGCTAGAAGCCGCCAAGGACTCATTGAAGAAAAGTTTTTCAATGAAGGACTTGGGAGAAGCGGCTTATATTTTGGGAATCAGGATCTATAGAGATAGATCAAGGAGGCTTATTGGTTTAAGCCAGAGTACATATGTTGACAAAGTGTTGAAGAGGTTCAACATGAATGAGGCAAAGAAAGGGTTCTTGCCCATGTCGCATGGTATAAGTCTAAGCAAGACTCAGAGACCTTCGACTTCTGATGAGCGAAGTCGGATGACTGCGATTCCGTATGCTTCGGCGGTCGGATCCATCATGTACGCCATGTTATGTACTCGACCGGACGTTTCCTATGCTCTAAGTGTTACGAGCAGGTATCAGGCTGACCCCGGTGAGAGTCACTGGACAGCGCTGAAGAATATCCTTAAGTACTTGAGAAGGACTAAGGATATGTTTTTGGTTTACGGTGGTGAGGATGAGCTCGTTGTAAAGGGTTACACCGATGCTAGTTTCCAAACCGACAAGGACGATTATCGATCACAATCTGGATACGTGTTTGTCTTGAACGGAGGTGCGGTGAGCTGGAAGAGCTCTAAGCAAGAAACGGTGGCCGACTCTACAACAGAAGCTGAGTATATCGCGGCTTCAGAAGCCGCGAAAGAAGGCGTTTGGATCAGAAAGTTTGTTTTTGAGCTTGGAGTGGTTCAGGGCGCGTCCAATCCCATGGACCTCTACTGTGACAACAGTGGTGCTATCGCACAAGCCAAAGAACCACGACATCACCAAAAATCCAAACACATACTCAGGCGTTACCATCTCATAGTGGAATTCGTGGAGAGAGGTGACGCTAAGATATGCAAGGTACACACGGATCTCAATATTGCTGATCCGTTGACAAAGCCTCTCCCGCAGCCAAAGCATGAGGCGCACACACGAGCCATGGGTATGCGATACTTGGATGATTGACTGTAGTGCAAGTGGGAGACTGTTGGAGATATGCCCTAGAGGCAATCATGTGATGATGTTATTTCCTATGTATTCATGAGTTATTGTTATTGTCCTTGAACATCATCACTAATATGTATCAATAAATACGTGATTTGTCTGTGAGACTATGTATTCTATGATGTTGTTCTAATGGTCCCTGGTCATTGAGGTTATGCAGACACATAACCTAGACTAACAATGTGAATCAGTATGATGACTACGTTTCACAAGTCATAGGGCAAGTTGTTGCCGACTGATAGCATGGACTCGACAATGAGATTGTTGAGTCGGACAGACCCGCACTGAGACACAATGACATGATTGTCATTTGTTAGTCTCAAGTACGATGTATATGCCAGTCCTAGACCTGAGGTCATCGCATGAGCTTGGGATGTGAATCGGCCTACTTAGGGGTTGCCAAACGCTACTCCGCAAACTAGGTGGTTATAAAGGTAGTTTTCGGGTTTGCTGAGAAGCATGCTGCGAGCCATGGTTAATCAAGATGGGATTTGCCCCTCCTGTTCGGAGAGATATCTCTGGGCCCTCTCGAGTGATCAGATTCGGAAAGCATGGCCATGCGACTTGGGTTAAGTGTTAACCCGTTCCGGAATCTGTATGACAGGAACGAGAAGAGAGTCGAGCTATCCACAAGGATGACAAGCACTCGCCTTGAGCTCGACACACACATCGTGAGGCAAAAGGAATGTTGCATATGACACATTGTATGGTTCGTCAATATACCTTGTGGTTACTCGGGAGTTGGCACGTGCTGCTAGGCGCCGCTACCAACTATCGACTTGAGTCGGTGCCAGTGGACGAGTAAGGTGTTACTCGGACCCGCAGTCCGAACTCGTAGTCGTGTCCGTCTGACCATGAACCTGTAGGGTCGCACGCTTAAGGGGATAGGACCGAATTGGATCGGATCCAACTCGTATCGGGCTTAGACTCCTAACGGGCCTCAAGTGTTGAAGCCCACCAGGGAGGTCTATATAAGTGGAGGAGGCGTACCCGATTAGGGTTACACCAGTCCAGACGCGAGTTAGACTCGGCCGTCACGCCTCCACGCCCAAAGCCTTGCGATCGGATCTAGCAGTCTGTCGCATGGAGGTCCTCCCTGTACGTGTGGATACCTCGGAGGCGCTGCACCTGCGGCGCTTGGACGAACTGTTCGTGGGATCGGCGAGGAGGAGCAGGCTGTTCGACTACTCGGCATCGACGCGCTACATCAACTCTACTTCCGCTACGGGTCTGCGCGTCTAGTGGTAATCTCGTGATCCATTATCTACAGCATTGATCCGGACGGAAGCAGTAGAAATTTTTATTTTGTGCTAGCGTAGCATACCGCATTGCCCAACAAGGATCATCGCTTCAGATGGTATCAGAGCATTGTGTTGCCTGTAGGAACGTGACCCTAGCATGTATTAGGATAAGACCAGACCTTAGTGTTAAGCATTCTTACTTCTTATCCCTACCTGTCTTATTTATTATTTTTACTTCTTATCCCTACCTGTCTTATTTATTATTTTTACTTCTTATCCCTGCCTGTCTTATTTATTACTTTTACTTCTTACTCCTACATGTCGTATTTATTATTTTATTCTTTTACACAAAATATCATGACATCAATCCACTAATGCATATTATTCTTCCTTGTTTATTTTGTCATCCACCTCTAAATAATGCTGTCATACTACACTCATATTATCATACAATTATTGTTCACTTTGCAATCCCTCGGTCAGGATTAGATCGTTTTAATTCCGAACCGGTACGCGATCTGGGCCGTCCGATCTATTTAAGTTAGATCCGATGGTTCTCTTTTATTTTAATCGCGAACTGGTACCGTCCAATCAGGAAGCGCCACCTGTCCTCTAATAAAATGAAAAACATAAATTCCGGTTTAATTAAATGGCAGTTTTGCAGAAAAGCCCCTGTAACTTCAAATGATCATAACTTTTAAACCGTATGGCCAAATTTGACAAATCTTACCTTTTTGGAAAGCTCTCAACCTGTAGAATCTTTTGGCACTGTTTAAATTTAAATTTCAATATTTGAATAACAGTCAATTTACAGAATAGGGTTTAATGCCATTTAATTCATAACTAATTATTTAGAAGTCCTTTTTAATTGAAACCAGTGCCCAAAAATTTGTTTTGTTATCCTCTGTCCATTGGGACAGCGAAATAAATATTTTGAATTAAATTAAATGGCTGATGCCAATAAAACCTTATTTTAGGGTTTAAACCCTAGCTTTTGCTTTTTGTTTTTAAACCTAATGCATTAATTTTAATTACCAATGCTGAGGATCAGTCGATCATCCAAATAAAATAAACCAAATCTTGTCACATGTTATGCATTACATCATGGCATATAAATTTTTACTTTTGATTGTGTGGTGTGTTTATGTATGCAATGTTTGTATTTGACTAGTTTTCTCGGTAAGCGAACTGTGTGATTGTGAAGAGTGCTTGAATACCAACTGCTATCAAGGCAAGTTCAGTTTGACCATCATCCTTTTATTTTATTATGCACTAGATTTTATTAATTACATTGTTAGGATTATTATTGTATCTATGCTAGCTATGATTTCTCATAGTAGTATAGGATACCCTTGCCCAGTCCTCATCACCAATTGCCATCGTAGTATTAAAATGCTATGCTATGATAATATACGAGGGTGGTATTATTACAAAGTGATACTATTGAATTACAATATGGTTTTCCTAGTGTATGGCAAAACAAGTAATTCAATGAACCGTCCTGGGTGGGCTGCTTTGAGGAATTGGAGATGTATGCGACGTCAGGTCCATTTCTATGGGTCCATTTCTATGATTCGTCTCGCCATTTCTATGGGAGCGCCTGCGTTGCAACTGAGGAATGCCACCCGGGGTAACCAGAGACTGGACTAGTTTCTTGTTTAGTAGCTTCCAGTACAACCACATGGTATTATGGGCTCTGCCAGGATGGATGTAAGAAATATGAACCTGGATCCGAGGTGACATCGGTATATAGCAGTGTAGGTGGGGGCGCGTCCCTCAGGTAGTTTGGGTGATTATGGTCTGAAAATTCATGTGATCGATGCCGTTGCTACTCTACCTTGAGGACAGCAAGGGATTAACACGTCGATTTTTGTGGGGAATGTGTACAACCTCTCGAGAGTGTCAAACTAAGTACTTAGCCGTGTCTCCGGTTACGGACAATATGAGCAACTAGATATTGGGGCTGTAAGGAAGGTCTCACTCATTCCAATTTCTTACTAAAATGAATGGATTGAACTGGGTAGGAGCATTAATGTATCTACTCAATGTGCCTAGGCTAATAGGAGCATGCGTGTTTCTACCCCGTGTCCAATAGAATTTAAAACTATTTGTTTAAAAATGATAGGATTGAACTATGATGCTTTTATGCAAATAGCCAAACCCCTCCTTGCCAAATACTGCATATACTTGTTAGGTCTGCTATAACCCTTTGGTGAACTTGCCAATACATTCAATGTATTGACCCCCTAGTGGCTGCAACGTTTAAATGTTGCAGGTGAACCAGGTGAAGAGTGGGTACGAATTGTTAGGGTTGCGAGTTTACATTCCAACATGTTTCGACTGTGGAGTTGTTATGGGACTCCTGTATCTTCTGCCTTCCGCTGCAAGATTTTATTTTCTCTTGAGGTAAATCATGAGGTTATGCAATATGTAAGTTACTATTAAATTGTGGATCAATGCGATGTAATATACTTTTGACCTTTGTATCTTGATATTAAATCTTGAAACTGTGTGTGCTAGCGAGTCGATCTAGGGACTAGCACTGTAAGCACAGAGATTGAACCCTATAAGGAGGGGGGGTGGATCGCTTCAGAACTCGAGTTGAGTTCGCTTCGAGTCTTGTCCAGGGAAGGAACCTCCTTTGGAGCCGTCGACTCCGTGGTTTCCGGAGGGAGCATCTCAGCCGAGATCGCGGCTCTCGCGATATTCGGCTCAGGTGTCACAACCCTCTCCGTGTCTACCTCGATTGTCGAAGTTGTGGGCTCTTTCTGCCGCTGCAAAAGAGAAGTACTCCCTTTTTCAGTCCCGGAAAGGATTCAAAGACACGAGTCTTAACTAAAAGCAAGGAGTCCGACTCATATCAGCGCAGAGAAACAAGGATGTTTCTTTATTAATATTGCTCGCATTCGAGCAAGAACGATACAAAAAAATGGGAAAATACAAAGAGGACAGGCGAAAACCTAAAGAAGTCTAAGCCTCATGCGGGGCCCACCTCCTAGCTCGGCGCAGGAGTCGGCAATGGTGGAGCCGCTCCTCCCTCAGATGCCATGCTCCCCAGCTGAGCTGACAGCTGGGCCGCCAGTTCTTCCCCAAGTTGGAAGTAAGGCGTCAAAGCCACCTCCTCCTCGCTGGGTGACAAGGGACGCGCGAAGCCACCTTGGGGAAGAACATGCAGTATTGGCAGATCTTATCAAGTACATGCAGTATTGGCTAGGTGGGGTTTGGCTATTTGCACAAATGCATCATTGTTCAATCATATCATTTTTAATAAAATAGTGTTGATTATAACAGATCCTATCAAGTACATGCAGTATTGGCTAGGTGGGGTTTGGCTATTTGCACAAAAGCATCATTGTTCAATCATATCATTTTTAATAAAATAGTGTTGATTCTATTGGACAAGGAGTAGAAACACCCATGCTCCTATTAACCTAGGCACATTGAGTAGATACATCAATGCTCCTACCCAGTTCAATCCATTCATTTTATTAAGAAATTGGAATGAGTGAGACCTTCCTTACAGCCCCAATATCTAGTTGCTCATAATTGTCCATAATCGGGGACACGACTAATTACTTAGTTTGACACTCTCGAGAGGTGGTACACTTTACCCACAAGAAATCGACGTGTTAATCCCTTGCTGTCCTCAGGGTAGAGTAGCAACGGCATCGATTACATGAATTTTCAGAACATAATCCCCCAAACCACCTGAGGGACGCGTTCCAAACTACACTGCTACATACCAATGTCACCTTGGATCCAGGTTCATATTTCTTACATCCATCCTGGCAGAGCCTATAATACCATGTGGTTGTACTGGAAGCTACTAAACAGGAAACTAGTCCAGTCTCTGGTTACCCCGGGTGGCATTCCTCAGTTGCAACGCAGGCGCTCCCATAGAAATGGCGAGACGACTCATAGGAATGGACCTGACGTCGCATACATCTCCAATTCCTCAAAGCAGCCCACCCAGGACGGTTCATTGAATTACTTGTTTTGCCATACACTAGGAAAACCATATTGTAATTCAATAATATCACATTGTAATAATACCACCCTCGTATATTATCATAGCATAGCATTTTTCTACCACGATGGCGATTGGTGGTGAGGACATGGCAAAGCTATCCTATACTACTAGTACAGATCATAGCTAGCATAGATACAATAATAATCCTAACAATGCAATTAATAAAATCTAATGCATAATAAAATAATGGGTTGATGGTCAAAGTGAATTTGCCTGATTAGTGTCTTTGTATTCTTCTTCTTTTTGATACTCACAGTTACCGCACTCCGTATAATCTATCGCGAAGAACGAAAAGCAATAATAAATAACTATTCGAGAACTCCAAATCATAACTCCAAATAAAGAACCAAAGCAATATACGAAGTTTAAATTAAACAGTATCTAACTACTGTTAGGCTGTCCTAGGCATAGATCTAAGAGGTAGGAACAAGGTTTGGGTTCTATCGGAGTTGAAACGGTGAAGTCATTGGCTGTTAAAGGATACAATTTTCTAGGGGTCATGGGCTACTGTAGAATAACTTTGGAAGGTGTACAAAGTGGTCCAGAAATTAGAGTTTACTGTACTCTAGTCACAACAGAAAGAATGAACTGGTTTGAAAATATGGATCAACATGTATGGGCTTTGGAACATTGCTAATCAATAAGACAGTGTTAACAGATCAACATGTATGGGCATGGACTAGTGTGGCCAAGTCTGGAATTTAAATCTATAGGAACTGTTATAACTTACATATTTTGCCTGTTTGGAAAATGGTGCTAAATGGAAGAACATGGGATGAAAAGTATACTACTGTATTCTATTAAGATTGTAATAGCTAACCCAACAAGTCCCATCCCAAAAGGATCTACAAAGAATTAGCTACTGGCTTGCAAAGATGGCTAGTCAGAAACTGGCAGACTAAAGGTACTAATTCCAATTGAAAAGTTACTGGTGGAAATGGCTTCAAAAGACAGAGGGCCAATGGGATGAATTAAACTAGATCTAACATGCTTTCAAAAGCCACTGGTTTAACCTAAATAGGAGTTGTGAGTCAAGATATACAGGCTTCCAAAAAAGGCTAATCCATAACAAAGTTTCCGTAACTAAAGTGTGGGACACTGCTGAAGGTACTGTTCTGCAATGATGATGCACTAGTGTGGATGAACTTGGAAATGTTCTAAAATAGGTCTAGGATTTAGATTTGGATTTGAGCTTGACATGACAGAAAGAATCATCTAATTTGAAGTAATGGCTCAAAAGATATAGGCTCCGGAAGACAGCTAACTGATGTGACAGTGTTAACAGATACGACTTTTGATTGAAGATGCACCTCTGTAGATGAATCCTAAGTTGTGAAAGAATTAACCTAATGTGTAGAACATGATCTGATTGATGATCTACAGAAGGTTTGGAACCAAACGGATCAATGGAACAACCTACATGAATTTCGAAAGGTGGCTAATCCAGAAACAATGTGCTGTGGATAACAATTTCAAACGAAGATGCACCACAGAAGCTCTTGGATACGGTATACAAACTGATATGACCTATAGTGGAGGACTTTCTCTAACTACTACAGAAAGATTCGGGCAAAAATGATACACAGATCAAAAGATATGGGCTTCTAAACATGGCTAATCAAAACTGCTGCGGCTGAAAAGTTGCTTACCGGAAAAGACACGGAGTTCGCCGGAGTTGAAGGAGGACGGCAATGATGTCGACGTAGGGTTCGATGGGGCCGTGGAAGACGTCAAGGCGGACATCGTGACGCAGCTTTCGGGGTCGAGGGCGTCTCCGGACGGCGGCGGGTGGAGCTCCGGGCACGGCTTTGTCATGGGGTCGAGGACGGCACGGCCAACGGCGTCAAGAGGTCACGAAACCTTGTCAAAAAGGTAGGTAAGGGTCACATGAGTCTACCGGTGAAAAGAATCAAAGAACGGATGTTTAGGGTGATCTCACCGGCAACAATGGTGGCGGTGACCGGCGGAGGAAGACGTCGACGTAGCTGGCTGTACAGAGGTTTTGAGGCCAAACTTTCTAGATGGGAATGGGAGAGAAGAGACAAAGGCTCAAAGTGACGCGCGTGGAATCCTTTTATAGTGGCCGAGGAGGGAGATCGGACGCGGGATGTCGACGGCCAACATTCGGAGTGCCTCTTTTGGAAACTGCGATAATGAGAGGAAACTTCAAATTGGTTGCCTCGATGGGTTCCCGGGATGGTGAAGATTGATGGGGTGGTTTCTTTTCGGAGAAAGACGCGCGGGAAGGAAAGAAATCAAAGAAAGAAAATATGGAAGGAGGGGTTTCCTTACGTGCAGACGAGGAAGAAGAGCACGAGCTCGTGCTCGCTGGCTGGGGCGCTCGGTGGAGAAGGGCTGGCCCAGTTGGGTCGGTTCATTCTCTTTTTTTTCTTTTCGTTTTTTTGTTTATGTTTTTATTAATAAATTTTGATTCTTAACTCCAAATAAGTCCAAATAAACTTTAGAAAATTTGTAAATTCAAATCCTCCAAAGTGTGAACTTTTGGGACTTGAATCCTTCCAAAATAAAATAAGTAAAAATACTTTTGCTTGTGTAAATGTCATTAGGGCTCTATAAGTAATACATAAAATAAGTTTTGAAATCTATTATGAAACCTTTGTTACATAAATTAGTTTAAACTCCAACAAAATATTGGGTTGGCATACTTTGCACTAAAACCCTTTCTTGGATAAATACCCCATTGGGTTGAACTCGAAATAAAATCTCATATTAATTACATGGTTCACTAAATTCCCAAATAACTTTATAAGACCAAATCAAAAATCATGTAAACCATCGCAGATGTTTCTATATATATATATATATATATACATATACATATATATATATATATACATATACATATATATATATACACATATCTATATATATATTTGGGATGGTGAAGATTGATGGGGTGGTTTCCTTTCGGAGAGAGACGCGCGGAAAGGAAAGAAATTGAAGAAAGAAAATATGGAAGGAGGGGTTTCCTTACGTGCAGAGGAGGAAGAAGAGCACGAGCTCGTGCTCGCTGGCTGGGGCGCTCGGTGGAGATGGGCCGGCCCAGTTGGGTCGGTTCATTCTCTTTTTTTTGATTTTTTTATTTATGTTTTTATTAATAAATTTTGATTCCTAACTCCAAATAAGTCCAAATAAATTTCAGAAAATTTGTAAATTCAAATCCTCCAAAGTGTGAACTTTTGGGACTTGAATTCTTTTAAAATAAAATAAGTAAAAATACTTTTGCTTGTATAAATGTCATTAGGGCTTTATAAATAATACATAAAATAGGTTTTGAAATCTATTATGAAACCTTTGTTACATAAATTAGTTTAAACTCCAACAAAATATTGGGTTGGCATACTTTGCACTAAAACCCTCTCTTGGATAAATACCCCATTGGGTTGAACTCCAAATGAAATCTCATATTAATTACATGGTTCACTAAATTCCCAAATAACTTTATAACACCAAATCAAAAATCATGTAAACCATCACAAATGTTTCCAAACACATATATATATAAATGTATGTATTTGGGATGGTGAGGATTGATGGGGTGGTTTCCTTTCGGAGAGAGACGCGCGGGATGGAAAGAAATCGAAGAAAGAAAATATGGAAGGAGGGGTTTCCTTACGTGCAGAGGAGGAAGAAGATCACGAGCTCGTGCTCGCTGGTTGGGGCGCTCGGTGGAGATGGGCCGGCCCAGTTGGGTCGGTTCATTCTGTTTTTTTTTTGTTTTTTTATTTATGTTTTTATTAATAAATTTTGATTCCTAACTCCAAATAAGTCCAAATAAATTTCAGAAAATTTTTAAATTCAAATCCTCCAAAGTGTGAACTTTTGGGACTTGAATCATTTCAAAATAAAATAAGTAAAAATACTTTTGCTTGTATAAATGTCATTAGGGCTTTATAAGTAATACATAAAATAGGTTTTGAAATCTATTATGAAACCTTTATTACATAAATTAGTTTAAACTCCAACAAAATATTGGATTGGCATACTTTGCACTAAAACCCTTTCTTGGATAAATACCCCATTGGGTTGAACTCCAAATAAAATCTCATATTAATTACATGGTTCACTAAATTCCCAAATAACTTTATAACACCAAATCAAAAATCATGTAAACCATCGCAGATGTTTCCAAACATATATATATATATTTGGGAAGTCACGTTATCCCACTCTCAAAGACGGAATAAATGTTGGAATAATATTTGCACATGAGGATCTCACGTTATCCTCTTCTCGAATATTTGATAGTTTCCTCTCGAAAACAAGATGAACACGACAAAGCAAATATCGAGAGAAACATAGGTGAATCATTAGATATGTTTTCCAACCATATACTTGGGAAAGTCATATTATGTCCTTTCTTTAACATTTAAATAAATGTCGGAAATTATTTCTACTTGATTCAAATATTCCAACGATGCTCTCAAATGGTCATGGCAACTGTCGCACCAGTGGCACCCGGGGTACCACCGCTGCGCGACGCGTGGGCCCCGTTCCCGAGTCCCCGGGAAGGTCCCATCCCGGGGAGCGTCTATGAGCAGCCCGGCAAGCTCCCAGCCCAGGGTCTAGCGGGGCTTCGGGGAATAATCCCGCCTGGGCACCTCCCGGGAAGTTGCTTCCCGGGGGGGGGGGGGGGGGTTCTCGGGGGCGCCGGGCCCGGGCGCTTCCCGGGGTCGACTTGCCGGGGCAGGGGGTTCCCGGGCGCATGCCCCCGCCTCAGGCGCGGGGCCCAGCAACCAGATCAACAGCGCCGCGAGGACGCGTTGCGGGCGCGGGATGCGCGGTCCCACCAGGGCAAGGAGTAAGCCGCACGGCTCAGTAAATGAGCCGACCGACAGGTTGTTACCCGTTCGATCAAAGGAACAGTGGCTGTCCAACCCTATACTAGAGGTTTAGACCCCTAGCGGCCGAGGTGGCATCCATGCGTGCCACCAGCTCACCGGGGGGAGTTGTATGCCTCCCCGCCCGACACTTGCAGCCCATGCATCGTGGCACCTGTGGCATCCCCATGAGCATAAAAGGAGGACCCTCGCCAACGGCCAAAGTGTTGGGCTCGGCAAAAAAAAAAGAGTAGTTGGCTCCAGTAGACAGTGGGGTTGAGTTCGACGATGCTCACAGTTAACTCCCAGCATCAGCAAAGAGTAGAAGGAGTACCTAGCCAGTGAGAGAAAGCCCGGGAACTTGTCCGGCAACCTGTAAACACCCGATTCTTAATTAATACTAGCTCAGACAAGCAGGACGTAGGGTTTTACACCTCCGGGTGGCCCAACCTGGGTAAAAACGTGCGTGTCCTTGTTCTTGGTCTAACACGCACCTCTAGCACATCATCTCACCGGTCCTGCAGGGGCCCTTCGGCCGCGTCGGCGATCGCCGGGGCGAACCCCGACGCTCCTACCGAACCAAAAAGGGGGCCGTGGCCGCACGCCCCCGGTGTCGGAGCACCTTGCGACGACATCCGGTGCGCTTGTAGGGGGCGCGGGAGTAGAGCCCCTTGGTAACCGCCAGCGACGGCGGCAGCATCGACGTCGGCCTCGCTTTCCCCGCCGACGGGACTGGTCGCCATGCCCCCCAAGCGGGCTGGGGACCCACGGATAGATGCGCGTGAAGCCCCGGCGGCACACACGCGGTCGCACGACCTGCGGCCCGAGTCGGGGGCTCAGGAGAATTCCGAGCCCTCGAGAGTGCAGCAACCACAGCTGCCTCCCCCGCCTCCTCGGCCGTCTGCAGATAATCGGCCGAGGGGACCGGCTGCCCCCAGTGCTGGGGCCAGTCGCGCGCGCGGGCATGGTGCCGCCCGCGCCGGCCAGCGAGTTGAGTCGAGGGCCGAGGATGCCTCGCGGCAATGGCACCAGGAGCACACAACCCCTGGGGGTTCGCCCCCTGCGCACTCGGAGGCATCTGGGGCCAGAGCGGGAAGCAGCCGTTCGGGGCCAGCTGCCCCCCATACGAACCCCGGCGGAAGCCATCATCGCCGCGCGCGTCATGGTGCAGTACGAGCCGCAGCAGGGCACGCCAGCGCATGAGACGTGGGGCGAGGAGTTGGAAGCGCTTCTCACCCTGGCCGCCCAGCAGCCGCAAGGCGAGGGCGTCCTGGTAGGCTCCGGCCACGGGCAGAACCCGGAGCGCGGAGACGCGCCACCCGCCTCACGACAGGGGGAGAACCCTCCCCCTCCGCAGGGAGGCCAAGGGGACGGGGGCCCGGAGGGGTCCTCAAATTCATCACCCACCGTTCCAGGGGGTGACGCGCGTGGCATCTTGAATGCCCGCCAGCAGGAAGATTTGCGTCAGCGCTTGGAGCGCTGGCGCAGGCGCGAGGTAGAGCGTCAATGGCCGCAGGAGCAGGAAGATGCTCCCATGGGCCCCGAGGACGGCTGCACCACGTTTACACGCGAGCTGCGGCGGGTGACGTGGCCCCACAAGTTTCGAGCGCCCGCGCTCGGTACGTACGACGGGACCGCCAACCCAAGGATTTCCTCCTGACCTACACGTTGGGCATGCATGCCATTGGCGCCGACGACAAGGTCAGGGCAAACTGGTTCCCGATGGTCCTGAAAGGATCAGCGCGAACCTGGTTGCTCAACCTGCCCGCCGGGTCCATCGCCACTTGGGCGGACCTGCGCGAGCAGTTCGTGAGTGCATTCCAGGGCGGCTATAAGCGCCCGAGAACCATGGCGGAGCTGCACACTATTGTGCAGAAACCGGGAGAGACATTGCGGGCCTTCGTCAACCGCTTCTCTAACCTCTCCTATTCCATCCCAGAGGCGGAGGCGGCCGCCATCATTAACACCTTCGCCATCAACGTCCGTGATCCCAAGATGCGCAAGAAGCTGAGCACAAATGCGCCATGGCTGAGGAAGGGCGCCTAGCGCCCGAGCTGGCAGCCAAGGCTGCCGCGAGCCCTGGCGAGGGCTCGCAGAAGAAGGGTTCCCGCAAGCACAATGGGAAGCAAGTCCTCGCTGCGGACTCGGGGGCTCCTGCTGCGAGGCCCGCGAAGAAGGCCTCGTCGGGCGGTCGGTCTGGCGGGACGCAGGGCGACACGCCCCGCTGCCCCATCCACAGGAACTCCACCCACGACGCGCAGAACTGCCGCGTTCTGCAGGGGATCAAGCAGCGGCGGGAGCAGCGCCATGAGGAGTGCCGCGCCGCCGGCGCCTGCTTCAACTGCGGCGACATCGGACATCTCTCCCGAGACTGCCCGAACGACCCCAGAGCGGGGCCGAGGCCGGCCGGCGGCGGTGCGGGCCGGGATGAACCCCAAGGAGGGCTCGGTTAGCCCCGCGCTGGTCGGGAACGCCCCCCCCCCTCCGGGGACGCGACAGGGCAGTTTACATCCATGGGGGAGCTTACGTTCTCCCATCCCATGCCGCTCTGAAGCACCTCACCCGCGACATGTGCGCGCTGTTGCTGGATGCGGAGCCGCAACAGCCGCTGAGGTGGTCGCACGTGCCGATCACCTTCAGCACCGACGATCACCCAGCAGGGATCAGGGATAATACCCTTCGTCGTCTCGCTGATCATTAGCAATATGACGGTGACCAAGGTGTTGGTGGACAATGGAGCGGGGTTTAACCTCCTGTCCGCCAGGCTGGTGGAAAAGCTCCAGCTGCCGATGGAGCAGATGAAGCCCACCGATCCGTTTCGGGGGGTGAACCCCGGGATCGTGCGCCCGCTGGGACGCATCACGCTGCCGGTTACCTTCGGGTCCCGGGAAGCGTTCAGGACCGAGCACATAGTGTTTGACGTGGCGCATACCCCGTTGCCCTACAACGGGATCCTTGGTTGGCCAGCGCTGATCAAGTTTATGGCGGCCACGCATTGCGCCTATGGCGTGATGAAGATACCGTCCGTCTATGGAGTCCTCTCCATCCGGTGTGACCTCAAGGACGTGGCCTGGTGCGTGGGCGAGGTCGTCCGGGCCGCTGCCGCCGCGGACGCCGGCGATGAGGATGCAGTCGGGGACGACAGCTTGCCGGGCGATCCCCGGCAACGAAGAAGGCCCGTTCTGCCCGTGAGAGCTTGCCGGGGGATGCGCAGGCTCGAGCTCGCGCCCCGACAAGGGGCAGGGGCTCCGGGAGGAGGCCGCCAAGGTGAAGAAGCTGCCCCTCCAAGCCGGCGACAAGGAGCGCACCGTTACCGTCGGTGCGAACCTTACTGCCGAATAGGAAGGCGCCCTCATCACCTTCCTCTGGCAAAATGCCGATGTGTTCGCTTGGGAACCGTCGGACCTTCCCGGAGTCCCCAGGGAGGTGATTGAGCATCGGCTTGCGGTGCGCCCGGATGCGCACCCCGTCAAGCAAAAGGTCCGGCGGCAAGCACAAGAGCGTAAAGATTTCATGAAGCAAGAGGTGGACAAGCTCAAGGTTGCCGGGGCAATCAGGGAAGTTCTATTCCCCACTTGGCTGGCTAACCCTGTAGTAGTGCCTAAAGCAGGGAATAAGCTTCGCATGTGTGTAGATTTCACTGATCTTAATCGCGCATGCCCCAAGGATCCCTTCCCTATACCCCGTATCGATCAAATAGTTGATTCTACCGCTGGTTCTGACTTGCTGAGTTTTCTGGATGCTTTTTCCGGCTACCATCAAATCAAGATGGCGGTCGAGGATGAGGAAAAGACAGCGTTTATCACCCCGGTTGGCTGCTATTGTTACACATGCATGCCTTTCGGGTTGAAAAACGCGGGATCCACATTTCAGCGCGCCCTGCGCGAATGTTTGGGGCCCCAGCTAGGCCGCAATGCGGAGGCCTACATGGACGACATCGTCATCAAATCGAAGCGAGGGGACTCGCTGATTGATGACCTGCGGGAGACGTTCGATAACCTCCGCAGGATCAAGCTCAAGCTGAACCCCGGCAAGTGCACCTTTGGTGTTAACTTCGGACAGCTTCTGGGCTTCTTGGTTTCACACAGGGGTATACAGGCTAACCCGACCAAGATAGAAGTCATCGAGAAGATGGTGGCCCCCCGCAAGGTGAAGGACGTCCAGCGCCTCAACGGCTGTGTCGCCATGCTGGGGTGTTTCATCTCCAGGCTGGGCGAACGTGCCCTGCCTTTCTTCAGGGTAATGAAGAAGAAGGGTCCAGTCGATTGGACTCCTGAGGCCGAGGCGGCGTTCCAGGAACTCAAGCAGTACTTGAGGTCGCCGCCCGTCCTCGTCGCCCCCAAGCCGGGCGAGCCGCTGCTACTCTACCTAGCGGCAACTGACCAGGTGGTCAGCTCGGTGCTCGTCGCCGAAAGGGAGGAGGACGTCCCGGGGGCTGGGGCTGTAGGGCAGGGGGCTGAGCAGCCCCCGGCAACCGCCCCGGACCCGGGAACAACCCCCGAGCCGGCGAGTTTGGCGCCGCGGAAGCGGTTGGTGCAGCACCCGGTATACTTCGTTAGTACGGTGCTGCGCGACGCGCGGACAAGGTACCCGCAAGTGCAGAAGCTTCTTCTGGGGATTCTCCTTGCATCCCGCAAGCTGCACCACTACTTTCAGGCGCACCGCGTCATGGTGGTGTCAGGGTTTTGCCTTGAGCGAGCCCCCACCAACCGTGAAGCCACTGGGAGAGTGGCCGAATGGAGGATGGAGTTGTCGGAGTTCGACCTCCACTACGCCAACTCTAAAAGCATTAAGAGCATGGCCCTGGCGGACTTCGTAGTGGAATGGACGTCCACGGGCGTAGAAGAAAGTGAGTCGGAGACCAGCCTGCCCGGCAAGCTGGACGAGGACCACTGGGTCCTCTACTTTGACGGTGTGTTCAGCCTTCAAGGAGCAGGCGCTGGAGTCGTCATCGAGTCACCGACAGGGGACCAGTTGAGGTTCGCTGTCCAACTCGACTTCGCTAACTCCACCAACAACACGGCGGAGTATGAGGGCCTGCTCGCCGGGTTGCGTGCGGCGGTTGCCCTCGACATTAAGCGCCTCCTTGTTCGCGGCGATTCCCAGCTCGTGATCAACCAGGTGAACAAGGACTACGACTGTACTCAAATGGCGCCGTACATGGAGGAGGTCCGCAAGCTAAAACGGAAGTTCAAAGGTTTGCGCTTCGAGCATCTCAAGCGGAAGGATAACTTCGCTGCTGACGAGTTGGCCAAGATGGCGGCAGAGCGCCCGAAGCCTCTGGCGGGGGTATTCTGCCAGAAGCAAGTGGCGCCTTCAGTCGCCCCCCAGCCGACTGCCGAGGACGCCCCTCCGGCAACCGAAAGAACCCCTGCGGTAGCAGGGGTCCATGCCGCTCAAGTAGCGGCATGCCTTGGCAAGGAGATTCCCCCCTGGGCGAGAGAAATCACCCGCTACTTGAAAGAGGAAGCTCTCCCGGAAGACGACGTCGCCGCGGAGCGGGTAGCACGGCAAGCCAAGATGTACACTGTGGTGGATGGGAACCTCTACCGCAGGCGTGTGAACGGTATCAAGCTTATCTGCGTCCCACAGGATGAAGGGCGCGCATTGTTGGAGGACATACACCGGGGCACATGTTCGCACCATGTGGCTTCCCGGGCTTTAGCCAGCAAGGCATTCCGGCATGGCTTCTACTGGCCCATGGCCCTGGCTGATGCGGAGCAGTTGGTGAGGACGTGCGAAGCGTGCCAGTTCCATTCGAAAAAGAGCAACCAGCCAGCGCAGCCCTACATGTCATCCCGTCCTCATGGCCATTCTCGGTCTGGGGGCTCAACATCGTCGGCAAGCTACCGAGGGCGGTTGGCAGTTACGAATATTTGTTCGTGGCCATCGACAAGTTCTCCAAGTGGGTGGAGGTGGAACCAGTGCGGAAGGTGACCGCCTAGGCGGCCATTAAGTTCTTTAGAGGCATTGTGTGCCGGTTTGTGTGCCTAACAGCATCATCACTGACAACGGCACGCAGTTCACGACCGCGGCGTTTCAAGCCTATTGCGAAGGCATGGGCACGAAGCTGCGCTTTGCGTCCGTTGCTCACCCGAGGAGTAACGGGTAGGCGGAGCGAGCCAACGCAGAGGTGCTGCGGGGGCTCAAGACGAGACCCTTTGACAAGCTCAAAGGCCACGGGAAACACTGGGTCGAAGAACTCCAACCCGTGCTGGGGTCCATCCGGACCACACCTAGTCGGGCAACGGGCGAAACTCCTTTCGCCCTTGTCTACGGGGCAGAAGCGGTGCTGCCCCTCGAGCTCAAGCACGGATCTCCCCGAGTACGTGCGTACGGCCACACCAGCCAACACGAGCAAAGGGTCAACGATCTAAACTTCATCGAAGAGCTTCGATGCTGGGCTGCTGTGCGAGCTGCGCGCTACCAGCAGGGACTCCATCGTTATCACGACAGGCGGGTCCGACCTCGGGGGCTCGAGAACGGAGACCTTGTCCTGTGCCGGATACAAGGAACGAAGGCCGGGAACAAGTTGACTCCGAAATGGGAGGGCCCCTTCCGGGTAGTGCAGGTGACCAGGCCGGGGGCTGTCCGGTTGGAAACCGAAGACGGCTTGCCGGTGCCCAATAGTTGGAATATTGAGCACTTGCGCAAGTTCTACCCGTGAAGCGGCGGAGCCCGACACTCACGTGATGCCGCCGATGCATACCTCTCGAACTAGTGTAGCCGGGCAGCCCCCGCGTGTAAACCACTAGTTATTGTGAATAAAGATAAGTGTTTCTCACCTAAGCTTTGAGTTTGCACTATTTATTCAAGTGTTCTTCCCTATTCTGTCTCCTGCTTTAAGTGCACAAAGGTGTCTTTCCATTCTTGGTTCTGAGCAGCGGGGCTGTTGGAGCCACGAAAACGTTAACCCGTTGCCGGGCCGTTCCGGCACGGGGCATGCAGTTGCCGGGCTTCCCGCAACGTGCATCGCCGGAAGTGCAGTTGCTGGGCACCCCGCAACGCGCGCCGCGCAGTCGCTGCGCTTGGGAAAGGAAATGCTCACATCCAAGTCTGGCATCGACCCCTTTGTGCTCGGGGGCTGGGAGGCAGGAGGGGTTTTACCCTGTGTTGCTTTATGTATTTTCGTAAATCTCGAAATTTTTTGCAGCACCTCGGGCCTGGTAAGAATCTAACCTCCAGGAAAGGGTGGAATTTTGTGCATTGTGATGCCCGTGGGCTGCCCACGGGTCGCACTATGCACCGGTGCCTTGCGGTGCGGGATGACCGCAATACAAGGGGCTCACCGCACTCCGAGGCTTCTGACTCGGGAGGACGCCGCCACGTGTGCCACAGTTGCCTGGTAAACACAACGGCGGAGATTGTATCGCATTTCGAGGAAGGGGTGCCACGGGTGCTGCGCGAGCCCGACGCGCACAGTGGCAGACCCACCTTCCGCGCCTATAAAAGGCGCGCCCCAACCATGGAACGGCTCAGAGCGAAGCCGGGTCCGGGGCTGTTAAGGCGGGTGGTGCCGCGGAGGCGCGATGGTGGTGCATCCCATCAGCGCTTAGCGCCGACGAGTGCGCCGCCATCACGCCCCTGCCGCATCACCCCATCGAGCCTGCCCCGAGGGGCGTCGCAGAGGCACGGTGGTAGTGCATGCCATCAGCGTCCTGCGCCGACGGGTGCACTATCATAGAGACCCGGCTGCGTTCCCTTTAAGAGAGCCTTTTTCCGGGCGAGGGTCGTTGCGAGAACGCTGTGATGGCGCCGGTGCTTGCGCCTGCCGCCCACTCCGGCCCATCACCGCGTCCCTGCCAGGGCCCTCGAGTAGTTTTGCTCCCGGGGAAGAAGGGCTGTTACGCCCCTCGGGACGAGCTCCCCGGAAAAACCAGGTCTCCCCAGTTGCGGGGGCCGTCACCAGGAGGCTATAACTTCCTCGCCACCCATGCCCGCCGCTTGGCGTGGGGCGCGACCGGCGGCGAGGACGTTATAGCCGTGTTGCGGCTGCTCCCGGGGCGGAGTCCTCCTAAGCCAGGGTTCCTTCCTGAAGGCGAGGATTGCGGCATGAGCGTGGTGGTAGCATCGTCGGCGGCGGATGCCGGGGGCGGCGATCCTGCCTCCGCGCTCCTGCCGCATCCCTCAGAAACCGCTTCCCTTGAACAGGTACCCGAGGTGGGTTCCTACCAAGGCAGTGCCCCGGCTGCACCTTACCGCCGAGCGTCACGAGGCACTGGACTGAACGGAAAAGCTAAGTGTCTGAACATGAACGCTGAATTCACTAAGGACTGAGCGAAATTGAGCACTGTCCCATTGGGTGTGGCCCCAGATCCTGCGCGTAGCCGGAGTGTTAAAAGGACGCTGGCGGGGGAGTGCGCTCCCCGTGTGGCTTTGCGGGTCCGTCCCGGAAGGGCACGGCTTGGAGTAGTTACCCCACAAGTGGAGTGGCTCCCCGCTACCGCTTGGCCCCAGGTCGGCACCGCGGGTCCGTCTCGGGTCCCTGGTCTGGTCAATGGTGAGGCACGCGAGTCCCCCGCAACACAAGGCAAAACACACAAAGGCTAAAAGGGCCACCCCGCTAGACAGCACTGGGAACAATGAACATGACGAAAAAGTTTAATTAACTAAAAGTTGAACGATTACATGGGCCAATCCAAAATATGATTGTTCAAATGGCACTAAGCGCCATACTTGCAGGGAAAACAAACTAGAGAAGCTGCAGTGCGAGCAGCGAGCTCGACTGGGGGCTGCGGCAACTAGTTGTCGCCGCCTTCGGCCGGGGGGTCGGCGGGGAGATCAGGCTCCGGCTTCATCTGCATCCGCTCGACGACCTCGTCGACAAACTCGCGCACCGCTTGGGTGTGTGGGGGTTCCTCCTCGTTGTCGGACCAAGCGTCCAGTAGGGACTCGAAGGGAAACTCCGGGTCCCGGAGATGAATCCGCGGGAGGATCATCCCGGCAACCTCCCGCGCGCAGTTGGCGACCTCGTTGGCGCCGTACCGAGCGATCCAGACGTCGAGCGCCCCAAGCTTCCCCACCAGGTCGGAGAAGAAGGGGATCAGCGTCGTGACGTCTGTCCCATCCACTTCCGCTGCCTGCAGGTCGAACCTAGGCAGCAGGGCGCGCAGTGACTGGGCGATCTTCGTCAGCTTCTTCATCTCGATCCCCCGCTGCCCAATCAACGTGCCGTGATGGAGTCGAGCGTCGTGCGCGGCCTTCTTGGCCTTGCAGACGTTGCCTTCCATCGCCGCGAGCTCTGCGGTCTTCGCCGCGATCTCGTTGCCGGCCTTGGCAATCTCCTCCCGGACGGCGGCCAGCTCAGTCTCGAGCCTGGCCGCCTTGTCCTTGGCAGAGTTGAGCTCGGTCTTGTGCCGGGCCGCCGCTCCCGCCGCGTCCTCGGTGGCCTTGACCCTGCACCTCCAGCATGACGCGGAGGCCATGGATTTCGCCGCGGTAGTTGGCGATCAGGACGCTTTTTTCGTCTAGCCGGGCTTGGGCCGCCGCGACCACCTCGGCGTGCTCCGTCCTGGTCGCTTCAAGGGTGGCCGACATCGAGTCAAGCTCCCCTTGAAGCTGCACGCGCCGGGCCTCCAATTGCCGATGGAGCTCAGCCTCCGGGACCACCGGCTCCTGGGCGTCCTCCAAGGCTTGCCGGGCCAGCCGCGCCTCTTCTTCAGCAAGGCGCGTCTCCTCGCGCAGCTGGGACAGTTCACGCCGTTCTCTCTCCACGGCCTCCCGCACCTCGCCAAGATGATTCTTGGCGGCGGTGTGATGCTCCCTCACCTCGTTGAAGGAGGTGACGAAGGCCAATTGCTGGTCCCTGACGGCGTCCAGGAACCGATGCCCCCGCTCGAAGATGCTCGGATCCCAAGTAAGGGGGTTCCAAGCAACCTCGGCGAGGGTGCCGAGGTCGATATCGAGGAGAGCCGCCGAGGACGATGAAGCCCCTGCTGCCGAAGTGGGGTTGGGCGCGGGGTCGCCAACTTGCTCCTAGGGGTCCTGCTGTCCTCCCCCGGCAACTTCCCTTGCGCCTACGCCCGGGGACCCCGGGCCAGGAGAAGTCTCCCTGCTTCCAGCGGGGGTTGCCCTCTGCTGGGCGACGGGTGAGCCCGTGCCGGCCGCGCACGCAGTTACGGGCGCGACGCCGGGCGTAGTCACGGCGGCGGCGGTGCCCACTGCTGCCGCTTTGTCCGCCGCAGCAGGGCTGGACGTGAGAGCCGGTTCTGGCTCCACCTCCGCCCCCACAGCCTCGATGGCCGGGTCAAGATCAACCACGGTCGTGCTCGTTCCTGGTAGGGGCGCACTTGTGCCTGCAACAACGAAAGGCATGAAGATCGGCGAAGGGTGGCGCTATTGAAGACGCGCAAGGGTGACCAGCAAGGTTACCTTGTGCGGCCGCTTGGCTTGCCGAGGAAGCCTCCCCTGCCTCGCCTGTGCCGGCGGGAGCGTCCAAGGGGCTTGCCGCGGGCGAGCTGCCGCTCGCTGCAAAATGAAAAGGAAAGGTACGCTCATGAGTTTAGCTAACAAAAATTGCAATTGCAGAGGGGTGACGAAGACATACCGACTGCCGGCCCTGCCTCCGTCGGGGCCGGGTCGCCAAGGGGCACGCCCGTGTTGCTGCCGAACCCTGCGGCGGTAGGATCGGCGGCGTCGCTGGCATCGGCGCGCGCCTTCTTGCTTGGTGTGCTGGGCGGGGAACCGCTCCTCGCCATCTTGCTGGCACCCGCTGGCGAGGAGGACTTTGGGGGTTGCGCTGGAGCGCGAAGCCCCGGAAGACCCCCCGGGCAGGGGGCGCCGTGGGCACCCGCGGAGTCGTCGTGACCCGGAGAGCTTCGGGTGTTGACGGCGAGGCCGTCGCGGCGCCGGAAGCCGAACTCGCGGAGGCCCCCGCTACCGGGGCGAAGGCCGTTGCCGGGGTACCGGCGGGCGCCCCGGGACCGGTTGCCGCCACAGTGCTGGCGGCTATCGCTGAGGCGGAAGCCGCCATCGAGACACCCGCGGCTCCAGTTGCCACGGATGCCGTCGAGGTGCCAACGGGAACCCCTGAAGCAGCCGCCGCCGCAAGGTCGGTGGCCGCCGCCAGGGCGGACGGAGCCGTAGAGGAGAGGGCTGCGGCCGCTGCAAACGCCCTCGATCTCCTCACAATCCAGGGCGCGCTGTCGCTGCTTTCGTCGTCGTCGTGTACGGCAACCATCTCCGGATACGCAGCCCCCTGGCCCGCCTCGTCGTCCAGCTGAGTATAAAAGGAGGACCCTCGCCAACGGCCAAAGGGTTGGGCTCGGCAAAAAAAAAAGCGTAGTTGGCTCCAGTAGACAGTGGGGTTGAGTTTGACCAGCTCACAGTTAACTCCCAGCATCAGCAAAGAGTAGAAGGAGTACCTAGCCAGTGAGAGAAAGCCCGGGAACTTGTCCGGCAACCTGTAAACACCCGATTCTTAATTAATACTAGCTCAGACAAGCAGGACGTAGGGTTTTACACCTCTGGGTGGCCCGAACCTGGGTAAAAACGTGCGTATCCTTGTTCTTGGTCTAACACGCACCTCTAGCACATCATCTCACCGGTCCTGCAGGGGCCCTTCGGCCGCGTCGGCGATCGCCGGGGCGAACCCCGACACCCCTACCGAACCAAAAAGGGGGCCGTGGCCGCACGCCCCCGGTGTCGGAGCACCGTGCGACGACAGCATCCAAATTGGAATCTTTGTGTGCTAATAAATCATTCAAAAAGAAAATAGGATTTATTAAGACGTGAATAATAGTCCGGACAAAAACATAATATGCAAATGGTTCCAAATAAAATACTTTGAACTTATATAAATCTCCCAACCATGTTGTATAATTAGGATAGTCATATTAATCCACTCTTTTGTTGAATATTCAAACATGGTGTGGAATAAATCCTAAAAATATCAAATCCTTCAGAAATTCACAACCAAAATATTTCCAAAGGATATATTTTTATTTAAAATAATTATTTTATTTAACATTTCAAAATGGGAAAATTCTTGGATGTAACACGCCTGCAGCTCCTTGGGCGAGGCGTTTTTCAGCCTCCAGCTTCTCTGCCGACTCCCTGGCCAGATCATCAAGCTTCTTCTCCAAACTTTTGGATTGAAGCTCGACGGCATCTTTGAGGGAGTTAGCCTGAGAAAGGAGATCTAGATGACAAACAGTAGGATACAATAGTTTTTCAACTCAAGAAAAGATTGAGCAGGAAGTATTACCTTGAACAGACCTCAGCTCTTGCTGGCTTCGTTCCAAGTCTCGGCGAAGCTGATCTCGCTCAGCCATCACCCCGTCATAGCGATCAACCAACTCCGTTATGGAGCGGATCATCGGCTGCAATAGTGATTACGTCAGCATCTGACTCATACTCCCACCGGGAGAGTAAAATTCCTTAACAAAAGAAGTTTACTTGACAAAAGAACTCAAAACTTACGTGATAATTGAAGCCGAGGGAGCCGTTTCGGCTCCGTGGCTCTCCAAGTGAGTCGACGAGTGGGGCAACCCTTGGGGTTGACGCTCCCCACTCACTGGAGAAGGCGCCTCAAGCATCGCTACCTGAGGCTCAAACGTCTCAACGACGATAGAGGGACCTGAAGCCTTCGGGTCCGACCCAGTGGGCTCAATAGCCTGGATTGTTGGTTGGTCACCCGAGACCACAGAGCTGGCAAAGGAAAACTTCTAGTTCAGTATTCTGATTGCATTACTTGAAGAGCTGTTGCATGAAGAATCACCTACCTGGTCTGGGTGACTCGGCCAAGAAGGCCAAATTGGAGAACAGGCGCTGGCCCGCCTGTCTTGCTCTTTTCTGCTACAGGAGGAGGAGACGAGGTCGCACCGGGTGGACCCTCGACACACATCGACTGATCATCAGACTTGGGGTTTGACTCCCTGCTGCACTTCCTCTCCGTCTCCAAGGCAACCACTTCAGTCTCGGAGTCGCGAGCCTGCTCCGGCGACTCCGAGGACTCGTCCGCCAGCTCCTCCTACTCTGCAGGAGGAGGTTGACTCAAGGGATCTTCGAGTCCCTACAACCAGCAAGCGGATCAGTAGCTTACAAATACAAGCTCAAAACGGACGAAATATAAATTACCTCTTCCCTTGGCCTGTCAGGGCCATAAGGGACTACTAGCGAGTCGATCTTGCCCGGGGTTGCGTCGGTCAGCGACTCCAATTTGTTCAAAGATAGTTCTTCCGCGTTAACCCGAGTGGGATCCCCGGGTCCTTCGAAGGACCACATCGGGTGAACGCGAGCCAGCAGCGGCTGGATCGTCATCGTGAGGAACAGAGCTATCAGGTGAACACCTGTCAGCACGTGTCCCATAAGGGAGTGCATCCTAGCCATCAGGGAAGTCGCCTTCGACTCCTCTGCACGCGTCAGTTCGTGGCTCCATGCCGCCGTCTTTTTTGTCTTCTTCTTGATTGAGAAGGCAGGAAGACTCGGATCGGCACCCGTGGCATCAGCTCGGACATAGAACCGCTTCGACCTCCAGCCTTGCACAGGTTCGCGCTGCTGGAGGGAGAAGTATTTGGCGTCGGGCCTCACCTGGAAGTTGATGCACCCAACGCCGTCCGCCTTCTGGCCTTTGATCATAAAGATCCGCTTCTAGAGCCCCCAATGTGGGCTCACCCCCAAGAAGCATTCGCACAACATGATGAAGCAGTGCAAATAAGAATTGGGGGGCGGATCGTGAAGCTGCAGCCCATAGGCTAGCAGCATAGCACGAAAAAAGCATGAAGGGGAAAAGAGTGCAATCGCAGCACATAATCGAGGAAGACAACCCGCTCACCTAGCAACCGTTGCGGGTACTCCTCCTTTGCCGGGAAGCGAACCCCGTCAGGGCCCTCCCGGCAGCAATCCCTCATCCTGGAGTTGTAGGATCTTGATGCGGTGGTCGGCCACGACGGGCCAAGGGACGACTCCCTTGCCAGCATCTCCTTTGCCGACATCGGTCTTTGAACCCGCGGCTTTGGTCTTGCCCATCTCCGAATGGTGTGGGGTTTTTGGTCGCTGAAGGAACTCTAGCGCTTAAACTGGATTCGCAGGGAAGAATTGTTGGAAATATGCCCTAGAGGTAATAATAAATTTGTTATTATCATATTTCATTGTTCTTGATAAATGTTTATTACCCATGCTATAATTGTATTGATTGAAAACTCAAATACATGTGTGGATAAATAAACAAATACCGTGTCCCTAATACACCTCTACTAGATTAGCTCGTTGATTAAAGATGGTTAAGGTTTTCTAACCATAGACATGTGTTGTCATTTAATAACGAGGTCATATCATTAGGAGAATGATGTGATGGACAGACCCAAACCTAAACATAGCTTTTGATCGTGTCACTTAAGTTTAAGTTGCTTATGTTTTATTATGTCAAGTATTATTTCTTTAGACCATGAGATCATGCCACTTCCTAGTACCGGAAGAATACTTTGTGGGCATCAACCGTCATCTCGTAACTGGGTGATCATAAAGGTGTTTTTCAGGTATCTCAGAAGGTGCTTGTTGGGTTGTATGGATCAAGACTGGGATTTGTCACTCCTTGTGACGGAGAGATATCTCTGGGCCCTCTCGGTAATATAATATCCTAATGAGCTTGCAAGCATGCGACTAATGTGTTTAGTTGCGGGGGGTATTATATTACGGAACGAGTAAAGAGAACTTGCCGGTAACGAGATTAAACTAGGTATGGCGATACCGACGATCAAATCTCGGGCAAGTAATATATCGCGAGACAAAGAGAATTGGATACTGGATTAATTGAATCCTCGACATAGTGGTTCAACCGATGAGATCTTCGTGGAATATGTGGGAACTATTATGGACATCCAGGTCCCGCTATTGGTTATTGATATTTGATCATGTCCACATGTTCTCGAACCCATAGGGTCACACACTTAACGTTTCATGTTGCTTGGGTTAGATGAGATAAATGATGATGATATCGAATTATGATTCGGAGTCTTGGATGGGATCCTAGACGCAACGAGGAGCTCCGGAATGTTCCGGAGATAAAGATTTATATATGGAAAGTTGTTTTCAGGGTTCTGGAAAGTTTAGAATATTTCCCGGTTTTGACCGGGAAGCTTCTAGAAGGTTCCGGAGGGATCCGGAGGGTTCCACCTTGAGGCCCACCTATCCCTGGGCTAAATGGGCCTGTGAGGGAGCACCCTGGCCTTAATGGGCCGAGGGGCTAGCCCACAGGGCCCATGCGGCCAGGAGGAGAGTCCTGGCCGCATGAGAGTCCTGGCCGCCGGAGAGTCCTGGCCACGGGATAGTCCTGGCCGGCCACGCCTCCTCTCCCCCTATATAAATAGAAGGGGGGGCAAGGGAGAGAGACACCCCAAGCTTTCAGTTGAATCTCTCTCCCCTGAGCCCTCCTCTCCTCCTCTTCTCACGCGCACGGCGTAGCCCTGCCCGTGAGAATATTCACCATAGTCACCACGCCGTCGTGCTGCCGGGATCTCGTCTACCTCTCCCTCTCGCTTGCTGGATCGAGGAAGGAGGAGACAACGTGAAGCTGAACGTGTGGATACCAAGGAGGTGCCGTCCGTTCGGCACTGAGATTGATCTCATTGAAAGTTCCACTACACCAACAACGATCTCGTGATCGTAACGCTTAGCGGTCTACGAGGGTATGGTGTTCATGATCCCTCTCGTTACATACATCTAGTATATATATTCTTGGGTTTTCTTCCGCACTTCTCGTAGGAAATTTTTTTGTTTCCTATGCAACGAACCCAACAGTGGTATCAGAGCTAGATCTATGCGTAGATGTTTTGTACGAGTAGAACACAATTTAGTTGTGGGCGTTGATGTTCATATTGCTACCTCCTTTGTGCACTATCGGATTTTGCGGGATAGTGGGATGAAGCGGCTCGGACCAACCTTACTTGTCTTCGCACAAGAGACCGGTTCCGCAATTAACATGCAACTTGTATTGCATAAGGCGGCTCGCGGGTGTCTGTCTCTCCCACTATAGTTGAAATCTGATTTGCAATGGGAGGCCTATATGGTTAATAAGCAATTTGTATATCACCGTTGTGGCTTTTGCGTAAGTAAGAACGGTTCTTTTAGTGCAGCCCCTAAAGCCACGTAAAACATGCAACAACAAAGTAGAAGCGTCTAACTTGTTTTTGCAGGGGCATGTGATGTGGTATGGCCAAGATATGATATAATATATTTGATGTATGAGATGATCATGTTTTGTAATATTTCACGACTTGCATGTCGATGAGTTTGGCAACCGGCAGGAGCCGTATGGTTGTCTCATTAATTATTGTATGACCTTCGTGTCAATGATTTAATCGCCATGTAATTGCTTTACTTTATCGCTAGTAGTAGCAATAGTCGTAGTAGCAATAGTTGGTGGAGGCAACTATACATGACGCCCGAGGACCTAGGCGCCATGCTGGTGATGATGGAGATCATGCCCGTGCTTTGGAGATGGAGATCAAAGGCACACGAAGAGAAGGCCATATCATGTCACATTATTTATGCATGTGATGTTTATCCCTTTTATGCATCTTATTTTGCTTAGTTGACGGTAGCATTATAAGATGATCCCTCATTGTTAATATCAAGATAATAATGTGTTCTCCCTTAGTATGCACCGTTGCAAAAGTTCATCGTTTTGAAGCACCACGTGATGATCGGGTGTTATAAACTCTACGTTCGCATACAACGTGTGTAAGCCAGTTTTACACATGCAGGAATACTTTGGTTAACTTGACGAGCCTAGCATGTACAGACATGGCCTCGGAACACAATGAACCGAAAGGTTAAACATGAGTCATATGAATGATGTGATCAACATGCTGATGTTTACCATTGAAGCTACTCCATCTCACGTGATGATCGGACTTGGTGTAGTGGATTTGGATCATGTGTCACTAAACAACCCGAGGGATGTTGATTTTAGTGGGAGTTCATTAGTAATTTTGATTAGCTTGAACTTATTATCATGAACTTAGTCTAATTGCCTTTGCAAATATGCTGTAGATCAATGGCTCGTACTACGTTCAATATGAATACTCTCCTAGAGAAAGATAAACTGAAGTCCAATGGAAGCAACTTTACGGACTGGTTCCGGAATGTGAGGATTATCCTCGAAGCTACCAAAAAGGCTTATGTTTTTGATGCAGCACTTGGTGCAGAACCCGCAACAACTGAGTCTGCTGACGTTAGGAACGTTTGGCTGACTCAATCTGAGGACCACAATGTAGTTAGGTGCGGCCTCTTGCTTGGTATGGAACCTGAGCTCCAAAAGCGTTTTGAGCACCACTCGGCATATGCTATGATTGGGGAACTGAATACTTTATTTCAGACCCAAGCCCGTGCGGAGAGGTATGATGCCTCCGAAAGGTTCTTTAACTGCAAGATGGAGGAGAACAGCTCCGTTAGCGAGCACGTGCTCAGAATGTCTGGGTACGCCGACCGCCTGAGACAACTGGGAATTGAGATTCCTAATGAATTAGGCATTGACCGGGTTCTTCAGTCACTACCACCTAGCTATAAAAGTTTTGTGGTGAACTACAATATGCAAGGGATGGATAGGACACTTCCTCAGCTCCTCGCGATGTTAAAAACTGCGGAGGTGGAAATCAAAAAGGAGCATCAAGTGTTGATGGTCAATAAGACCACCAGTTTCAAGAAGGCAAAGGGTAAGAAGGGAAATTTCAAGAAGGGTGGCAAAACTGTTGCCACTCCCGCGAAGAAGCCCAAATCTGGACCTAAGCCGGATACTGAGTGCTTCTACTGCAAGGGGACTGGCCACTGGAAGCGTGACTGCCCCAAGTACTTGGCAGATAAGAAGGCTGGCAATGTCAAAGGTATATTTGATATACATGTTATTGATGTGTACCTTACTAGTACTCGTAGTAGCACCTGGGTATTTGATACTGGTTCAGTTGCTCACATTTGTAACTCGAAACAGGAGCTACAGAATAAACGAAGACTAGCAAGAAATGAGGTGACTATGCGCGTCGGGAATGGATCAAAAGTTGATGTGATCTCCGTCGGCACGCTCCCTCTACATTTATCTTCGGGATTAGTTTTAAACCTTAGTAATTGTTATTTGGTGCCTGCGTTGAGCATGAACATTATATCAGGATCTTGTTTAATGCAAGACGGTTATTCATTTAAATCAGAGAATAATGGTTGTTCGATTTATATGAGTAATATCTTTTATGGTCATGCACCACTTGTGAATGGTTTATTTCTATTAAGTCTCGATAGTAGTGACACACATATTCATAATGTTAATGCCAAAAGGTGCAAAGTGGATAATGATAGTTCAACATATTTGTGGCACTGCCGTCTAGGTCATATTGGTATAAAACGCATGAAGAAACTCCATTCTGATGGACTACTTGAATCACTTGATTTTGAATCATTTGATACATGTGAACCATGCCTCATGGGTAAGATGACTAGAACCCCGTTTTCAGGCTTAATGGAACGGGCCAGTGACTTGTTGGAGATCATACATACTGATGTGTGCGGACCAATGAGTGTTACAACGTGCGGTGGATATCGTTACTTCCTAACCTTCACAGATGACTTGAGTAGATATGGGTATATTTACTTAATGAAAAACAAGTCTGAGACATTTGAAAAATTCAAGGAATTTCAGAATGAAGTGGAGAATCATCGTAACAAGAAAATTAAATTTCTACGATCGGATCGTGGAGGTGAATATTTGAGTTACGAGTTTGGCACGCATTTAAGACAATGTGGAATTGTTTCACAACTTACGCCGCCTGGAACACCACAACGCAATGGTGTGTCCGAACGTCGTAATCGTACTTTATTGGATATGGTACGGTCTATGATGTCTCTTACTGATTTGCCACTGTCGTTTTGGGGTTATGCATTAGAGACATCCGCATTCACTTTAAATAGGGCACCATCTAAATCCGTTGAAACGACACCGTATGAATTATGGTTTGGCAAGAAACCTAAGCTGTCCTTTCTTAAAGTTTGGGGATGCGAAGCTTATGTAAAAAGGCTACAACCTGATAAGCTCGAACCCAAGTCGGAAAAATGCGTCTTCATAGGATACCCTAAAGAAACAATTGGGTACACCTTCTATCACAGATCCGAAGGAAAAGTGTTTGTCGCTAAGAACGGGTCCTTTCTAGAGAAGGAGTTTCTCTCGAAAGAAGTGAGTGGGAGGAAGGTAGAGCTCGATGAGGTTATTGAACCTTCTCTCGAATTTGAGTGTAGCGCAGCACCAGAAACTGTTCCCGTGCATCCTGCATCAGCTAGAGAGGAAGCTAATGATAATGATCATGAAGTTTTGAATGAGACAACTACTGAACTTCGCAGGTCGACGAGAACACGTAATACTCCTGAGTGGTACAATGTTCGTGTCATGAATGTCATGTTGTTGGACAACGATGAACCTGCGAATTATGAGGAAGCGATGATGAGCCCAGACTCCGAAAAATGGTTAGAAGCCATGAAATCCGAAATGGGATCCATGTATGAAAACCAAGTATGGACTTTGGTAGACTTACCGAATGACCGAAAGGCCGTTGAGAACAAATGGATTTTCAAGAAGAAAACAGATGCTGATGGAAATGTTACCGTCTATAAAGCTCGACTTGTCGCAAAAAGTTTTCGACAAATTCAAGGAGTTGACTACGATGAGACTTTCTCACCCGTAGCGATGCTAAAGTCTGTTCGGATTATGTTAGCAATTGCTGCATTTTTCGATTACGAAATCTGGCAGATGGATGTCAAAACCGCGTTCCTTAATGGTCACATTGAGGAAGAGTTATACATGGTTCAGCCCAAAGGTTTTGTCGATCCTAAGGATGCTAATAAGGTATGCAAACTTCAGCGTTCCATTTATGGGCTGAAGCAAGCATCTCGGAGTTGGAATCTCCGTTTTGATAAGGTGATCAAAGGGTTTGGATTTGTCCAAACTCACGGAGAAGCTTGTATTTACAAGAAAGTGAGTGGGAGCTCTGTAGCATTTCTAATACTGTATGTGGATGACATATTGCTGATTGGGAATGATATAGAACTTCTTAAAAGTGTTAAAGGCTATTTGAATAAAAGTTTTTCAATGAAAGACCTTGGTGAAGCAGCTTACATATTAGGCATCAAGATTTATAGAGATAGATCAAGACGCCTGATAGGACTTACACAAAGTACATACCTTGACAAAGTTTTGAAAAGGTTCAAAATGGATCAAGCAAAGAAAGGGTTCTTGCCCATGTTGCAAGGTAAGATATTGAGTAAGACTCAGTGTCCAGCTTCGGCAGAAGATAGAGAAAAGATGAATAGTATCCCCTATGCCTCAGCCATAGGCTCTATTATGTATGCCATGCTGTGTACTAGACCAGACGTGTGTCATGCTGTTAGTTTGACTAGCAGGTACCAAAGTGATCCAGGAGTGGAACACTGGACAGCAGTTAAGAATATCCTTAAGTACCTAAAAAGGACTAAAGAAATGTTTCTCGTTTATGGAGGTGACGAACAGCTCGTCGTAAAGGGTTACGTCGATGCTAGTTTTGATACTGATCCGGATGACTCTGAGTCTCAATCCGGATACGTATTTATTTTGAATGGTGGTGCAGTTAGCAGGAGGAGTTCCAAGCAGAGCGTTGTGGCAGCATCAACAACTGAAGCGGAATATGTGGCTGCTTCAGAAGCGGCACAGGAAGGAGTTTGGATGAAGGAGTTCATATCTGAACTTGGGGTGGTTCCGAGTGCGTTGGATCCCATGGACATCTACTGTGACAACACTGGTGCCATAGCCAACGCCAAGGAGCCGAGGTCTCACAAGAATTCCAAACATATTAAACGCCGGTTTCACACTATTCGTGAATATGTCAAGGATGGTGACATAAAGATTTCCAAAGTACATACGGATCTGAATGTCGCAGACCCGTTGACTAAACCTCTTCCACGAGCAAAACATGATCAACACCAAGACTCCATGGGTGTTAGATTTATTACGATGTAAACTAGATTATTGACTCTAGTGCAAGTGGGAGACTGTTGGAAATATGCCCTAGAGGTAATAATAAATTTGTTATTATCATATTTCATTGTTCTTGATAAATGTTTATTACCCATGCTATAATTGTATTGATTGAAAACTCAAATACATGTGTGGATAAATAAACAAATACCGTGTCCCTAATACACCTCTACTAGATTAGCTCGTTGATTAAAGATGGTTAAGGTTTTCTAACCATAGACATGTGTTGTCATTTAATAACGAGGTCATATCATTAGGAGAATGATGTGATGGACAGACCCAAACCTAAACATAGCTTTTGATCGTGTCACTTAAGTTTAAGTTGCTTATGTTTTATTATGTCAAGTATTATTTCTTTAGACCATGAGATCATGCCACTCCCTAGTACCGGAAGAATACTTTGTGGGCATCAACCGTCATCTCGTAACTGGGTGATCATAAAGGTGTTTTTCAGGTATCTCAGAAGGTGCTTGTTGGGTTGTATGGATCAAGACTGGGATTTGTCACTCCTTGTGACGGAGAGATATCTCTGGGCCCTCTCGGTAATATAATATCCTAATGAGCTTGCAAGCATGCGACTAATGTGTTTAGTTGCGGGGGGTATTATATTACGGAACGAGTAAAGAGAACTTGCCGGTAACGAGATTAAACTAGGTATGGCGATACCGACGATCAAATCTCGGGCAAGTAATATATCGCGAGACAAAGAGAATTGGATACTGGATTAATTGAATCCTCGACATAGTGGTTCAACCGATGAGATCTTCGTGGAATATGTGGGAACTATTATGGACATCCAGGTCCCGCTATTGGTTATTGATATTTGATCATGTCCACATGTTCTCGAACCCGTAGGGTCACACACTTAACGTTTCATGTTGCTTGGGTTAGATGAGATAAATGATGATGATATCGAATTATGATTCGGAGTCTTGGATGGGATCCTAGACGCAACGAGGAGCTCCGGAATGTTCCGGAGATAAAGATTTATATATGGAAAGTTGTTTTCAGGGTTCTGGAAAGTTTAGAATATTTTCCGGTTTTGACCGGGAAGCTTCTAGAAGGTTCCGGAGGGATCCGGAGGGTTCCACCTTGAGGCCCACCTATCCCTGGGCTAAATGGGCCTGTGAGGGAGCACCCTGGCCTTAATGGGCCGAGGGGCTAGCCCACAGGGCCCATGCGGCCAGGAGGAGAGTCCTGGCCGCGGGAGAGTCCTGGCCGCATGAGAGTCCTGGCCACGGGATAGTCCTGGCCGGCCACGCCTCCTCTACCCCTATATAAATAGAAGGGGGGGAAAGGGAGAGAGACACCCCAAGCTTTCAGTTGGATCTCTCTCCCCTGAGCCCTCCTCTCCTCCTCTTCTCACGCGCACGGCGTAGCCCTGCCCGTGAGAATATTCACCATAGTCACCACGCCGTCGTGCTGCCGGGATCTCGTCTACCTCTCCCTCTCGCTTGCTGGATCGAGGAAGGAGGAGACAACGTGAAGCTGAACGTGTGGATACCAAGGAGGTGCTGTCCGTTCGGCACTGAGATTGATCTCATTGAAAGTTCCACTACACCAACAACGATCTCGTGATCGTAACGCTTAGCGGTCTACGAGGGTATGGTGTTCATGATCCCTCTCGTTACATACATCTAGTATATATATTCTTGGGTTTTCTTCCGCACTTCTCGTAGGAAATTTTTTTGTTTCCTATGCAACGAACCCAACAAGAATAAGGGTAAAAGGCATTCCCCTTCCACCCTCCTCCTTATATAGGCTGAATCCGGCCGAAGAATCCGGGCCGCAAGATTCTTATCTTGGCCACGTGTCACACATCGATTAGGAAGTGAAGCGGTGAAAACAGAAACGACCACCCATGTTTCGGGCGCAAGAATCGATGAAATCATTATGCCTTATTTACTGCACGAAGTGTGATCGTTTTCCCATTGACGCACGCCAACGGTGCGCCTAGCTGTCAGGCTAGACTGTGCACCCGGTAACATCGGTTGACCCAATGGCTCTTCACGTTCAATAGGTACGTCATCAGTGACGGAGTTTGACTCAAATATCATGACTCTAAAGCTATCTCTCATATAGAGAGGTGGAGTTTTACCATAAGAATGTTGAGACTCGTTTTGAGTCTCGATTATGAATACTAAGACTCTCATTCGAGTCGCGAATTAACCAGTTGAGACTTCATACAGTCACCTATTGTTTATTCTTTACTTACAACAGTAAAATCAGGGTAATGACTCTGACTCAAGACAGTTGATTTCATATAGTCGACTCAAGTGAGTCGCACCAGCTGCGTCACCTCAAATGTTTATGCTCATTCACATAACAATAAGCCTCTTGGATTTTGTCCAAAGAGCCTGGAGCCGCACCAGCTGCGCTGCTCTAGTAAACTCCATGCTCATTGCATGAAGATAAGCCTCATGGATCATTCCATCGAGTCTGAAATTGTACCAGCTGCGTATTTCAGTAAATCCATGCTCATTGCATGAAGATAAGACCCGAAAGTTCTCTTACGGGCCTAGAGTCGTACCAGCTACGTTATTTCCAGTCAAATCCATACTCATTTTATGAAGGTAAGTCCTAAAAATTAGGCCTGGATATGCATCGGTTGCATCTCTCCAGTAACAATTCTCACTAAAGGGTCGCTCCCTGCAACCATGTTCATTACATGAACGTAAGACCAGTAGGCTTTCTATAGGGCTTGGAAACGTACCAGCTGTGTATTTCCAGTATAAGTAATCTTGACGAATGAGTCGAGTACTTCAAAACTAGAATTTGACTCTATAAGACCCCAGCAGGCTAAGTCGAAATTCGCGAGTCACCGGGTTGGAGCCCGGGGACTCGAATGCCGATTAAATCTAGTGTTGTTTTCGCCCTAGAGCGATTAACTGGACTCGACTTCTCGAGTATCTGGGCGCATTAAGAAAATATCCCTATGACTCCTGCTCACCACTTTGATCCACTATCCGATCATATTGTGAAACTATCATTTAACAGTTAAGCAATAAAGCATCAGCTCAGACACTTTGCGAGTCAAAAATACTTCTCATTCGTAGTACAAATCGATGAAACCCTAAGTTTGCAGCATTATGCAACTGGCTCAATAGCAGAATAAACTCATTCTTTACGGGGAAAAGTCCTAGTCGAGTCTTCGACTCAACCAGGCACTTGGGGGCTATTGACGTGGTCATGACTAACAACGTACTCGAATCGAGTATACCCGGTACAGCCCAGCTGGGAGCCCACAAGGAAGCCTACTTCGACTCCAGGAGTTTACATGCCAAGTCTTGCGATTCAAGATAAGGAAGATTAATTAGAGTGTATCTCCTCATTGTAACCGACTTGGACCAGGAGGGGGAGCGAAGAGGACACCCCAACTTAGATAGAAGTTGCCTAGACGCACTCGATGACTCTGAGCATCTAGACTCTGCGGCACCCCATTGTAATCGACTCATCAATACAGATTCGACAAGCAGGACGTAGGGGTATTACCTCATCGAGGGCCCTGAACCTGGGTAAATCGTGTCCCCTGTGTCCTTGTTAGCCGACGAGTTCACTAACACACACTCGAAATCTTTCCTTGGTACAAGTCCATCAATATGGACATTGTCGAAGTCACATTATTCCTTCTCATTAACAAATAGGCATGTGTTGGAAAATCATATAATTGATTTTAACGCCAAACCAAGAACATGCAGAGTTTTGAAAATGTTTTCTCAACTATAAGATTAGAAAAGTCACGTTATTCCCACTCTTAATAAGTGTTGCAAAATCATCTTCACACGACGATGTCATGTTACCCTCTCCTCTTTATTTGAACATTTACTTTGGAAATGAAAAGAGGATACCAACATAAGAATCGCTCAATACATAAGTGAAATATTAAATACGTTTTCCAACTGTATACTTGGGAAAGTCATATTATTCCCTCTCTTTAACATTTAATAAATATTTGGAAACATTCCAACTTGATTCAATAATTCCAACGATGCTCTCAAATGGTCATGGCATCCAAATTGGAAATTTGGGATATCATAAATCATTTATCAGATCCTTCAAAAAGGAATACGACTTATTAGTATCTTGAAATCCCATGTAATAACATAGGACGCCAAATGGATAAGAATTAAATATTTTTAAATTCAAAGAAAACCTATCAACCATGTGATATAATTTGGATACTCATATTAATCCACTCTTTTGTTTAAAATTCAAACATGTTGAGAAAAATTCAAACAAGTCCTGAAAATTTTAAATTTTTTCAAAAATTCTCAACCAAAATATGTTAACATCAACCAAATTAGATAAAATAATTAATATTAGTTAACATTCCAAAAGGGGAAAATTTTGGGATGTTACATCTCGGGTGACCAACCAATGACCCAGGCTATTAAGCCCACTGGGTCGGACCCGAAGGCTTCGGTTCCCTCAATCGCTGTTGAGACGTTTGAGCCTCAGGTAGCGATGCCTGAGGCGCCTTCTCCAGTGAGTGGGGAGCGTCAACTCTAATGGTTGCCCCACTCATCGACTCGCTTCGAGAGCCACGGAGCCGAAACGGCTCCCTCGACTTCAGCTTTTCACGTATGTTTCGAGTTCTTTTACGAAGTAAATTTCTTTTGTTAAAGAATTTTACTCTCCTGGTGGCAGTATAAGTCAGATGCTGACGCAATCACGGTTGCAGTCGATCATCCGCTCCATAACGGAGTTTGTTGATCGCTATGAAGGGGTGACGGCTGAGCGAGATAAGCTTCGCCGAGACTTGGAACGAAGCCAGCAAGAGCTAAGGTCTGCTCAAGGTAATACTTCCAGCCCAATCCTTTTGAGTCGAAAAACTATTGTATCTTACTGTTTGTCGTCTAGATCTCTTTTCTCAGGCTTACTCCCTCAAATATGCCGCCGAGCTTCAATCCAAAAGTTTGAAGAATAAGCTTGTTGATCTGGCCAGGGAGTCGGCAGAGAAGACGGAGGCTGAAAAAAGCCTCGCGCAAGAAGCTTCGGATACCCTTCTCGCCAAGGAGGCCGAGACAGAGAAGACGAGAACCGTCTGACTCCAATGAGTCATCGGTCCTCTCGCAGGTAAGAATATCGTAGTTGAATCCACTTGTTTGCATACATTGATAATGCTTTGGCTCTTTTGCAGGCCTGCTTTGCTTGTCCGGTTTCTTGCCCTCGAGTGAGAATTCACTCGACAGGGTGATCGACGTTGCGGCAAGCGTCTACTCTAGAGCGGCGACTGGGATCCAGGGAGCTTCCAGGGTGCTCACCGGTTTGTTCGGGAAGATGTTTCCTGACGAGCCGGTGCCGGAGTCGCTAGGAAAGCTCATAGAATTTTTCAACGCTGACACGGATTCCCTGGACGAGTTCAGCCGGGTTCAAACCAACTCCGGTGCAGAGTCGACGTTCGTGTTAGCGTTAGCACACGGCATCGGCGAGGACGTGCTGCGGAAGGTGGCTTCGGGCCCTCCGTTGTTACCCAGTGGGGAGGAGGTGGCTTTGACGCCTTACTTCCAGCTTGGGGAAGAACTGGCGGCCCAGCTGTCGGCTCAGCTAGGGAGCACGACCTCTGAGGGAGAAGCGGCTCCACCATCGTCGGCTCCTGCACCGAGCCAGGAGGTGGGCCAAGCTTGAAGCTTCGACTTCTTAAGCTTTCTCCTGTCCTCTTTGTAATTTCCCTTTTTTGTATCGTCCTTGCTCGAATGTGAGCATTATGAATAAAGAAACATCCATGTAACTTTGCACTCATCTGAGTCGGACTCCTTGCTTCTAGTTAGGAGTGATGTCTTTGAATCCTTCTCGGGACTAAAAGGAGTATTTCTCTTCTGCAACGGCAGAACGAGCTCGTGACTCTTACAGTCGAGGTAGGCACCGAGAAAGTTTTGACACCTGAGTCGAATATCACGAGTGCTGCGGTCTCAGCTGAGATGCTCCCCTCGAAAACCGTGGAGTCGACGGCTCCAAAGGAGGTTACTTCCTTGGACAAGACTCGAAGCGAACTAGAGCTCCTTCATCGATGCCTCCAAGAAGCCGAAACTCGAGCCAAAGGCTCGATAATGCAAAGTCGGAGAGCCATGAGCGAGTTGCAGATTGCCAAGACCAAGTTAATGGCGGCTGCCGCCCGTGAAGAGTTTATCTTCGAGGAGCTTCGCAGGCTGAGTTCTCAGCTTCAATGTGAGTCGCTGCCTCCTTTTTGCTTGGATCTTCTTCTTTTTGACTTGTGCTTTACAAACATGAGTTGTTTGCAGATATGCAGACCGACCCGCGAGCCGAGCAAGATCGGGTAAACAGTGCCCTAAATGCTCACCAAACGATCGGTCGATTGATCATCGTTCTGGTCTGACCGAGCGAGGGGTCATGACCTGATGCTTTTGGGAGACCGCATAGACCAAAACAGAAGCTTCTTCGATTCTCACTTAGGGACTTTGAAGGCGATTCATCTGTCATTCTGGCCCTTGGAGGAGGTGCCCAAGAGCTGAGCAAGCTGACCCGAAAGCTTGGGCAAGATAGCATCTTTCGGGAGCTGATGTACCGTCAGCTAGTCCGGGGGGCGAAGATAGCCCTGCCGTTTGTGTGGGTCCAGCACCCTCGACTCGATCTCAGCCGAATCTCGGAGCTTCCTGGTGGCCCGGGCGATGAAATCGATCTGCAATCACATTTCAATGCTATTTACGAGCAGGCGGCAAGAACCATCGGCAGGCGTTACTGGAAGGAAGAAGACCTTATAGCTCGACAACGTCGACCGCCGAGTCCACAGTAAATAGTAGTAGTATAGATTCTACCGGGTGCGCGACTAGTTCTCCAGGTGGGAGTAGCCCCCGAGTCTGGTGATGACTGTTTGTAGTGGTGACCGGATTCAAGTTATGTCCTGGAAGATTGTATCTTGACCGAGGGCCATTTTTGTAGAAAGAGCTTTTATAATTATAATTGAGTATGAATGTGAATTTGAACTTGGAGACTCCCGGTGGGAGTGACGCTTAGATCCTTTATCCTCCCTTGAATCTGAAAAGTGCAGGAACGCGAGTAACATTTACCGCGTGCGTGACGAGCACTCCCGGTGGGAGTAGCCCCCAGGCCCGGGGTCGACTACGAGTAGTCGGGCGTGGACCCAAGTGAGCTTTATTTGCATGGTGAAGCGATCCCCCCCTCCTTACAGGGTTCGATCTCTGTGCTTACAGTGCTAGTCCCTGGATCGACTCGCTAACACACACATTTTCAAGATGTAATATCAAGATACAATGGTCAAAAGTATATTACATCGTATTGATCCAGAATTAAATAGTACCTTACATATTGCGTAACCTCATGGGTTAGCTCAAGAGAAAAATAAAATCTTGCAGCGGAAGGCAGAAGATACAGGAGTCCCATAACTGTTGGGAATATGCCCTAGAGGCAATCATGTATGATGTAATTCCCAATGTATTCATAAATATTATTAAGTTGTCCTTGTTTGAACATCTAATATGTATCATTGAATATGTGATTTGATTGTGGAACTATGTATTCATGTTGTTCATACTAAATAGTCCTTAGTCATTGAGGTTGTGCTGGACACATAACCTAGACTAATGTGAAAGTTGGCTGATGACTCGGTTCCACTTGTCATGGGCATGGTGATGTCATTCCAGCTTACACGGACTCGGCTAAAGAGTTTAGCGAGTCGGACTGACCCATATTGAGATGCAACGAGTAGGTCGTCATTTGCATGTCTCAATCATTGTAATCCTTAGACCTGAGGTTATCGCACAATCCGAGTTGTGGATCACCAACTTAGGTTCTGTCAAACGTTGTTCCGTAACAGGGCAGTTATAAAGGCATAGTTCAGGTTGACTGAGAATCAAGCTGTGTGATGTGGATAACCAAGATGAGATTTTGCCCCTCCGACTGGAGAGATATTCTCTGGGCCCTCTCAAGTGATATGATTCGGGAAGCATGGCCATGAGCGACTTGGTTAACTGTTAACCGGGTCGATCGACTAAGAGTTAGTCGGATGAATCGTATATCACAGATCGAGAAGAGAGTTGAACTATTAAAGGGATGACGATTAATCGCCTATAGTTTGACAAGGTATATCATGAGGCAAAAGGGACTAAGATGTATGTCACATTGGAAGGTACGTCGTCATGACTCGATGGTACTTGGGAGTCGGCACGTTCTGCTAGGAGCCGCTACCGATTGATCGATTGAGAGTCGGACTCCAATCATGTCCAAGTCGCCATGAGCCTGCGGGGTCACACACTTAAGAGCGGGAGCAAGTATTTGGTCGGGTTGGACCCGAACTGGAATTGGGCTGACAACGCGAGTTGGACTCGCAGAGTGGATGGGCCACAAGTGCTGGAGCCCACTTCCACTCGGTATATAAGCAGGGGCGTGGGATGCCTAAGGTACAAGGTTTTTCCACTCTCATGCGTTGAGAACCCTAGCCCTATTCAGTCCAACCGTCGCACCGGACCTAACAGTCCGCCGCCGGAGCTCCTCCTCGCACGTGTGGATACCGGCAGAGGTGCTGTACGTTCAGCACTTCGACGATCGTGGGATGGGATCGGCTGGATCAGATCGAGGGACTGCACTGCATCAAGGCGCCGCATCGATAATCCGCAACTGTGCGTCTAGTGGTAATCCTCGTGGCCTTCTACCTCAGCTAGATCTTGGGAGTTCGCGTAGGAAAAGTTTTTGTTTATCTCTACGCGCCCCTTCAATAACAACTCCACGGTCGAAACAGGTTGGAATGTAAACTCGCAACCCTAACAATTCGTACCTCACTCTTCACCTGGTTCACCAGCAACATTTAAACGTTGCAGCCACTAGGAGGTCAATACATTGAAGTTATTGACACGTTCACCAAAAGGTTATAACAGATCCTATCAAGTACATGCAGTATTTGGCAAAGTGGGGGTTTGGCTATTTGCATAAAAGCGTCAATGTTTCATGCTATCATTTTTAAACAAATAGTTTTGAATTCTATTGGACACGGGGGGTAGAAACACCCATGCTCCTATTAGCCTAGGCACATGGAGTAGATACATCAATGCTCTTACCCAGTTCAATCCATTCATTTTATTATGAAATTGGAATGAGTGAGACCTTCCTTACAACCCCAATATCTAGTTGCTCATAATTGTCCGTAACCGGGGACACGGCTAAGTACTTAGTTTGATACTCTCGAGAGGTGGTACACTTTACCCACAAGAAATCGACGTGTTAATCCCTTGCTGTCCTAAGGGTAGAGTAGCAACGGCATCGATTATAGGAATTTTCAGAACATATTCCCCCAAACCACCTGAGGGACGCGTTCCAACCTACACTGCTACATACCGATGTCACCTCGGATCCAGGTTCATATTTCTTACATCCATCCTGGCAGAGCCCATAATACCATGTGGTTGTACTGGAAGTTACTAAACAGGAAACTAGTCCAGTCTCTGGTTACCCCGGGTGGCATTCCTCAGTTGCAACGCAGGCGCTCCCATAGGAATGGTGAGACGACTCATAGAAATGGACCTGACGTCGCATACATCTCCAATTCCTCAAAGCAGCCCACTCAGGGTGGTTCATTGAATTACTTCTTTTGACATACACTAGGAAAACCATATTCTAATTCAATAGTATCACATTGTAATAATACCACCCTCGTATATTATCATAGCATAGCATTTTACTACTACGTTGGCAATTGGTGGTGAGGACATGGCAAGGGTATCCTATACTACTAGGAGAGATCATAGCTAGCATAGATACAATAATAATCCTAACAATGCAACTAATAAAAACTAATGCATAATAAAAATAATAGGATGATGGTCAAAGTGAACTTGCCTGATTAGTGTCTTTGTACTCTTCTTCTTTTTGATACTCACAGTTACCGCACTCTGTATGATGTATCGCGAAGAACGAAAAGCAATAATAAATAACCATTCGCCAACTCCAAATCATAACTCCAAATAAAGAACCAAAGCAATATACAAAGTTTAAATTAAACAATACCTAACTACTATTAGGTTGTCCTAGGCATAGATCTAAGAGGTAGGAACAAGGTTGGGACAAAAGAGGAGTTGGAACGGAATTGATTTGGTAACCTACGGGCTGTTAACAGATACAATTTTCTAGGAGTCATGGGCTATGCTAGATGAACTTAAAAAGGTGCACAAAGTGGTCCAAAATCAAGAGTTGGATTTATTCTTCTCAACAAATAAAGAAATAACTGGTTTGAAACTATGGATCAACATGTATGGGCTTTGGAACATTGCTAATCAATAAGACAGTGTTAGCCGATACAAAGTTTGGTTGGGCATGGACTAGTGTGGATTTGTGGGAAAAAGTGCACCAAGTGGTCTAAACTGCAGATCATGGTGTGCTCTACACAACACATAAATAATCGGCCGAAAAGGGACTATGGTTCACAAGATACAAGGCCCGGAATGAAGCTACTCAAAACAGTACTGTTTTTCTGTCGCGACAGAAAAACGGCTAAGGAGTCATCAAACTTGGAGCCAAGATGAAGGACCATGGAAGTCGTGACATCAATGATGAATGGATCAAGCGTCTATCCATTGAAGCCATCTCCCCACACCGTGAGGTCCACGCCTCAATGATTAGGCAAAGAACGGATTTTTATAGCTTGACACCAAGTCAAGTTATGGGAGAGTTTGTGGCAATGGACATCCTTAAGAAGACTTCCGAGGAGAACCTTATTCGAGCCAAGTACCTTACCCAACACTCCAACTTTGCATTGAAGGCCAACGTGACTCCCACTTCTATTTCAAGTGAAGCATCTCAACAAGAAGAATTCGAGATCACGGAAGAAAATTGCAACTATGAGTTTAATGATCACATGAATCTTGCAGCTCAAGATTTTTGGAAGAACAAGAAGTTTGTCAAGACCAACACCTTCAACCCCGACAACTACAACGCCAACACCTACAACAACAAGGGAGCTTCAAGATCCAAGCCCAAAAGTCAAAGATCTCGTAAATGTTATAATTGTGGAACCAATGTCCATTTGTTGCAGATTGTCCCTATGAGAAGAGGGAGGAGAATGGCGGTCGTCTCGTCCTTAAAGGGAAGATCAAATCCTCCTTCAACAAGAAGCCAACGAAGAAGAGGCAACCAAGAATGCTTCTTGTCCAAGAAGAATATACTTTAGGTGAGGAAGATGATCATGAGGAAAAGTCTACGAAGAGGGCAAACATTGCCATTGCTCCTTCACTTCCATCTCTCTTCAACGCCCCCGAGGAGAACAAGAACCACCCACCCAAGTGCCTTATGGCCAAGACCACTTCGGTAATCCCTCCTCCCATTCCTAAGAGTTTATCTCTATTTGATTATGTGGAGAAGAGTAGTGTTGTTAAGCAAAACTTGAATGGGTTTGAGATTTTCATGGCAAGTTTAGAAGGTGAGACCAAGATGAGGCTTGAGGACCTCTTGGAAAGATTAGGTGAAGCTCAAGCTATAATTGCCGAACATGATGAGCTCATGGTTGAAAAGGTGAGACTTGAGTGCGAGGCCGCTCATGAGATTGCGGAGCTTAATGAAGCTCTTGAGGAAGAACAGCCAATAGATAAGCAATTGAGGAATCTCTTACCAAAGAGCTTTCTAAAGTTAAACATTCCTATGATCATGCTACTTCTCTTGCTAATGAATATTGTGCTAAAATTAGTAATATAGAGGATGGCCATTCTAGACTTCTTGAGGACTTTGACAAATTTGGAAAGGATCACAAGTCCTTGACAAGTGAGTACAAGTCTTTCAAAGATTCTTGTGATCATCTTCTATATTCTCTTGTTAAGGGATTAATTTCTTATGATAAAGATGCTTCAACTAACCCTTGTTGCAAGCATACATTCATGATTGAGGAGAATGCTAGGTTAAAGGCCCAACTTGAGAAGGGTCTAGCCACTTGTATCCAAGGGGAGAAGAACCTCCATGATCTTTTAAATGATCATAGAAAAGCTTTTGGATTGGAAGTAATTGGGTATAATCCCAATGAGAAGAGCAACAACAACAAGAAGGCCACGGCTCCTCCCTACACTAATATTTCTTTTGTAAAGGAAGGGGAGGCGGCCAAGGAGAAGCCAAAGAACAATAAGGGTGGCAAGGCCACTTATGATAATAGTGCCGGGGATTTCAATCCCTCATATGTTCTTTGTCGTACTAATGATGGCCATGTTTATGCCAAATTTGTTGGTTCTCCTTATGAATATGTTCATTGGTCTATTTGGGTTCCTAAGACCCTTGTTGCTAATGCTAAAGGACCCATTCAAAGATGGGTACCTAAAACCAAAGCTTAAACTTGTAGGAGGTTGCTTCCGGTGGATCTTCATGGATAGTGGATAGTGGATGCACTAATCATATGACCGGCATCAAAGAGTTGCTTGTGGACACCAAAATGAGCACATCAAGGTCCAAGCCTGTTACATTTGGAGATTCTTCGAAATCAACGGTATTGGGACTAGGCAAGGTTGTCATTTCTCCGGATACGTCCATTGAGAATGTCATACTTGTTTAGTCCCTTTCATACAGTTTACTTTCGGTACTTCAACTTGCACATATGGGTTTTTATTCTTTCTTTGGAACAACAAGTGTGACCCTTTTGCGGAGCAAGACTCTTAAAGTAGCCTTTGTTGGATATGGGGAAGGTGGTATCTATGTGGTAGATTTTGGTAAGAAACACACTAGAGAAGAAACATGTCTAATGGCTAAAGTTGATGTGGGTTGGCTATGGCATCGCCGACTAGCCATGTCAATATGAGATCTTTGCAAAGCCTCCTCAAAGGCGAACATGTGCTAGGACTAACCAATATTTCATTTAATAAAAACCGTGTGTGTAGTGCTTGTATTGAAGGCAAATTACATGAGAAGGCACATCCCCACAAGACAATTATCACTTCAACGAGGCCCTTGGAGTTTCTTCATTGGGATCTCTTTGGTCCTCCTACATATGACAATCTTGGTGGTAAGAAATATTGTTTGGTGATTGTTGATGACTATTCTAGGTAGACATGGGTATATCTCTTCAAGCACAAGAGTGAGACCCAACAAATCGTCATCGACTTTACCAATGAAGCTCAACGCCAATACAACGCAAAGATTATGGCTATAAGAAGCGACAATGGCTCCGAGTTCAAGAATTACACCATGATTGAGTTTTTGAGTGATGAGGGTATTAAAAGACAATACTTCGCTGTCTATACCCCTCAACAAAATGGTGTAGCCGAGAGGAAGAATAGAACTCTCATGGATGCGGCAAGGATTGGTGGAGTTTAGGTCTCCACACAACTTTTGGGCCGAAGCAATCAACACCGCATGCCATGCTACCTATCGCCTCTATCTCCGCAAGATTTTGGACAAGACACCTTATGAAATTCTCACAGGACGCAAGCCCAACCTCAAGTACTTCCGGGTATTCAGTTGTAAGTGTTTCATGCTTAAGAAAGGTGTTCGTTTGTCTAAATTTGAGCCTAAGACTTATGAGGGTATATTTGTTGGCTATGCATCTAACTCCCACGGTTCTAGAGTCTACAATAAATCCACCGGATGTGTTGAAGAATCTTGTAATGTGGAGTTTGATGAGAATAATGGCTCTCATGTGGGGCAAGTTGATGTTGTGAATGTAGATGATGAAATTTCTCCCCAAGCCATACGAAGAATGGGCATAGGTCAAATTATGCCCGTTGAGGAACCTCGTATGGAAGAAGGAGAAGGACAATGCTCTACTCAAGTCGAGCCTTCATCTTCACAAGATCCACAAGCGAACCAAGAACAAGAACAAGTCCCTCATGTGGATGAACAAGTTGATCAAGGGCAAGATCAAGCAATTGTTGAAGTTGGTGATCCTTCACCAAATGATGCCCAAGATCAAGATCTTCAAGATGTCCAAGCTTCCATTGAGCCTCCAGAATAATCTCAAGAAGCTTTGGAATGTCGTGCCATGAAGATCACCTCACGACTTCAACGGTAAGATCATACCTTGGACAATGTCCTAGGAAGTGTGAGGAAAGGGGTAACGACACGTAAACAATTAGCTAACTTTTGTGAATATCATGCTTTTGTTTCTTCTGTTGAGCCCCAAAAGGTACAAGATGCACTCGACGATCCGGATTGGCTTAATGTCATGCATGAAGAATTGAATAACTTCGAGCGCAATAATGTTTGGTCATTCGTGGAAAGACCAAAAAATTGCAAGAATGTCATTGGGACCAAATGGATACAAGGAAAATGCCCTTGGTCTAGTGACAAGGAACAAGGCAAGATTGGTGGCTCAAGGTTTCTCCCAAATCGAGGGTATTGACTACGGTGAAACTTTCGCTCCTGTTGCTCGTTTTGAATCTATTTGTATCTTGCTTGCATATGCATCGCATCATAACATTACTTTGCAACAAATGGATGTGAAAAGTGCATTTCTAAATGGTCCACTAAATGAGTTGGTGTATGTCAAACAACCACCGGGTTTTGAGAACCCTCAATTTCCTAACCACGTGTACAAACTTGATAAAGCCCTCTATGGTCTCAAACAAGCACCTCGAGCTTGGTATGAGCACCTAAAGGAGCTACTAGAGGATCGTGGCTTTGAAATTGGGATGATTGATCCCACTCTTTTTACTAAGATGGTTGGTGGTGATTTGTTTATATGCCAACTATATGTTGATGACATCATATTTGGTTATACTAATGGTGTGTTCAATGATCAATTTGCTAAGCTAATGACCGAAAATTTTGAGATGTCTATGATGGGTAAATTGGAATTCTTCCTTGGATTTGAAATCAAGCAATTGAGAGGTGGAATCTTTATTAATCAAGCCAAATACACCCAAGACATGCTAAAGAGATTCAAGATGGATGATGCCAAGAAGGCCAAGACCCCAATGCCTGCATCAAATTCTATTGTTCTCGATCCCAATGGTAAAGATGTGGATCAAAAGGTATATCGTTTTATGATTGGTTCTTTGCTTTATCTTTGTGCATAGAGACCAGATATTATGTTGAGTGTGAGTATTTGTGCAAGATATCAATTCGCACCAAAAGAATGGCACTTAGTGGCGGTCAAAAGAATCTTTAGATATTTGGTTCATACCCCAAACTTTGGATTATGATACCCCAAAGGATCAAGTTTCAAGCTCATGGGTTATTCGGATTCAGATTGGGCGGGAGACAAAGTGGATAGGAAGTCAACTTCCGGAACTTGCCAATTTCTTGGTAGGTCTTTGGTGAGTTGGTCTTGTAAGAAACAAAATTGTGTGTCTCTCTCCACTACGGAAACCGAGTATATAGCCGCCGCAAGTTGTTGTGCACAATTGTTATGGATGAGGCAAACATTATTGAACTATGGAATCACTTGTGAAAGTGTGCCTCTTTTATGTCACAACGAGAGTGCAATCAAGATAGCCCACAACCCCGTGCAACATAGCAAGACGAAGCATATTAAGATTCGTCATCACTTCATTCGAGAGCACGTGGCCCGTGGTGATATTGATCTCTCTTATGTTGCCACCGGTAAGCAACTAGTGGATATCTTCACGAAGCCACTTGGTGAAGCAAGATTTCGAGAGTTAAGGCATGAGCTAAATATCCTAGATTCTAGTGTTGTGGTATGATAAACTTGCACCGGTACCCACGGTTAACATTTGTCTAGTTAGGATGTCCGCATGGATGTAGGGGGAGCATAGCTCAATTCATGGACAAATGCTACTCTTACTATGCTAACATTAATATTTTACATTGAGCTTCAATGTGAGTTTTGAGTCTTGAGCCAAGGAATATATATTCGTGGTGTCAAGCTCATACATGCTCAGATATGACTTTTGGGAGGTTGGTTCTTTTCAATTCCTTGCAAATCTTATATATAGTCAAATATGACATTGTATGTCTATCTATGGAAATGCACTCATAATTGGTATTTTGAATTTGCTTCTTGCAATTTGAGTGTATAATGCCATAATATAATCCCAACTTTGTGTGATCCAACCCAGGCCATCTTATCTAGAAACTTTCTACTCTAAATGCTCAAAAGTTTTTGTTGCTTTGAAACTGTGTTATGCTTTTGGGTGTGCCAGAACTTCCGTCCTCCTGGCGGAACTTCCGGTCGGGGAAAATCCTGCTAAGTGAAAGAGGCCGACCGAGTGGGGGTTTTCCCCTTCACTCTAGCCCGACCCCCTCCCTCTCTCTTGTTCTCCCCCACACCCTAGGAACCAAATACTCCAAAATTTCTTGGATTCAACCGGAAAGATCCGGCTGCTTTCTTCAGATCTGCAACCAGGACGTGATTCCCTTCGATCTCCACCATGGTGAAATCAAGCAATTCCTCTTTCCTCTCCTTCTAGGTATTGTTTGAATCCTTGGATGATTGTGAGAAATTAGGGTAAATTTCTTGGTGGAATTCCTTTGTTGTGTTGCATATAAGGACTAGGCTAGTTGGATTTGAGATTGTATGGCTAGATTGTTGAGGGATTGGAAGTTAGGGTTCGTCCCATGTCTGCGTGACACCGGAACTTCCGGTTTTGACCGGAACTTCCGGTCAGGTGGAACTTCCATCTTCTCACCGGAACTTCCGGTCCCTGGACAATTTTTCTGTACAGCCTTGGCTCCAATTGATCGATTCCTTGTTTCTACAATCCTGAGCACTTACCTATTGTCCCTCGTATTACTTTCTGTTTCACAGGGGGTGCTAGTTCTCGTCAAGACAAGGGCAAGGATCATGTCATCCCTCCTTTTCCCAAGAAGCTCTCAACTAAGAAGAGGGCAGAGATTGTTATGAAAGAGCACGAGCGTGAGCAGTTGAACCTCGCCAAGTCCAAGTCCTCTCGACGGAAGTCCACTTCCAAGGCTCAGCCTAAATTTCCCATCAAGCATTGGCCTGAGCAAGCTTTTTCAGAGGAAAGGTTTGCCAATCCTTATGTGAAGGACCCAGATTCAGATCTCAAGGATAACAATCATGACTTCCACACCGGTTTTTAGATTCGTATCTTTGAAGAGATTTATATGCCTCCCAAGACCAAGTGTGTCCCTCAATGCTCAATCAACATAGAAGCTATGCAAGCCAACAAGAAGTACTTTGGGGAAGCGTTGTCTATTTGTGAGAAGCTCAACTTATTCCCTATCATGACTGTGAAACAACCATACAATGAATACCTTATGGCTCAGTTTTATGCCACGGTTCACCTAGAAGAGCTAGAAGAGCTAGAAGAGCAGAACATTCGCAGAGTTTCATGGATGTCGAGGAGTCACTTTTGCACTGCTTCCCTCCTTCGTTGTGAGAACGCCGGACACTCCACTCCTTCAGGCTTTCGCCCTCATGACCATGATGCTACTAGCAAGAAAGTGTTGAAGCCACTTTATTTGGAAGGAAGAGTTCGTCTTGGAGGGACCAAGTTTCTGAAGCCCACCTATGACATCATGCAACTCAAGCATTACTCAATCATACACTCAATCATTCATAAAACGGTTTTGAAAGATATGGCAAAACACACTTGTTCATGATGGGACACTGCCCATAAAGAGTACGGAAAATGCAATCGATCTACATTGCCATACACATAGGTTGTAGGGTCAATGACTAACTCACAAAACTGATAACTAAAATAACTGACTAAAACTGACAGGCATCGAGACTAGGGAGGTGTGGCTGTCGTCGTGGCCCCGTTCACCCTCTTCCTCTTGGAGCGGGTGTTGGTGGCAAGGGTGTCCATCTCGTGGACCTCCTGGGGCTCCTCCTCCTCAGTCAGCACTACCTCCTGAGGTACCACCTCCTGATCCTACGGTGGAGGTGGGGCCTGGTCTGGTGCCGTTGCGGCAGCTGGTGCTGGCTCGGCGGCGGCTGCGGCTGCTGCCTCAATGAAGGCCTTGAACTGCTCGCAGTAGTAGCGAGCCAGGTCTCTCTCGTACTTCAGCTGGTCAATGGCGTCTCCCATGTTGAGGATAGTGTTCTGTAGCAATGCCTTATCCTCCTGCCATTGGGTCTTCTCCTCCAGCAGATGACCGACTAGCTTCTCAGTATCGTCAGTCCTGGTCATCTCCTCACCAAGGCAGTTCTCCAGATCCTCGGTGTTCTTCTCCATGCTCTCGAACTGGGCAGCCACCTAGGACACCTCCTGGTCGTCGGCTGCTGGCATGGCCTGACACGTGTGGTTCCGCCTTCCAAAGAGAAGGAAGGGGGAGTCCTCGGGAAACTCGTGCCGATAGTCCCGGCACACCTGCGCGAAGGCGCACTGCATGGCGAACTGAATGCCTTGCTCGAAGGTGGGGTAGCGGGCGATGAAGGTGATATCCTGAGTGGCAGGCGCGATCTCACGCCCGCAGATCTTCGCCTCAATCTCCCACTGTGGTTGCCATCCTTCTGGCACAGCGGACTCGACTCGGCCTCTGAACCTGGGTGGTGGCAGGTCAAGAGGCGCACATTGTGCCGCCAAAAGGGCACTGAACAACTGGTCGTCGTCCGTGGAGGGGTAGTAGACTCGGGTAAACGGCGGTACGTTGCCAAAAGGTGTTGCGCTTCCCATCTATAGAAAACAAGAAGGAAGGTAAGAGATTACCAGTGACATGATCAAAATGGTCGGATGTATGTAAAATAAAATAGAAGTAAGTAGAGTGGGTATAAAGTGTTAAAATTTAATATAAATGTGGGATTGCAAAATAAAATTGGATGCATAATAATATGTGAATTATAGTGGTGGGTGGTATATTAAAATAAATATGTATCTGTGGTATAATAAAAGAAACATGCATCTGTGGTATAAGGCATAGTATTTGGTGTATATGTAGAAATAAAAACAATAAACATGTCATGCATATGTAAGATATAAATGCAATGATTTAGATGAATAGGGATAACGAGTAAAATATATGTATATATATAGATCAGATAGGGATATGCCTTTATAGGGACGCGGTCGGCGAGGCGCGGGAGGCACGGGACGAGGAGATCACGGCGGTGAGCGCGTGGCGGCGAAGAAGGTAGGCACGCGCGCGTTGCGGCAGAGATCCGAGGCTTTCCCCGCGGAGAAGACGACTCCGACAGGTGGGCCCCACCTGTCGGTGGCTCGGCGCGGTCGGAACCGGGCCGGTTCGGCCCTTTTGGCCGGGCCGGTCCGGTTTCTTCCCTTTTTTTTTCCTTTTAGCCTTTTCTTTTTTCCTTTTTCTCATTTCTTTGATATCTTTTGATTTTGGAAAATCATGTTTTGTCATGATTCAACTTTTGGGAGTAATTTCCCCTAAAAATAAAATATCTAAAAATACATTTGCCCTCTAAATGCCTTTAGGGCTATATAACTATTTAAATAAAATAGTTTTTCAACTCCAAATAACTATCCAAAAATTATGGGATTGCTTATTTATGCAATAAACCCCTTTTGTAAATAAACCCTATTGGTTTGAAGATCCGAAGCTCAAATGGGTGTAAACCCTAGGGTTTAAATTGAAATAAAATCTTTTCAAAGCCTTTTGAGATTCAAATTTGAATTCAAATATGTAATTGTGGCATGATGCTTATGGATGCAATGCACATGTAAAAGTTTGAAATTTTTGGGATGTTACAGACCTAAGCCCCTTAAGATGAATCTCGTCCTCGAGATTCGGCATTGTTAGCAAAGAGGTGTGGGTGGTCTTCTCGAACATCATCTTCGTGCTCCCAAGTAGCTTCCTCTTCAGTGTGATGGTCCCACTGAACTTTGCAAAACTTGATGGTCTTGGATCGGGTTTGTCTCTCAGTTGTATCCAAGATTCTGATCGGTTTCTCCTCATAGGTGAGGTCACTCTGTATCTAGACTTCCTCAAGTGTGATTGTATCCCTCAGTGGTGTATCAGCCATCTCAGGATGACACTTCTTCAGTTGTGACACATGGAAGACATTGTGGACATTGGACAGTGCTTCCGGTAAGTCCAGTTTGTAGGCTACGTCCCCTTGGCATGACAAGATCTTGAAAGGTCCAATGAAACGGGGTGCCAACTTTCCTTGATTCCAAATCTCTTAACTCCACGTATCGGTGAAACTCGATACGCTCTTCCTTCAATCTCGTAGGTAACCTCCCTACGTTTGGAATCCGCGTAGGGAATCCGCGTAGCTCTTCTGCCTTGACTGAGCTACCTTCAATAGGTCTCAGATGAGCCTAACCTTTTCCTCGGCATCCTTTATCAAATGTGGGCCGAATAGGCTACGGTCTCCTACACCATCCCATAAAAATGGTGTTCTGCACTTCCTTCCATACAAAGCTTCAAACGGTGACATTCCTATGCTGGCTTGGAAGCTGTTGTTGTATAAGAGTTCTGCATACGGTAGATTGTCATCCCTACTGGATCCATAATCTAGAGCGCAGGCTCTCAGCATATCCTCAAGGATCTGATTTACTCCCTTAGTCTATCCATCCGTCTGCGGATGAAATGCTGTACTGAATTCTAGTCTCGTCCCCAGAGACTCATGTAGTTGTCCCCAAAATCTTGAGGTAAATTTGGTACCTCTGTCTGAAACTATTTCCTTGGGTACCCCGTGTAAAGACACGATTCTGGACATGTAGCGCTTCGCTAATTGTGCACTGGTGTAGGTAGTCTTTACCGGTATAAAGTGGGCAACCTTGGTCAAACGGTCAACCACTACCCAAATGAAATCATATCCTGATCTGGTCCTTGGTAGACCGGTGATAAAATCCATGCCAACTTTATCCCACTTCCAGTCTAGTATTGGCAGTGGTCTTAGCAATCCTGCTGGTTTCTGGTGTTCGGCTATAACTTTGCTGCACACATCGCACAACGCAATGAATTCTGCGATGTCTCGCTTCATTCCGGACCACCAAAATGTCTCCTTGAGGTCCATGTACATCTTCATGTTTCTAGGGTGGATTGAGTACGGTGAGTCGTGGGCTTCTTGCAAAATCAGCTTTCTGATTTCCGGATCCTGCGGTACACAAATGCGTTTACCGAACCAAATGGTGCCCTGGTCATCCTCACGAAAGTCCTCTGCTTTCCCGATAAGTTTATTTTCTTTTATCGCATTAATTTCTGAATCGCCCTTCTATGCTTCTTTAATCTTGTCCAACAATGTGGGTTGTACTTCCAATGTTGCCAGATGTCCTTCTGGCACAATCTCCAGTCTCAGGTCCTTAAACTGTTTGCACAACTCTGGCGGTAACTCTCCTATTGTCAGTCCATTTATATAGCCCTTGCGACTCAATGCATCGGCTACGACATTAGCCTTGTCGGAATGGTATTGCAAACTCAGGTCATAATCCTTTATCAGTTCTAACCATCTCCGCTGTCTCAGATTCAACTCCTTCAGGGTGAATATATACTTTAGGCTCTTATGATCTGTGAACAACTCACCATGTTCCCCATCAGATAGTGTCTCCAAGTCTTCAAGGTGTGCACTACTGATTCTAACTCCAAATCATGCGTGGGGTAGTTGCCTTCGTGGCTCTTCAGCTGCCGCGAAGCATAGGCTACAACTCTTCCTCCCTGCATTAACACTCCTCCTAAACCTTGATGTGAAGCGTCACAATAAACTTGAAAGTCTTCTTGCAGGTTTGGTAGCACAAGAATAGGTGCGGACACCAATCTCTTCTTTAACTCCTGGAAGCGCTCTTCACATTTCTCGTCCAGGCGAACTTCTTCTCTTTCTTTAATAGTTCCGTCATGGGTTTGGCAATCTTGGAGAAGTTCTCAATGAATCTCCGATAGTATCCAGCGAGTCCTAGGAAACTGCAGATATCTCCAATGTTCTTGGGTGACTCCCATCTTGTGGCACTTGAAGCACTCCTGCTCCTGACACGATGTGTCCTAGAAAATTGACTTTTGACAACCAAAAGTCGCACTTGCTGAACTTGGCGTACAATTTGTGCGCTCTCAGCTTTTCCAAAATCATGCGCAGATGCTGCTCATGCTCTTCCTTGCTCTTGGAACAAATCAAGATGTCATCGATAAATACCACGACAAACTTGTCCAAGTATTCCATGAACACTTTGTTCATCATGTTCATGAAGTATGCTGGTGCATTGGTCAAACCAAATGGCATTACGGTATACTCATACAGTCCATACCTAGTGGTGAATGCCGTCTTGGGTATATCCATCTCTCGGATCTTCAGCTGAAAATACCCTGATCGCAGATCAATCTTTGAGAACACACAGGCTCCTTCCAACTGGTCGAAAAGATCGTGTATGATAGGTAAGGGGTATTTATGCTTTATCGTCACCTCATTTAGTGACCGATAATCGATACACATCCGTTGGCTCTTGTCCTTCTTTTCTACAAACAGGACGGGTGCTCCCCATGGTGATGAACTGGGGCGGATGAAACCTTTCGCTAACTGTTCCGCTAGCTGCTTCTTCAATTCCTTCAGTTCATCCACAGCGATCTTATAAGGTCTCTTGGCTATGGGTCCACTTCTAGGCATCAACTCGATGAGAAACTCTACATCACGGTCTGGTGGCATACCTGGCAACTCTTCTAGGAAAACATCCTGATACTCATTCACTACTGGAACCTCGTCCAGGCTAAACCCCTTAAGAGAATTGACCTTAGGTCTCTTAAGTTCAAAAGTAGACTTGAAATGGATTCTCTTATTCTCTAGGGTGGTGAGGATGATGGTCCTTCTGACACAGTCTATGAGTCCCTCATACTTGGCCAGCCAATCCATTCCTAGGATAACATCCAAACCCTTGGACCCTATTATTATTAGGTCCGTGGGGAAGGTGTGTTTCCCTATTTCCAAACTTTGCCCACGGCACTCATAGGCGGCCATCAATTCTGCCCCTGGTGAATTCACTTTCAAGGAATTTGCTAATGTGCTAACAGGTAATCCATTTTGATGCACAAATCCTCTTGAGATGAATGAATGAGATGCACCGGTATCAAACAGTACTAGAGCTTTAAATGAATTAACGCTAAAATTACCGATGACTATACCTTGCTCCTCGGTGATCTCTTCCACGTCGATGTGGTTCACGTTGCCCTTCTAGAATGGGTTTGGTTTAACCACATTCCCTGTCATCCTCTCTGGGTAGTCATTGGAGTAGTGCCCCATCTTGTGGCACTTGAAGCACTCCACCTGGCTCATGTCCCTGCCAGGGTTGCGGTTCTGTCCGGCTCCATGTCTATTGGTGTTGCCCTTTCCATTGCCATTTTGGTTTCCACTTCCATTGTGGTTACCATTTCCGTTGTGGATCCTCGGGCGCTGCTGCTGGTGCTGATTCTGCTGGTGCTGCTGGTGCGTGCTGCTGCTGGTGCTTGCTGCTGCTGCTGTTGTTGTTCCCAGTATGGCGGTTCTGATGGCCATACCCTCCACTGCGTCTGTCGTTGTGGCCCCCGGCCGTGTGCACAGACGAACTGCCACTGGCATCCTGGGTGATGCGCGTCTTCTGATGTGGCCCCGCGTGAGAGCCTCCCTGGTGGAGTCTCCTCTTGCGGTTCTCCATCTGGTGGAGCTTATTCTCCAACACAATCGCCTTGTCAATGAGCGATTGGTAGGTAGGAGTGTAAGCAACAGCCAGTTGCACAGAGAGTTCATCGTTCAGCGCATCCAAGAACCTCTCTCGGCGCTTGGCATCCGTGTTCACCTCGTCCGGCGCATAGCTGGTGAGGCTGTTGAATTGGTCGATGAACTCGACCACGGTACGGTTTCCCTGTCTGAGCCGCAGAAACTCTTTCTTCTTCAAATTAAGCACCCCCCTGAGATATGGGTGGTGCGGAAAGCTTCTTGGAACATGTCCCACCAGGATGCAGTTGGTCCTTCCAATAGGTGAGCTGCAAATCTCACCTTCTCTTCCTCGATGCAATTGATTGTCACCAAGTTCTTGTTAACTGAGAGGAGCTAGTCGTCTGCCACGATTGGCTCTGGTGAGCTAGAGAAGGTGGGTGGGCACAAACGCAAGTACCTGGTGAGCATATCCACTTGTGGAGGGTGGTGTTGCTGGTTGTTGTTGGGGTTCTGCTGGTGATTGCCATTGTTGTTGGCCAGTTGCTGAGTGATCAGCTGGAAGAATTGGGTCTGGGCGGCCAACAGTTGCTGCATGGTTGCAGCGTTTCCCTCTGCTTCGGCGTTGTTAGCCTCGGCGTTGTTTGCGGGGTTCTGGCATCTTGGAGGCATCTGTTTAGGGTAGCATAGATGAGGAATAATAGACAGAATAGAGCTAAGGATGTCTAAGTCCCACAAAAACCAGATGTTAACTCAAGCATAACTCACTCATACACTCAATCATTCATAAAAAGGTTTTGAAAGATATGGCCAAACACACTTGTTCATGATGGGACACTGCCCATAAAGAGTACGGAAAATGCAATCGATCTACATTGCCATACACATAGGTTGTACGGTCAATGACTAACTCACAAAACTGATAACTAAAATAACTGACTAAGACTGGCAGGCATCGAGACTAGGGAGGTGTGGCTGTCGTCGTGGCCCCGTTCACCCTCTTCCTCTTGGAGCGGGTGTTGGTGGCAGGGGTGTCCATCTCATGGACCACCTGGCGCTCCTCCTCCTCAGTCGGCACTATCTCCTAAGGTACCGCCTCCTGATCCTGCGGTGGAGGTGGGGCCTGGTCTGGTGCCGTTGCGGCAGCTGGTGCTGGCTCGGCGGCGGCTGCGGCTGCTGCCTCAATGAAGGCCTTGAACTGCTCGCAGTAGTAGCGAGCCAGGTCTCTCTCGTACTTCAGCTGGTCAATGGCGTCTCCCATGTTGAGGATAGTGTTCTGTAGCAATGCCTTATCCTCCTGCCATTGGGTCTTCTCCTCCAGCAGATGACCGACTAGCTTCTCAGCATCGTCAGTCCTGGTCATCTCCTCACCAAGGCAGGTCTCCAGATCCTAGGTGTTCTTCTCCATGCTCTCGAACTGGGCAGCCACCTCAGACACCTCCTGGTCGTCGGCTGCTGGCATGGCCTTATACGTGTGGTTCCGTAGCAATGCCTTATCCTCCTGCCATTGGGTTCGATCTCTGTGCTTATTTGTGCTAGTCTCTGGATCGACTCACTAGCACACACAGTTTCAAGATGTAATATCAAGATACAAAGGTCAAAAGTACTTTATTACATCGTATCATCCAGAACTTAATAGTACTTACAAACTTGCATAACTCCTTGGGTCAGCAATACAAATAGAGTTCCAAAATATTATAAAAACAGTTTCACAAACGGCAGCGGAAAAGGTGGAGCAAATGGGCCTCAACTACTCCCAGAGGAGAGAGCATGTTGGAATGTAAGCACATGACCCAAAGAACATCGACGAACCTCACTCTTCGTCAGATTCACCTGCATTATTGATTTGCATCCACTACGTGGTCAATAAATTGAATGTATTGGCAAGTTCACCTGGAAGTTATAACTGATGCTACCAAATATATGCAATTGAGGTATAGTGGGGTTCAGGCTTTATGGCGTGGTAGCAAAACATAGTTTATCTTACTACAATTGAATGTTACATTATTGTTAACTACTGGAGACCGAGTAGAAACACAGATGCTCCTATTAATCTAAGGACATCGAGTAGAAACATCAATGCTCCTAAACCCAAGTTCAAACCATTTATTTTATTTAAGAAGTTGGAATGAGTGAGACTTTCCTTACAGCCCCAATATCTAGTTGCTCATGATTGTCCGTAACCGGGGACACGGCTAAGTACTTAGTTTGACACTCTCGAGAGGTTGTACACATTCCCCACAAGAAATCGACGTGTTAATCCCTTACCGTCCTCCGGGTGGAGTAGCAACGGCATCGACTTCAAGAATTTTCAGAACATATTCACCCAAACCACCTGAGTGACCCGCGCTCCCACCTACACAACTACCTCAGTACAATCCCTCGGATCTGGGTTCATATTTCTTACTCCATCCAGCCAGAGCCCATATTAGCTTGTGGTTGTACTGGAAGCTACTAAACAGGAAACTAGTCCAGTCTCAGATACCCCAGGTGGCATTCCACATTTGCGACGCAAGTGCTCCCCGAATCCATAGAAGAGACGTCCATGGACGATCCATCTCCTAATCCACGGAGACTCGACTCAGAGCGACCCATAGAAATGGACCTGACGTCGCATAACATCTCAAAATCTCAAAGCAGTCCACCCAGGATGGTTCATTAGGGTTCCAAAATCACTCCATATCATCATTTCACAGTGATTGAGATTCCCTCCCACGTTTACTAACATAGCATGACTAAGCAATACTAATCACGATGGCTATTGGTGGAGGATTCATGGCAAAGATAACCCTAGAGCTAGTAGGTCAATCATAGCTAGCATAAGTACGAGTAATAGTCCTATCAATGCATTTCTACAAACAACTCTAATGCATAAGTATTTTAAAAACAGACAGTAATAGGATATGATCAAAGTGAACTTGCCTTGGTAGCAGTTGGAGTTCAAACACTCGTCATAATCACAAGGTTCACACTCCGAGAAAACTATTCAAATACAAACAATGCATACATAAACACACATTTCACATCATGGCAAAAGAAAGTATGCTATGATGCGATGCGAGGATGTGACATGATTGTTTTTTTTTATTTGGATAATCAATTGATCCTAAGCATTGGTACTTAAAAATAATGCATTAGGGTTTGAAACAAAAGGCAAAAACAATTAAATAAAACCCTGAATTACAATTTTCTTGGCATCAGCCAAATAATTTAATTTCAAATATTTATTTCTCTATCCCAATGGACATAAGATAATAAAACAAATTTTTGGGCACTGGTTTCAACTAAAAAGGATTTCAAAATAATTAGTTATGAATTAAATGGCATTAAACCCTATTCTGTAAATCGACTGTGATTTAAATATTCAAATTTAAATTTAAAAGTGCAAAAAGTTTCTACAGGTTGAGAGCTTTCCAAAAATCTAAAGTTTGTCAAATTTGGCCAAAGGGTTTAAAAGTTATAAGCATTTGAAGTTACAGGGGCTTTTCTACAAAAGTGCCATTTAAATCAATTCCGGGATTAAATTTTATTCTCGTTTTTTATTTAAGCAGTGACACGTGGCGTGATCTTATTGGACGGTACCGGTTCATTTAAAATGAAAATACGGGATCTAACCTCGGCCGTTGATCAAGATCCAACGGACGAGAAGCGTCGGGCTCACCTCCGGGAACCTTAGGGTTCCGGCGAGCGGCTCAGGCGGCGGCGCAGCACGGGCGGGGTGGCGGCGGGGTCTCCGGTGGAGCTGGCGGCGCGGGGGAAGGCTCCGGCGAGGGCGGCACGACGAGGCAAAGGCCGTTACACAGTCCGCGCGACGAAAAGAGGTCGAGGGCGATGCCTAGGACAGCGGGGACTCTCGTCGGCGTGGGCGCGACTCCGACGAGGTCGGGCGGCGCTACTCTGGCTGCTAGGGTGCACCAAGAACAAATCCGCGTGCGTCAAAACGTGCGCGAGGGCGATGCGGTCCAGAAATTTCAAGGCTCGGGCGAAGAGACTCGCCGGCGAGGTCGGCGTGACGCGAAAACAGCGGCGGCAAATTCCGGCAGCCTGGGGGCGTGTGCGCGTGGGGGTTTGGGGGGAAAAAGAAGAGGAGTCCGTGGCCTTTATAGGGACGCGGTCGGCGAGGCGCGGGAGGCACGGGACGACGAGATCACGGCGGTGAGCGCGCGGCGGCGAAGAAGGAAGGCGTGCGCGTGTCGCGGCGGAGATCCGGGGCTTTCCCCGCGGAGAAGACGACCCCGACAGGTGGGCCACACCTGTCCGTGGCTCGGCGCGGTCGGGCGCGCGGTGGGCCGGCTCGCTCGGTTTGGGCGCGGTCGGAACGGGGCTGGTTCGGCCCTTTTGGCCGGGCCGGTCCGGTTTCCTCCCTCTTTTTTTTCCTTTTAACCTTTTCTTTTTTCCTTTTTCTCATTTCTTTGATATCTTTTTATTTTGAACTCCAAATTGGCGCAAATAAATTCCAGAAAATTTGTAAAATCATGTTTTATCATGATTCAACTTTTGGGAGTAATTTCCCCTCAAAATAAAATATCTAAAAATACATTTGCCCTATAAATGCCTTTAGCGCTATATAACTATTTAAATAAAATAGTTTTTCAACTCCAAATAATTATCCAAAAATTGTGGGATTGCTTATTTATGCAATATAAACCCCTTTTGTAAATAAACCCTATTGGTTTGAAGATCCAAAGCTCAAATGGGTGTAAACCGTAGGGTTTAAATTGAAATAAAATCTTTTCAAAGCCTTTTGAGATTCAAATTTGAATTCAAATATGCAATTGTGGCATTATGCTTATGGATGCAAAAGTTTCAAATTTTTGGGATGTTACAACAATCTAATGAGAGTAAGATATACAAGATTGACAAGGACAATCATCACATACTTCATCGTCAAGAGCGTCTCTTCCAATCCATGAACTCGCCTAGCTCTCCTGTGTCCGATGTTGAGAACTTTGAGGGTTGGAGGAGCACCCATGGAGATTGGGAAAAGAATGGTTATCATATCCCTTCTCCGGGGTGTGGCAATGAAGAAGCTGAAGATGAAGATCAAGAAGTGCCCGCTGCTGAGGGTAGTGATGAGGATACCTCCTGTATTGATGATGAGGACGATGATGAAGACGAGGCCTCCGAATGATTTGCTTGTTTCTCTCTTGGGACGATTCTTCCCTTTTTGGTGTCTTGATGGCAAAGGGGGAGAGTGTAGTTGTGAGGGAGAGTGTTAGTGTTAGCCCTCGGGGATTTGCATGGTTTAGTCACAAGCTCGTTTTTATCCATGAAGTTTTAATATGCTTGTGCTACTTATCTATTTTGTTGAACTTTATGTGTGAGCTACTTTAAATTTGTGGTTTGTGTAAGAGTTGATAATTATTTGTGATGTAATAGCTAGCTATGTGTGTTGGACTACTTGTTCTAGCTATGGTTTTAATGCTTATATCTTATATATCTTGTCTTACTAATCTTGTGTGGAGATGTGTTCATTTGTGCCCTCATAGAATTGCTCCTCACAAGGTCACATTGCAAAAGGTAAATTAACTAGTTGGGATTTATCTAATCTTATGCTTCATGGAAGCATTGCTTTGTTTTGTTATGGATAAATCCTTGTAGGTTCATTCACATTTGGTATGCCAATTTGAGCTAATGCTCTAATCATTGAATGAATGAATCTACATATTCTTTAGAGAGCTTATTGTTATATCTTTAATCCTTTGCAATTGAGTTATTGGTTTATAAAATCTAGGGGGAGTGTTGATCCTTGTGTATATGCACTTTGCATTTCAAGCAAATTTATTTGGTGCATAGACCTGGGGGGGCGTCTATATTTTAGATTTCTTGCATCTAGCTTAATTGATTATTCTTTATGCAAATCTTTGTGTTGTTATCAATCACCAAAAAGGGGAAATTGAAAGGGCATTTCTCTCCTAAGTGGTTTTGGTGGTGATGAAAACGTGTTTTATTATCTAATCGTGTGCTAAGCACTTCAGATTTTATAAAGAACTTGGCACAAGACGATTCGTGTACCCTCGAGAAGGAAAGAAACGTAGTGGTGTTTAGCAGCGTTTTTCGTTGATTTGAGTCGTAGGACATCCGTACTATGAAGAGGAAATCCACAAGGGAAGGTAACAGGTGAATCAATTTCACATACACATCTACACAAATTTGGACCCACCAAAAAGCCTACCCAAAAAGGTGAGAGGAGAAACCAAGTTCAAATTCCCAGTTCTGGCATTCCAGGTTCCCAGGCGGCGGAAGTTCCGGGTGAACTTCTACCCGAACCTCCGAGTGCTCTCTGTTAGCCCTGGAGGGAATATGCGGAACTTCCTGTGATCACTTGGAAGGTCCGGCTGTTCCCCCGAAGTTTCGGCCTATCCCGATCTGTGCCTAATGGCTCGACCTTTGGGGACCCCATTTATATACCCCTTCATCCCCAACGAGCCAGTTGACCAAGCAAGCAGCCAAGAACACCACCTCTCACCCCAAGAACACAAAAGGCTTAAATCTCCAAGATCTCTCTCCCTAGCCACTCCCAACTCTTGATTTTTTGAGGATTGGAGGAGAAGATCTTGATCTAGGGTTTCACCAAGGCAAAGTTGATTCACCTTGTTTCGTTTGTGGATTTCGTTTCTCTTGGGAATTTGGGAGCCCTAGACGGAAGCGGTTGCCTTGAGCCCTCCCTTGGTGTGAGGAGCTCGGGATTTGGATTGGGAGCCTCCAATTGAGTTGTGCAGCTAGCCCCGGTCAAGTTTGTAAGGGTTTGGACTTCGCCCCCAAGGAAGCCACTAGTGGAGCTCACATCACTTTTGTGGTGTGGTGAGAAGAGAATAGAGTGAGCCTTTGTGACGCCTCTACCTTTGTGGTAGAGCACTCCTCCAAACAGAGACGTACACCTACCCCAATCGGTGGAATTCCGGTAAAAATCTTCGTCTCTCATGTGGTATCAATTCTTGTTATCTTATTGCTTCGGCTATTGCACTTCATACTAGGGTTGCTTTACCTTTAGAGAATCTAGTAAACACTAGGATTAATTGTTTGTATCTTTCAAGAAAAGAAAGAAAAAAGTAAAATTTGTTAGTCGCCTATTCACCCCCCCCCCCTCTAGCCGACCATACCGATCTATCAATACCCAATTGTGTTTTTGGGATAACCAACAAAGTAGCATTTGTCTGATTTAGGGTCTAGTTTGTTTGGCTGTAAACGTTTTACATAAGCATCACAACCCCAAATTTTAAGAAACGACGAGTTGGGTTTCTTCCCATGCCATATCTCATATTGTGCTGTCTCAACAGACTTTGACGGCGCTCTATTAAGTGTAAAAGCTACTGTTTCAAGTGCATAACCACAAAAAAATAAAGGCAGCTCAGTTAAGGATCTCATAGACCTTACCCTGTTTCTCTGTGGAGTACTAGGTCCACTAAGATGTTTACTAAACTTGTGACTTAGATATTCTCCTCCACGATCTGATCGCAGAAATTTAATCTTTCCCTCACGATGATTCTTCACTTCATGTTGAAATTCTTTGAACTTTTCAGATGTTTTAGACTTTTGCTTCATCAATTAGATGTAACCATATCTACTTAAGTCGTCGGTAAAAGTCACGAAGTAAAGGGGCCAATCGCTTCTCGGCCAAACCTTGAAAGGTTAGTCGCTTGAGGAATCTTGGTTCGTATGCAGTGGTTTGTGTACCACGTATTTTCCATTGCCAATGGCCTCCGGCAACTTTATGGACCTAAAAGTTGTTTTAAATTTCAGAGGGTGTAAGTGCATCACTAAAAGGTGGTGGGCAACCTTTAAACTTCGTAATCAGGCCGTAATGTTTAATTTAGAAACGTGGGGCCTGCCGTCTTCTTCCTCCTTTGGCCGTTGGCTCACCTGGCGCTACTCCTCCTGCGCTGCCGCACACGTGGTCGTTCCCGCGCGCGCCCCTTGCCGCATCCTGGCGCAGGCGCTCGCCCACGCGCCGCGGAATGCCAGGACCCGCGCGCCGTGCTGGCCCGCGCTTCAACCGCAGCATTCCCGCGCCACCCTCTCCTTTCCTCTCTCCCTGCTCTCTGAACGCACCGTGGCCCCCGCTTCGCCGGAAGCTATGCCTCGTCCGCCTCGTCGTCCAGGCGCAATTAATTGGAGAACGATCGACCACATCGAGCTCTTGGTCCTATTCATCAACTTCGGTCACCGGTGCTTCGTCGTCAAATTCCTGGGAAACCGCGACTCCTAGACGCTGATAGCCGACACCGTTGTATTCTAAGTGACCTTCTCTTTCTCCTGCACTTTTACTCGTTCGATTTGGTGCTCTGTGGTGTTCTATCCACGTGCGCGTGCTCCGGCCGCCACCGACGAGCTTCGGTTCGACAGCATGACACTAATCGGCCGGGAATCCTTGTACATCAGGTTGGATCCTCCCGCTGGTATGTTTAGCGTGACGATGCGGAGCTATCTGGAAAGGTCTTGTGGCGCGGGCAGGTGGTTGGCCACGGCGGCGCACAGGACACGCACGGGCTGTTCGATGAAATGCTCCGTCAAAGTTGCCACGTCTGGTTGCGGCGAGCTTGACCACGAGCTTAGGCTCTAATCAGCTGACATCAACGGCGAGCATCTGCGGGTGTGGCGCGACAAATGCCTTGGATATATATACTCGAATCTAAGTATAGACGTTCGCTCGGAAGAATCGATTAAAACCTCGAGCTCTGCCCTGGTGGCCATGGCCGTGAAATTAATGTCCATTTGTGCACTTTCAACCTTCAGCGACTGTAGGTGTATCATATATGTTATGTCGGTTTATGGTGTATACTGTATAGAATATTGAGCTTAGCGTCGATGACCATACAGGCGCGCGGTTCGGGCAGGCACGGTTGGCAAGCATGATCTCGCGGAGCTCGGCGGGCTGAGGTGCGCGCCACTGGCAGCGTGGAAGCCCTCCTCCACCTGCGAGTACAGCTTGTGGTCCTAGAGGCCTAGGTAGTTGCTGGCTAGAGCCTTGAACCCTTCGAAGTTGCACATGGTGAAGTGGATGTGCACGTCCAACCTCCCGGGGCGGAGCATGGCCGGGTCCACACCCTCCTTGCCACCGCTCATGGAGAACACCATCACGTGCTCTTCCACGCAGCACGACGAGAGCGCGCCATCAAGCCTAGCACCCTAGCGGCCCTTGCAGCCGACATCGCCCCGTTACCACCGCGGAGGTACCAGTCGAGGTCCTATACGAGGATGAGCGACCGTGGGGCAGTGTCAAGGAGAAGTGCGTGGAGGTCATCGTCGCAGTCGCCACGAGAAAGGTCAACGTTGTACACGTCTACCCCAAGAACCACGCCATCGTCGCGGCAAACGTGGACTTGCCTGTGATGGGCGGGCCGTAGAGCAGGAAGCTCCAGCGCCACAAGCGGCCCAGCCGATGATAGTAGGCACAGGCACGGCCCTTTAGGAAGGTCTCCAGGTCGGCACGGATGCAGGTCTTGAGCTCCAGGTCCATGGCCACGGTGTCGAGCGTGGCCGGGTGGGTGAAGGGCGCCGATGGCGACCGCGGCACGGCGGTGCCGGTGTTGGCGTGCCGCCGCCACTCCATCTCGTGAGCCCCCGCCGCCGCTCCTCCTCCGGTATTGGTTCACGCGAGGCGGGCGCCTAGGAAGGCGTCGCGGGCGGTGTGGCCGAGGCCGAGCTGCAGCACATGATGGTGTATGTGTCTTCTCTGCCGTTGCGTGATGGCGTACGTGACGTCGCTGCCATCGCTGGAGGACACGGATGCCGCCTGCTGCAAGCTCGGAGTTGCCGTCGTTGAGAAGGAGGCCGACTTTGATGCCGATGTACTTGATGTCCAGGGTGCTCATAACGTGTTCGACGAAATGAGGAGCACCTATAGTTGTCCTAGTTCATCCAATTCTCATATAGTTTTCTATCTCAATATTTTTTTATATAGTCTTGTGAGTACATGATCGGTGTGCACACTGGATTTCATATTTTCTCGACCTTATTTACTATATTCCCTACATTAGTTGAGTTAATTAAATTTTCGGCTAGTAACTGATAAATCATTGATAGCTACCAAAATTGTGTGTAAAAACACCGAGAGAAGCTTATATTTGACTCACTGAAGGCTAACATACGTGATTACACAAGTTTGTAGTGAAATTGCTATGTGTTATACCTTTTAAATGCATTTTATTTGTTTAGGCCATTTTCAAAAAATGATAATATTATTAGATATTAGTCAGAAAATCTTGAATTTTTGCATGGAGTCTTCTTTTGTCTTGAATTCATCTCATAAAAAAATTCAGAATATTATCTAATTTTCACATTATACTTCGTGTGTAAACTCACACATGTGTCTGAGGTGTTTCAAAAACTCTTACTCAGATGTTGCGGAAACGATCATTTTTTGAGAATTCCATGATGCAACTTTCTCCAAATCATGTAAAATTTGGTCCAGATACCACATTTGACTTAGAAACATGTGCGTAAAATTTGAAGAAATTATAAAATGTTTTACTATTTTTTTAATTTCAAAAACATTTAAAAATGAATTTTTGCGCAAGAAACGGAACAATATGTTGTTTTGAAGTCAGAAAAGACTGTTGCAAGCATAGATTATAATTAAATAGGTCATTCTAAGCAAAAAAAATTATAGCTTGTTTTGAGATTTGAATGTTTTGAGTATATTTAAAAACATTTTGAGATTGGAACAATATGTCGAGCACGTAGCGGGCAGCTCACCCGCTCCTGCTTGGAGCCTCCATCACGACACGCAAGACCCTGAGAGCTCCGCTGGACGCTCCTTCCCTTGTTGTTGGCGACTTCGTCATGCATCCCCATGACTGCTAAACCGCGCCAATGTAATCTCCTAAATGCCTCACCTAGACCCACACAAGCCGCACGTCCTCCCGTTCCCTTTGTTTCGGGGAACACGGAAGGTGTCACGCCGTCCAGAGCGTGCCCGCGTGCCGCCGCTTCGCACCGCCGTGGCCATATTCCTCCCCAAGCCGCGAAACCTTGCCCAAAAGATCGGCCTCATTGCGCTGAGCTTCCCAGCCAAAGGAATCGTCCTCAAACTCCGTTAATCTTGGTGCCTTGTCTTTTTATTTCTCTTCTCTATCCCTCTTACAACTTACGGTATGATGAGGGCATACCTAGTCCTTTGTCATCTTTGCCTAATGATGATCTTGTTGTTTAAGATAAATCCAATGATCTACGCAATGGACCAATTACACGAGCACGTGCCAAGTTATTAGAACAACAGGTGAACTCACTCCTAGCTTTACCTAATGTTTATATTGATGAGAATTTTATACTGCCTAAGACTTTGTATCTTTGTGTAATCAGGTTTGAGGCTGAGGCAACCGTGGAGTGTGGATGAGAGGAGGCCGCTTGCGAGGATCATCATGTGTTGTTATCCAACATCAAGATATGCGCGAGGGAGGAGAGGAAGGCAGGCACACCACAAATGAAGATGGAGGATACCAAACGCTAGAAGAGCAACTTGTGTGCAAGGGGCAGCCAACGACAAGAATGATATGCCCACCACAAGTTGAGTATGAGTATGAGGCGCACCAGGACAGCCTACGACGAGCTCGATAGTCTAAGGGGCGCCCGGACCTGCGAGTCCTTGTTTATGCCCAGTCCTATTCAGATTGGTTGTATGAGTTTGTGTTGAACCTAGTTTGAGTCTGAGTCCGTTTATGTGTTGTGCTGCCCCCGTCTATATATACAAGGGGTACGCCTAGGGTTAGAGTTAGACCACGTTTTAGCTATTTTCGAGACTTTTGTTGATTGCGAGAAGCATTCATCTGGAATCCTATACACCATATTCGTTTCGATAGGGTGTTTGTTATCTACTGAAATTTTGAGCATAATCTGTCATTCCGCTGGGAATTGGAAGATTGCGAAACCACTTGTGGTCGGCAGACTACTGCGCAAGTGTGTGGTGTTGCGAATTTCCATTGGGTTGCAAGTTCGTCGTGCGGCAACGGGTGAACAGCCGGAAGATTTGTAGAATCATACAAGTTATCCTCGTTGCTCTCTAAGAAGATCGGGCCATCCCTTATCATCTTGGTATCAGATTTCCAGTGTTTCCTCGGTGAGCGTAATTTTCCCCGTAGTAAGATTTGTTTTCCGTCCTATCCAGAAAAAGCCATACAAAAAATATTTAGGTTAGATTTTGCCATAGCCTTAGTTGCACCGTTTTTACTTGTGTTTAGTTGCTGGTCGTTTTCCTTTGCGTAACTTTTTCTTCCGTTTAGTAGATCGCCTAGGTTCTTGTTTCCGAGTCCTTTAGCAATCGGCGAGATTGGTTTTCTCCTTGTTCTAGTCGGAGTCGCCGAGGTCAGTTTGTGTCCGAGTTCTACCCCAAGTCGGCTAGTTTCCAATCCGCGTCCTACCCCAAGACGGCTTGTTGTTTCTACTTCAAGTTTAGATCAATTTCCTGTTTCCGATCCGAGTCCTACTTTCAGTCGGCATGTGTTTTCCGACTTCGAGTACTTGTCGGTTTCCATTTGATAACCTTCCAAATCTTTGCGAAAGCTTCCTTCTTTTGAGACTAGCATATCTTTTGCTCTATGGGCTGCTCTTGTTTTTTCATAAGAATAGATCCAATTGATCTATACCTAATTTGAGTTCCCGGAAAGCTTCGGCCGCAAGCAAAGAGTAGGGGAGAGCAAAAAAAAAAAAGAGTCTGGAACTCTCTTCGAAATTTTTTCGAGCCTATACTGTTTTTACACTTCCGGGATCGTTTTTAGCTCTCCGCCATTGTAACGGAGAATTTGTGATCCAAAATTTGTTTTTTTTTAATTGTCGTTTGAGCAATCTTGTGCCCGTTCCTTTTAGCTTTTGCTAGTGTCTCTCCTTGTGCATTGCAACACGAGCTTACCTCCGACGTATATCATATTTTTAGCTCTTCCATACAGTTGCATTTGCCCCAATTATCTCCACTGTGTGTGTTTCCCGTGTGAGTCGAGTCATACGATCAGCACTAGGCCTTGTAAATTTGGTGTTGTTAGGTATCCCAACCAAGCTCCACCTTATACACCTTAGTTGTCTTATGATAGTCTTGACCCATAAAATTCGCTTGATCACACACACGTGCGTTTCAGTCACCGCAGCAGTAAGTAGCTTTTTCAATTCACTTCGGAACGGTAAGATACCTTGTTATTTTCAGTTTTGAGTGAGTTGAGAGTTTCCACCTATATATATGCACTTGGTTGCTGATGTTTTTGTGTCTACCATGTCTACGGACGCTGATCAGTATGATGTGGAGAAGAAGCAAGATCCTACAGCCCCGGTGCAGTTCTATCAATATGAGGCGCTTCGTATGCATTTTCAGCGTCAACTCGGCCTCCAAATTGATCCCCTTGCAAAGCAAGTGTAGAACATGGAGCTGAAAGTGGACAATACCGAGAAGACCGTGAATGACACGCATCACTCTATCACCGCGTTGCAGCAGTTGGTTGACGCGCTACAGCGGTCCATTGGTGCTATTCAAACCACTTTGGAAGGGTTGCAAGGTGATGCCGAGAGTGTCCATGGTCATGAGGAGGCACATCGTGAGGATGATGGCAGTCGACGTGAACGGTTTCAGCAAGACAATTGTGATCACCGAGTGCACCATGACAATCCTAATGGTCGCGGGATGGGTGGTCGTGGTGGTGGTCCGCATGGTTGTGGATTTGCTCATCGTGATGTTGACGGTGATTTCCGGCAGCCACACCATCGTGATGATGATGGCTTGGGCAGGCCCAAGTTTACAATTCCAAAGTATGATGGCTCCACTGATGTTGAAGAGTATCTCAATTGGGAGCTGAAGGTTGAGAAATTATGGCGTATGCATGAGTACACCGAAGATAGAAAGATAAAGTTGGCGTCCTCTGAATTTGATGGTTATGCTTTGTTATGGTGGGAGAACCTTGTGCAAACACGAGAAGAGGAAGGATTGCCCGCTATTGTTACTTGGTTGTCCATGAAGCGAGAAATGCGTGAGCGTTTTATTCCACGCAACTACATCCGTTCTCTTTATGATAAGTTGCAGAATTTGAAGCAAGGTACCAAGTCCGTGGATGACTATCATCAGGAGATGGAGCTTATTATGCAGCGTGCCCGCATGCGTGAAGATGCCGAACAAACCATGCAGCGTTTCCTTTCTGGTCTGAACTTCAATGTCAAGCGCATTGTCCAGCATTACCAACACCATGATATCACAGAGTTGCTGCATCAAGCACGTGAAGCGGAGGCTCAGTTGGCGGAGGATGCGAAGTTTGTTGCACGTACTACCGCTGCCAAGGGTCGTTTTACACCACGGACAGCGAGCGGCGTGTCTACGCCTAGTATGGCATCCAGGTCACGTGGCACTTTCCATACCAAGCACGAGGCTGCTGTTTCTAATGCCAAGAAGTCGGTGCAGCCCGCTGCTAGTTCTGCATCATCCTCTAATTCTACCGCTCGTAACAGGGATATAATTTGCCACACCTGCGGCGGACGAGGCCATATCCAGCGAGATTGCCCCAATAAGAGGATTATGCTTGTGAATGAAGAAACCGGTGAATATGAGTCCGGTGATGAGGTTGATCCCGAATCTGTTCTTGAGGAAGATGAGGAGGATCCCCATGGTACTGTTTATGTTGATGCTACACATCTTCCAACCATAGTTTGTACGCCGAAAGTCTTGACTGTGTTACCTAGCTCGGCCGAGGAGCAGCGCTGCAATTTGTTTCAAACCAAGACCGTTGTGGGACACGACAAGGCGTGCAAGGTGATTATCGATGGAGGAAGTTGTCACAATCTAGCTAGTAAAGAGCTTTGTACGAAACTGAAGTTGAAGTATTTACCGCACCCCAATCCATACTATATTCAGTGGCTTAGTGATCACGGTGAGATGAAGATTAGCCACATGGTGCGTGTTGAGTTTCAGATTGGACCATATAAGGACACCGTTGAGTGTGATGTGGTTCCGATAACCGTGTGTCATTTGTTGTTGGGACGCCGAAAATGAACCCATACCAGATCGCCGGGCTGAAAGAGCACTTCTTTTCGCTTTGTATTGACACGTGCAGCATTGTACTTGCCCTTCTTCTCTATTGCTTCTTTAGTCTTCTCATGTATCTTCCGAACAAAATCAGCATGCTTGGACGCCTCCATATTCACACGCTATTGACTTGGAAGTGGCAGCAAATTAAGTGGCGTAATGGGTTTGAAACCATATACCACCTCAAACGGACAAAGCTGCGTTGTTGAATGTACCGGCCTGTTATATGCAAATTCCACATGCGGCAAACACTCCTCCCATGCACGCACGTTCTTCTTGATCATTGATCGCAGCAACGTCGAAAGTTTGCGATTCACCACCTCCGTTTGGCCAACAATTTGGGGATGACAAGTAGTGCTGAACAGCAACTTCGTTCCTAGCTTCCCCCAAAGCGTTCCAAAAGTAGCTCATGAACTTCACGTCACGATCAGAAACAATCCTCCTTGGTACTCCATGGAATCTCACGATGTCCCTGAAAAACAGATTAGCAATATGCGACGCATCGTCGCTCTTGTGGCAGGAAATAAAATGCGCCATCTTAGAAAAACGATCCACTACCACAAATATAGAATCATGTCCTCTCTTGGTCCTAGGCAATCCCAACACAAAATCCATGCTAATATCTTCCCATGGAACACTAGGGGCAGGAACAGGGGTATACAAACCGTGAAGCTTCAGCTTGGACTTAGCCTTATGACAAGTAATGCACCATTTGACAAACCTGTCCACATCACGCCTCATCTTTGGCCAATAAAATTTCTCATTTAGCACAAGCAAAGTCTCTTCACGTCCAAAGTGACCCATCAAGCCGCCGGCATGTGATTCCTGCAGCAATAACAAACGCACGGACGACTCGGGTACACAAAGTTTGTTAGCTCGAAACAAAAACCCATCATTTATGTGAAACTTATTCCATCCTTTTTCCCATCCTTACAAAGATTATAAGGTGTAGCAAAGTCACGATCAGAAGTATATAAATCACATAAACTCTCTAATCCAGGAACTTTAACATCCAATTGATTCAAAAGCACAACTTTCCTAGAAAGAGCATCAGCAATCACGTTTTCTTTACCCTTTTTATGCTTAATAATGTAAGGAAAAGATTCAATAAATTTCACCCACTTAGCATGTCGTCGGTTCAACTTAGCTTGACCTTTCAAATACTTTAAAGCCTCATGATCAGAATGTATAATGAACTCTTTAGGCCATAAATAATGTTGCCAAACCTCAAGAACACGAACAAGAGCATATAATTTTTTGTCATAAACAGGAAAGTTCAATTGTGCACGATTCAATTTTTCACTAAAATATGCAATCGGACTACCCTCTTGCATCAAAACACCACCAATACCTATTCCACTAGCATCACACTCAATCTCAAATTGTTTAGCGAAATTAGGTAAAACAAGAAAAGGTGCAGCAGTTAAACGATTCATTAATTCATCAAAAGCATTATCTTGGGCTGGTCCCCAAACAAAATCAACACCCTTTTTAGTTAGTTCATTCAATGGAGAAGCAATGGTGCTGAAATCTTTCACAAAACGTCTATAAAAACTAGCAAGACCATGAAAACTTCAAACTTGACTAACATTGACAGGAGTAGGCCAATTTTTAATTTCTTCAATTTTAGATTCATCAACCTCAACCCCATGGGCAGAAACAACATAACCTAAAAAAATGACCCTATCTTTTCGCAAGGATAGATTTCCTGAACAACATAAGTCAAAGTTGTTGCCATGAGAAGATGGACCATACAAGGTGCTTGCCAAGATCAATGATAATGCTTACAAGATAGATCTTCCAACCGATAAGTTTGGCGTGAGTAATTCATTCAACGTTGCTGATTTCACGCCATATGATGGAGAAGATCTTGGAGCGTCGAGGTCAACGCCTTTTGAAGAGGGGGAGGAAGATGAGGGCATCCCTGGTCCTTTGTCACATTGCCTAATGACAATCTTGCTGTTCAAGATAAATCCAATGATCTACGCATTGGACCAATTACACGATCACGTGCCAAGTTATTAGAACAAAAGGTGAACTCACTCCTAGCTGCACCTAATGTTTATATTGATGAGAATTTTATACTGCCTAAGTCTTTGTATCTTTGTGTAATCAGGTTTGAGGCTGAGGCAACCGTGGAGTGTGGAGGAGAGGAGGCCGCGTGCGAGGATCATCATGTGCTGTTATCCAACATCAAGATATGCGCGAGGGAGGAGAGAGAGGCAGGTGCACCACAAATGAAGATGGAGGATACAAAACGCTAGAAGAGCAACTTGTGTGCAAGGGGCAGACAACGACAAGAATGATCTGCCCACCACAAGTTGAGTATGAGTATGAGTATGAGGCTCATTCTGCCCACCACAAGTTGAGTATGAGTATGAGGCGCACCAGGACAGCCTACGACGAGCTCGACATTCTAAGAGGCACCCGGACCTGCGAGTCCTTGTTTATGCCTAGTCCTATTCGGATTTGTTGTATGAGTTTGAGTCGAACCTAGTTTGAGTTACAAGGGGTACGCCTAGGGTTAGAGTTAAACCATGTTTGTGTGTTTGGTTGCCCCCCGCCTATATATACAAGGGGTACGCCTAGGGTTAGAGTTAAACCATGTTTTAACTATTTTCGAGACTCTTGTTGATTGCGAGAAGCATTCATCTCGAATCCTATACACCATATTCGTTTCGATAGGGTGTTTGTTATCTACAGAAATTTCGAGCGTAATCTGTCGTTCCGCTGAGAATTGGAAGATTGCGAAACCGCTTGTGGTCGGTGGACTACTGCGCATGTGTGTGGTGTAGCGAATTTCTATTGGGTTGCAAGTTCGTCGTGCGACGACGCGTGAACAGCCGGAAGATTTGTAGAATCATACAAGTTATCCTCGTTGCTCTCGTTGCTCTCTGAAAACATGGGACCATCTCTTGTCACGGTACAAAACTTGGTCTAGCTAGGCTGCTTGCCCGAGCATGTATACGCGCCCAATAGCTAGGACTAGACCTAGGCGGATTAGGAATCCCTCAAGTAATCCTACCTAAACTCATGCACGCTCGTATACACGGCAAACACCTGGCTGGACTACTACTCGTACACGGTGGCAAACAAGCTTACACGGCAAACACCTAGTTGATTAGTCAAGTTGTACACCTAACCTGATTACAACTTGACTAATCAACTCATGATTTTCCTACACGACTACCCAACTACTTCCTTCGTCCCATATTAAGTGACTTTCTGTTACATATATCTAGAAACTTTTTAGAAATAGATACATCCATATTTGGACAAATTTGTGTCACTTAATATGAGACTGAGGGAGTACAACGTTACCGCCCTGCCGGTGTACGCGCTCGGCTTCAACGCCGCGATGCTCTGTGCTGAGGCTGGCTGCGAGCCTACGACCACCTCGACTCCCGGCCCAAGCCATAAATTAACCAACTTATGCTCTGTCAAGCGCGAATTCTGGCCCTTGCCCGGCTTCAAACTCACTCAGCTCTCCTTTCCATTGCCGCCACCGCCTCCATCGACTGCCGGAATGGTCTGCAGGATCAGAAACATGCTAGTGAGCAGGCTGGCAGGCATTGCATCGAACAGGTTGCGTGCGTGGGCAAGACAGAGGAAGAGGGAGATACAGTACAGACCATATCAGGCTTGTAGATGTTGTGAACGACGGAGGCCCAGGCTGTTGGAGCAACTAGATGCTCCTGTTCTTCTCCCTTGGTTGCTTCACCTATATATAGCAGCCAGAGGTGGCAACTAACCCCACGAAGCTAGCTACTCTCCTGCATGCGGTGAGTCATCCTATCCAGAAGACGCGACCAACCTGTACATACGCACACACTAGGGTGGAGCTGCCCCGGCCTTCTTCTCGTGTCCATTGGCAAGCGTACCCTCGCGTTCCATAGGGTGGAGCTCGCCTGCCTCATTTCGTCGAACACCACGCGGGCACCCTATTCGTATAGGACGCACGCGGCTGGCTTGGCGTGGCCGGCGACCAAGGAAGAGGTGGAAGGGGCTAAGCGACGGCGAAACGCACTAGCACGCAGAGAGCAACTATGTGACGCGAAGGCTACAGCAAGGTGAGGGGCGGACCGATGACGAGCAGCGGCTTGCCGGCAGCGGCCAGGGCGCGTGCAGCTTGGCTAGAACGCTACGGAGCACCAAAACGCGAACGGAAAGAATCCACGGAGGGAGGAGCTCACCTTGAAGCCGTAAGGGGAAAAATCACGAGGTTCCCATGGACGATGCGTCGGAATTTCGCCGGAGAAGCACCGGCGGCCGAAGTCGAAGAAATCGAACACATGCTTGCTGTACTCGTTACCGCGGCAATTCCTAGCGTCCGGACGTAGAGGTGGACGATGCGCATCTCATGACACGGTCGTTTCGTCGCGGTTCTTACGGAGGCCACGGCTCCACGGCGAGGCGGCGGCGGCAGGACATGGCAGCGAGGGGCGCGCGTGCACAGGAGGAGCAGCTCGAGGCGGTGCAGCGGCCAGAGGAGGAAGTGGACGGGCTAACTGGGTGAGCTAGGCGTACTGTAGTAGTTCGCGCAGTGCACCTTTCCTCTAATGGCATTGGCGAAAAGGCCACGTGTCGCTGTACGGGCTTTTCGCCAGACCATTTTTGCCATTTCGTTTCGGAGGATGCAATTTCTGTCAAAAACTTCCGCAAGGAGGGCTCCACCACAATAATCAAACTCACATTGACTAAGGACAAGTAACGCCCACCATCAATTTGCCCTTTTGCATCTAGGTCAAAAAATGTTTCTCAGATATTTTCTCACGCACATGTATAGCACGGATCCATTTACAGCGAAAGGCGCCCTATGGGAGAGTATTCACTTGGAAGGGGTGGCTCGAAATAAAGGTATCCACCACGCGCCGGTACACTCATCGGACCACATACATCAGAATGTACTATTTCCAACAAGTCACTCGCCCGTTCAACATGTCCTGTGAACGATGTCTTGGTCATTTTTACCCATTAGACAAGCTTCACATGTATCAAATGATTCGAAATCAAAAGACTGTAAAATTCCATCATTATGAAGTTTTTGCATGCGTTTCTTTCCAATATGTCCAAGACGGCAGTGCCACATAAAAGTGGTATTTGTCTCAATTTTCATAAGATGTTTAGCATCAACATTATAGACATCGTTGCCACATTCAAAATCCAAAATGAACAACCCATTCACAATGGGTGCAAATCCATAAAACATATTCTTAAAATAGATGGAACAACCATTGTTCTTTGAATTAAAAGTATATCCATCAAGTAACAAACACGATCCTGAGATAATGTTCTTACATAATGCTGGAACAAAATAACAATTATTTAGTTCTAAAGTGAATCATGAAGGTAGACGTAAGGGCATGACACCAACGGCTAGAGCAGCGATTTGGACACTGTTCCCGACACGCATCTGCACCTCATTCCTTGCCAGTTTTCTCACCTTCTAAAGGCCCTACATCAAGTTGCAAATATGAGCAACCGATCCGGTATCAAATACCCATGACTTAGATTGAGGACCAGTAAGAAATATGTCTATAACATGTATAACAATTATACCTTCGCTCGACGATCCAGACTTCTTCTTCTCTACCAAATACCTTTGCCCTTGCAGAAGAAACACACAGTGTCTGGAGTGGCGCCGCTCTTGGGTTTTCCTTGGTTGTCGGTCTTACCGACACCCTTACCCTTTTTGGCTTTGCCCTTCTTGAAACTGGTGGTCTTATTCACCATCATCACATGATTGGTGTCCTTCTGCATTCCAGCCTCCGCAGTTTTTAGCATAGCGAACAATTCGTTTGTATTCTTGTCCATCCCATTCATGTTGTAATTCATGATAAAGCCGTCATAAGATGGGGGGGGAGTGAAGCAAGTAGAACATCAGTGCCAAGCGACTCAATGATAGGAAAACCCAAAGATGCAAGTCTGTGCGCGTAACCAACCATCTTGATTACGTGCTCATTCACTGAACTTCCTTCTGCCATCTTGCATTCCCATAAGGCCTTTGTTATCTCATAACGTTTAGCTCTAGCTTGTGTCTCATACATAGCTTTCAACGATCCGAGCATATCGAAAGCGTTGTAATTCTCAAAACTTTTTTGAAGTTCAGGATCCATGCAAGTGAGTATATGGCATTGGACTGCGGTGCTGTAATCTACCTTAGTGGCATAGACATCCTTTTCATCATCCGAGGCATCATGTCCCGGAGTTGCTGGAAGAGCCACATCTACAACGTATTTTTTCTTAGCACCCCTGAGAACAAGTTTCAGGGTACGGACCCAGTCCGCATAGTTGCTTCCATTCGCAGTTAATTTTTCATTCTCAAGCATCGGGCCCAAGTTAAACGGTGTACTACGTGCCATCTTGTCTACAACGTAAAATTAACAAAATTCACTTAGACAACGTTCATAATTAACAACACTGCCAATTAAACAATTTTCATTTTATCTATGCTCCCACTAAAAACCAATATCCCTCATAATTGACCCAAAGTAATTCAAGATCCACGTCTCAATTTTAAGTCATTGATGTGACATCATTGATGACGAAAATTTAGACGGGTAGGCCAACTTGCCAATCACAACTCATGTGACTCTTGTTCATCTTTCGCTGGGAGTGTTCCGAGCTAAAGACCATCTTGCCTGAACGTCAAGACAACCAAATGTACTTGATGCGGGAACGGTTCGCACCCGCTTCATACGCGACAGGTCTGTCGTACCCATGTGACATGGCGCACCTCGAAATGACACGTATTACAGACGGTGCTACACTTGGGAGAACACTAACAACTTGATATTTTTATGTGAGGGATCACCCTACAAAACACGACTACCGCGCATCAAACAAGGTGCATAAAAAGGATTAACTCATCACATGAAATTCATGCAAAAATTAATTTACAACATATAGCATCTCATAGAATCTTATTGACATGACGAAGACTATAGCATATCACATGTATATTCTGCAAAAACAAGTTAGACGCCTCTAATAGGGTTTTGCATATTTTATTGTGGCTTCTAAGGTTTCCGCACATGCTCTACATCGTACCAGCACCTACTCATAGAGCTCTAATACCACTATTGGGGAACGTAGTAGAAAATAAAATTTCGTCCTATGAACAAAGCCCGAGATCACTATGAAGGTGCAGGTAGGTTTTATCGAATCTTTACCAACGATCACAGCGGAGAGAAGATGTTGGTGAAGACCGTTGATGCTGATTCCCGCAGCCAGGATTGTACCTCCCAACCGCGAGAATTATCCCTCCCGTCTGAGGATCGAAAGCACGATCCCTCTGCCGGTATCCACGCGTACGGAATCACCAATTCAGCAGTGCTTCGCCGTCCAGGACGAAAAACTACCGGAGACTAATTATGGAACAATGAGAATGGGTACGAGAGAGAGAGGGCAGCCTTGCACCCACCCGTGTGTGTGTTTTTGGCTGCCTCTTCCCTCCACTTAAATAGGCACATCAAAGAGAGCGTTACCAGTTTTTAATCCCATGCACATCAACGAGGAGTTACCAAGTCCATCAAGTAGGGGTTTTATGTGCATCAAGGATAGGGGGTTAATACCCTTTAAACCAGCCACCAAGTACGGTGGTTCATCCTCCCCATTCCATGCGGCTGCCTCTATCCTGGACTTTCCAGGCACGCAGCCCATGGAGCCTATCCAGAACTTTTTTCGTTTTTATTCACTGAACCATTTTCAATATTTCCGAAACTTTTCCGGTGTAATTCTCTCTTGTTTCCAACAGTTCTAGTACTCAACAAAATGATGATCCTTAAGCGTGTGACCCCGCAGGTTCGGTAATGTGTAGACATGACCTGGAACTCCTTTCGGTCAATAATTAATAGCGGGATCTGGACATCCATATTAATTCCCACACATACACGAATATTTCGAGCGAAACCTTTTGTTCCCGTAAACAATTCCTTTTGCTTCACGATACTTAACAAAACCCAAGGCGAGATATTTTGATATCCTTGTGAAGCGAGTTGATCACAATACCAAATCATCCTCGTTACCGGTTTGTTCTCTTTTCTCGTTTCCTTATTTCGATACCCCTGTGATCGAATCACAATGTGTCTGACCAGACGATAATGGACACCATAATATCGAGAGGGCCCAAAGCGTATCTCTCCATCGTCAGGAGGAGCAAATCCCAATCTTGAACTATCGAGTTGCTAGACATACATTTCCGAAATACCTGAAAGATTACCGTTATAGCCACCCAGTTACAGGTAACGTTTGATAACCATCAAAGTAAATCTTCCAGTATGAATGGACTTGATATTCTCATGGTCTAAGGACGTGAGTATACAATAACAATCTTATGATAATACTAACAAGTGACGAAAAGATCTCGTTGTATATCATGAAATTGGATCTGTTGAGCACCCTTGTTCTTCTAACAATGTGCTCTCACTGTCGTAGGGATCTTTGTTACTATGACTATGCCATGATCAGGAAAACATGATCATCATATGACACATGAGCTAATCCTAGAGGCCGGACTAGGAACAATTTGGTGTTTATCTCTCTACACGTGCTTATGAGTTTTCCTTCGAATCTCATATTCAAGAATCATAGCAGTTCTAGCATAAAGAAATAAAAAATAATAATGAACATGGAGATAAATAATACTTTTATTTAGGGGGCCGTTACCCGATGCGCGCGCACGATCTGGCACATGAAGTGAGTCCCGACCAGGTGCTCGTAACTCCCAAAAAGGTAACACCCCCCCTATCCGAAAGCACTTGGCTACATGGTGCGCGCCCTAGATCTGGCATATGAAGTGAGTCCCGACCAGGTGCTCGTAACTCCCAAAAAGGTAACACCCCCCTATCCCAAAGCACGTGGCTACATGGTGCGTGCCCTAGTCTGTCCAGAAAATTGCTCCCGGTCCCGATGGACCCCGCGTTGATGGAGACAGGGAAGAAATCTCGTGGTCCCACATTGATGGCGCCAGGAAATACCAGAAAACCACAGCTTTGTACTCTCTTTTTACATCGGGTGCACAGCAGTCTGGAACCCCACACCTCCCACAAACCTATCAACTCTTTCTTCTACCTCTAGACTCCACCATGAAAACAAAGAATGCAGAAAGATCTACCTCCAGGAAAAAACACTTACGGAGTAGAAATTATATCGAACTGGAGATAGCATCTGACCAGAAAAAGATCGGATCCAAGCATCTCAATCTGGTGACGAAAAAAAGAAGATACTCAAGGTACCTGCTGTCTAGCTACCTCAGCTTTTCCTATAAAAAGTGCGCTCTAAAAATTCCCCATGGTTTGATGTATGATATGATCATTGGAAATTCACGACTGCATGCACACAAAAATCCACAACAGAAATAAAAAACCCACAAGGTGCTTGTATGACTTACATGTAGGTATCACTAAAAAGTTCAGATAAAACTGCAGGCACAAAGAAAAGGGGATGCACATGTAGTTTCAGCTTGTTTTTGCCCATAGATGAAGCCTAAGAACACAAAAACACAGTTTGTGTCCATGCCAACGGCCATCCGGAGACCATCTTGTCTGTCCACAGTTCCACACCATGCTAGCTAGCTATGAGTCGGGGAGAGAGATGGGGACAAAGTGTGAGGAGGACGCGGGAACGGTGGATCTCTCCGAGGAAGGCGGATCCTGCCCATTTCGGCCAGCGTTGATGCGTGGAGGGAAGTGGTGGCTGCTGTTGGCATGGGAGGAGATCGGGGCACAGGCGGGGGATGGAGGTGGGGACGAGGACAGTCGGCGAGTCGGACGAGATCAGACCTGTGGTGAACCGTCCGCCTCATTCCACGACGGCGCCGCCCACCGGAGCGCCTCGAGGTCTGCAGCGTCACAGGTATGGTTCAGGGACAGGCCGCCATGGACTTGGAAGTTGAGAAGAACGCAGGCGTCGAGCAGGAGGAGGAAGAAGCCGCCCATCTCTGTGAAGACGCAGCGGCGCATCGACGCTCCAGATCTCTGTGGGGGGCTGAGGAGGAGAGAGGAGGAAGGAGACTAGCTGTGTGCGTCGGGGGAGGAGAGGAAGGGCCGAAGGGGGCGGGGCAAGGAGAGAGCTAGAGAGAATGGGTGGAGGAGACTAGGAGAGACCGTGGATAAGTTTCACCAAGGAAGACGTGGTCGGGGAGAGGCCAGCCGCCCGATCCCATCCGACGACGCGCACGCGTGCGCACTGCGTAGGACGAGATGTTGCGCGGGCAGAAAAGAGATTCGCCGTCCTTCGTGCGTGTGCATTTTACTCGGTCGGTGAGCGTTTAAACTGGGTTTAGGTGATCTTGATTCTAAGAAAATACCCTTCCAAAAAAAAATTCTAAGAAAGTACGTTCATAAAATTAAAGATTTTCCCCGACCCCCGCGTCGTCTAAGGGCAGCTCGGGGGAACCCTAGGCCCGCCGCCGCCGCTACCCTCCCTCCCGCCCTACCCCTTGCTCGCCGCCGCCGGATGAATCCACCGGGCTAAGTCCGTGCGGACACGGTGGCGGCAGAGCTCTTCTTGCTCGCAGCGCTGAGGGGGAGGCTCGGCCCCGGTGCCTGCGGCCAGCGTGGCAGCGTTGGCGGCCTGTCCTCCACGTCCTTCCGTCGGTCCTCTGCAGCGGCGCAGTGCCGGGCGAAGCGGCTGCTTCCTCCTTGGTGCGGCGGCGTCGGCTATGTCTGGCGTGTTGGGGTGGGGTGGCGGTGATACGGGTGCGGGTGGCCCGACCTTTCGATGAGATTGGTAACTCTCGATTTGGGTAGGAGGTGACGTTGATGATCCGACTACGGCCTAGGAGGCAGCGCCTTAGCAATCGATACACCAACTCCAAAGGATTATTGATCACGCGGGGGCACGATCAACCTGACCACGAAGGTCTTTGTTCCTGCAAGCAATCGAAGAACAAGCAAGAACAAGATAAATAGCGGATGCAATCTAAAATTGCAAATATACTATATCAAACCAATGTCTCAACGAGACGATAAGTTGGGGTTCCGAAAGCGGTAAAACAGGTGGTCTAACCGACACACGCGATTACACGAAGTAGTAACGATGGCTAACTTTTAACTAAACAAAACCCAAGGCTCCTTAGGGGGGTTCATGGGGTATATAAAGGAGGAGGGAGAGATATTTTCGTCCACTTTGAATAAGGAGTCCAAAATCCAACTCTATCTCTAACTTTCCTAACAAACTACAACTCTTTAGGAAACAGAAAAACAGATCCGTCAGCTTGTTTTGTCCGCCACGGTCAGCACGAGTCGAATCTCTTTATGGGGCCAGGTCCGTTGGAAAGGTATTGTAATTACCTTTCCAACAAGTACTTGTTTGCTTGATTTGGACTCCGGATGCGGCCTGGGTGATTAAAACAAATTCGGGTCTCCTGACAGCTCGGACCCGAATCGGATTCAACTTTAATTCGTGATATCTTTCTCTAGCAAGCTCCGAATCATGTGCCGTTTGATTTGTTGGAAAGTAGACTTGATAGGCTTCACTTTGAATCTCTCTTTGCAGGCTATAACACTTCATCTTCACTTTGGATTTGTAAAGTTCAATAAGATGTCTACATAATAAGATTACACAAGATAGTAGCTCCGCCTCTTTGCAAGTAACATATTGAAAACATTTTGTAATTGAATTCACCTGATTATAATTATTAGAGACACCAACAATTAGGGTTCTAATGGTCGTATACATGGTTAGCATGTCCATATCATCCTCCCTTTCTTGAAAGGAAAGCCGTCCTCGGCGTCGTTTATGCTGAAAATATGCTAACAAAAGAGACAAGGTATGCGCATGGTATATGTATATATCATTATTTTTAACTCCACTCCCATGTTGCACAATTAATGTTTTATAACACAATCTCATGAGATAATTAGTCACACAATCATCAGGAATATCATTCCAGCAAGAAGATTGACAATATGTTTTGCATATATAAGTGAAACAATATCTTGTATTTGGTTTGCACCGCTCACCATTATACCATCCCAACACTGGAGAATAATAATTAATAATGTTACCCAAATTAGTTACTACAAGATGCTGAAATTTAGAGCATGTCAAAGCACTAATATTCGAACAATCGTGTAAAGAACTAATTGGCAAATAATCAACACCAATATTGGAGGTCATATCAAAATGGTTAAGCATATGCAACATATTATTTTCTCTCAAATCAAGAAAATTATCACAAGCAATGCAAATCTGATGCACCCAAAATTTATTGTTCACGTCATGTTCTCCAATTAATTGAATAGTGTATCCATGGGCATTAGCAAAAGATTTTGAAATTGTTAACTCAGAGCCTTTATCCATTGCATGTGACAAATATATAGGTGCATCAAGTTTAATAGAACACAAAGAATTATTAGGCGGAACCATAGGAAACACTTCTTCGTGTTTAATTAATTCAATGCAACATAAATCAAATTTAATCATCGCATCACAAGTCTGTTCCAAGACAGCAGGTAACTCATCACATAAATCATTATCATTTGAATCAATGGGTGCGCTCAAATAAGCATGTAAATCAACAATTTCACATGGTGCAGAAAATTCAACGGGTATCTCATTTATTTCATCACATGTCATATTTTGTTCAGCAACACAATCATCTTTATCATTACCTTGTAGGCTCAACACGTTTCTTGTACACCTTCTCTCCAATTTCCTCTCCGCTTCACGAGCAAGATTAAGCAAACACAATAGAGAGTCGTATTTTCCGTATTGAATTATGTAAGAAATATCAAAGTTAAGCCCACAATAAAACCTATCCATTTTTCTTTGTTCGGTTTCATCTAAACCAGATCGCAAGGTTAAAATTTGGAACTCATGGTAGTAATCATCAACAGTTTTATTATCTTGTGTCAAACGTCGTAATTTGGAACGCAACTCATAAGCATAATTTGGAGGAACATATTTTTCTCTCATGATTTTCTTCATATCAATCCAAGTGTGAGGTATTTTGTTTTCTCTAACTATCTCACACCACCATGATAATGCATCAAAACGAAATTTACTACTAGCAATTTGGACCTTACGACTATCTAGTACATGGAAGCATGTGAATTGTTCAGTTAAAGCTAGCTCCCAATCTATATACGTTTCAGCATCATTTTCCTCCTCAAAGAAAGGTACACACAATTTAATTGTATTAGAAGGATTGTTTTGTACCGTTGCCGTGGCATTATCAACAAGAGACGTGGAGGATGGCCGTGGTGAAAAGCACTCATCACGGTCACGGGATAGCATCGGTCTAGTTGCCATGCTTCGTGTAAGTCCTGTCATGGTTAGTAGAAAACAAGAAACAAATCACAGTAATATGTTCCTATCAACTACTAGGATGTGGCTACAAGTCGCTCAACTCTCAAGCTAAAAATCAAGTTCTTACAAGTTCTTACCATGCAAAATAGAAAGGTGATGGCCAGCGGCGTGACCAAGCCCTCCGAATATTAAATGTATCGATGCCTCGGTAACAAACCAACCTAGGTGTAGAATCTGTGGAGCTTGGAGGCTTTTGTGAGTAGCAAGAAATAGCAAATAATCAAATCAGCAATGCAAAGTTGAAAATATGCTCAATAATGCTAGTCCTACCTGCTGGAGTCGATAAGAACGAATTACAGAAATAATCTAAGCCTAGATACTGAAGAAGGTAGGATAAAAAGATGGCACAACAAGTAAATCCCTGGGATTTCTTTTTCTTTTTCTTTTTCTTTTTGTGGCCTTCTGTTTGGCTTCTTCTTCTTTTTTTTTCTTTTTTAACCCCAGAAACTCACGCAAAAGAAAGACCGAAAAACTGTACGTCAGTCTGTCGAAGAACAGCAAAGGATGCAGTAAGAAAAATTCAGAAAAATATGAAAAAATATGGGTTAGAAGGGAATCAACACAAGCTTTCCAGCAAGGCAAGATCACTCAAAACGGATGTCGGACGGTGGAGAAAACTGAGAAACACCGGGCTGCAGTGACGCCGGAAAACGGATGCAGAAATTTGGAAGCTCCAAAAGTCCACCTTACAAACCGAATTTGAGGGTCAAAGTGCAGGGCAACACCCTGGATATTTCCTGATGCACCTCGTCGTGAACTTTCCAAAAAGTCCAAGAACATCCAAATCCGAGTTGGTACACAAAAGATACGCCCGTTTTACGGAACACGGGTCAAACCCACCCGAAACTAAAATTCTACTCGGACTCGGGTCCGAAACTGACTCGAACTCTTTCTCTTTTTTTTTCGTTTTTCTTTTCTTTCTTTCTTTCCTTTTTTTTTCTTTCCTTTCTTTTTTTTTCAACTTTCCAAACAACTTGATCTCTAAACAAAATTCGATCTAGGATAAAACACTTTCCAAAAGCACTCCTTATTGGACTCAGACTCGAACTCGCGACTGAAAACTATTACTTGCCGACTCGATGTAGAACTCGAAGAGGGACTCGGTGTAGGACTCGAAGAGGGACTCGGTGTAGGACTCCAAGAGGGACTCGGTGTAGGACTCGAAGAGGGACTCGGTGGAAGATATGGTGGCGGCGGGAGATTATGGCGGTGATGTGGCAGGAAGTTTGGCGGCGGAAGATTGATGAAGGAAACCTACGTCACACGAAAAACAAGAAAACCAAAAGCAAGTTCGATCTAGTAGAAAAAATCTGAAAAACGATCCAATCTAATCCAGCAACTCGACACGATTAATGCAGCAAAGATTCAACAATGCAAATACTAATGTGAAAATTGCAAGGCTCAAATTGGTTCTAGGACAAGGTAACTAATTCTAATTTTTATTTGGCTTTTTCTGGACGATAGGTAAAAACAGATCTAAACTACGGATAAACTGGAAAAATCTCACCGAGCAACCTTAAGCTCTGATACCACGTGATACGGGTGCGGGTGGCCCGACCTTTCGATGAGATTGGTAACTCTCGATTTGGGTAGGAGATGACGTTGATGATCCGACTACGGCCTAGGAGGCAGCGCCTTAGCAATCGATACACCAACTCCAAAGGGTTATTGATCACGCGGGGGCACGATCAACCTGACCACGAAGGTCTTTGTTCCTGCAAGCAATCGAAGAACAAGCAAGAACAAGATAAATAGCGGATGCAATCTAAAATTGCAAATATACTATATCAAACCAATGTCTCAACGAGACGATAAGTTGGGGTTCCGAAAGCGGTAAAACAGGTGGTCTAACCGACACACGCGATTACACGAAGTAGTAACGATGGCTAACTTTTAACTAAACAAAACCCAAGGCTCCTTAGGGGGGTTCATGGGGTATATAAAGGAGGAGGGAGAGATATTTTCGTCCACTTTGAATAAGGAGTCCAAAATCCAACTCTATCTCTAACTTTCCTAACAAACTACAACTCTTTAGGAAACAGAAAAACAGATCCGTCAGCTTGTTTTGTCCGCCACGGTCAGCACGAGTCGAATCTCTTTATGGGGCCAGGTCCGTTGGAAAGGTATTGTAATTACCTTTCCAACAAGTACTTGTTTGCTTGATTTGGACTCCGGATGCGGCCTGGGTGATTAAAACAAATTCGGGTCTCCTGACAGCTCGGACCCGAATCGGATTCAACTTTAATTCGTGATATCTTTCTCTAGCAAGCTCCGAATCATGTGCCGTTTGATTTGTTGGAAAGTAGACTTGATAGGCTTCACTTTGAATCTCTCTTTGCAGGCTATAACACTTCATCTTCACTTTGGACTTGTAAAGTTCAATAAGATGCCTACATAATAAGATTACACAAGATAGTAGCTCCGCCTCTTTGCAAGTAACATATTGAAAACATTTTGTAATTGAATTCACCTGATTATAATTATTAGAGACACCAACAATTAGGGTTCTAATGGTCGTATCCATGGTTAGCATGTCCATATCATCCTGCTCTCTGGTCGTCATGGCGCATGGCGACGGCCTGCTGTGTTGGCCAGGGTCCCGGGGCGCCAGATTTCATTGGCTGATTTGTCCCATCGGCTCACTGGCGGTGAGGTTGGTGGCTCTTGCGTGGTGGTGGCGCCGTTGCCACGTTGGAGGGGCTTGGGGTAGTGGGTTTGCAGGCCGGCGGCGCTGCGGGTCTTCCCCGCCTCTATCCGGCAGCGCGGGGGTGCGTGTAGGAGAAGGTTTGCTCTGGGCGAAAGCCGATGGCGCGGCGTTCGCGGATGTCGCTCTCCTTTGGGGGTTGTCATGGAGCACTTCGTCCTTCCCAACTCTCGGGTCTCATCTTCGGGTCAAGGCCTAGGCCTTGCGGTGCAAAGTCGGACGATGGCGTCGTTTTTGCGTCGCTTCCCCTCCTGAGGACGTCGTCTTGAAGATTGTGTTTCCCTTCGTGCTTTCCCGGGGCTGGCCATGCACGGCTTCGCAGTTGGCAGGTGCCCAGCCGGCGTTGCGAGTGTTCCGTTGGCGAATTTTTTGGCAGCGACGACGGTGTTGAGCAAAAGTTAGGCTGCGGCAATGGTTCTGGTAGTCGGTCCTTCCGACGTGTCCGCTGGCCTTCTAGGTTGGGTTTGCTTCGTTGTTGGGGAGTCAGAGTCGCCGGCTCAGAAGAGTGATGCGTGATGACGATGATTCTTTGTGAGGTGGTCCGATCTCTGAGGTTCTTGTTCGGTGCTAGCCTTGCATATTGCCTCTTCGAAGCTCACCATCAGAATCGGCGGCTTTGTTCGCTTGCGAGGATGGTTGCCTGTTTGGCATGGGCCGACACGAGCTTGCGTGCCTGCAGTGGAGGAGTCATTTCTTGGGCGTTGGTGGGGGAAGTTGGAGTCGCCAGCTCGAGAGGAGTGTTTGTGTGATGACGATGACTTTTGCTTGCAACCTCGACGGTTCTCTTCGTCTCCGTGCATTGAGTGTGGGTGGCCAGGGCAGCCAGGGTGGTCTTTAGTGCGGTCATGTTCCATGACGGTGCTATGGAGATTGTAACGGTTTTTGCCCGGTTTACCATTAATTAACAGGGCAATTCTATTCCTCGTAATTAATAGATGAAGTCCTTTGGACTCCAGTTAAAAAAGAATCAAGATTTTGGTCGAACATGTGTCATTTTCAGTTGGATTTGGCCAGGATATCCGCCGAAAGCGGACCATGTTGGATTACAAAACGTGTGCAACGGTAAAGTTGGGTCCAAGTTGGAGCGTTACGCCGTTACATGTTGGATTACAAAACGTGTGCAACGGTAAAGTTGGGTCCAAGTTGTTCCAATGTTACAGCAGCCGGACCTGAATGCTTGTACTGAGATTCCACGCCACAGACCAAAAACGAGGTTAGGGTCCAACTTGGGCCAGCACCACCACCACGTACCTGGGCCAGCGAACCGTTGCGATGAGGTATACGCGAGCAATACAGTAAGGGCCGGGGAGAAATACAACAAGGTGGGTCCGGTGGCTGTCCATCTTGATGCGTGGCGCTCGGCATCAATGCAACCGCACGCTCAGGCACTGAAGCGGAGACCACTCAATGTTAAGAGGGGTTTGCGGCGGTCCGACTGAATTCATTAGAAACGGATGAAAGATGTTGGTCAACAAATTAACTCCATGAGACGTTGGTGAACAAATGAGGCATAACCGATCCAGTACTATGTGCAAATTAACTCCATGAGACGTTGGTCAACGAATTAATATTTGAATTTGTAAAAATATGTACTTCCGCCGGTCATAAAAAGTGTCGCCAATTTGTTTACTAACTCAATACAAAATGTGCGACGCTTTTTATGAATCGAAGGAAGTAGTAATCAAATTGTAGACATGGCGGATTTGAGCATGGAAGTAGTAGAAGCCTTAACCATGGGCGGGATGATAAGAGATCATGATGGGATTGATTTGTCCCGTGTTTACGACCAGGAAAAGATTTCACAACTTCGATGCGAAAAGAGGAATAACTATTGACACGTGGGCTAATTTTGGTTAAATTGTGGGGGATGAACTATAACTATTAACTTTTTTTTTTGAGGAACTATATAACTATAACGAGAAGTGGTCTTCTTGCCATGTCTAATGGGCCAGCACAGCAATTGTCTTGTACTGCCCGCAGTGAGACATGGGCGAAAAGTGGACCATGTTTGAATCAGAGACCAAGATTTAATAAGGATATCAGCGTCTTCAAGGTTTAATAAGAAATCCTGACGGAACGGGAGTTTCGCCTAACTCCTGTCTGGGGCTCGCCAAAAGCAAATTATCTACCCATTCTCCTGCAGTGGCCCAAGATAATTTGTTTCGGACCATGTTCCTGAATCCTGAGGACACATCTCCCGATGGGCCAGAATTTAGGGAAACGATTTTTATCCCCCGACGGATCTCACGCTCGCGTCGGCCGTTTTCTCTGCTCAACGCGTGTCCTTTTCGTGTCTGAACAAAAACGAGCCAGCGCTGCGCTCCCGTGGGTCCCACCCACATTATCTTTCTTCCTTATCCTCCCAATCCCCCACTCATGCAGACGCACGCCAACCACCCAATCCCACCAAATCCGCTGCCATGGGCGCTGCTGGCTTAACGCCGGTGCCGAACAAAAACGAGCCGGCGCTTCCCTAGCAGATCACATGATTGGTGTCGCTTGCTAGCCGGCGCTGCTGCAAGTGCTGCTTCAAACCGAGGTCGTCAGTGCTGCAATCGAGAGATGGTACTGCAGCGAGGCCAGGCAGGTGGTGCGGCGAGGAGGATGCGTCGGTGCCGCGAGGCGAGGGTGCGACCGTTGTGCGGTGCTGCTGCAAACAGAGGTTGTCGATGCTTCAAGCTGGAGGCGGCGGTGCTGCGAAGGGGATACGGCGGTGCCGTGAGGTGATTCTGTGATTGGTGTGCGGTGGTGCTGCCAAGGAGGATGCTTGGTGCTACGACCTACAGGCGCCGTTGCTGCAAGGCATTGCCTCACAATGGCGATGTTGCAAGCAAATGACGGCAGCACACAGCCGTGCCGCAAAGGGGTGCCATCTCCCACCAGCGGTGCTGCCGACCACCGAGGGTGCTGCAGCCATCCGTGAAGGTCCATGGGCTGGGTGGGTCCGCCCGTTCTGTCCAAGAAAATAAATCAGGCAAAGGCTTTTTATTTCATAATGCTAACAACATAAAGTAGTTCACCTTTACTAAACAGATAAGTCGCCTATAAAAACCAAAAGAAAATACTACAACAAGTCCATACCGTTAAACAGGCAGGAGCCAGCTCTAACGCTCCGTTTTGATGCCCCATGTTGCAATCGTTGTAAATGTACCGAGAAATAGCAATGGCAACGGCCTACCGGCTCCACTCCTGAACTTCTGTTGTATTCTACTGATGTAACCATTAAGTGACTGTTTCACTGCTTCTTTAAATAAAGGTAACTTCTCTTCCAGATTTGCAGATAGAATATTTTCCTTGCCATGCTTTCTTATAGGCAGAGCCTGCATTAGAAAAGAAATAAATATACATATATATCAAGTAGGATTTTTCAGGCATGCAGATGCATTTCCATTTAATTTAACAACTTCGACGGTATAGACCACGATGAAGACAAAGATAGAGAACTGTAAGATATAAGGTTCCTGTGAACATCCAAAAAGAGTCAAAAGAACGTGTAAAATAACAAAGCATATAAAATGTGTGTGACAAATTAATCTGAATGTCACTATCATAAATCTACCAAGGAAACAAGAAGGGCATTTACACTAATCTGTCTAATTTTAGGATGGCATACAATTCTATGCTTCTATAATTCCCTAATTGTAAAATGGAACATGCCCATAACAAAAATATCCTACCTCTCCAATAATAATAGTTCCAGTCATTTGTGCTTGAATAGCACACTCTCTTGCGAGCCTCCTTAATTTCATACGGTCATAGTATTGCTGCATAAGCCTCTAAAAATTATGGAGACAATGAGAATGAGCACAAGTTGCAGCAGAACTGGGTTGAAGGGGGCTGCAACGTCATAGAACTTACCCAATCATGGAGATCCAAATGCTTCTGTAATTCTGAACTCAGCTCTGAATTGATCTTCTTCAAAGCTAAATTTTCATACTGCAGAAGTGAAGAGGAATGTGCAAACTATGAAGACTACAAATGCCATGTAATGCAACATAATAAATGAAATATGTGAGTTATTTCTGCATATGATACTCCCTCCGTCCCAAAATAAGTGGTGTGGATTTGTATAGATTCGTCACTTATCTTGGGACGGAGGGAGTACTATGTTTTGGAATAAACACCTCAGATCACTTATGAATGGTAAATTGAGTTTAGGGATAGGTTCAGTATTCAGTTCTCAGCACTCAGTGATGTCTTATGGGTGTAGGATGTGCTATCAGTCAAGCATGGCACGGCCCTGTGGGAGGAGAGTAGACCTGGAGAATATTTAAGTTTCACATTTTCCATTCACTGTTATAAAAGGTGAGCGCTAAATGCACCAACCCCTAGTGGTCACTAGAATTGGAGAAAGGGCGCAAGTGACAGTGGAGAAAGTGAGAATTGGAGAAAGAGCAATAGGACAACTCATTGTCTTTCTGCAGTTATGCTCTCTATCGAAGATGAAAAAATCATGAAGAGGACAGCGATGTCAACTGAATTTCATACTAGAAGCGGATGCGGATGGAGAGCTCATGAGGTGTGTGTAGTATACTGTCGTTTTGGGATTCCATATAGCAGCTTGCTTCTGCAGTCATGTCATGCCTATTTATGATCAGTGGCAACACTCACATTCCTAGAAGAAGTTATGTTTTCTTCTTTGCGGACATGGTATGTGTCATGTGTGTTGGGTGAAGGGCCTATGGACCAGGGCAGTGCCAAGCCAGGAGTCCGTCCCATGCAAGAACTACTATGCACGTGAACAGCACCAACATGAACAGTGGCTTGGTCACTTTATTATGGAAATAAGCATACTATATTATTTAGCGAGTATGAATATCTATCTAGTTAGTAAAGATATCAATTTAGTTATGAAGATAAACCTTAGATTGTTATGAGTCGAGATTTTATTCTTAGAAATCAAGTCCGAATCTTCCCTATAAAAGGGGCACCTTGTACACCATATGAATTATAGGGCCATGAGAATAAACTACTCCAGTAAAGATCTAATCCTAGTCTCCAAGATTCTCTCCCTCTCATTCCCTGCGTCCAGGCCGGCCAACCCTTTGCTCCTTGGAGCCGTTTTCCCAAGCCGCAATCCTTAGAGGCCTACCAACCAAGGTACTGAAAATCCTGGTTTTAAAAGCGTCGCCTAAGCGTCAGAGCGCACTCGCGCGCGAAGCATCTGTCTCGCCTTAGAGGGCCACGTTAGGCATCCACCTTAGCCCTTTTAGTCGTCCAGGGCGTCAATTAGGCGTCATAGGTCATTGCCATGTCCAATTTGGACACGATATGCAAGGGCAGGAGCCTCCTGTGCAGGAAATTTGGGAAGGGAAATAGGATGCGGGTGGGAAATCTGGGAGGGGAAATAGGAGACGGGAGGGAAAATTGGTAGAAGTATGGGGAAAGAGTGGTCACAGGTACAAGTTCCAAGTCCAGAAATTAATCGAGAGGAGAGCTCCTCTCTCTCTAGTTGCGACCAGCGACGGGACTGAGATCCACAGCGCAAGTTTTCTCCTCTGGCGAAGGTGAAGAAGGGTGCCAGCTTTCTCCTCCAGGCAGGGCTTCTGCGTTGGCGCATATATGTGTCCTCTCCCCTCCTCTCCCCTCCTCTCTTCTTCCCCCGTCATCCCTCCCTCTACTTCCCGCCCTACCATGTTCTTCTTCCACTCCTCTCTCTTGACTCTGTTTCTGTCCATTTGTCCTGTTACTCCCGTACTCCTATCTCCTCTGTTATTTATAGTCCTTTGCTACTTTGTTTGGCTGTTAGCGGATGGCTTTATTATAGTGTTGCAGACAGTAGTACATGATGTTAGTCGATTACTTACTGTACTTGATTAGTCTAATGCTTGATTAGCGGTTGTCCATATGATTGATTGCCTGTTCCCTAGTTCGATGATGGCTATTCTATTTTGCTGCTATAATAAGTGTAAGGCGTCGCCTTGCCTTACGCTTTAAGCGCTTAAAAGTTCAAAAGGGGTCAGGGCGCCTCGCCTTTCCTTACCACCTTAAAAACCATGCTGAAAATTACTAGTGACAATATGCCTTATAAAGATCTGTAGCAACACATGCCCTAGCATCAAATTAGGTCTACCATTCTTTGCAACACATAGGCACTCTCGTAGTAAAATGGAAGATTGCAATGGGCAAAGAAGCTTCTAATAGTTATTTTCGGAGTACACTTATCAACGCCGTCTCCACAAAACATGTGCTTATCCCCATGATGATGCTTTTTTATCCAACCACTATTTATTGTGGAGTTGCAGATTCAAGAAGCTAAAACTCCACTCTTCAGATATGAGATTCCATTATCATGAGTTCCTTTTATGAATGGATGTGTTATTCCTTTCTAACATACTGATAAAATTTCATTTAACCTCCTGCACATGTTCGTTTTTCAGGAGAATAATCATATCTAGAGAACAGTCAAATTATTTAGTGTTAATGGATTGCAGAACCTTATGTAATCTTGTTCAAGTGTCTTGGTTTTTCTTAACTTTTTTGCATCATAAAAAGATATATATAGTTCAAACCGCAAGAAAGAAGAGCAACATTTCTGCTTTCACATTGCATCAAGCTATAAATCCTAACAACATAAATCCAATATCACCGCCAACAAAGGTTGCCAACTCTAACCTCAGATATGCTGTATGCAGGGTCCATTTTCTTCTCCACATATTTCTTCAGAAAGTTCATATGACTCTGAAATGAAAGGTAAAGGCTATATTACATGACATAGTTGTGCATTTGTTGCATAAAACATATGACAACAGAAACCTTTAAAGAAAAGCTTAGCTCGTCTTCTCGCAGCTCTGGGCATCTAATTGAAGATTTAAGCCTTTTTATAACATCTTCAGGATCACTACTCAACTGCCGTAGGTACGAAACTGAGTATTTGCACAAGTCTAGAATAGTGAAGCATAAATGGTGTCAATCGCAGGTACCTGAATAAAGTCAAGCTTCACAAGAAGTCTTCGGAGTGCAAAATATCTCTGAAGAGCATACAATACTCGGCAAAACAACTTTTCAGCCTGAAATATGAAAAATTATTGGGTAGTCAAACCGTGAGAGGAAAGAGGAGGATCATGGTTTTTGAAACGTTATGGCGAGCTGTGACGACCGACCCCCTTCACAATATTATAACGCTTATGGCATGTGGCGAGACAACTTCATAGACACAAATTAACTTAGTATGGCAGGCAAATTAAATCACAATACCAACTTAGTATGATGGCATATTAAATCACAGTACACATCCACTACCAAATTAAGTCACAACGCACAACTTAGTAAGTGTATAACCCTGTGCACATACATAAAAAATAGCCACAGAAAATTTCAGCCTCACACAAAATGTAAAAGAGAATACAAAAGTAAATGAAAGAAATAGGATGCTGCAAAGCACAGCCCGTGAACTCATCCTCACTGTAAAGTATCATCCTGTGCCTTTCCAGAACAGAGAGAGGGGGATATCTGGTAGTGAGGGGCCAGCATCCCCGCGTTTCCCTTCCGCACCTGCTGCTTTTTCCTTCCTGCGAGTGCCTTGCCTTTTCCTCCCACCTGTGCCTTGCGTCGCTCTGCTGTGCTGTAGCGTCACATTTTCACTGTGGCGGACCTCAATTCGAAGAGACGGCAACTTAGAGATGCCACAGAACTGATTCTATCACGAGGCTAAACACGATGGCCTGGAGGGACACCACAACGTCGTAGTGTCATTATGGCAACGATATGTCGACATATTAAAAACTATGGCGAGGCTTCTAGGTTCAGCAATAGTTATATTACTTTGCACATATGATGACTACAATAAACAAAACATTTCGATGGTACACAAATGGAATAAGATCTGAACTTCATATGACTATGTAGGTAATAAGTGATCAAAATAAGCATTACTTGGAAATATCACCAAACAGAATTTAACATCTCTCACTTAGGTAAACATTGTTAAACTGGCAGAGATGCACGGCAACAGCAATAACGGATATCATCAAATGATTAGATGATTCATGGAAAAATGAAGTATGCAAGATATGATTTCACTATCACGCATAGGCCATTGCTAATGTAAGAAACATAGTGCACTTTTTCTTCTTTTGGCTATGGTTTTTGCCTGCAATAATTTTTTTATGGAATTGACGATCCATAAGCTGACTGGAAAATCTAATTTCAAAGCCGTTGGATCAACAGAAAACTATCCTCGGTCAGTACCATGTAGGGCTGGGCGAAAAGTCTGAAAAACCGAAGCCGAAACCGATTAAACCAAAATCTTGGTCATCGGTTGCCTGTGCGGTTGTCAGAAGTAAGAACCTGAATGTACTTCCGTGTTCACGGTTTTGAAGCTGGGTTAACAGAACAGACCGAAAAACCAAAGTTCACGTTGTCTTCTCTTTTATCCCACTAGGGCGCAGTCCCTTCCCTATGACGGTCCAGTAGTACCCTAACTCCTAAGGGCCAATTGTTGCAACTTGACTTCTCTGTGGACATACTGCAACCCTAGTCCAGTTCTGTTTTCTTGAATCCCCATTCCCATCGATACATCCGCTACTTGATCCAGCCACAGAACAAGCCGCCGCTCGCCCACCCACGTAACTGATAGTAGCAGCAAATTGAAAGCAGATCAAGCGAGTTCAGGTCGGCGCGGAGAAGACGAATCGAGCTCGTGACGGCTAGTGGAGGACAGATCGACCTTTCAATCTCCTCTTTGGTCACCAATCCAGCATGACAGGAAGGGTTCTTCCTACTCCAGCGCCATTGATGTGGTGATTTTGTTGATGTGATTTTCTTCTTTGATTTCTGTGTAACTTCAGTCTCTTTCGGTCTAACCGAGAACCAAAACCAAAATTTCGGTCAACTAGACCGAAGGTTAACAGAATTTAAAAGGTTATAAATCGATTATCATTTTGGGAAAACTAAAATTGGAAAACACCAAAATAACCGAACCTAATGTTCCGTTATAACCGAATGCCCAGCACTCATTCCATGTCACTAAACTATGTTCTGGGTTCACATTAATAACATGCTGTCATACTTTTAAAGAGAATAAATCAATTTATCAAAAGAAGAGTAGGCTAAACACTTAATTGTGTCACAACACAAATTTGTCTGATTCGATCCTTAGGCAAGTAATGCATTATTGAGATGTTGCCAACCTCAGATCCATTAGGTCCATCACGGTCAATGGCGGATTGCACGAAGATGGAGGAAATCCCATCATGCCTCGTGCAGGGCAACATGTACTCAACAAGATGGCTACCGAATTGCTGTCTATCCGCGGCAATTGATAGAAACATATCAACCTGCAATAATTGGAGGCAGAAAAGAAGAACAAAATCATTGCTTCTTATTACTAATGAAAAGAAAGATGAACCGACGTAAACAGACAAAAGATATCTACAGTTGATTCCGCTCCAGACATCAGTTCAGTCACGGCGATTTGGAACGCCTGCTCGCGGAATTCCAAATAAGCTCGAAAGCGCTGCTCATCGGTGAGGATGTGGCGCAACCCGTTATCACAGAAGAGGCCAGTTCGTGTGTTGAGCAAATCAACCCCACCGACTAGCAGAGGCCCTCCCACCTCATGAATTCCGTACCGATCGATCGCTCCTAAATTTTGCAGACAGTAATATTTAGCAAAACAGGAAAAAGAAGTAATTATTCAATTATCTTGAGAAAAGAAAAGAGGATCTGAAGATATTACTATCGACTGCAAGATCTTCTGACCGCACGCGATTCATCCTCTCCTTCCGGCGGCACTTAGGCCAATTTTGAGGGCGGCGGTGGTGGCGAGCAGGAAGATGGATGGGGAAGGGTAGGCGCTAGGGTTATAAATAAGGGGCTGAACCCTTCTTTTTGTGAGCGGAGGGGCTTTTTTTTTTTTTGAGGGGGTTGACCGGAAGGGGCTGAACCCATTGATCCCTTCTGCTTTTTCCAAAAGCCCGGAAGCAAGATGTTAGCCCGTACATTTGTAAGTTAGGCCCAACTAACGGCCCATCAAATAGCCCACAAAATAAATGGATTTTAACATTTTTACTTATTTAGGATAGTAAAGCTGGGCACCTGGGAGGTCTCTCCTGCCCTCAAAAAAAAAAAACCTAGGAGTTTTCTCATGCCATCAGCCTTCTCGGCCGTCCGATCAGGCGCGGCCGTCCGATTAGGCACCTGGGCAAAATCCGTCCATCCTTCCACGGGCTTTCATCCTATGAGCAGCTGCTCTTGGAAAATAATCGAACGTCGCACGTTAATCGGGCTGCCTAGGCAAACTGGGCTGACCGGACGAGATGTCCATCTCCCAGTCCACGCAGGTGAAGCAAAAACAAAAAAGAAAACGCCTCCCACGCGCCGCCTCTTCTGCCTGGCTGCCTTCTCACATTCCCCCTCATCGCAGCCCCTCTCCTGCCTTCCCCAATGCCCGCCGCGTCGCCGCTGGTCGCGCGAGCCATCTTCTCGCTGCCTCCCCGTTGTCCTAGCGAACCATCTCTCTTCCCCACCTCCCCGTACGTTGCCCTACTCCCTAACCTCCTCGTGATGCCCCTTCTCTTGCCGCAGCACCTGGAGCAGCAGCCTCCTCCTCCCTGTGGCCCGCTGCCTTGTTGTCGGAAAAAGAGGACATCGAATCCGTGCCTATAAGTAGAGCAGATGGGGTGATTCATTGAGGCGATGGTGAAGCTGAGAGACGGTTGCGCCTGCCCCTCCCGCCGGCTGCCTTTTCTGTTGGAGCGGCTCGGGAAAGGAGTTGATCTGCCCAGGAACGAACAACCCAGTTTGAACACTAGGTGCACCGTGGCAGCCGTCGAAACCCACGGACGTGGAGGCCGAAAGAAAGGTACAACTTCCAAGACCTACCCAATCTGATTGGTCTTCATAGAGGAAGTGATGTGGTACTTTTGCATAGATGACAATTAGAGTCTCTGAGTTCTATCTATCTAACTATTTGTTTTCAAGTGTATATCTTGAGGTGGATGCAGAATATTTTCTTAACTAATTTCCACAGATCTTTCATAAAATTTTCGTGTGGCCTCGTTTTCTAGGAATGCAACGGGTGAAGTTTGGGTAATTTTTATTGTGAGCATAGAGGGGCAGCAGAAGACCTTCAAAACAGCAAGCTGCTCCTCACAAGCATTTCAACAAACACCTTGTGTGCATAAAACAAATCTGAACCGGTATATCAAATCTACAAGCACCGAGTTCTCAAACCTGCACACAAGATTAACAGCTGCAAGGATAGCTTAATAGAACATCAATACCCCAATAGAATCATCCATATATCAAAGAACACAAGTATGTCTTGCCTCAAGTGTCAACTCAACCAAATAGCACCAAACTTGAGCAATAGATGCCAATAGCAATTATAGATGATGAACAGCACCACATATAGCAAGGAAATCACCAATTCAAGGGGAGACACAGATATTTACGTGGAAACCCCTTGGGGGGAAAAACCACGGGCGGTGGCGAGCACGGACTTCACTATGGAGATGAAGAGTACAAGGTGGAAGCCAACAAGAATGGGGAGGCTCCAATCCCACAACAATCTGTCACAAATTTAGGTAGATTTGGTAGATCAAATGCCTCTCCTCTCACCTTAACCCTAGAGCTCTCAAGAACACAGAAGACGCAACTCTCTGTCTATTCTCGACCAGGGGAGAGGCCTAAATAGAAAGCTTTGCATTCAGCCCCCAGCTTTTTAACATGTGCAAACAACTCCTACTTCAGCCTACCACATGTATAAGCATTGTTTTACATGATTAACAAGCCAAAATGGATCTTAAATAGTTAAATAAAGAGCTGCACATCACAATTCTCCACTTCAGCAATAATTGAACCATAAAACAAACACACCAAGCTTGATGTCAAAAGGTCCAATTGACGAAGATGTGACTTCGACAATGTCCATATTGATGGACTTGTATTAAGGAAAAATTTCAAGTGTGTGCTGGCGAACTCGTCGGCTAACAAAGACACAAGGGACACGATTTACCCAGGTTCAAGGCCCTCAATGAGGTAATACCCCTACGTCCTGCTTGTCGGATCTATATTGCTGAGTCGAGTACAATGGGGTGTCATAGAGTCCAGATGCACAGAGTCGATGAGTGCGTCTAGGCGACTTGTATCTAAGTTGGGGGTGTCTCCTTGGCTCCCCCTCCTGGTCCTTTATATATGCAGGAACCTAGGTCTATGTTGGAGATATGCCCTAGAGGCAATCATGTGATGATGTTATTTCCTATGTATTCATGAGTTATTGTTATTGTCCTTGAATATCATCACTGATATGTATCAATAAATACGTGATTTGTTTGTGAGACTATGTATTCTATGATGTTGTTCTAATGGTCTCTGGTCATTGAGGTTATGCGAACACAAAAACCTAGACTAGCAATGTGAATCAGTATGATGACTATGTTTCACAAGTCATAGGGCAAGGTGTTGCCGACTGATAGTATGGACTCGACAATGAGATTGTTGAGTCGAACAGACCCGCACTGAGACACAACGAGATGATTGTCATTTGTTAGTCTCAAGTACGATGTATATGCCAGTCCTAGACCTGAGGTCATCGCATGAGCTTGGGATGTGAATCGGCCTACTTAGGGGTTGCCAAACGCTACTCCGTAACTGGGTGGTTATAAAGATAGCTTTCGGGTTTGCTGAGAAGCATGTTGCGAGTCATGGTTGATCAAGATGGGATTTGCCCCTCCTGTTCGGAGAGATATCTCTGGGCCCTCTCGAGTGATCAGATTTGGAAAGCATGGCCATGCGACTTGGGTTAAGTGTTAACCCGTTCGGGAATCTGTATCACAGGAACGAGAAGAGAGTCGAGCTATCCACAAGGATGACAAGCACTCGCCTTGAGCTCGACACACATATCGTGAGGCAAAAGGAATGTTGCATATGACACATTGTATGGTTCGTCAATATACCTTGTGGTTACTCGGGAGTTGGCACGTGCTGCTAGGCGCCGCTACCAACTATCGACTTGAGTCAGTGCCAGTGGACGAGTAAGGTGTTACTCGGACCCGCAGTCCGAGCTCGTAGTCGTGTCCGTGTGACCGTGAACCTGTAGGGTCGCACGCTTAAGGGGATGGGACCGAATTGGATCGGATCCAACTCGTATCGGGCTTAGACTCCTAATGGGCCTCAAGTGTTGAAGCCCACCAGGGAGGTCTATATAAGTGGAGGATGCGAGTTAGACTCGGCCGTCACACCTCCACGCCCAAAGCCTTGCGATCGGATCTAGCAGTCCGCCGCACGGAGTTCCTCCCTGTACGTGTGGATACCTCGGAGGCGCTGCACCTGCGGCGCTTGGACGAACTGTTCGTGGGATCGGCGAGGAGGAGCAGGCTGTTCGACTACTCGGCATCGACGCGCTACATCGACTCTACTTCCGCTACGGGTCTGCACGTCTGCTAGTAATCTCGTGATTCATTATCTACAGCATTGATCCGGGCAGAAGCGGTAGAAATTTTTATTTTGTGCTAGCGTAGCATACCGCATTCCCCAACAGTGGTATCAGAGCCGATGCTGTCTGTTTTGGATTCGGATTACGTGCATAAGTGTTATGCGGTTAGTAGTAGATGTGATCTATTGCTATCTTGGTGGTCGATCTAAGTGTTAGATCTGTTTTGTACTCAATCGATTGGATCGATTGTACTCGGGGATCATGGATATTCGATTCTGATAATCGTGATGTAGAAGGTCGTGACACAACATACTCCTATCGGTCGGATTTCCGCCATCGGAGGAGACAGTGAAACATAAATCCGGATACGATTCACGAGATCAATGCGATTGATCAGATCAGAATAGAAATCCAAGAAGGAAATTTCGGATTGGATCTGAAAAATTTCTAAGTGTTAGAGGGACCGCCGTGCTATCTTTTCGTAGCGCCTTAGTTGTCGTTGCGAGTTCACATCAATTCGGTAGAATAGGTTTCTACGCTTAACTTGTTTTTGCAGGATTGATGTGAATAGTATGGCTCATATGTATGTGATGCATGTGTGTAATATTTGCATGACCTGCGTGTCATGAGTTTGTCAGCCATGCTAGAGCCAAGGTGCTGTCTTTATAATTGTATAACGACCTGCGTGTCGACATTTGATGTCATTCTCCATGTAAATTCTTTGCTAGATACTAGGTGTAGTCATTTAGTATGAATTGGAGGACGTGAGCACCATGGCGGCTTGATGAACAGGTTCATGGAGATGGAGATCACCATGAAGAACAGAGCCATACTATTTCACATGTTAATTTGATTATCTGTGATGGTTATTGCTTTGTTTACTCCTATGCATGTTATTGTGTAAGAGTAGAATGATCCCTCAAAGAATGTCAAGTTTATTTACCTCCCCAATAGCTGCAACACCACAAGACAAGTACATTTGGTGATGAGCTCATGAAATTGGGGTATCACCATTTTTCCTTGTCGTTGGTGATGTTCGTGTCAGACACTTACATGCGAAGCTTTGGTTAACTTGACGGGGCTATCAAAACGGTTTTGGGCCTCGGGGTGAAAGGAGTCGGAGCCGGGGCAAGTGTTGCCTACCGACTAACAAGAGTCGTATAGAGATACGATTGGCAAGAGTTGCCTACCGAGTGATTCAATCGGCTAGCAGTGATGCTAAAGCTCACTAGACGATTGGTTGATCTTGGATCTTGAATCACTAATGATCAATGGAGGGATGTTGATTTTAGTGGGAGTATATTTCTATTAAAGTGTTTAATATGAATTACTCTTCATGAATACTTGTCTTAGTGTTTTTTGCATTTTCTGTTGTAGATTAATGGCACCACCTCAATTATCCAGTTTTGCTTTGAGATCTGTTCTTGAGAAAGATAAACTAAATGGAACTAACTTCACCAACTGGTATCGGAACCTGAGAATCGTTCTCAGGCACGATAAGAAAGAACATGTCATAGAGAACCCACTTCTAGAGGAGCCGGCTGATAATGCCATTGCTGCTGTTAGAAACGCCTATCAACGCTCATGTGATGAGTCGATTGAGATCAGCTGTCTGATGCTTGCCTATATGGAGCCCGAACTGCAGCAGCAGTTTGAGAATGTTGAGGCTTTCGATATGATCGAGACTCTCAAAGGCATGTTTCAAACTCAGGTTAGGACCGAAAGATTTAATGTCTGGAGGTCCTTCCTGGAGACTAAGCTGAAAAAAGGCAAACCCTTGAGCCCGCATGTAATCAAGTTGGTTGGTTACACGCAAAGCTTGGAGAAGCTGGGCTTTCCGCTGAGCCAAGAGTTGGCCACGGATACAATTCTGGCATCTCTTCCGCCGTGCTATGCGCAGTTCGTTCAAAACTACCATATGCATGGCATGGAAAAGAAAGTCACTGAATTGCATGGGATGCTTAAAACAGCAGAGGAGGATATCAAGAAAAATACCAAGCAAGTGTTGCTGGTACAGGGAAAGCCAAAGTTCAAGAAGAATTCTTGGGCTAAGAAGAAGGCAAAGAAGGGAAAGGCTAAGGATGTGATCCCAACCCCTGCCCCTGCTGCGCCTAAGGCTGGACCGGACTCAGAGACCGTGTGCTTTTTCTGCAAAGGCACCGGTCATTGGAAGAGGAACTGCAGCAAGTACCAGGCCCACGTGGCAAAGAAGGGTGGAAGTGTGACTTTTACTTCAGGTACGGTTGTTGTATGTGTTATAGACATTTATCTTGCTGATGCACCAAACAGCTCTTGGGTATTGGATACCGGATCGGTTGTTGACATTTGCAACTCGATGCAGGGGCTGGCAAGGACTAGGAGCGTCGCAAGTGGAGAGGTTGACATAATGATTGGCAATAAAGCAAGAGTTGCAGCGTTGGCTGCCGGGACTATGCAACTTCATTTTCCTTCTGGATTTGTTATGGAATTAAATAATTGTTATTATGTTCCTGCTTTAAGTCGAAACATTATATCTGTCTCAAAGTTGTTGAGTCATGGTTATGAATTTAATATTAAGGGCAATGGTTGTTCTTTTTATTTGAAGGATATGTTTTACGGCTTTGCACCTGTTACGAACAGGTTATTCATCCTTAATCTTGAAGGAGAATCTGTCTATAACATTAATGTCAAGAGGCGCAAGCCTAACGATCTGAATCAAATCTATTTTTGGCATTGTCGTTTGGGTCACATAAGTGACAAACGCATGAAGAAGCTCCATGGAGATGGACTTTTAACTTCGTTTGATTATGAATCATTCGAGACATGCGAGTCTTGTCTACTAGGCAAGATGACCAAGTCGCCTTTTGCAAAGTGTTGCGAGAGGGCGACCGACTTGTTGGAACTCATACATACTGATGTGTGTGGGCCAATGAGCACGACAGTTAGAGGAGGTTATCAATACTTCATAACATTCACTGATGATTTGAGTAGATATGGATATGTCTACTTAATGAAACATAAGTCGGAAACCTTTGAAAAGTTTAAGGAGTTCCAGAATGAAGTAGAGAACCAACGTGGCAAGAAAATAAAGCTTCTACGATCTGATCGTGGAGGCGAGTACTTGAGTCACGAGTTCGACGATCATCTGAAGAGTTGTGGAATTGTTCCACAGCTCACACCGCCGGGTACACCACAGAGAAACGGTGTTTCGGAAAGGTGGAACCGGACCTTGTTGGACATGGTTCGGTCAATGATGAGTCAGTCAGATCTTCCCTTGTCATTTTGGGGTTATGCTCTAGAAACCGCAGCGTTCACACTAAATAGAGTACCATCAAAGTCCGTAGATAAGACACCATATGAGATATGGACTGGAAAGCATCCCAGTTTGTCTTTTCTAAAGATTTGGGGTTGTGATGTAATTGTCAAACGACTTCAGTCAGACAAGCTTACTCCCAAATCAGACAAGTGCATATTCGTGGGATATCCAAGGGAAACCTTAGGATATTATTTCTACAACCGGGCAGAAGGCAAAGTGTTTGTCGCTCGAAACGGTGTCTTCCTTGAGAAAGAGTTTCTCAGTCGGGAGGCAAGTGGGAGGTCAGTGAAACTCGAAGAAGTTCGAGATGAGCCAGTAGGGGATAACTCGACAGGTGATGTCCGAGTGACTGAGCCAGTCGTAGTACCCACGGCCAATACAGCACCATATCCACGAAGGTCGGAAAGACTGCGAATGTACGCAATGTGTTGTTGTTAGACAATAACGAGCCGACTAATTATGTAGAAGCGATGGTGGGTCCAGAGTCCGAGTTATGGCTTGAGGCCATGAGATCCGAATTAAAGTCCATGGATGAAAACCGAGTTTGGAACTTGGTAGATCCGCTAGAGGGTGTAAAAACCATCGAGTGCAAATGGATATTTAAAAGGAAAACTGATATGGATGGAAATGTTCAAATCCATAAAGCTCGACTTGTCGCAAAGGGTTTTCGACAAGTTCAAGGAGTTGACTACAACGAGACTTTCTCGCCGGTAGCGATGCTTAAATCAGTTCGGATCATTCTAGCTATTGCTGCATATTTCAATTACGAGATATGGCAAATGGATGTCAAAACGGCTTTCCTTAACGGAAATTTAACCGTGGACGTGTATATGATACAGCCCGAGGGTTTTGTCGATCCAAAGAATGCTGGAAAAATATGCAAACTTCAGAAATCCATCTATGGATTGAAGCAAGCATCTCGGAGCTGGAACATTCGTTTTGATGAAGTAGTCAAAGGGTTTGGTTTCATCAAAAATGAAGAAGAACCTTGTGTATACAAGAAGTTTAGTGCAAACTCAGTCGTATTTCTAATCTTATATGTGGATGACATATTATTGATTGGAAATGACATTCCGATGCTAGAAGCCGCCAAGGACTCATTGAAGAAAAGCTTTTCAATGAAGGACTTGGGAGAAGCGGCTTATATTTTGGGAATCAGGATCTATAGAGATAGATCAAGGAGGCTTATTGGTTTAAGCCAGAGTACATATGTTGACAAAGTGTTGAAGAGGTTCAACATGAATGAGGCAAAGAAAGGGTTCTTGCCCATGTCGCATGGTATAAGTCTAAGCAAGACTCAGAGTCTTTCGACTTCTGATGAGCGAAGTTGGATGACTGCGATTCCGTATGCTTCCGCGGTCGGATCCATCATGTACGCCATGTTATGTACTCGACCGGATGTTTCCTATGGTCTAAGTGTTACGAGCAGGTATCAGGCTGACCCCGGTGAGAGTCACTGGACAGCGGTGAAGAATATCCTTAAGTACTTGAGAAGGACTAAGGATATGTTTTTGGTTTACGGTGGTGAGGATGAGCTTGTTGTAAAGGGTTACACCGATGCTAGTTTCCAAACCGACAAGGACGATTATCGATCACAATCTGAATACGTGTTCGTCTTGACCGGAGGTGCGGTGAGCTGGAAGAGCTCTAAGCAAGAAACGGTGGCCGACTCTACAACAGAAGCTGAGTATATCATTTTTAGACAAATAGTTTTGAATTCTATTGGACACGGGGTAGAAACACCCATGCTCCTATTAACCTAGGCACATTGAGTAGAAACATCAATGCTCCTACCTAGTTCAAACCATTCATTTTATTAGGAAATTGGAATGAGTGAGACTTTCGTTACAGCTCCAATATCTAGTTGCTCATAATTGTCCGTAACCGGGGACACGGCTAAGTACTTAGTTTGACACTCTCGAGAGGTTGTACACATTCCCCACAAGAATTCGACGTGTTAATTCCTTGCTATCCTCCGGGTGGAGTAGCAACGGCATCGACTTCAAGAATTTTCAGAATATGTTCACCCAGACCACCTGAGGGACCTGCGCTCCTACCTACACAACTACCTCAGTACAATCCCTCGGATCTGAGTAAACATTTCTTACTCCATCCAGGCAGAGCCCATAATACCATGTGGTTGTACTGGAAGCTACTAAACAGGAAACTAGTCCAGTCTCTGGTTATCCCGGGTGGCATCCCACATTGTGACGAAGGCACTCTCCGAATCCACGGAAGAGACGTCCATGGACGATCCATTCCTGAATCCACAGAAACTCGACTCAGAGGGACCCATAGAGATGGACCTAACGTCACGACATCCGAATACTCAAACCAGCCCACCCAAGACGGTTCATTGAATTACTTGTTTTGCCATACACTAGGAAAATCATATCGTAATTCAATAGTATCACATTGTAATAATACCACCCTCGTATATTATCATAGCATACCATTTTACTATCACGATGGCAATTGGTGGTAAGGACATGGCAAAGGTGTGCTATACTACTAGGAGAATCATAGCATAGCATAGATACAATAATAATCCTAACAATGCAACTAATAAAACTAGTGCATAATAAAATAATGGGATGATGGTCAAAGTGAACTTGCCTTGATAATAGTTGGAGTTCAAACACTCATCACAATCGCAAGGTTCGCTCTCCGAGAATACTATACAATCAACAAACATACACATACATAAACACACCATACAAGCAAAAGAATATGTATGTCATGATGCAATGCAAAACATGTGACATGAGTTTGGTTTATTTTATTTGGGTGATCTACTGATCCAAGGCATTGATAATTAAGCACATGCAATTAGGGTTTTCAAATAAATTGCAATGGCTAGGGTTTAAACCCTAAAATGAGGTTTATTGGCATCAGCCAAATATATTAATTCAAAATATTTATTTCTCTGTCCCATTGGATAGAGGACAATAAAACAAAATTTTGGGCCCTGGTTTCATTCAAAAAGGATTTCTAGGTAATTAGTTATGATTTAAATGGCATAAAACCCTAATCCGTAATTTGAATGTGATTCAAATATTCAAATTTGAAATTGGACAGTGCCAAAAGATTTTAAATTTCCTAAGGATTCCAAAAAGGTGTGGATCACTAAATTTGGTCAAACAGATTTAAAGTTATGATCATTTGAAATAACAGGGGTCTATCTGCAAAAAGACCATTTAATTATTCCGGGGGATTAAAAATTAGATTTTCATTTTATAAACCAGGGGCCACGTGGCGCGCTCTTATTCGTCAGTACCGGTTCGTTTAAGTGAATAAGAACGATCTAATCTACACCGTTGGTCAAAGATCGGACGGACGAGGGGCTAGGGTTTTTACCGGGCGGCGGCGGCGGTCACCGGAGACGGAGGGGATGGCGGCGCGGGCACGGGCATGGCGGCGCGGGGTGCTCCGGCGAAGCTGGCGACGCGCGGGGAGTTCACGGGGAGGCGCGGCGCGGCACGGCGCGCTCGGTGACAGGGTCGCCGCGACTTCGGGAGGGCGGAGGACTCGCCGAGGACGCGCGAAGACGGCGGCGTGGTCACCGGACTCCGGCGAGGACGAGCGGGTGGCGTCCGGAGGCTGCAGAGCACCAAACGACGCACGAAGCGTGTCCAAATGAGCGCACGGACGTGGTGAAGAAGAAAGGACGAGATGGGTAGGCTCTAACCTCGTGGCTCGTCGGAGAGGCGCGAGAAACGGCGGCAGCCGAAGGTTTTCCGGCGAAGAATCGGGGCGGCCTGGCGGCGCGATTGGCTGGGGAAGCAAGGGAGAAGAAGAGAGGAGGCCATGGGCTATTTATGGACGCGCTCGGGCTCGAGGATTAAGGGAGGGAGCGAGGGGATTCCGGCGGTGAGCGCGCGGCGGCGAGGAAGGAAGGCACGCGGCGGACGCGGGGCTTCACCTGTCAGCGGGTGCGGTCGAAATGGGCCGGTTCGGCCCAAAGTGGCCGGGCCAGTCCGGTTTACCCTTTTTTTTTCTTTTAGACCTTTTCTTTTTCTGTTTTTCTCATTTCTTTGATATCTTTTGATTTTGAACTCCAAATTGGTCCAAATAAATTTCAAAAAATTTGTAAAACCATGATACAACTTTTGGGAGTAGTTTCCCCTCAAAATAAAATATATAAAAATACATTTGCCCTATAAATGCCTTTAGGACCATATATCTATTTAAATAAAATACTTTTCCAACTCCAAACAATTATTCAAAAATTATGGGACAGCTTATATATGCATTAAACCCCTTTTATACATAAACCCTATTGGTTTGAAAATCCAAAGCTTAAATGGGTGTAAACAAAGTCTTTTAAAGCCCTTTTGAGATTCAATTTTGAATTCAAATATGCAATTGTGGCATGATGCTCATGGATGCAATGCACATGTAAAAGTTTGAAATTTTGGGATGTTACAACTTCCGCTACGGGTCTGCGCGTCTAGTGGTAATCTCGTGATCCATTATCTACAGCATTGATCCGGGCGGAAATACGCAATGAGCATGGATTTACTGAAATATGCAGCTGGTACGATTTCAGGCTCGATGGAATGATCCATGAGGCCTATCTTCATGCAATGGGCATGGGGTTTACTAGAGCAGCGCAGCTGGTGCGGCTCCAAGCTCTTTGGACGAAATTCAAGAGGCTCACTGTTATGCGAATGAGCATAAACAACTGAGGTGACACAGCTGGTGCGACTCAATTGAGTTGACTATATGAAATCGACTGTTTTGTGTCAGGGTCATTACCCTATTTTTACTGTTGTAAGTGAAGAATAAACAATAGCTGATTGTATGAAGTCTTTAGTATAAAGCAACAGCTGGTTAGTTTGCGACTCGAATGAGAGTCTTAGTATTCACAGCCGAGACTCAAGACGAGTTTCAACATTCAAGATAAACTCCATCATCCTGTATGAAAGATAATTTCGAGTCATGATATTTGAGTCAGACTTCGTCATTGATGACGTACCTGCTAGAGGTGAAGAGCCGTTTTGGTTAGCCGATGTGACTGGATGTACGGTCTAGACTGACATCTAGGCACACTGTAGGCGTGCGTCAGTGGAAAAAAAATCACACTTCGCGCAGTAAACAAGACACAATGATGATCTCATTGGTTCTTGCGCCCATGAAGTAAGCCGTTATTTTCACCCTTGCCGTTTCGTATTCCGGTTGACACGGAACACGTGGCCACGAACGAGATCGTGCGTCCCGGATGTTTTGCCAAGGTAAGGATAAAAGCGGAGGTGGGGTAAATTAGTTTTAACCCTTCTTCCTCCTCGCACCCAGAGCTCAGGCGCCCAAGACTTTTAGCTTCGATAGCCAAAACACTTCGTGTTCCCTGACAAGAACGTCTTTCGACCCAGTGAGATGGGGAAAAGCAAGAAGAGCGCTGAAGCTTCGCCGTTGTCCTCTATGGATCGCGAGAGGGTGGCCAGCATGCAAGAGGAAGGGTTGCTGTCCCTGCGGCCGAGGCATGCGTGTTTTCCCAGCGAGGAGATAATCCCTCGCCCCATGCATGGAGAGCGAGTTGTGCATTACGACTTCATCACTCGCGGTTTATCATTCCCAGTCCATCATTTCCTTCGTAGCTTGCTTTTGGCCTACGGGCTCCAACTTCATAATCTTTCTCAAACTCCTAACTCCACATCGCGTGCTTTTGTGACGCTCTGTGAATGCTTTCTTGGAATAAATCCACGCCTGGGTCTCTAGAAGAGAATGTTCATGATCCAGCGCCAGGGCAAGGACGCGATTGGATGTGTGGATATCAAAACTCAAGCGGATGCCAAATTCTTCAACCTCCGAGAGAGGGAATCATCTTCTCGATGGAAATCGAGGTGGTTTTATGTCACGGATGTGCCGGCCGAAGGGCGTGGATTCTCCCCGAATTCTCCTCGACAGCTTCAGTGAAGAAGATGACGGCATGGAGTCATAAGTTGGGAGGAACAGAGGGCGAAGAGGCTGAGACTCTGTTGGCTCTCATGGAGACTCCTCATGGAAGAAGTCCTGTCTCTAATGGAGACTCCTCAGCTGAAGGTGACTGGAATTCACCTCATTGCTGCTTTTATCCAGAGAAGAATCCACCCTCTGCAAGCTCGTGCTCATCCCATGATGCATCAGGGGGTTCGTGACCCGACCCGGATTAGTATCGTGGAATTTCGTTCGACTGAAGAGTTTGGCAGCTCACTGACTTGGGTGAGTCAGAGCCATGCGAGATTGACCCTCCAGTGGCTCCCTATGGACAAGACAGGCCCCAGGAAAAAGTGATCATCGAAGCTTCTGACAAACCTTGCTGTTTTTGACATGAATTATTTTTGATTATAGCTTTGATTTCAGGGCCCCGACAATGAGACGAGCAGCGTTTCTCCACCGGCAAAGAAGCGCGGCGGAGAGGATGATTACCTGCCGGTGTAGACCCGACCAATAGGCTCGAGGGACCCGAATGTCGAACCGTCGGTGTCTGTACCCGCGTTCAAGAGAACCAAGTCCGACAGGCTAGTTGTGGCTTGTCGTTTTGGCCATCTTGCTCGATTCGACCGTGCCAAGTGAGTACTTTGGCGATCTTATTTCAACATTATAGAGATTTTATTAAACCTCTAAAAAATTCTTGCTCAGCCATACTGGTGGCTCAGTCAAGGGCAAAAAGGCTCCCGAGACTCGATCGACTGGTCAGGACTCGAAAGGCTCGGACCAGCCAACTAAGGAAAAGGCATCTCATGCTGAAGGAGCCTCAGCAGCCAATCCTTCCGAAACGAGCAGAAGGAGTCGACCAGATGAGTCGACCACTCCTCAAGCGACGACTCCTGCACCGAATCAGCACGTGAGCAAATTTGTCTTTTGGTGTTATTTTGGCCTCCCGGTGGGAGTGATGCTCAAGAAATAACTTGAGACTGCTATTTGTTTTTAGCCGATCATCCGCTCCATGACAACTCTTATTGAAGAGTTTGAGGGGACGAAGGCAGAGCGGGAGCGACTTCGAGCAGAGCTGGATCAGTGTCGTCAAGAGCTGAAGGAAGCAGCCATCGAAAAGAGTCGCCTCCAGCAACGTATAGACTCCCGTATCTCCGCGGAGAAAGAGCGGGAAAAGATTTGGATTGAGCGACTCGAAAGTGCTACTCGATCTGTTGTTGGTGGGCATTTGAGTCTGTCACCCAGGTGGCCTTACCTTCTAGTGGAAAGTTTGACCGTTGATCTATCCTTTTGCAGGAGTCCTTGATGCCGCTGCTGAGGTTCAATTCAATGAGAAAAGCCAGAGCTTCAAGGCTATAGAAAATGTCAAAGTTATCAACGCCGAAGCCAAGGGCAAGCTCTGGCAGGTGACGAAGATTCTGACCAGCGTAATCAAGAGGATGTCTCCTGATGGGTCAATGCCGGAGTCGCTGAATGGGCTCATCGACTTCTTTGTTGCAATTCAAGACCTGGTAGAGGAGTACTGCCAGCATCGGTCAACGACCAACGCTGAATTATTCTTCACGCTTGCTCTTGCGCATGGCGTTGAGGAAGACACCCTCCGTCGAGTAGCCTCTCAATCGACTCGATCGAGAGCAGGCGACACGGTCAGCCTAGGGCCCTTTATGGGAAAAGGCAAAGAGCTCGCTGAGGTCTCGTTGTGGCAACCTCGTAGATCAATCGAGGAGATGAACCTAGCTTCATCCGGCGGCCTAGAGGTGGGCGATCTTTCACTAGATATATTTGATTCTCTTTCTCCTTTGTGAATCTTCTTCTTCTGATCTTTAGCTTTATAAAGAACTGCTCTAGCTGAGCCTTTCTTGGAAAGAAATCCAAGATCTTCATTTCCACCCCTGAAGGAGTTTTTTAGGATAAATGCTGAGGAACTTGAGTCTTTTTTCGCGCAGAGGGAAAAAGGTCAATCAAGTCACTCTGTTCCAGCTGCAAAGGCAGCCTCTCGCAACGATGCTCCAGCCAACCCTAGCAAACAGGGTCAGGCTGAGACTACTCTATCCCCAGAGCAGTCGCAAGAGGTTGAGGCTCGGCTCGCTAAGCTGAAGCGTGACACGTTGGGTGACTCCCAGAGTAGCAAGTCTAGCCCGAAAGCTGCAACCAACCAGGAGGAGTTTGTCTTTAGAGAGCTTCGTAACCTGAGCGATCAAATCCAAGGTATAGGATCGCAAGACTTTGCCTTTCACGTCGGTTTGCAAAAAGTAATCTTATCGTCTTCTGTGCAGCTGTTCGCTTTGACCCTGATGATGAAAAGGCCAGACTGAATGCTCACCCTTCTGGATGGATCAGTCAAGGAGCTACGACTTGATGCTGTTGATCGAGTAGATCAAACAGGTCAAAAGGTACTTCACCTCCTGCCGTGACATGCTAGCTTCGACTCATTAGGCCCTATGGCCACGGGAGAAGGTGCCTCCCAAACTGGGCAGCCTGATGGTGAAGCTTCACGGCAAGGAGAAGATGAAGGAATTGGTTCGACTCCAACCGATGAAGGGTGCTCAGATTGCCCTCGCATTTGTGCGAGTCAACTGCCCGGAGTTGGATTTCTGGCGAGTTGCTACACTGCCAGCTACTCTTACCCAGGGTATAAAGTCGTTCCTGGAGGCTGGGCAGGCGGCGGCGCTGCAGATGATCCGACAGTGGGAAGAAGCCATGGAGGAGAACATATCTAGCTGCTCATAATTCGTCCATAACCGGGGACACGTCTAAGTACTTAGTTTTGACACTCTCGAGAGGTTGTACACATTCCCCACAAGAAACCGACGGGTTAACCCCTTGCTGTCCTCAGGGTAGAGTAGCAACGGTTTCGATTACGAGATTTTCAGAAGTAATTCCCTAGACCACGAGAGATTCACGCTCCACCTACACTGCTACATCATTACAATTCTTCGGGTCTAGGTTCATACAACATACTCTATTCTTGCCAGAGCCCATACAGCATGTGGTTGTACTGGAAGCAATTAAATAGGAACCCAATTCAGCCTCTGGTTACACTGGGTGCCATTCCACATTTTCGACACAGGCGCCCCGAATCCACGGAGAGACGACTCAACGGGCCCCATAGAAATGGACTAGACGTCGCGTACAACCATAATACTCAAAGCCGCCCACCCAGGATGGTTCATTAGTAGTTGATTTTAGCCATACTTCAAAAATAACTTTTACGCCAACAATTTTTCTAGAATGAAAGTGGTTCCCTCTCACGCATATTTACGTAGCACGGCTAAGCGAACTACTAATGATGGCTATTGGTGGGGATATGACGGCAAGGAAAATTTGTTCTACTAGAACAATATAGCTAGCATAAATACGATAATTTAATCCTAATGCAATTCTACAAACAACGCTATGCATAAAGGATTAAAATAAGTGCGATAGTAGGTGATTCATCATCAAGGTGAAACTTGCCTTGTCCAAAGTTGTTGCTCTTCGCACACTCTTCACAAAGACAGGGTTCGCACTCCGAACTATCTAACAAACAAACGTATAGCAAAAATAAACAACCACACAAGACATACAAGCAAACAAGTAAAATATGCCATGATGCCATGCACATGATGCACTCCTAATTTTGTTTTTTGTCACAATTAACTTGTTTAGTGATTTAATCTATGTGATGGAAAGTTAGGATCATGTTCATGGTGTAAAATAAGGAAAACATTAAACAAAACCAGTTTAATCCATTTTAAGCTAGATTAAGCTAACTTTGGTGATACATCCATTTTTATATAAAAACAATTTTTCTCTGGTTCCACTGGATAGAGGGTGCATCTAGGAAATTTTAAGAGTGGATAAATCGTCCAAAATAGTTTTAAATCAATTTTTAAGTGATAACGTTCATAGTTAATAATTCTGTCTCTTGGTCCTATTTCAGTTGTCGAAAACTAAAATCAAACAGTGCGAAAAGATTCTACATGCCTTGAGGATTCCAAAAAGGTGTAGTTCATCAAATTTGGCCAAACGGTTCAAAAGTTATGAGCGTTTGAAGTTTCAGGGGTTTTTCTGCAATTTTACCATTTATTTCGTCCGGGAACAAAATTACATTTTTATTACATGACACGTGGCGCTCTTTGATTTGCCCATACCAGTTCGGGGTCAAATTAAAACATAACCGTTGGAGCTCACTTAAGGTGTGATGAACGGCTGAGATCGAAAGATACCCTTTCGATTAATAGGATCTAATCTCGGCAGTTGGCCGAGATCCTACGGCCGGGAAAGCTCCGAGCTCACCTCCGGCGGCTAGGGTTCCGGCGGCGAGCTCAGGCGGCGGCGGCGTCACGGGCGGGCGGCGCGCGGGCGTCGCGAGCGGTCTTTGGGCGTGGGGAAGACGTCGGCGTGGACGGCGCGGCGAGGCGGAGACGGTGACGCGGGCGGTTCTCTTCGGCATGGACGATGGCGAAGCCTGCGGCGGCAGGAAGCGGCGGCGACGTCGGTGAGCTCCGGCCAAACGGCGCCGTCGGGCTACGGTGCACAAAAAGAGAAATGAATCGCGTCAAAATGTGCGCAAGGACGAGAGAGAGAGGAAAAAGTCAGGCTCCGGGTCTATTCCTCACCAGTGTGATGACGGCGGGCGAGGAAATCCGGCGGCCGGGACTAACTCCGGCGAGGAATTACGACGGCGTGAGCGCGAGGTAGAGTGAGGGGGCAGGGGGGAAATGACGAGGAGAGTGTCCTTTATATAGGGACGCGAGAGGGTCTTTAAGACGGCGCCCAAAATCGTGTCTTCAAGGCGGGGTGTAATGGCGGGCGGGCGATAGATTCGCGGCCGGAGGTAGGAGAAGGCTGACAGGTAGGCCCCACCTGACAGCGATCGTTGGCTATGGGAGGCGGCTGGCTGGCTGGGCTGGCGGGGCCAGTTCGCTGCGCGGCTGGGCCGCCGCGTGTGCGCGCGCAGGCGAGCACGCGGACTGGGCCGGTTCGACCCATTCGGCCCGGCCGGGCCGTCTTTCCTTTTTTTTTGTTCTTTTCTTTTCTCCTTTTCTTTTTCTGTTTTTCCTTTATAACCTTTGATTTTGAACTCCAAATCAACTCAAATAAATTCTAGAAAAATCATAGAATCATATCCTAATATGATTTAACTCTTGGGACTAAATTCCTTTCAAAATAAAATACTTGAAAATACTTTTGTCTATATAATTGCCTCTAATGCAATGTTATTTAAAAACATAATAGTTTTTCAACTCCAATTTAAATTCCAAAAAATTATGGGGTAGATTATCTTATTGCAATAAACCCCTTTCTATTCAAAAACCCCATGGGTTGGAAAATTCCAAAAAGATGCAAAGTAAGATTAAAAGGTAAAAGGCTTAATAAAAGGTTTTAAAATCTAAATCCTTGGTTTAAAGGTGCTCAAAATGCATAAATGGCATTATGCTCATGAGTGCAAATGCATGATGTAAAGTTTGGAAAAATTGGGATGTTACACTCCCTCTCCTCCCTCGCGCATATCTTGATGTTGGATAACAACACATGATGATCCTCGCACGCGGCCTCCTCTCCTCCATGCTCCACGGTTGCCTCAGCCTCAAACCTGATTACACAAAGATACAAAGACTTAGGCAGTATAAAATTCTCGTCAATATAAACATTAGGTGCAGCTAGGAGTGAGTTCACATGTTGTTCTAATAACTTGGCACGTGCTCGCGTAATTGGTCCAATGCGTAGATCATTGGGTTTATCTTGAACAGCAAGATCATCATTAGGCAAAGATGACAAAGGACTAGGGATGCCCTCATCATCCTCCCCCTCTTCAAAAGGCGTCGACCTCGACGTTCCAAGGTCTTCTCCATCACATGGCGTCAAATCAGCAACGTTGAACGAATTACTCACGCCAAACTTATCGGTTGGAAGATCTATCTTGTAAGCATTATCATTGATCTTGGCAACCACCTCAAACGAACAAAGATGCATTGTTGAATGTACCACCCTGTTATATGCAAATTCCACATGCGGCAAACACTCCTTGTCGCACCAGTGGCACCCGGGGTACCACCGTTGCACGACGCGCGGGCCCCTCTGCCGGGTTCCTGGGAAGGTCTCATCCCGGGGAGCGTCTATGAGCTCCCCGGCAAGCTACCAGCCCGAAAGGGGCTAGCGGGACTTCGGGGAATATTCTCGCTTGGGCACCTCCCAGGAAGCTGCTTCCTGGGTGCTTCCCGGGGTTGACTAGCTGGGGCTAGGGGTTCCCGGGCGTGTGCCCCCGCCTCAGGTCGTGGGGCCCAGTGGACAGTGCCGCGCGGGGGTGGGACGCGCAGTCCCACCGAGGCAAAGAGTAAGGCGCACGGCTCAGTAAGCGAGCCGACCGACGGGTAGTTACCCGTCCGATCCAAGGAACAGTGGTTGTCTAATCCTACCCTAGGGTCTTAGGCCCCTAGCAACGTGTCATGGTGCGCTACGAGCCACCACAAGGCACGCCAGCGCACGACGCGTGGAGTGCGGAGCTGGACGCGGCCCTCTCGCTCGCTACCCAACAGCCGCAAGGTGAGGGCTGCCCGGTCAGTTCGCGCCAGGGACAGAACCCGGGAAGCAGAGACGCGCCCCCCGTCTCGGGGAATGGAGAGCATCCTCCACTTTTGGGAGGGCAAGGTGGCGAAGATCCTGAGGACTACTCGGACTCATCTCCGACCGTCACACCAGGTGACGCGCGGGGCGTCCTGAACGCCCGCCAACAAGAAGATTTTCGCCAGCGCTTGCAGCGCCGGAGCGCCAGCGTCCAGAGGAGCAGGAAGACGCTCCCATGGGCGCCGATGACGGCCGCGCCGCGTTCTCCCGCGAGCTGCGCCGGTGACATGGCCTCGCAAGTGCCGAGCGCCAGCGCTCGGGACGTACGATGGGACCGTGAATCCCAAGGACTTCCTCCTGACCTACACGTTGGGCATGCACGCTATCAGTGCCGACGACAAGGTCAGGGCCAAATGGTTTCCAATGGTCCTGAAGGGATCAGCAAAAACCTGATTGCTCAACCTGTCCGCCGGGTCCATCGCCTCTTGGGCTGACCTACGCGAGCAGTTTGTGAACGCGTTCCAGGGTGGCTACAAGCACCTGGGAACCATGGCGGAGCTGCACACGGTAGTGCAGAAGCCGGGGGAGACGTTGCGAGACTTCACCAACAGGTTCTCCAACATCTCCTACTCCATCCCAGAGGCGGAAGCGGCCGCCATCATCAACACTTACGCCATCAACGTTTGTGACCCGAAGATGCGTGAGAAGTTGAACACGCACCGGATCTGAACCACGAGGGATCTCTACGCTCTCGCGCACAAGTGCGCGATGGTTGAGGAAGGGCGCCTAGCGCCTGAGCTTGCCGCCAAGGCGGCGGCAAACCCACCCGAGGGCTCTGGAAAGAAGGGCTCCGGGAAACGCGACAGGAAGCAAGTGCTTGGCGCAGAACCAGGGGCTCCCCAGAGGCCCACCAAGAAGGCAGCATCGGTGGGAGCATCGGGTGGCAAGCCGGCGGCGACCGTGCGTTGCCCCATCCACACCCACGCCACCCACGACGTGCAGGATTGCCGCACTCTCCAGACCATCAAGGAGAAGCGTGAGCAGCGTCATGAGGAGCGTCGTGCTGCCGGGGCCTGCTTTAACTGCAGGGACATCGGGCACCTCTCCCGAGATACCCCCGCAACGGAGCGGGCCGGGGCGCGGCCAGCGGTGGTGACAAGGGAGAACCCGCTGGGGGTCGCGGTCAAGCCCGTGGTGGCAAGGACCGGCCTCACCGGGGACGTGACAAGCCTCGCGCCGAGCAGCGCGAGGATGACTGCAATGACGACGTCGACAAGCCCGGCTTCTAGGAACCCCGCGACGTCGCCTGCATCCACGGGGGAGCATACGCTCTCACGTCTCACGCCGCCGCGAAGTGGCTCACTCATGAGGTTTGCGCCCTCCTCCCCAGCGTGGAGGTGCAACAGCCACTGAGGTGGTCGCATGTGCCGATCACCTTCAACTCGGACGATCATCCAATTCGTCCGTTGGGATCAGGGGTACTGCCCCTCGTGGTGTTGCCGATCATAAACAATGTGACGGTGACCAAAGTTCTGGTCGACAACGAGGCGAGCCTTAACCTCCTGTCCGCCAAGTTGGTGGAGAAGCTTCAGCTGCCTCTGAAGCAGATGAAGCCCACCGACCTGTTCCAGGGAATCAACCCCGGAGGGGTGGAGCCCATGGGGCGAATCACGCTCCCGGTGACTTTCAGGTCTCGGGAAGCGTTCCGGATTGAGCACATCATTTTCGACGTGGCTCACACCCCGTTGCCGTACAACCGGATTATTGGTCGGCCGGCGCTGATCAAGTTCATAGCGGCAACCCATTGCGCCTATGGCGTGATGACGATACCGTCAACATACGGTGTACTCTCCATCAAATGCGACCTGAAGGACGCTGCTTGGTGCGTGGGCGAGTCGTAAAGGCCTCCGCAGTGGCAGATCCCGGCGACTACGACGTTGCCGGGAACGAGGATTCACTTGCGGGCGAACAGCCCGCACAGAAGAAGGCACGAGCCGCTCCCGAACAGGACGCCGAGGGAAGCACCAGCTCCAGCCCGCGCATTAGCAAGGGCATTAAGCTGAAGGAAGAGGGCGCCAAGGTGAAGAAGGGGCCCCTGCATGACGGCAACGAGGCGCGTACAGTTTCCATCGGTGCGAACCTCGGCGACAAATAGGAAAGCGCCCTTATCGCCTTCCTCCGGAGGAATTCTGACGTGTTCGCTTCGGAGCCGTCAGATCTTTCCGGAGTCCCCAGGGAGATGATCGAGCATCGGCAGGCGGTACGGCCGGACGTGCGTCCCGGCAAGCAGAAGGTTCGCCGGCAAGCACAGGAACGCAAGGACTTCATCCAGCAAGAAGTGGAGAAGCTCAAGAACACTAGGGCGATCAGGGAAGTGTTGTACCCTACTTGGTTAGCAAATCCCGTTGTAGTCCCTAAAGCTGGGAATAAATTGCGCATGTGTGTAGATTTTACTGATCTCAATCGTGCATGTCCTAAGGACCCCTTCCCTGTACCTCGGATCGATCAAATAGCAGATTCCACATCAGGTTGTGAGTCTTTATTCTTTCTGGATGCCTTCTCTGGCTACCATCAGATTAAGATGGCGGTGGAAGATGAGGAGAAAACTACGTTTATCACCCCGGTTGGCTGCTACTGTTATACATGCATGCCTTTCGGGCTGAAGAACGCGGGCTCGACATTTCAGCGCGCTCTGCGCGAGTGTCTGGGACCCCAGCTAGGCCGGAATATTGAGGCCTACATGGATAATATCAAGTGTCAAGTCGCGGCGCAGGGACTCGCTCGTCGGCGACCTGCAGGAGACATTCGATAATCTCCGCAAAATCAAGATCAAGCTTAACCCCGAGAAGTGCACGTTCGGCGTGGACTCGGAGCACTTGCTGGGCTTCCTGGTGTCTCACTGGGTAATCGAAGCCAATCCACAGAAGATCGAGGCAATCGAGAACATGGAGGCACCCCACAAGGTCAGAGACGTGCAGCGCCTCAACGGTTGCGTTGCGGCGCTCGGACGTTTCATCTCCAGGTTGGGCGAGCGAGCCCTGACTTTCTTCAAGGTGATGAAGAAGAAGGGCCCAATCAATTGGACCCCCAAGGCGGAAGCGGCGTTGCAGGACTTGAAGCAGTACCTGAAGTCACCGCCGATCCTCGTCGCCCCCAAGCCGGGCGAGCCGTTGCTGCTTTACTTGGCAGCGACAGACTAGTGAGCTCCGTGCTCGTTGCCGAGAGGGAAGAACAAGTCCCGGGGGCAGAGACAGAGGGGCGGGGGCTCCCGCCGAGCCGGAGGAACCCCCGGCTACCACCTCTGCCCCGGGAGCCAAGGGGCAGTCCACTCAGGCTGCCTCCCGCAAGCGGCTAGTGCAGCACCCCGTGTACTTCATCAGCACGGTGTTGTGCGATGCCCGGGTATGGTACCTGCAGGTCAGAAGCTTTTTCTTGGGATCTTGCTCGCTGAAGCTGTGCCATTACTTTCAGGCTCACAGCATCACGGTGGTGTCGGGATTCTGCCAGGAGCAAGCCCTCATCAACCGTGAAGCCACCGGGAGGGTGGCCGAATGGAGAATGGAGCTGGCGGAGTTCGGACCGCGTTTCACGAATACCAAAAGCATCAAGAGCGCCGCTCTCGTCAACTTTGTCGCGGAGTGGACGTCCACGGGGATAGAGGAAGAAGAGCCAGAAGCGAACCTTCCCGGCAAATTGGACGAAGGGTATTGGGTCATGTACTTCGATGGTGCGTTATGTCCGCAGGGCGCCGGTGCCGGAGTCGTGATCGAGTCGCCCACTGAAGATCAACTCAAATTCGTGATTCAACTCGACTTCACCAACTCCACCAACAACACAGCAGAGTACGAGGGGCTGCTAGTCGGGCTACACGCAGCAATCGCCCTCGACATCAAGCACCTGGTTGTTCGCGGGGATTCACAACTCGTGACAAACCAGGTGAACAAGGACTACGACTGTCCCCAGATGGCAGCGTACCTGGAGGAAGTGTGGAAGCGGGAGTCCAAGTTCAAGGGACTTCGGTTTGAGCACGTGAAGTGCAAGGACAACTTTTTTGCGGATGAACTGTCCAAGTTGGCAGCGGAATGCAGCAAGGTGCCTCCTGGGGTGTTCGTACAGAGGCAGTTGAAGCCCTCCGTCAATCCCAAGACGGTTGCCGGGGAAGCCCTCCGGCAACCCAAGGAGACCCCGCAGCTGCGGGGCACCATGCCACCAAGCTCGTGGCACGCATAAGCCAGGAACCGCCACCTCAGGGACAGAACCCTCCCGCAGAAAGACGTTGTCATGGAGCGAGTGGTCCGGCAAGCCAAGATGTACGCTCTGGTATATGGGGATCTCTACCGGAGGCGTCCTAATGGAGTTATGCTCCTCTGCGTGCCCCAGGAGGAAGGGCACACGCTACTGGAGGATATCCATCGAGGCACATGTTCGTACCATGTGGCCTCCAGGGTGCTAGCTGGGAAAGCATTCTGGCACGGCTTTTACTGGCCAACAGCCCTAGCCGATGCCGAGCAACTAGTCAAGACCTGTGAAGCATGCCAGTTTCACGCCAAGAAGAGCAACCAGATAGCGCAAGCCCTGCAAGTCATCCTGTCCTCGTGGCCGTTTGCGGTCTGGGGGCTGGACATCGTCGGGAAGTTGCAGAGAGCTGTTGGCGGCTACGAGTACCTCCTTGGGGCCATCGACAAGTTCTCGAAGTGGATCGAGGTGGAGCTTGTCCGAGCTGTCACAGCACAGGCGGCCATCAAGTTTTTCAAGGGCATTGTGTACTGGTTTGGTGTGCCTAACGGCATCATCACCGATAATGGCACGCAGGGGACCAGACCGAGGGCTGTCCGGCTGGAAACTGAAAAAAGGCTTGCCAGTGCCCAATAGTTGGAACATTGAGCACCTGCGCAAGCTCTACCCATGAAACGGTGGTGCCTTACCCACGGGTGACGTTGTGGCAGCGTGCCTCTTTAAGCTAGTGTAGCGGGGCAAGGCCCGATTGTAATCCGCTAGCACAAAGTTGAACAAAGATAAGTGTTGCATCAGTAAATATTGTGCTTTGCTGTTAATGTGTGCTTCTGTCTCCTGCTCTAGGTGCACAGAATTGTCTCTTCATCCTTGGCTGTGAGCAGGGGGCTGCCGGAACCCCGAAAACCAGTTGGTGAACCCGTTCACAACGTGTTGCGTGCCAGCACGGCACCATGGAATAGAAAAGGTGCTCACACCCAAGCATGAGATCGACTCTTCTGTGCCCGGGGGCTGGGAGGCAGGAGGTTATCCAATTAGTCTTGTCTTTTGTCGTGCATTTCGAAAAAAATTCTAGGCATTGCAAGGATCTAACATGCAGGATAAAGTGGGGGACGAAGGCGCACGTTGACACTCGTGGAGCAGCCACGGGTGTCGTCGTCTTGCAGGTAAGTTGTACGAATATGGCAATTGCTTCGAGGCTTGATGCGGGACTCTAAGACAGGGCCAGTGCCTCCACGCGTCAACCGGCGGTTCCGCACGCGTGGCGGCAAGGGCAGCACTCTGGCTATTTAAAAACCGGAGCAAGCGCGACACCAGCAACGGGCAAGAAAGCAAGTGATGTCGCAGAGAGGCAATGGTGGTGCATCCCTCTGCACTTGTCGCTAAGGGTGTTCCCACCATCGCGGCCCTGCCACATCACTTATGGAAGGACACCAGAGATAGCAGTGCAAAAGACTAGAGGCGTCGCGAAGACGCGGTGGGGGTGCATGCCTCCGCGTATGCCGCTGGAAGGCGCACTACCACCGCGTCCTTGCCACGGCTCTCAACAAGATGCTCCAAATGCAGAGGTAACAGAAAGCTAAATACTTTGTTTCGAGTCCTTAGTTCTTCCCTTAATCACACGGGTTTGCCGAGGCGAGCTCAGTCCCCGTGTAGCCGGAGTGTAGGAAGGACGCTTGCGGGGGGAGGACGCCCCCCACACGTGGCTCGCGGGTCCGTCCCGGAGGCGTGCGTGCTGGGGTAGTTGACCCGTAGGCCGCTGCTGTTTGGCCCTAGGTTGGCACTGCGGATCCGTCCCGGGTCCCTAGTCTGGCCGAGTATGTAGTTGGCAAGTCACCGGGTACACAAGGTTAAAGCACGGGAAAGACAGAGCCCCTCCTGGCAAGCTAGTTATAGGCGAAAAAACAAATAAATTGACATTGGATAAAGTAAAATTGAAACGAACAAGTTCACGATAAACATTCAAAGGGACGAAGGGCTAACACGAAGTAAGGCGCCTCGCGCCAGTTGCAGGGGTATAAACAAAAAATGGGAAAAGTACAAGGAACACCTACGAGGGGGGTGCTTCCGGGGCGGCGGACTCGGCGGCGGGCGTCTCCTCGGCGGCAGCTTCCTCCTCATCGTCACCGGCACCAGCCTGCCCAATCATCCGCGCGACCATCTCGTCGACAAAGCAGCTGACGGCGTTGGCGTGCTCCTCCATGTTCTCCTCCGGCGCCCAGTCGTTGAAGATGGTGTCGAAGGGGAACTCCGGATAGGCTTGGTGGACCCTCGGCAGGATTGCGTCGGCAACTGAGACGCGGCGACGCTCACTTGTCAGTTCACGAAGCTACGGATGCGGTCCTCCACGGCCGTCAGCCTTCCCACGAACTCTGCGAAGAAGGGGATGAGGGTGCTGACGTCGCTACCGTCGATGGCTGCTGGGGGTACCCCCAGCTTCGCCAGCGACTCGTGCCCGACCTCCGCTAACCTGCGGAGCAGGGCCGTGCTCTCTTGGCGCTGGCTCCCGAGCTTCGCCTGGTTGTAGTGCGCGAGCTCGATCTCCGCCTTCTGGCTCCTGAGCTCGTCCTTTAGCTTGGAGAGCTTCGACGCCTTCTCCGAGTTTTCCTCGTCGAGCTGTCAGAGATCGTTCCTCGCGACGTCCAGCTCGCAATTGAGGGCTGCGTTGGCGTCGGTTGCGGCCTTGAGCTCCCCCTAGAACTCGCGTTCCTGGGTTTGGAGCTATTCCTGCAACTCCTTTTCCCGGGACGCGGCTCGCATCGCCGCAGCCTGGGCTACCGTGTCCTACTCCCCGAGTTGCTGACACAACTACTGGATCTCGGCGGAGTAGCTAGAGATGAGCCTGCTCTTCTCATCGAGGCGCTTCTGGAAGCCCATTAGTGCTTCCTGGTGCTCTCCCTCGGCGCGAAGACGCGCTGCCTCCAGCGACTCAAGCACCTGCTGGTGCTCCACGCACAGCTCCTGGAGCTGGCGCTGGATGTGCGCTTCCGGGACCAAAGGCTCGGATGCCTCGGCCCGGGCTTGCTGTGCCACCCGGATCTCGTCCTGGAGGCACGCCAACTCCTGCCGACGCTCCTCAACCTCCTCCTGCGCGCCGTCCAGCCGGCCCTGGGCTGCCGAGAGCTGTTGGCGCACCCTGTTGTAGCAGCCGACGAACCCTAGTTGCTGCCGTTTGATGCTCTCGATGATCTCGTGCCCATGGTCGAAGATGCTGGGGTCCCTGTTCAGCGGGCCCCAACCTACGCCCACGATCGCCCCGGAACTCGAGGAGGCACCTGCGGCCACTGTCTGTGACCGCACCACCTCTTCAGGCACCGGCGAAGGCGAGCGCGTCCTTCCGCTCCCACGGCCGCGAGCTCGTCCCTTGCCTCCGCCTGGGGCTGGGCGGCCGCTCGCAGCTGCCCCCCGTTGCGGCGAGATCGAGGGGCTCGGACCCGGTGTCCGCTACCTCCCCGGTTAGCACCGGGTCGGTGGCTTGGTCGCCAGGAGAGCCCCCTCCGTCCCCGATCTGTCCGGTGTGGGGTTGCTCCACCGTCAACTCAAGGGCGGCTTCCGCATCGGCCACGGTGCCTCCTGGGGTGAGTTCTGCGGGCCCCGCCCCCGCAGTTGTGGCGGTAGGAGGGGCTGCAAAGAGTATTGTCAAAAAATGAAGCACATGACAAGAAAAAAGTAACGGGGAGGAGGACTGTGGCGAGTGTGGCGTACCTTGCGCGGTGTCCCCTCCCTCTGCGTCGGTCGCCTCTTGGCGGCCGCCGTCGTTCGTTGCCGGGTCGACTCCGGCAACGCTTCCCGGCCCTGGATAAGGAAGCACGAAAGGAATATGAAACGCTGAAAAGGAGGAAAAGAGAGAGGTATACACGACTGGGTTGCCGGGCGCACCTGCTCCCGAGGCCGCCAGCTTGCTTACGGTGTGGGCGGCGCCGCCCACACCCACTGCTGTCGCCGCCGCGCCCCCCGTCCCGGCCTGAGGGCTTCCCCCGCTCGTGCCAGGGGTTGTGCGCGGCTTCTTGCTCAAGGTTGCCGGTGGGGAGCTCACTGGACCCCTCTTCCCTACCGGCCTGAAGCGAGAAGAATCATTCGCCAAAAGAATGTCAAGGAAAACAGGAAGCATGGGCTAAGGGAGAAAAGCTTACTTTGCTGGGTTCAACACCAGCCGGCGGTCGGCGAAGATTCCTCCCTCAGGAAGCGCCTTCCGCACTGGCGGAGCGTTCTTTGGCTAATTACCCATGGTAGTATTTTAACTAAAGATGTATTACACCATAGGGGCTGGAAGGGGGACACAAAATGTCAGTTTTGTGGTTTGGAGGAGACAATTGATCGTCTATTCTTGCATTGTTCTTTGGCTCGTTTCATGTGGAATGTGTTGAAATGCGTCTTTGATTTACCTGTTTTGCCAGTTACTATGGCTGATGTCTGGGAATGCTGGCTACCAAACTTTACAGGTCAGACAAGGAAACTGGTTTTGGTTGGTATTGCTGGGCTGTTCTGGGTGCTCTGGAACACCAGAAATAAAGCCTGCTTTAGTAATACTAGACTTACTTCACCCTTTGGAGTTGTGAGGCTGTTTTGTTATTGGATTAATCTGTGGTCTATATTGCAGAAAAAGGAACCAAGCAGAAATCTGCTGCAGTGGGGAACAAGACTGGTTGAGCAGGTGGTGAGAGAGGTGTTTGCTGCGGCTTGTGGTTGGAACCCATTGCAACGGCGACGCGACTGGATGCAGTACCTTTCTCCTTCCCCTGAAGCTGTGGTGGTGCTGTTTTGATTCTAATGGAGGTTTAACCTGTCATTCTTCATAGAGGTTCAATGGGCCAGCGATGGGCGTCCCCCTGCGAAGAGGAGAAGCTTCGGTCTCCTTTCTTTTCAGATTCCTGTAGCTGTCGTTCTGTTGTCCTCGACTCTTTTGCAGTTTTCTGAAGTCTTTTTGCTTTGAGACTGCTAGATATACCTGTGACTGAACATTGTAGAACCTGGTTTCTTTATATGAAATCGGAGGGGAAACCCTCTCTTTCAAAAAAAAAAACTCTAGCTTAGTCAATTGATAAGTTCATGATCCCACCGCTGCCACACTTCCATACAAAGAGGATGTAAATAAGTAGCCAGTAACAACAGGTTCTGCTCTAATTAAGCACCATAATTTAGGAGAGCTAACAAGAAAAATAATTATTATGCAAACTTTTAACCAGGCCCTCCTCGGCCGTCAGGCGTGGTGCCTTGTTGACAATCCGGCCTCCCTGTGTGCTAGAGTTCTGAAAGCTAAGTACTATCCCAATGGCTCGTTGGTCGACACTGTTTTTTTTTCTGGAAATGCATCCTCTTCCTGGCAAGCGGTTGAATTTGGGCTTGAATTGGTCAAGAATGGCATGGATGGGGAGGATGTCCGCATTTGGAGAGATCCATGGATTCCAAGAGATCACGGAAGACGACCGATATCACCTAGGAGAAATTGTCGTCTTAAATGGGTTTCTGAACTTTTGACCCCGGATGGTAACTGGAATATGGAGCTGCTGCTGCTTTATTTTCTCCCGGTCGATATCGAGTACATCATCAAGATCAAGCCCTCCACTAGGAATAAGCGTGACTTCCTTGCTTGGCATCCTGATAAGAGAGGCCAGTTCTCTGTTCGATCCGCCTACCATCTTGGTCGCCGTCTTGCGGATATTTGGCAGCGCAGTGGGGCTACGAGCAGTAGGCCGGACCGAAGCAGTTCCAAGTGGATTCCCATTTGGAATGAAATCATTCCCAATAAGGTCAACATTTTTGCATGGAAGCTTAGTCGGGAGTTTCTAGCCACCCAGGTTAATTTCTTTAAGCGGAAGATGAAGAAGGTTCGCACTTGCCAGGTCTGTGGAGTCGAGGATGAAGATTCTTTCCATGCCTTGGTTCGATGCCCACCTGCCCGCGCCCTATGGCATGCGATGAGCTCCTGCTGGGATATCCCGGATGCTGATCAAGTTCAGAACACTGGCCGTGGGTGGATTCTCCATCTTGTTTCTCAGCAGGACAAGATTAAGCTGCGATGCTGCTTATGCTGCTCTGGCGCATCTGGCACGTCCATAACGATATCACTCACGACAAGGTTCCGGCTCTGGTGGAGGCCTCTAAACAATTCTTATGTAGCTATTTAGACTCACTGCTGCTGGTTAAGCAGCATGCTGCGAAAGGGAAGCAGGTACGCTCGTACTCTGCCAACTTCGATCCTCACATAAAACACTACTAGCTGCTAGTGTGTGTGTATACATATATATTGTTCCGTTCCATCAAGCCGTGGGCGGCGCTGGCGTGGTACTCGTGCACTGGGACGCTGCTGCTGCTGCTGCTGCGTCGTCGTCTTCCTGGTTCTCGCCGGAGAGTTCCTCGAGCGACTTCCCCTTGGACTCCGGCACGAGGAACGTGAAGAAGAACCCGACGACGTTGCACCCGGCGAGCAGGAAGAGCGAGTTCCGTACCCCGATGCCCGGCGGGTACCCGGCCTCCGCCTTGGCCGGGTCCGGGCTCTGCGCCGCGTAGAGGAACCCAAAGGACCCAACAATGGCGCCCGCCTTCCCCGCCGCCGCGGACACGCCATGGCAAGTCGACCTTAGCCGCGCCGGGAAGATCTCCGCCGGCACGATGAAGGTGGTCGAATTTGGCCCGAAGTTTGCGAAGAAGAAAGTGAATGCGAACATGACGACGAAGCCCGCCGGGTTGGTGTTGGTCCAGTGGTCGTAGGGCACGGCGAGGCCAAGCATGAAGGCCGTCATGAAGAAGAAGCCGCCCAGCTGGATGGCGAAGCGGCCGAGGACGTCGATGAGGAAGACGGTGAACCAGTAGCCCGGGATTGTGCCGCAGAGCGCCACCAGCGTCTGCGCCCGGGAGATGCTGAACATCTCCTGGAGCGCGTTCATGGTGTCCGCCCTGGGCAGCCACCCGACGGCGGCGTAGATGTCCTTCTGGAACAGGTTCTGCGAGTAGAAGGCGATGTCCAGCACGAACCAGCACACCGTCGTGCCCAGCAGGTGCCGCCCGTGCCGCTTCAGGAACTCCCTCGAGAAGAGCCCGAACTGCTCCTGCCGCCGTTCGGGGGCATCCTCGTCCTTGGCGAGCTGGACGTTGAGCACGCGCTCCATGTCGGCCGTGGCCTGCTTGTTGTTCTTGGCGACGAGCGCCGTGTAGCGCGCCGTCTCCGGCATCTTCATCCGCCAGTAGTAGGTGAGCAGGGCCGGGACGGCGCCGAACATGAGCACGATCCGCCACGCGAGGTCGGCCTGCGGCACGGTGGAGCCGGCGGGGTCGTCCTTGAACGCCGGCGCGTCGAACCGCCGCTTGAAGGCCGCGGAGACGACGATGGCGACGACGCCGCCCGTGAGGTTGCCGAACCCTTGCATGGCGAAGACGGCGGCGACGAACGCGCCGCGGGTGCGCTTGTTGGCGTACTCGGACATGATGGTGGCCGACAGCGGGTAGTCGCCGCCGATGCCGAAGCCGAGCCAGAAGCGGAAGAAGCAGAGCGTGGCCATGACGCCGCCGGCGCCGGAGCCGAAGGAGAGCCCCGACGCCACGCAGCAGAGCACCATGATCATGAGCGTCATGCCGTACACCTTCTTGCGGCCCAGCTTGTCGCCCAGCCAGCCGAAGAAGAGCTGCCCGGCCAGCGTGCCGCAGAAGGCCACGCCGTTCACGGCGGCCGAGACGTTGGGCGGGAGCGTGCCCGGGGTTTTGGAGGTCGGATCGAAGTAGTAGATGCGGCCGAGGAGCTTGGTGACGAGGGAGATGGAGAAGAGGTCGTAGGCGTCCGTGAAGAAGCCCATGCCGGCGATCACGATCGCCGTGAAGTGGTACCACTGCGTCTTGGCCGCGTCCAGCGCGTCCAGGACCTTCAGCTCGCCACCCATGATTGCCCGAATGGGTGCTCCTACTCGTATCTTCTCTTCTCTAGAACTTGGCTTCGATCTGCTGCGTGTAACACGAAATTTGGAAGGAATGCACACAAATTGGCTCAGGAAGAACCGGCCGGTTAATATATAAGCACATGGTCAAAGGGCAAGGCACACGTGTAGGCTGGTCAGGTGGATACCGGCCGTTTGCTTTGAACTTTTTGCATGCAAAGGACGACATATAGAAAATTCTTTGTTTGCAGACTTGAGTGAGCTGCCAGCTTAGCTCACTGATCACGATTTCTACGCAAAAACCTGTGGACAAAAGCTCCAAAAAGGTCGACACGTGCATTCGCATGACGAACTAAACATCTCCAGAGTCCTGACTCTGATAGCTACGATTCCTGCCAGGAAACTTAAAGATGGTCTATGTGTGTGAGTCATGCATCGACGCAATATTGTAGCAGTGAAGGATTGAAGGAAGAAGGATGCATTGTTTGGGCTCCGGGAGGTATATTCCTTTCAGGACTGGCATCAAGTCCAGAAGTCAAAGTCGTGGGTCTCCAAAGTCTTGCGGCCGTTTTGTTTTTTTTTTTTCTGGTCGTGCTGGCGTCAAGGCTGTAATGTACATATAACTTTGTAATTAGTACTAGTACGAACATCTGTCCGGGTTCTCTGATTGGGAATTATCTTACTCAGATCCTCAACTTGTTTGGATCATTTAGCGGGTATTTTGAGCTATCTCCGGAATTTTGACTTGGAAATTGAACCACCCGGTATTAGATAGCCGAAACCTGATAGAGGATCAATTGAGATCTATGAGACATCACCACAATTGGAACCTTCAGAAATCTTCATCGTGCTTGCTAGCGAAGTTTTCCCGGGAATCGGGCGGGCATCTGTACTTGAGGTTGAGAACGGTTGAGCTCAAAATCTCTAGAAAGCATCATCAAACCCAATAACTCTTCCATTAAATCTCACGATGACCGTAGATAACGGCTCCCTCAATTACCATCGAAGAATCAACTTGAGTGGATGAGATCCTCCATCCACATGAGCAAGTGTCTTGAACATATAACCTTGTATAATCTAGCGAGAGTAAATGAAATACGGAAATTATTCGCGCGCGTGCGTGTTTGCGCGACGCGCTCGAGGGCAACTAGCTGTTGTTGCCGTGCTGGATGCTCTGTTGCGCTAGATGATGGTGCTGCTGCTGCTGTGCTGGCTGCTCTGCTGCGATGCATTCGAGGGCAACAGCAGATGGCTGCTGCTGCCGTTCTGTTGTGCTGGCTTGATGCATGCACATGCTCGTCGTGCGCGCGCTCGAGCGCAGCAGCATTGTGCTGTGTCTTTCTTTTTTTCTTTTCTTTTTTACGAAAATTATAACGAGAACATGTTCGTGCTCTCGTCTCCTCGCGCTCGTGGCCTGTTCGGCTTGCGCCGCCTCCACGCCCCGTCATCTGCCTCTGCGCGACGCCCCGAACCATGCCTGCCTCCGCGCGCAACCACCCTGCCCTGAGTCGTGCCCGCCGCTTCGCTCGCCACCTGCGCCCCCAAACCGGCACCTTGTGTCGTCCCCGTCTTCGCGCACCGCCCTTGTCGCCGCCACGAGCAGTACTTGTCGCTGTCGTCACACGGTAGCCGTCGGCGCCGTGGCTGCTTACTCATCCTGCCTGGCGGGTTGTGGGGAGTGTAACAATGATGCTCGCCCACAAGGACGGAATTGATCTGTCAGTGCCGCAACTGCTCCGTTTCCTGTTCTCGGGCAAATCGGGCTGCTTGTCCGCAAATCGTAACCGATGGGTGGATCGAGCGGTGGTGCCTCTCCTTCAAGGCTTGCATTGGGGAGGAGTTCTCCACACTCGCTACACCACGGCGAGATTCATGGTCGCGGCAACGAAATCAAGCGAATGGAGCGAGCAGTGGGTGCTAGATATTGATCGAAATGGACAGAGTACAATGGTTAAATTTCATTAGAATGTGACAATTTGTGTTCACCAGAGTTGGCAATTTATCTACATTATGCATGGCAATTTATGTTCATCAAATGTGGCAATTTGTCTGCGTAAGAGACGGCAATTTATGTTTTATCAGAGGTGGCAATGAGTGTGCATTAGGGGGTGGCAATGAGTGTGTGTCAGGTTGGCAATTTATATGTTCATCAGAGGCTGACAATTTGTGCATTAGATACGACAAGGAGATGGGTTTATGTGTGTTGTTTTAAATGAAGGTGGTAACTCAATTTGGAGTGGAGGAAATATGAGATGCAATGGTGGGTGCTGGATTGTAACCGAAATTGATGGACATCCATGGTTATTTGTTCGGGGTGGCAGTTTCTATGTATTACTGATGGCAATTTGTGTTCATTAGGTGTGGCAATTTGTGTTTACTAGAGGGTGTCAATTTGTGCTTATTATGGGGTGACAATTTGTGTTCATTAAAGATGACAATTTGTGTGCATTTGGGTGGCAATTTGTGTGCATTAAGAGAGACATGTATGTAATGTTTGTGTGGGGTCGTTTTAAATCAGGATTACATGGTTACTTTTGTTCATTAGAGAGATACTTTGTGTTAATTAGGTGTCGAAGCACGGGTCTCCGGCACCGGGGATGCTGAGCACCCCCTTGTTGTTCGGTGAGAGGCGAGGCGAGCGCTCCGGCGATCGCCGGTGTGACGTAAGACACGAAGTGTCGACACTCGGATTTACCCAGGTTCGGGCCACCCGGAGGTGTAACACCCTACGTCCTGCTTGGAGTTGTATTAACGGAATGTGTGTGTTCTTACAGATTGCCCCGGGGAGTTCCCGGGTGAGCTACTTGTTCTCCTAAGAGATTCTGTTATGAACGGGGGCACTACTAGTTGCTACTGACTAGGGTTCGAACCCTTTGACCGATGGCATTAGTCCTTCTTTTATAGTCAAGGGGATATCACATGTGCCGATGCATGCAACGTGACACGTTTTCTACATGTGTGTCATTGCCTCAAAACCCTCCCTACTGTAGATCCACGCTGGGCTTCATGCAGCGCCCAGGCCACTGTGCAATGTAAACAAAACAGCTCTTAGGGTAGCCCCTCTAGACTTGTTGGGCAAGACTAGCCCTGCCGATGTGACTCCTGTAGGTGCATTTAATGCACTGCGCCCGCTGTGTGGTCTTGTCTCCGCTGTCTCGTCGGCCCCACCTGCAACCCCCGAAGCCCCGGTACTGTTGCCCGGCAAGTTGGGGGGGGGGGGGGGGGTAGCTTCCTGGGTTTGCCCCTCCCGGAAGCCGGCCTAGCAGGATCTCATCAGTTGCGACCCACGCGTCCCGTGCCAGTGGGGGCCCCGTGGGCCACTGGTACGACAGTAGCCTTCGGGTGTGGGCCGGCAACCTTGAGCTCCTGGGCAGTATCATCCTTGGTCGGTTGCCAACTACACCCTTCCGACGCGTGGGTCCCCAGGCCAAGCTGGGAGCCGGCCACGTAGGCCACCGTTACGCCTCCTTCCGTCGGAACGGGAGGGGCGGGTGCACGGTCTTCGGCCCCACTATCCTTCTGTGAATAGGGAGTTATGGCCACATCGCGCATACCGTCTTGATTCCTCCAAAACTTTAGGGTGCTTGATTGCTGATCGTGGGGAGAGCCCGTTGCAATTCCGCCTGCCGGGTATAAATACCCAGGGGCGGTGTCACAAGGACTCCCCTCCGCCACTGCCCCTGCCGTTGCCTCCCCCAAGCCCCTTGCGCTCCAACCCCCGAGAAGCCTCCCCCCCTCCCCCCCCCCCCCCCCCCGCCTCCTCCCTCCCTCCACCAATGGCACCCAAAGGCCCAACGCGTCCCAAGGGCGCCGGCGGCAAAGGAGAGAAGAGCAACAAGAAGGAGATGTCGGAGCGATAGTGCAGAGACAAGGAGAAGAGGGCCCAGTTTGCGTTCTTCAAGCCCAGCTACAACGGCGAGGCTGTGGAGAAGCTGCGTGTGGCGGTGGCCACCAACCACAACGAGCACGGCCCGACGCGCATCCTGCCCGTCGGGTCGGACCCCAGCGAGCACTACTACCGGGTGTTCGTGAGGTTCATCCTCTCTGGGTTCGTGCCGCCGCACTCCCTTTTCCTCCATGCTATCCTTTCCGCGTACCGCCTGCAGCTGGCGCATATTCATCCCACCTCCTTCTTCAAGCTCGCCGTCTTCCAATACCTCTGCGAGACGTTCGTGGGGGTGATGCCATCCGTGGCGTTATTCCGCCACTACTACTATCCTCGCGTCAAGAAGGGCGAGGCGATGTCTTCCGGGGTCTCGTTCCGGTTCCAGGATGGGCTCAAATCGGAGTTTATCTTTATGGAGGACCGGTAGATCGAGACGGAGTGGCGCGCGGACTAGTGCTGGCTCTACATCGAGGAGCACGACGAGGCCTGCACCAAGCCCACCGCGCTGCCGAAGAAGTCCCGCGACTGGCGGGACCGCGACGCCAGGGACACCAAGCTCGCGCCGATCTGTGACAAGATCATGGCGTTGCGGCGCGCGGGGCTCACGGACCTGGACGTGGCCCGGAGCTTCATTGCGAGGCGCATCGCTCCGCTGTAGCACCAAACCCACCCGGTCTGGACCTACTCGAGGGAGGGCGACCGGATGAGGCTGCAACGAGGCGGGCTGACGATGAAGCAGATCCACACGTGGCTCAGGGGGATCACCGGCGACAACTCCCCCTTCGTCGGGCTTCCTCCGGGTGTGACAACGCTCCACGCGAATGTTGCCAACCTGGGAGCCAGCAACTACCCACCATGCAACGAGTGGGGAATCATGGCGGGGACCCTGTCGAGCAGCCCTCCCCCGCGACCAAGGGCCCAAACCGGGAAGCAACCGGTGGCCGAGAGTGAGGAGGAGAAGGAGGACAATTCGGACGGGGATTCCGAGGGGCCGGCGGGCGCCTCTACTGGCTACGACGTCCCCCGCGAGGTCACCAACACATCTGTGGATGAGGGGTCCAGGGGTGCCGACAACCCCGCGGAACAGGACAGCGACGACGACGACGTCGTACCACAATCCTGCCTGCCCGCCATGCAACGGAGCCAGCGCTGGGGCAGCCCACCGGCCCGGGGCTCAGCCCCCGGCGCGGTGGGGGGCTGTGGCGGTAGCGGGAAGGAATCTTGATCTTCCAGAGAAATTTTTGAGGGAAAGGAATCTGAGACCACATCAACTTCCTATAAAAAGAACTAACAGTAAAATGTCCATTTTGTGTCAGTGTCCACCAAATCTTATCCCTGGCAGCAGTTAAATGAACCCTATCATAGAGCTGTAAGATTTTCTCCCAATCCACAAACAAGCCCCCCAAAGAGAACGTCTGAAACACATTCCAGCTCCTCTATTTCTCACAACAGAGGCAACAGAAACTTGCTTGCTAAAACAGGTATCATACAGGATGGGGTATTGAAACTGAAGAGGCATAGTGCCCATCCACTGGTCCTCCCAGAACCTAGTTTGTTCCCCATTCCCCACCAAGCTCAGTAAGGAAGGCCTCCTTATGCTCAATTTGTGTAGCCCCATAAACCACAATCAAGTTCCATCTCACATCAGTATTTCTATCATAAAGTAATAGTCTAACAAAATGACCACCATTCTGTTGTTCAATGATATCAAAAACAGAATCTCTAAGCCCAACTAGAATACCACCAGACCTCCCTCTAGAAGGTGACCATTTCCAAGAGAAAAGGCCACTTCCCCCCAGATTAGCTAGATCAGCATGTGAAAACTCATTTTTCATTGTTTCCTATAAACCCAGGAAATATAAATGGTTTTCCCCAATAAGCTCTCTAATATACCTCTGCTTCTCCTCTTTCCCCATCCCCCTAATATTCCAAAAGACCCCTTTCATCTTTTTTTTTCCTGAATTTTAATAGAGCTTTCACACTGACTATATCAGGTGACCTCTTTTTCAAAAATTTCTTTTTTTTCTTGCTCGGTACCATCTGAAATCCCTCTGAATTAGAAGGTTCATTCTCATCTAACATTTCTTTCATATCAAGCTCACTTAGTAATTCATTAAGTGTCTTATCTCCATTCTGAACATCAGTATCATTTATAGAACCACCCAAATTAGGAGTCCTATTTTGTTGCTGAAATAAATCAATTCTGGCTTGCTCAAGATCCTTGAGCAAGCTTATATTATGATCAACCATATCAATTGCCACACCCAAATTTATACCAATACATGAAGCAATTTGCTGTAAAGCACTATCAGAATCAATAAAAGATAGAGCCTCATAGTTACCTTTCCCAATATTATCTCTAGCATTTGCTCTTTCAATTGCAATATCTTCCACTTTTTTGAACTCCTTGCCTTTCAGCCTACCACACCTTCTTGGATTTGGAATCTCATTCTTCTCAGTCTTGCCATCTCCTTCCAGCTCTTCCACCTTCCCATCTCCACCGACTTCTCCATTGTTTCCCAGATCTCCCTCCTCTATCTCCTGACTAGCAGTATAATCAACTGGCTCATCCATATCCTCAATCTCATTTGATCCTATTGGATCCTGTGAATCTTGACTGCCCCCACCACCATAACCATAATCTTTGTGAATCTCCAACAACTTCTGCACCTCCACCAACTTCTTGCTTGTATCAGCCAACTGTTGCTTATGAGTTCTTACCTCCTGCAACATACGTTCTTTTTCAAGCGCCAAATCAGCCAATATCTTCTTCTCCTTTTCAATCAGTGCCATCTTCCTAGATAGTTCCTCATCCACTCCATTTTCCTGCTCCCTCCCCTGTACTGGAGAGATTTCCTCAGTGATTCCACCTTCATCAGCCAGCAGTGGAGCAAACCTGCTGCCCCCAAGATCTTTAGTAGCTCTCCCAGCTGATTCAAACTGAGCTAGAGGTGGGCTGCCCAATTGAATAATCTCCCTGAAAGTAAAATCAGTTCTTAACTTCTTTGGATCCCTACCACCAAAAGTGTCCAGATTACCATATTTAATAGCAACTTCTCTGAGATTATTTTGCCAACCTTCTTCCACCACACTAATCAAAGAGAAGTATATGTCATACATGAAGAGCTCTCTAGTGACCACCTCAATTTGCACTGGGAGTTTTGCAGGATCCCTGATCCCCATCTTGATTTTAGTTATATCCTGAGTTCTTAGAGCTTCCATGTCAACATCAAGGACTGGCCCCAAAATTGATCCCACTTCACAAATACCCATATAGTTTTTCAAAGAACCAGGTAACCCAGTGACTCTGACCCAGACAGTGTTTATTTTCCCATTTGCTGTGACCTCAGTGACCCATTCGGTCACTTTCACAGAGACAGGAGCCCCTTTTAACTTGAAATCTTCAAAATTGCACAGCTCTTCAAGTTTGGCTCTGCTAGGCATCCTCATGAGAAATTGATCAGCTCCACTAGGTTTAGCTCTCCACTCCCAATTCCACTTAAACATTGCCTGAAAGCCACTAACTACCTGTTGTTCTGTAGCATGTCCTCCTTTCACATGAATAACTGCCATAGGGTTCACATGATCAGCCAGATGTGTCACCTTAGAGTTGTGAACGAGCAAGCAGCCCAGTCCAGGTGCCCCATAACCCACAAAGTTTGCCACTGGCTTAATCTGTTTTGGCCAAACACAGTCCTCAGTCTGATGAGTCTCTTTGGAACAGATAATGCACTGGACAATCACAAAACAATCCTTTGTCACATGTCCCAACTCCTTACACTTTTGACATTGCACCAGCTTTTTAGCCCCTCCACCATTATTTTGATTCTGAATACTTGAATTGCCCCCTCCCTGTCTACTCACTCCCCCATTCTCCCCATTAGCCCCTCCATCAGAATTACTATTGCTCAGAACACCTCCATTTCTCACACCCATCTGATCTCCACTGTTAGTGCTTACAACCCTGTGAGAAACAATCTGACTGCTTCCTCCCAACACTTGCTGAACAATTCCCCCTCCCTGTAAAGTCCCCCCACCAAATGCAAGGCCAATCCCAGAATTCTTCTGAACAGGCTGAAAATGTGCATTGGTTTGCCCAAACTGCGGCTGCGGGAACTAAGAACTCTGCAGCGGGACTTGCTGGGTTGTTTGATTCAGGGAAATAGAGGTCTGATTGTGTGAAGTCTGACCTTGACCTGGGGGGAATCGCTGGTTGTTGTGTGGTCGAAGGTCGCGCCCGCCATCTCGGCCTCCTTGCCATCTCCCCGGGGCTCCTCCGCCGCGACCACCACAACCACCAAATCCCCCACGGCCGCACCAATCACCACCATTGTTGTATGTCATCTCCACACCCCCGGAAGCCCACCTCTCGCCCCGAGATCGTCCCCTCCCTCCCTCCCAACGGAAACCCTAGTTGCGCCGCCTCTCCACAGATGTTTGTAGAAAGGGGAAAGATGGGCAAAAGGCTCCTGGTGCTGGGTCCAAGTCTCTACGGTAGCCGTGCCACCATTGCTGAGACCAACCAGCTCACAAGACCCAAGGCTCTCCAGCCCAACCACTGGGCTCGAGATTCTCGCATCAGCCCATAAGACAGGAAGGTCAGGCTCCCGCCATTGCTGCGATTTAACCGTCAACTCAGCAACCTCCGCGGCTAACTCCCGCGAAGGCGCCGCCATAATCTGATCAGGAACAGAAACCCCACCCAGAGATGAACTCAAATCATCATCACTGAACAAATTCCTACTCCTAATCGTCGAAACCATATCCTCGCCTGATATAATCCACCTGTCTCTCGATCTTCTGAATCCGGAAAATCAGCAACAAAAGGTATTACAGCGGGATTACCAGAATTTCCGGTGAGACTCATCACCGGACACAAACCAAACCCTAGATGCAGGTTCGGGTTCATGCCAAACGAACCATCGCCATTGCTGTGAAGCGACTTCCACCACTCCTCACGATGCGCCAGACCACCGCCCGACGGCTTTCCTCCTGGTGCAAACTTCTGACACCGCGGAGGAAGCTTCGCCAGAGCCGCCTCCACAAAATTGTCGATGAGTGGTCTCGGAGACGGACCCGAATGGCCCTTTCCCTCATCCTCACTCTCATCCTCTTCCTCCTGATCGCCCCAGAATCTCGAGCGAAACCCTAGATCAGTACTCCCCGCGACCGCCATCCTTTCCTGGCCACCGTCCCTAAAATACGGACTAGCTTACTGGAGGGCTAAAGAGTCGGTACACCGTCCCTAGATCAGTACTCTAGCTAAGCTAGAGTGAAATAATGCTTAATGCATTTGCCAATTCCCATATTTTGCATTGTCCAATCTCTGTCCATGATTTGTTGACAGTACAGATCCTTCCAAGCTATCAAAATTTGCATTGTAAAAATGCTTGCTGATCTCTTGCATGCTTGTTGCCACTTGGCGCTTCACTTACATGCTGATTATACGATTTTATTTACTTCCTTTTGGTAATTTTGGAAAATTGAAGTTGGTGGCTGCTCTTACTGTTTTTGAAAATCTTGAAATATTCTAATTTTTGTTGTTGAATATATAAATTAACCTGGGGAACTCAAATTCCCCTTTGTATATTCAGGTTTCCCCCTATGTACATGTGCAAACGGAAGCATGTGACGAAATGGCGAAGAATACTCATACTCCCTCCGTCTAACAAAAGATGTTTCAAGTTTGTCAAAATTTGATGTATCTAAACATGACTTAGTGTATAGATGCATTCAAATTTAGTCAAAATTGAGACATCCTTTGTTGGACGGAGGAAGTATGAGTATTCGTCGCCACTAAATTTGAACGCATCGTAACCACTAAATCATGTCTAAATACATCCAAATTTTAACAAACTTGAGACATCTTTGTTGGAACGGAGGGAGTATCAAAATTAGGTTCTCCTAATTGTTCCTACTGGTACCAATCTAGAATATAGCTGCGATTAAGCTTTTCTGTACCCTCCGGAGGAGAAGCTTGTCGATCGGTTGCATCCCTGTGGTGCAGCAGCAGCCTTATGATGCAAGATATCTCTACTACAGTACTATAGTGTGGCAGTTTAAATTTGGATTTACAAACACAGACGTTTTGACTCCCGTGTCCTAGGTAGGACGGAATCAGGGGACTTCAGCATGGTGCATTGCCCTGTTGGGCCAAATCGAATTTTGCGTTGCTGGTTGCATATCACGCAGAATCGTGACAAACTTCAAAAAATTTGCCAAGAAGAAGCTCGACTTTCTCAATGCGACAGCGGCAAAGGAGGTCGTCGCCAGATTCCCTGCCCCCACATGCGAGCGACCCTAAAGTCAAATAATTCCTACCAGGAGACGGCGGCGAGCTAGGAAGAGTGCCGGCCGTCCTTCCACGGGCAACCAGTCGACGGTCATGGGATGGGAAGGTGGCGGCCTTCTGAAATTGAGGAAACAAAGTACCAGTGTGTGTTTGTAACAGCTATACATTCAGGATTTGGGGAAACTGGTCATCCATAGCTTCACATTTTCATGGAACTGAACCTATGATTAATTTGGGATTGAAAAAAAAATAAGACCATTAAACATCTCACGAGTGAAGTTATGAATCAAACATTAGAATTTTATGCTCCCTTCATCCCATATTAAATGACGAAATAAAGATCAACTAAACTTTTCTAGAGGTAAAAAGCTAAACTGGAAATGTACTTGAGAAAAAACAAAAAGAGTTGGTATCGTGGATTAAGGCAGAGCAATCACACATGCACCATGACAATGGTAACCTCAAGCGAAATGTAGATTTTGACCGAGGGCTGTTGTGGGCCTACGAGCGGGCCTTGGGCCATATAAGCCAGGTTCGCTTGCTATATCACCTTTGGAAGGGCAGAGAGGCCTACGGAGAATGGGCAAGAACCGATCTTTGGCATGTGCTTTTTGAGAGCTCACCAAACCGCAGCGTATACCGACTCTTTAGCCCTCCAGTAAGCTGGAGTCACAGGCTCGTGCTACCCGGCCCGGCTGATTGTGCTGCGGAGGAGGGCTAATTTAAGCTGGAGCCGGCAGTCGTTTATTGGCCGTGTGGGACTAATTAAAATCTCGAGCTCGTGCGCTTTTTTTTTTTAGCGGCGTGCATGTGTATTTCTTTTACGGGCTTCCTGCATGGGCTTTGGCCCATAACGTACTCTTTTTGTTTTCTGATATATAGGAACATAACGCACTGTTCGATTCAATCGCCAGCATCCACGATCCGCCTACCTCGACGCCCGCCGCCACCCTTAGCCTGGCGGCGCCCGCGCCCCTGCTCCTCCGCCGCCGGTCGCCGTCGTCGAAGTCTACGATGCCGGGTTCCTCCGTCTTGCTAGGCCGCTATCGAGTACGCGGTGAGGCGCTGCTCCTTTGTCCTGAGATTTTTCGTGCTCTGTAGCGTTCAGGTGGACATTTGATTAGCTCCTGCAAGTTAATCTATTCTGACATTATTGCATTTTTTTTCTAGCATAGATGATCCTCTAATTATCAGATATAGTGACGATCGACCATATAATCAGCTCAGCTTTCTAGGATGCTCCTTTTGGAATTTGGGGGGTTCTGTTAATTTGTTACTCTTGAGTTGTTTATGTATATCGATACAGTTTGTCACGATGCGCCCTGCAGTTTTTTTTAACTCTTGCACAGTTTTGATTGCTATTAATTACCTTCTGTTTGGTTTTAGGAAGGTTTAGCTCCTTTATTTATTTATTTTTGAAAGAAAGAATTGAAAGAACAAACACGTCACTTTATTTAGTTCTGGACTTGTACTGTGTTTAATTTGGATGGGCAAACATCTTTACTTATTTTGAGAACAAGCCTAAGTTTGGATTGTGGGACTTCAAATAAAGAGATAGGAAAGAGAAGGAGTAGTCAATCCATTTTCCGTCATTAAATTCCGGCATGCCCCGTGGGACTTATTGAATCCAACGTATAATTATAATTACAACAGGCTTTATAAAAACAACTATATCATGGAAACAATATGTATGTAACAAAACTAATATATGATTTTCTTAATTTATATGAAGGTATGCATATCAGCATATGGAAGGACAAGTGCAACATTCGCGACTCTCCTATTTGGTGTCCGCTGTCTTGATGTGCCAATTGATCACCTTGTGGCTTAAGTAAGCGAGAGCACGAGGACTATACTGCATCACTCATCACGCACCGAATGAAAAGGAGGTCTCTCCCACACCTAAGGATGAGATTGTTCCAATGATGCTTAAGTCAGCCATGAGGAGGATGGAGGTTGCAGCAAAAGTTTTCAAGAGCTGCTTCACATGATCAACCCAAGACTGTGCTCAAGGGCTCTCCCCCCCATGACTCAATTTCCCCTTGTTTTGCAAGGCTTAATATTTTCAAGGTTTCAAACGTACAAGTCAGAAGGTTGCGATGAAGTTCCAGGGCACAACACTTCAGGAGTGACAGGTTAGAATACAGATTGTAGCGGTGAACTTTAGTGTCTCTACCCTCTTTGCAAGGATAGGCCACTCGTGAAGTGTTGTGCCTTGAAAGCTCATCGCAGCCTTTTGAATAATAAGTTTGAAATTTGCAAACCCGGGAATTGATTCATACGAAGCAGCCTTGTGCACACTCTTGTGCTGATCAAGTGAAGCACCTTTTGAAGCTTTTGCTGCAGCCCGCATCCTCCTCTTGGCTGACTTCAACATCACTGGGACAGTCCCATCCTTGCGTGCAGGAGAGACCTCCTTTTCTTGTTCTGGTTCGATTGATGATGCAGTCGTAGTCCTCGTGCTCTTGCTTAGTGAAGTCGCAAGGGGACCAATTGGCACATCAAGCCAAAGGTCACCAAAGTGGAGAGTCACAAATTGCTGGACTTGTTGTTCCATACCTTCATATAAATTGAGAAAATCATCTAGTATTAGATTTCTTGCACATATTGTTTCAACGACATGTTTATTTTACAAAGACATGTTTATTTTACAAAGTCATACTAGTACAGTGCCCGTGCGTTGCCACGGCCACTTAAACATGTACACACGGAAATTCATGTTTATACAAAACATAACGATATAATTGGACATTCAATCAAAATGATCTCGGAGCCGATGCTAGCAGCCGCGGCCATGGACATGGCACCCAGTCCACACCGCCCGCCGGCTGTGGCTGGCGTCAGAGCACGCGGTGGTGCAGTGCACGAGGAACGGTGGATAGCGCCGATCAGCCCTGGACCCATTTGCTCGTCTCTTGCACGATAATCTAATCCGGCGCCGACGCGTATTGAGAACGGTCACCGCAGAGAGGTGCTGCGCGGGCAGTTGAGTCGGCGGCGGCGGCCCGGGAAGGCAGCGTTGTGGGAATAGGAAAAGGAAGGTTCGATGGAATGTAAGGAGACACGAAAAATCAGAACATGCACGGAAATTGATGCACGGCGGACGACGACGAAGAAAACCTTCCTGCTTTTATCATACCTTCATATAAATTGAGAAAATCATCTAGTATTGGATTTCTTGCACACATTGTTTCAACAACATGTTTATTTTACAAAGACATGTTTATTTTACAAAGTCATATATTGTAATCCTATGACGGAATTTCAAAAGATGATGACAGAAATACTCCCTCCGTCTCATATTAAGTGACTCAAATATTGTCAAACATGGATGTGTTTATAGCCAAAAAAACGTTTAGATGGATATATGTAATATTTTGTCACTTAATTTGGGACGAAGGAAATAGGTCTCTCGGACGTGCGAGTAAGTGAGCGACGGGAAAATGACGACGACTCGCTTTCTTTCTTACTCCGTATCTCTTTTGTGGGCAAACTGATGACTTGACCAAGTTGTACGTAGTTCTTGTACATAGACCGCTTCTCTCCTCCTGTATTTAATGGGCTTGAGAATTTTAACTAATCTGACCAACTGATCATGAAAAGCTAATTTAGTCAAGCTTGCAACTATGTATGTCTCTCTTATGGGCATAGGTTCATGATCAGTACTTAGGATAGGCTTTAATTATTTGTTTCCAGGCAGCCATGCATGGCTCAGTTACTTTGTTTTGTGTGTGGTATCGAGTGTCCATTTTGTTAGTTATCGCTAGTACATTGACATATGCACGGGCAGCAATACATGCAGGTTTTTCGTCTCGAGTAAGTGTAGGCCCAAAATCTGACGTACCAACATAACCATTACCAGGTTAGTAATCTATGAAAATAGCCGCATGATTTTTCCCAGGTTGCACATTTGGATAATGTTTTTCTATACCTACTCAACTTTGGGAAATCTGAAATCTGATAGGTTAACATTTGAGACGGAAATAAAAATGGCCCTGGGCAGAGCCACAGATTAGTATGTTCAAGAAGAAATATATTCAGGTGAACCTAAACCAAAAAAGGGAGTAACCCTGCCACCATAAAGGTTCTTTTAATTACAAAATAGCTTAGAATTACTCCCATACGTGTAAGTATTGTGAACATAAATTCCATCTGAAAGCTAACCAATTCAAGCGTTGCACAATTTGTTACAGCCAAGTATGCGGATGACTTGCCAATTCAGTTGTCTTAGGCCTGGAAGTTTGATATTAGTGATAGCACCGATAGGTCCAGAAAAAAGAAATTTCTGCCACATTAAGATTCTTAGAAGCATACCATGGTAAAGTATATGAGAAACTAAGATTCTTAGAAGCATTTTTAAGTGATATAGACACAGAGAAATAAAAAAGGATCTGATGTTAGCATGACAAAAAAAGGCACTGCCATGAACAAATATACAGCAACATAAGTTAAATTGTTAAATGAAATGCCTATACATCTGATAAAATACAAAATACAATGGGCACGGCAATGGAGGGTAAAAGGTGCATATTGCCCCTTCCATATCGAACCATCGAAAAATATACAGCCAACAGGCGTTCTCTTAACAGAACCACAATTTGCAAAAGTGCGTTCATATATGATCATATATTCATATGCGTAAGTAAGGTTTAGCAAAAGCATGCATCAGTTCAATCAGGCTATGCATAAAAAAAAATCAAGTGATATAAAACTGAAATGGATGTCATGTAAGATATCCGTGCCCTAGTATACCTTCCATATTTTATACTGGGTCATCTGTGGCATTGATTTAATCTATTCCAAACAAACAACCAGACTTGTAGGTCAAATATTATTTTCCTGGAAAATCGGACAGAACATTGTGAACCATCCAAAAAGGGCGGCAACTCAAATGACTGTGTGAGATTAAAATACATCTAAAGACAGCTGAATCTACAAAAGGTGCACCTTGCCCTTTCATATAGAATCATCAAAGGTATAAAGTTCCGTCCAGCTAATCATCAAAAGAATACTGTAAGCTACATCCACAATTACCATATGGTTTAGAAAATTTACAGGGTTTTTTTTGCAAAAAAGGTGGCGCCAATTAATTAGGGACGGAGGAAGTAGTGTATATACAATCTCTGACCTCCAACACATTCATACCTGAGTATTATCACAAGAGCTGCAACATCTGATTGCAAAATCCAAATAATAAAATATCTTAGATAAGAAAATTACCAAATACTCCCTCTGATCCTAAATTCTTGACTCAAATTTGTCCAAATATAGATGTATCTATTCTTAAAATGTGTCTAGATACATGTAATATTTCGACAACAATTTAGGATCGGAGGGAGTAGTTCTCAAATATTAGATCAAACGATGATTCCATCAGAACAATTAGTGACATAAGAATTTGCAAAACTACAGAGCAATAACAAAAGAAATGTTAAACCATTGTTAGGATGGTACCTTACCATCAATCCATCATTAACCAGATAAAGGGCATAACAAAAGAAATTTGTTCGAATTTTTTTAACCTGACTGCTGCTGTTTCAACGAACCACAGCAAAGGAAAACAGTGCCATGGAACAAGCATGCTACCAAATCTTCTATCAGATTCAGATCCGGTTCATCTATTCATGATGATCAGAACACTGTTAGCACACATTATTGCCAAGGCCAAGGTACTTGTTGGTTCTTGCCCCTTTTCTGCATGGGATGCCTTGCAATTTCGCACGCTGACTTTGGTATATCCATATTTAACCTTTTAAGGTGAAGGGATTAATTCCATCCCTTAGTCAGCAACAACCCCTCGACCTCCATGGCGCCTTATTGGCAAGAAGATGAGTTGAGGGGTTGTTGCTGACTAAGGACTTTGGAATTAGCATGGAAGCACGTTGACTGATTGATTCGTCTTATGAAACAAATGAGATGAGTTAGAGTTGCAAATTCCTGACTGATTCCTTCCAGCTAACATTGATAACAGGATATCCAGCCTGACTGAGTCAAGACTAGTGCTTCCATGCATCACCCCTTCAATTCTATGGGTGGTACTGCACAGATCTGAAAGAACTTGAATGGTCCCTTGAATCAGTGTATTATGTCCACTATCCATAGTGCATATTATAAGTACATCAACAGCTTATATATGTGCTTGGTTCACAGTGGGGTTATGGTACAACACACCGGTTCTTCCAAGGTGAGCAATTAATTTCTGCATGAACCACAAGATGCAAAACTAAACTGAACTGACAGATGACTCACCTTTTGCCCATCTTCTTCAAGGATCAGGTCAGGTGAACAACCATGGCCAGATGCAACCTCCCCTTGGAGGCATCAACTTCTGCTCAACACAACCTTCTGCCGGAACAATTTCTTCCTTTATTTCCAAGGAAAAATGCCTGAGCTACATTACTCTGAGGATCTGCCAAACCCTGTTGCTGAACCAAAGCACTCATGTATTTCCAGGTTCAGGTTATGGAAACTTTTAGCAAGCAGGCATATTCTGTAGTGCCTTTTTGGTTGTGTACCACCATCGTCTTGTGTAGTATATGTGATGTTTTTAGGCAGTGCAACATCCAGTTACCATTCATATATGCATATATTTCCGTGGACAAATGATTACCAGCTTACGCTACTCATTATGTGACCCAGTGATGTCAATTGATCCAAAGTGTATATTCTAAATATGTTTCTCAACATTGTACCCTTTCTTTCACCACTGTTTCGTGTGGCTGGCAGCATAACATGGTAACAAAAGGGGGGCAAGTCAAATAACTTTGGATGGACTCACAGGTTGTATACCTTCAACGAAATCAACAAAAGTGTTTGGCGATGGTCAAAGATCAGAAACCTAAGTTCAGAGCAGCCAATCAAATATCGACTCTTAGATCTGGTACGATGTATGATGATCAGCTAAATCACTCTCCAAGTTAAGAAAAATTCTCTCTCTCAGCTTAGGTACATTTCCGGTATATGACTATATGGTGAACACAGATGTGCAACATATTTCAACAGGAAATGTGATGTGGTGAAAATAAGAAAAATTCAAGTGAATGTTCAGAAAAGCTCCTTAAAGCAAGCAGTGGAAGAGAGAAAGTGTCATGATGGTCGTGGCAGGGACGAGGGATCAACGGTCAAAACAAATTAGCACTCTTCAAACAGCATCAGTCGGATATTATCCGTTTTCACCGGCATGTTACAATCCACTTGTGATGCTCTCCTCTGATTCGGCTCGGACTCGGTCGGATAGTACTCATACGGTCATACCATAACCTATTCCGTATTTTTTAATCGGATTTGGACATGGTACGGATTCGGTAGCGGAGCGAGGCCGGGCTGCAAACACATATTGATGGACGGATAGTGCGCTGCGTGCATAGCAGCAATAACTAATAAGTTCATAGTCATTTATGTCGGTCACACTGGAAATTCAAGCATGAATATAGTACTATACACAGCGGAAGTCAAACATAGGTGCACAAGAGTAAATGATTCACTGATTCATGCACATATATGTTAGCTAGCTAACCAAGCCTTGTCATTATGCACACATATGCTGGCTAAATGATAGAGAGGAGAGCATCACATGAAAACGGATAATATCCGACTGATTAGTGTCGGATCATCAGATCGTAATTTCGGATAATGCAGTATCAGCCGGATAACGCTCGTACCATATCCTATACCGTATCCGACCGGATAGTTATTTCTCTTCCCATATCCTATACCGTCGGATTCAGAAACTGATTCAGTCTGTAATTATCCTAACCATTTTCACCCTTACTATTATGATTCCTAGTCTTATATCACATTGAGTGTTTCTGTTTGAAACCAATCAAAAATCCCTCTCCGAATCACAAAGTGCATATGTACAAACCCAGGCACCAACTGTAACAAAGTCATTGTTAAACCATGTATTCATAATGTGGATACATTATTCAGCTGTACTTGCATAAATAAATGAATAATAAGAGCAAATTAAATTATTCTAAATGTACATCAACTGGTGCTGAACACCATAAATCCAGTCTGGTAAATGATCAGCACAGACATTGAGATTTAAGGAAGGAGTCCAATACCTTCTTAGGGGCATCAGTTACCTCGTGTGCAGCTGTGTTTACTGTTTACCCCACTTCTGCTTCCTTGTGCTGCTGCGTGATTATCCATTAAAGGCATGTGAGATCTTGCAGCCCCATGAGTCTGTGAGTGTAAATGTGATGGCAAGGGCGGCCGTACACCACTAGTAGGCAACCCAGTTACATAGTTTAACTGCGGTAATCCTAGCCAACCATAAATTTGTTATGAATGGCATGCCAAGAAAGCTAAACGCAGGATGCCATGTTGCAATTTGCTATACAGTTAAACTATGTAACTGAGATCTGGCAGCCAGTACAACTATTACCTTGATCCTGCTTCCATGATGGGGCTTTGTATGCTGTTGAAGGCAAGCCTGTTGCTCCTAACAGTGCCTCATCATATCTAAGAGTCAAGGACCACTCAAGGCAGAGGAGTTCCAGTTCGATGCCTCTCCATCAAATAAGGAACAATGCAAAACTCTCTCAGAGAAAGCATGCCATCATTATGTTGGTCAGATAAGTCCCACACTTGTTTCAGTACATCTACAAAGTACAAACGAACAACACTTGCATCAGCAATTGGCGATGGCATTTCATACCAAGGGGATATGTTTGGCACATCATAGGGAAACCATCACAGAAACGGGAATAATGCAATATTAGCATCATGGCAAAGGATATGACAGAAATCAGTGTTAAGGGGCTCGTCTAATAAAAATTGTAAAAAGAACACAATAACTGAAGTATCTTATAGACGAGAAATTCACACATTCATGCTTAGGACTTGGGACAGTAAAATTTAGTGATGAGAACGCACCTCTTGGAAGTTCCCAACTGAGAAACACAGTGCGAGCTCTAGCGCCAGTTATTTTTGCCACCTTGGTCATCCACGTTTCCAAAGACTTTAGTGTACTTCTGGATGCCAAATTGATTAACTTTTGGCGATTGAGAAGCAGAATTTGGTACTCCAGCAGAGACACCTGGCACTGGAACACTCAGCTTTGTGATAGGTTGTGTCTGTTGCGGTTGGCTGCCGCCATAACTCACTGTTGGAGTCATTTGGAGACAACCAAGCTCGTTAACAGAACAGAAGATGGACACTAGGTGGACATAGGAAATAGCTCAGCGTTTCCATTAGCATTGACATAAAGGCCGCTAGTGTCAGCTTACCTGCATACAGTTGATATGCATCGATAGGTGCTCTTGTATGAGCATTCAGGTGTTTTTGAAGGCTTTCAGCTGCACCTATCCCTCCTCCCCTGTTTCTTGTTAAGCTTCTTTGCAAAATGATTAAAAAAAAGGTTGATGTTGAATATAGATTGATAATTACCAAAAGCAAACTGAATAACCATATATACTTCATAGACTCGCCAGATGCCGATCCATGCACTTCCAGGGTTAACAAACAGTTCACCATCTTACTGTTGCATCCAAGAACCCACGGCAGGCCACAGCATGGTAACGCAGTTAGTCAATATACTATTGTTTGCTTTATGTTCTCTAACGGAACAAAAACTTGTGAAGAGTCATCAATGTATCTGCTTTCAGAAATAAATCAAAATAATGTATCACCAAAAGTCACCACATGAACAACTCCCGTTCCTAAAATGATGAAACCGATTTCCATCCCTAATGTCAATATCTCTCTTGGTGACATGGGATACAAACTTGATGAAAGTGTGACAGTCACCACATATCCTAAGGTTCTTCATTATCTGTATAGGCATGCCCTTGGGCGTAACAAGAAGGCCATAAGCAACAGCAAGCTTCTCACTGTGGTACAAAAGGGAACTTTCCTTCTGCTCTTCATCGATGTCATGGAGAACAAATTCAGTGTCAGGAACATAGCCTGTACCCCTTAACAAAGTGTACAAATCCTGGAGAGTATAATCTATCTCTTCGATTTTCTCATGTTGTTTATCTCCAGTGACAAATGAGTGCACTTTGTTCCTTATCTGCATCCAGCTACAGCCAGGCTCTTTTGACACACCTCTTTGTTTCATAATTTTCCGGAGCTCTGCAACTTCCACCCACATCCCAAGAGAAGAATATATATTTGACAACATGACATAGTTGCCAGCATTTGATGGCTCAGTAGTGAAGAGTTTCTCAGCAGCTCTTCTACCAATTTCCGCATTCTTGTGAATCTTGCATGCCCCAAGAAGAGCACTCCAAATCACTGTATCTGGCTCAATAGGCATATCATAAATAAATTTCTCAGCTCCTTGCACATCACCAGTTCGGCCAAGTAGATCCACCATGCAAGCATAGTGTTCCAGCAGAGGAGTTAGCCCATAATCCCTGCTCATTGACTTGAAAAATTGCCAACCTTCATCTACCAAACCCGCATGGCTGCATGCATTTAAAAGCCCCACAAAAGTGACCTCATTTGGCAACACCCCTACAGATTCCATATGCTCATACATCTTGATAGCTTCTCTTCCAAGGCCATGCTGTGCACAACCTGTAATGAAGGTATTCCATGTAAATATGTCCCGTTCCTCCATTGAATCAAAAACCTTATGAGAATCAGCACAACCACACTTGAAATACATCGACATGAGAGCATTAGCCACTATAAGTTCTGAATCCATTCCATGTTTAATAGCTACTGTATGTATTTGCTGCCCAAGCTTAGCAGAACCTAGACCTCCACAAACACTGAGAAGTATAGTTAATATTGGTGAATTTGGTTTTTCATGCTCATGTAACATTGTTTTGAAAAACTCCACTGCCTCATCCCCTCTCTCAGCCTGTGCATAGGCAGATATTATCGTAGTCCAAGAGACAACATCCCGACTGAGCATATTGTCAAATATATGTCTTGCATCCTCCAGCATATTATTTTGTACAAGTGCAGCAATAAAGGAGTTCCATGACACAGTGTCTTTAACTCTCATTCGATTAAAAACTTGTCTCACATACTCCATGTTTCTGCACTTTCCATACATAGAAATGAGAGCATTACATACATAACTATTGAATTGGCAGCCGGCCTTGACAGCAAGTGAATGCACTTGTCTTCCTGTCTCAAGAGCTCCAATATGTGAACAGGCAAGGAAGCTACTAGTCAAACTAGATAGGCTGGGTAACATCCCGTTCCTATGGAGCGCTTGGAGTAAATCCAAAGCCTCTTCACTCCTTCCGTTCTGTGCATACCCCGCAATCATCCCAGCCCAGGATATTGTGTTCCTAAAAGGCATCCTATCAAACAGCTCCTTTGCCTCATCAACCATTCCATTCTGCATATACCCAGTAATCATGGCGTTCCAGGACACAACAATAGGATCAGGAATCTGCTCAAATAAAATCCTTGCCTCAGTAATCCTGCCACATCGAGCTAGGCCTGTGAGAAGTGCAGTCTGAGATGGAATGGACTTGACAGGGTCTCTTCCGTAGACTGCAATAGCAGCATCAATTCGGCCACCGTGAGATAGTGCAGCAATCATGGTTGACCATGTATACTCATTCCTCTCTACCATACCATCAAAGAATTTTATTGCAATGTCGAGCGCACTTGCATCCCGAGTATACACATTTAGTATCGATGTGCCAATGACCACATCACTCTCAAAGCCTGTCTTAAGGACTAGAGGGCGGAGGACCTCTAGAACACCAAGATCCTGGAGACCCGTCACAGCTGAAAGCACGGAGGCAAAGTTTGACTGGTCTGGTGATGCACCTTCATGGTGCATCATGCGAAAGATGTCCCAACCTTTGCCATGCTGCTCAATTCTAACATAACCAGAAATCATCACCGTCCAAGTAACCAAGTTGCGCTGAGGCATTTGTTTAAACAGATTCCACGCATCCACCATCTGTCGACTATGGCAATACCCAGTAACCATCGAGTTCCATGATGTGACATCCCTGCTCGGCATTGCATCAAACAGCCTGCGCGCCATGGTGATGTCACCGTTCTGGACATAGCAGCTGACCATGGCGTTCCACGCCACGGTGTTCCGCTCGGGCATTCCATCAAACACCCTGCGAGCATCAAGCACGCGGCCGAGGCGAGCGTAGCCTGATAGCAGGATGGTGGCTGTACGCACATTCCCTCCGGAGATAGCGTCGAAGAGGATCCTCGCGTCTTCCAGCATTCCGCTGTTGCAGTAGGCAGAAATCATGGAGTTCCAGGCGATGATGTCGCGGTGCGGCATCGCGTCGAACACCTCCCTGGCCTCCCGCAGGCGGCCAAGTCGGGCAAGCTCCCGGATACGGGCGCTGTGCGCGCTCTTGTCGAGCGCCCGGTGGACAGATCTCACGGGAAGCGGCGCCCAGGTCGCGGCGGCCGCGGCTGAGAGGTGGCGGCGGAGCTGCAGGTAGCGAGCCATGGGTTTGCTCCATTTGAAGGGGAAAACCATGAAAAGTCGGAAGCAGCGAACAACGGAGAGAGTATAACTGGACATGAATGGTCCGGCCCAGCCCAAATCCTGGCACCCCTGGCGGCTTGAGCCCCAGTTTTCGGCTCGCAGCCCGAAAAAAGCCCAACATAATTAAAAATCAGTTTTTAAGGAAAAAATATATGAAAATATTTTATACACCTGAAATGGTTATTTTAATATTTTTCTATACATATCTAAAAAGTACGGACCGTTCCCTTCACTGCAGTTTCGTCGTCTGTCAAATATCTTGAAGAACGTGGTGGCAAACTTGTAAATTATGTTGCATCAATCGTTCTCCCCCAATCTCTACTCCTCCCGTCTGCTTGTTTCTCCCGCTGAGATGAGATCGAGTCCGCCGACACCACGCCACCACTCGAGGAGAGATCTGGATCGAGCCGCTCCCTCTCCTATTCGTCTCCCATCCCTTGCGCATGGAAAAACTGAGCCGCCGAACCTACGCACTCCGTTGTGGCTGCCGCTTCCCCGTTCTAGGCTGCGGCCTGTCCGCCGCCGTCCCGCCAACTAGAAGGCCCCGACCCGGGTGGCTGATGCTCAGGACCCCACCGTGGCCTCCTCTCTGCCCCGCCGCCTCCTCCCGGCCGCGCCACAGCAGACAGTCGCCCCCTCCTCCCGGCCGCGCCATAGCAGACAGTCGCCCCCTCCTCTCGTCCGTGCAGCAGCAGACACCGCCTCCTCCCGCATCCACACAGCAGCAGCCGCCGCCAACTCTTGTCCCCGTTTTGATTGGAGCGGGAAGAGAAGCCCCTCGTGCTGTAGGACTGTGAGTGTGAAGCCGTGTTTCTTCCGATCTGCGTTAACCGAAGCCTCAATGCTAGGTATGTGTCTAATCTAATCATTGCAGAGGAGAGGAATTGTAGAAATTACGTGAGAAAATTACAAGATAGGTTACTAAAATGGTGGTTTCTGGTGGGGTTTGAAAGGGGCTTGCTTGCGTTGGTTGATTGCAACAGAGGTAGAATAATATTCATGACCTATTTAAAAGGGATGTTTGGTGGTCATAAAAAAACAAAGAATTGTTTTTAATGCATATCTTCAAGTTTCTAATTTTATTTTGTTGTTCAGTTGCAACGCACGGGCATTTGAGTTAGCAATATCAAAAGGTTGTTTTTTGGAGGCTTGGCTCAGTCGGGACGGGATCGGGGTTGGCGTTCTGTTGTCGGGTTTTTTTTTTAAGTCCGGCCTGAAAGCCGCCCCAACGTGACGTATATATGCTATGTCTAGTTTTGGTAAAAAAAAATTGGTCAAAAAAATATATGCTATGTCTAGCTTGGAGTGAGTGTAACGATTTACCGTACCTTAGCTTAAGGTTCAATCATGTTCAATAAACACTTCGAACATCTTATATTAAGAAACATAGGTAAGAGATGTTGACAACAATCATGCAAAGAATCTTAACATCGGTAATAATGATTTGTTCTCGCTTGTTTCTAACCAAACCAGAGCAGGAGAGTATCAATAAACACTTGGACAAAGAGCTGCATCAACAACTTTTATTTGGACAAAAAAAATGGTCTTCTTGTGTAAACATGTCCATTCGTCTTTAGTGACTTAGTGTTACGATGTCTTAACTTTGATCAATTAATCATTCAGCGTCATTGCTTTGTGTATCTACGTTAGGCCTCTCCAACTGAAGGTATTTTGACACATGATCTTAACCATTTTGCTAACATGTCATACAAGATAATGAAAAAAGAGAGTGAAATTGTCTTCTACTGGAGATACCACACTTGCACGTAGACATATGCATAAATATTAATTCTTCCAACCACATGCAACCATTTCTATAGAATTAATTAATACAAACCTCTTTAGATACAACAACTAAAAGATAATGCAATGTGAAGTTGGTCTCTTAACGTGCTAAGGTACTATGCATTAGGAGAGGTTATGGATGTTCGGGCCATAATACCCCCATGGTCAGTGGGGGGTCATTTCCTTAACTATTGTCAGTTCCAATCCTCTGTCTTTTTCAGTAAACTGTACAAAAAAATACTGCTTATTTTTCATTTTTGGAAAGCTTAAATTTCAGCCAATATTTAACCTACAAACTTGAAAAATAATTACTTTTTTCAACTATACCGCTCAGTTTTAGCTGAACTTTAAGCATTCGAGTTAGAGAACAATTATGGATTGAAGGATCCATTTCAGCCAAAGTTTGAACCTACAAACTCAAAAACTGACTACTTTTCCCAAACAATGCTGCTTTTAGCTGAAATTTAAACATTCTTGTCAAGAGAGCATTTATGGCTTGAAGGCTTTATTCTTTTCTAGAATTTTCCATTTCAGCCAAAGTTTCTACCTACGAACTTGAAACTGACTACTTTCCCCAAAAAATGTGCTCAGTTTTAGCTGAAATTTAAACATTCCAATCAAGAGAGCATTCATGGCTTGAAGGATTTATTTTTTCAAGCTTTCTAGATTCCCGGTGTGACCTGACTAGTGGGCCTTCCATGTTTTTTTTCCTCCCAAACGGTTGTTTGTGTAACTAACTGAAATGCCCGTGCGTTGCAACGGGACAACAAAATAAAATGATATACTCTCTACGACCCATATTACTTGTCGAAATGTTACATGTATCTAGACGCAAACATGAATACATCCATATTTTGACAAATTTGAGACTAATGATATGGGTCAGAGGGAGTAGTACAAAATATGGCACGAAGTGTCATCGACACATGACATCACCTCTTCCTTCCTCGATCCTCGTCCGTTCGTTGCCACGGCCTTTTAAATACACCACATATTATTTCATATTAATGCATTGGAGACACAAGCTTTTCCTAGATTAATTTATGACCTGCTCTTAAGTTATGCCCAATAGTGTTAAGAAACATAGCTACTGCACACCACAGATATATAGTGTCTTCAAGCAAACCTCTATATCTCAAAAGTCTGCAAAACCGATAGAAGAGTGCTCTATTCAACCTGAGCATATTCTTACAAGTTGTGCATCTCTCCAAAATTTGTTCAAATAATCCATTCTCATCCTATCCCGCTGGTCAATTGGCGCATAACTTCTTGCTCTTCTTTTCCTTTTTCTGGACTCAACAACAACATCAGACCATATAACCAACTTTGTGTGATTGGCCATGTACAACGGAGGACAAACAATGCTCAATCAATCACCATCTCTGAGCTCTCATCACAAACAAACAGCATGCACATGATAGCAAGAAAGCAAAAAAAGAAAAATAGAGCTGCAATCAAGGCAATGAATTAAATTAGCTCCAGAATACATATCCACATTGTTCATGCCCGGAATCATGCCATGAATGAACCCATTTAATTGTCATATGGCTTTTGTTTGCTACAAGAAATCATTGAAGTTAAATTTTGCACTCATAATCTTGTTCTGTAGTTCCTCAGCTTCTTCTTGACGCATCTACTTGCACCAGTATGTTTCATCATATAAATAAGACACGAGGACTTTTCATAAGAAGCTACTTACCACTTGTTGTGCTTGCTCAACAAAAGAAAGTACATCTCCCATTCCCAAGATAAGCTGGGCCATACGATCTGGATAGAAAGGCTCAAGATCCTCAATACGTTCTCCCTCGACCGACAAACTTGATGGGCTTTCCAGACACCTGTAGAGTTCGACAATTGTAACATATATATCATACTAACAGAAAGAACAAAAGACAAAAAAAAAATTGCTATTGTAGCCATAACACACATAAACACTGATGGTTTTTCTGCTATACTGTCAATTTTTTGAAGAAAAAACTATATTGTCAAAAAGATGCAACCCCTGAGAATAAGTAGAATGAAGTCATGCCATATGAAACCTCTCCATAAATTATATTATTTTGCATGAATTTGTGATGATGACTGAACTTCGATGCCTTTTTCCAGCAGACGAGGAATCCAGAAAAGGTCGCAACAATTATAGTGCCTTTTATGCAGTACCATAAATCAGTAGTTCTCTAGAGCCAAGAATTTCTATTTGGACGAAGCAATACCAATGGAAGCATTTTCAATCAGCCAAACATGGAAATTAAACCTGATCGAGCCATTGAATATCTTCATTGCACAAACAAAATCAATTTAAAGGGCATACTGGAAACGTGATTCCAATTAATTTCACGAACAGCCATGAGAAGGAACCTGCATAGGAAAGAAGTAGATTGATTTATACTGGAATGTCAGTTACTCAACTCAATCGTACAAATTTGAAGGGCATGAAACAATATCATAATCACCCTTACCTCTTTTTTTTTTGGAAGAAGCAGAGCACGGTTCCTCAGCCGCCGCTTCCTGCAGTCCGTCGCCGCCCCGCAGTCCCCTGGCTCCGCGAGTCCCCAGCCTCCACCGCGGGCCGTCCCCCGTCGCCGTCAATCGGGAGATGGGGTGGTAGACCGGGAGGGAGGAGGCATCAGGGTGAGAGGGACTCGGAGATGTGAGAGGAGGGGAAGGAGGGAGAGGGGCGGCATTTTTTTTTGTCGTGCATGCGGGTTGACGAGGGTCGCTGGCGAAGGGAGGTTGACAAACGACGAAAACGCATGGAGAAAGAAACGGTCCGTATTTTTTAGATAGGTATAGATTAGTAAGTTCAAAAGTTGTACCCACTCTGTTTGTAAATATAAGATGATTTAGATTTGTCCTAAGTCAAAATATTAAAGTTTGGCCAAATTAATAAAAAAATCTCTCAACATCTACAACTCTAAATTAGTACTGTTTACTGCGTCATTATGTATATCTTCATAATATACTTATCTGATATTGTAGATGTTCGTACATTTTTCTATAAGCTTTGTGAAAATTTAAGAAGTTTACCTTAGAACAAAGCTATAACATCTTCTATTTAGGAACACAAATTGTAGTTTTTTTGTACATGATGCATCAATCAAAGTGTAATCTATTATTTTATTTTATTTAGAAAGTCCCCAGTTCCATTTCAGAAAACCACGCATTAGTTCCATACGGTACAGACAGTCTTAAAAACGGAAAACGAAAGTAGCAAACTGCATCGATCTAGCTTATTGCACCTAAAACAGCAACAAGCTTACAGCGGCAACAGACAGATAGGGGGGACATTCATGCGTCCAGCACATCCAGCGTGGGCCTCTCACCCAGCTTCGAGTAGAACAGGCACACAGCTTTCAGCTTCTCCTGCCGAGGGAATTTGGGCTCAGGCGCAAGGACTGACACTGGGCTGGAGTCTGGAGAAGCTTGCCCTTGAAACGAAGCTGGGGTGCACTCCCTTGTCCGCAAGAGAAAGCTTGAAGCGGAACAGCTCCCCACCAGAAGATCAGGGCTCCAGCGAAGACCGGCAGTGGAGAAGAAGGCTGCCGGAGGAGTCCAGAAATGTGTTTGTACACACTCTGAAGTATGAACCTGTTCCAACATCCATGATGGCTTTCTCTCTAAAAAAAAAAACTGTTCCAACGTCCTCTCCTTGAGCAGCAGCTCCCATTTTTTCGAAGCACTGGCTAAATGCATGTGGAACTAAACAAAGATGTGCTCATATTTTTCAATTTTATGCTAAATACGAATTCTGTTAAAACAATTACTTGACAAAGCAATCTATTATCTATAACAATATATTAAATTGGAGTTGGTGGTGATGGTACAGACGTCGCGGTCCGTCACTTCACCAAAATTGCGAATCTGCCACCGCTGTCCCCACGTGTCTTTCAATCCCGGCTTTCACAGTTCTCAAGCGCAGAGAAAACACGTACCGAAAAAAAAACCAACAGAGCCCTCCTCGCTCCTCCTCCTCTCCTACAAATCTCACCGCCACCCCCTGCCCGATCCGGATCTCGCCCGCGGCCGCGGCCGCTCTTGGTCGCCCCCACCAGCTCGTGCGCATCGGCGGCGTCCGTGTGCGGAAGGCGGCGGCGGACCCGCGGATCTGTCACGCGCTCCGATCGCCGCCTCCACCGGCTCGTGCGCACCGGTGGCTCCCCGCGGGATTTGGACGGCGATGGGATGAGCCTGAGGCCGGGATGGCGGTGGTGTCGCACAAGGCAGCAGGGATCGCGTCGGCGCGAGCCATCGGTGGCCCTTCGGACGGGAAGGGGCGCGCGGCGACCAGTGACTGGACGCAATGTGTGGCAGCGCCGCGGGCATAGCGAACGGGCGGACAAGGCTGCGAGAGGGCGCAGGCGGACGGTGCACATGTGTACCGGGCGGCAAGTGGGAGCAGACGGCGCGCGGGAGTGGACGGGCGGCGGGAATCTACGGATGGAGGCGGTGCGCACAAGCGGACGGGGGCGCACGGCGGCATGATGTTCGGTGGCGGGATGAATCAGGATGGGGAGAGGAGGAGTTTGCACTCAGGGGGGATGGAGAGGATAGTAAGAGAGAGAGCGAGAAATTGGAAGAAGAGATTTGAGAAATAAAATACGGAGTAGGAGTAATAGGAGAGCGGAGCAAGAAAAAATATAGAAATAAGACATGTGAAAAAGAGAAAGAGACCAGAGTATAACTCACGAAAATAAACATATCATAATCGCTATATACATATGTGCTCATGAAACACAACAAAATTTAATTTGACGTTTTGATACAATTTTATAGAAGGCTAGAAAATCTCAAAAAAAAACAAGAGATCTGAACGTCAAATTTTTACCGTTAGCAGATCTCAACTGTTCAATAATACTAGCCTGATCCCACCCCCTGTTGTCGTCGTGTACCCATGAAAACAACTTACGGGAGGAGCAACGCGAAGCAAACCGAACCACGTTATGCCCAAGCGCCGCCGGCCGCCATACCTGTCTTCTGCGACAACCATGGAAACCCCCAGCCCCGATTTCTACCAGCACCATGTTCTTGCCCCCCCCGAATTATGCTTTCTACAGGTTAGATCCAAACCCGAGTTACCTAGCTGGCGTGATCCCAATTTGCGGGAACAGAACAGAGTGAAAGAGGTCTGGAAATCAGATGCCCAGGTACCCCTCGGAACACCTGTACTAGGGCAGAGGCCGGGTGTATTAAGCCTAATTGCTGATCAACGTCGACGGTCTTTTGTGGAAGCCATGGGTTCTGAAGTGTTGGAGCTATTAATTGCTCAGAATCCCCATGTCTTCTTCAGAGAACTTACACGTACCCATGCTTAGATGTGTGGAGGAGATTGAAGCTCTTTAGTGCACCTAGCTGTTGGTATTAGGATCCTACTCCTCTCAAACCATTGGCGTGGTCCTCTGATCATTGATGCAGACTTTGCAGCAACAGCAGTGCACACCATACCGCTCTGGATAAAGCACACATGGACAGATCGATGCAACCATGACATCAAGGTGGGCTTGCAGCTCTTCTCAACGTCATTAGTATCAGCAAAGTGAAAAGACACAACAAGATGCTGCTCAGGAATTGGCATTAAGCTGTGCGTATGTTTTCTCATTAATTATCAAGGTGCTCTTTGTATTAAGAGCAGTGGTTCTGCCGTTCTGGAACTAGGTTTAAGACTTTAATTATGTGATCTATCATTCATTCTTTTGTCAATGGTTTCTCCTCTTCCTTGAATTTGATTTATTTTTAGATAGCTCATTTTGTTCCCTTGAGAGAACCACACAAATGACCATTATGCAGTCGGCAGTCTTCACGTCTTCGTGTTTTTCTAACAGGAAAATATGTGTTCTTTTGCAGGATAGAAGTTCTGACATGTTTGTTTGGCTCAGTTAAGATACCTAGGACTGTACATATTCACTTCAGAATACTAACAATAGTAACTGATTTTGTTAATAGAATTGATGAGGTTTTATGTTCTGAACTTGAGAATAGTAATCCTTGGAACACTAACTCCAGCTGTAATTAATGTCGTCACTGCTAGCACTCGTGATAACATGGATATAGTTCCTTCCAATACCAGCATGGATGAAGCTAGCTTATATTACTAAGAAATTGGGAGGCCCTTGATCCGAGCACTTTTGCTTTCTCCACTAGGGTAGAAAAAGTTTCTATGGTTGGTTTATCTTGTATGTTGAATTTTGTTGACAGCTTAAGTTCTTAGAAAAAAAAGTTGTATGGCCGGTATCCTTAATGGAAATAATGTATTTCCGTATTTTCTTTCTCTTAAATCTACGGGCTAAATTTACTAATTTAGATTTTGCATTGGCCAGGACTCCAATATCTCAGGTACAGCCTAGCTAGAGCTATGATACATATGTACAAGATCACGAGGGGATCCTAGCACATGGCAGATCTATGTCTCCACCACTCGTAATGTCGGTTAACAAGACTTGAGGTAACTCGATTGAAGTTTTGCTCACTTCGGTCCATTGATCTAATACTATGTCCAAAAATTTGTCTGGCTTGCAATCTGAATTCTAATTTATATATTGATGTATGAGAACTTATGGACTTCTAGATAACTTTGTGAGGATAAAATGGAAGTATAATCAAGTGAAATTGAAACGTTTATGAGGGTCAATTCATTGAGATGAAACGCAACAGAAACCCACAGTCCATACATGGTACCTCTTATTACATAGATCTCTTATTAGGTGCATAAAAATAAAACATCACCTAAGATAGCTAGCTGTTGCGAAACAAACGTTAATTAAAAGTATATATTTAAAATCATAACACATACAAATGACACATATAGTCATATGTTTTTTAAAGTAGCATAATAAGCATTTCCACGTAAATAAGAAATGTCTTCACGATATTGTATTTAGCATTATATTTGTGGTAAATAGACCCCATTATTTGAAACAGATAATAATATGGATATCCACTATAAACAAAATTGTTGTCAGCGCTTTTGGATGCGCCATAGTGCTAGTTATCTCAAAAGTGTATGTCAAACCAATCACTACAGTCAAAAGGTTGCGGTACATATATGTACCATCTTGAATGCGTGACAATCGAAGTGACTTCTAACAAGTTAGGGGTACGTAGTCTTGTTAGGTGAATGAACGAGTAAAGATTGAGGATAAGCCACCACATCTGCTTGATATCACGCCAAGGAGTATGGTTGAAAATTAAATCATTTCGATGGTACCCAAGACAGTAATTTATTATTCTTAAAGAGAAAAAAAAGATCAGGCAGCAGCAGCCCCGGAGTTCCAGATTAATACAGTCACTGCAGAGTACTCCTGTGTATACTCGTTTTCTCAACAAAATACTACTACGATAAAAAAAGCCTCTATATCTGTTCTCGATCTCAGTCAACTGCGTAAGTACTACATTAATACTAGGATACGCCAGCCTTAATCGGAATCTGGTCTGATTCCGAGGATATACCCTCTGGAACACGTAGGATCTGCTATCCTCACCAATCATTTGGTCCATGGATACGATGAACAAAAAGCGACACCTGCCGTCCAAGACTTTGGAGTTTGGACGCCCGACGACCAGCTGCAATTTCCAGCCAACTTCGTAGCAGGAATAATCGATCGACCAGGCACGTAATTTTCAGTAGATCCACTAATAAATTACTCTCTCGAGCGATCGGTTTCACGGGATATCTCGAGCCTATCTAGCAAGTCCTTCCAGGCAATACATACCCCAGGTCAACCAGTCAACAAGTTTACTAGCTTGTTTTTTTACTTCAGAAAATGTTGACAGGAATGCCTACGCTCGATCTGTACCTTTTTCCTTTTTCCGTTTGGCTGTCTTTTTGCTACGACATTTTTACCGGACCGTCCACTTTACGTTCAAAAGAAAGGGTACAAGAGCATTTTTATTTTATCGCGAATCACACCATATATGAAATGCACCTGGGTATTGATGTTTATCCTATACCCGAATATCAATACCGTAATCCTCATCAATTAACAAAAACAAGTCATTTATGGATATTGTCTCCTCATCAATTAACAAAAACAAGTCATTTATGGATATTGTCTGTTAGCATGTGCACATCTAGTACATGGTCTTTTTGCTCTGCAAGGATTCAAGATAAAAGGAATACTTATGTATTGGGAAATTGTTGACTATTCAATGTCTGCCAACAAACACATCGCATCACGCTCAACAATTTAAACTACCAGCAAGATAACTCAATAGCAGTACAATCGCTTAAAGACCAAAGTCTGGTCCGTCGACGCCCAATTCTTCATTACCTGACCAAATATAACAAACAACCGAATAAGCACAACAACCACCAAAATGTCATCAACATTCTGGCATCAAGATGCTGTAAAAAAAATAAACATTCTGGCATCGATCACTGGTAAAACTAGCCATCCAACTATAGAACAAATATATTGTTGCTTCAATTTCTTGAAACAAATTGGCATTGTAAAGATAACTGACCGGATTTCATGACCATACTCATTAATTAATTCCTCTAAATTAAGTGGGTACAGCAATAAAGATAATTGGCCTTATGTTAGTGTCTAGTCTGCACAACCATGTATATGTGCTTACAAAACAAGTTAGACAATCTGGCAGCGACGTACTGCAACATATGTCTCTCGGGAGACAACCCTGAACTGTCTTAGGAGGATACCACTTAGTTAATTAAACCTTAACTGCATGAAAGCAGCGTAGCATTAGTTTGGGGCTAGCTAGATAGTGTATATTTACCCGGGGTCCCGGAGGAGGAGATGAATGTGGAACAGCAACCAACGGCAACACAATGGCTCAGCTGCGGGTGCTGCAGGCTCTGGACGTGGCGAGGACGCAGCTGTACCACTTCACGGCGATCGTGATCGCCGGAATGGGCTTCTTCACTGACGCCTACGACCTATTCACCATCTCCCTCGTCGCCGACCTCATCGGCTACAAGTACTATGCCGGCCGGCATGACAAGTACCTCAGCGTCTCTGCTGCCATCAGCAGCATCGCGCTGTGCGGCACCGTCCCGGGGCAGCTCCTCTTCGGCTGGCTGGGCGACAAAATGGGGCGGAAGCGCATCTACGGCGTCACGCTCATCATCATGGTCTTCTGCTCCCTCGCTTCGGGTTTCTCCTTCAGCAAGCGCACCGGCGCCAGCGTCGTCACCGTGCTCTGCTTCTTCCGCTTCTGGCTCGGCTTCAGCATCGGCGGTGACTACCCCCTGTCAGCAACCATCATGTCTGAGTACGCCAACAAACGCACCCGCGGCACCTTCATCGCTGCCGTCTTCGCCATGCAGGTAACTAAACTCATTAAGCAAGCCGGATTATTAATTTGCTTGTGATCCAATATTACATGGACCAACTGAGCTGACCCGCCTTAATTAATTTGCTCGGACAGGGGTTTGGTAACCTTGCTGCTGGGATCGTGGGCATGATCGCCTCAGCAGCCTTCTTGAACTCGTCACCCGACAACGTCGACTATGTGTGGCGCATCGTGCTCATGTTCGGCGCCATTCCGGCACTGCTCACCTACTACTGGCGCATGAAGATGCCGGAGACGGCGCGCTACACCGCACTCGTTGCCAAGAATGCCAAGATGGCGGCGGCAGACATGTCCACCGTCCTCAACATGCACATCGTCCCCGAGGAAGAAGCCGTTGACGAGCTCCCCGCTAGGGAGGAGGACCAGTACGGCCTCTTCTCCACTGAGTTCCTCCACCGCCATGGCCTCCACCTACTCGGCACCACCGTGTGCTGGTTTGTCCTAGACGTCAGCTTCTACTCGCTCAACATCTTCATGAAGGACATCTTCACCATAGTCGATCTGGTTCCCGATATAGCTGAAGCAGACAATAACCCACTCAGGCGGATGATCAACATCACCGGACTGCACACCCTCATCGCGCTCGCCGGCTCGCTGCCAGGGTACTTCTTCGCCGTCGTGCTCGTTGACCGCATCGGCCGTGTCAAGATCCAGCTGCTCGGGTTCGCCATGATGGCCGCCTTGACACTCGGCCTCGCCATCCCTTACGATAGTTGGCGGGAGCACAAGAACAAAAAAGGCTTTGCCATCATGTATGCCTTGATCTTCTTCTTCGCTAACTTCGGTCCCAACACCACAACTTTCATCCTCCCAGCAGAGCTCTTCCCAGCACGGCTCCGGTCCACGTGCCATGGCATATCGGGAGCCGTCGGGAAGATTGGCGCCATCCTCGGTGTGTTCGCCTTCTCTTTCATGGAAAAGGCGAAGTTCAAGACCTTGTTGTTTGTCCTTGTTGGGTGCAATCTGGTCGGGCTTGTCTTCACTCTCCTCTTGCCAGAGACGAACGGGAAATCCCTCGAGGAGATCACCGGAGAAATGGAAGAAAGTCAGCCTCCGGATGATGAAGCTGCAGTAGCTGCACCTCATCACGACATACGCACCGTGCCTATTTAACCGCTGTTTCTGAATATGTGCTATTGCTTTCCTTTTAAATGTCTTCTTCAGACTTTCCTGGGTGTGTGTATATCTGTTACATTGATTCATTAAAATATTATGAATTTGTGATTTCCGGAATGAATTAAGAGTTTTTGAACAGGTAAATCATGTTCAGATTGTTAGTGATAGATGTCTCGTGCATTAATTGCAGCTGAAATTTCTAGGAAAGTGTTTAATTTTAAATGGTTACAAGAAAGTTGAAAAAAAAATACTGATGACAAATCTGAGTAGTTAAATAACAATATACTCCATCCGTTCACAAATAAGTGTACTTTTAGGTTTTGTCCTAAGTCAAACTTTTCTAATTTTGACTGACTTTATTGGAAAACGTAGTAACACTTATCACACTAATGTGTATCATTAGATCCTTTTTGAAATGTAGTTTCATAATATATCAATTTGATGTCATATGTGTTGCTACTTTTTTCTACGAAGTTGGTCAAAGTTAGAGAAGTTTGACTTAGGGCAAAAACTAGAAATACATTTATTTGCAGACGGAGGAGCATAAACTATTGGAACTTCAAAAATATTTTCATTTTTCAACCTGAGTTGTGAATTCATTTCGCGTGGAAGCAAGCAAAATAGATGAAAAGGTAACAGGGGATAAAAGTCAAAGTCAACTGCAGCATGCTACACAGGAACTGACATGAATTTCTTTACGGGGAAAAAAATCTTATATGATCCATGCACGAGCGACCCAGTGTTGGACCCAGCTCCGGATCGTTGGTTCACCCGATCCAATCACGCCCGAATCCCAACTGCCACTGCTGGCTCCACCGGGTGGCGGCCTGTCACTTTCGGCGTCACTTATTAATTTGGCACAAATAATTGAGATGGGACGAATATGAACTATATGATCTAAGATATCATATAGTACACGATTCTGTTTAAACATGTATATTTTTAAGTCCGTAGCAACAACACACGGGTATTGTGCCGGTGTTGGAGAAGATATAAGTCCAAGGATTAAAGCAATTTCTTGTTATGTGACTTGTGTTCAATTCAAAGAATACCAAGTGCCATTTCATTGACCATCACTCACTACTGAAAACTGTAGAGTATGATTTGGACAGGAAAAAGACAGTAACCCAGACCCCACTTTTCAGTGTCAACAAATTGTAGACATATACTGGAGAGTGGAGATGAGACACACCAAATCAGTTACCTCGTAGCTGTGTATCCAATCAAATTTCCAAGCGGGTATCTTATAAATATCCCAACCAATCATCACATACATCATATCCTTTTAGGTGTTTCGAATGTTCGATAAACCTACATGAGCATACAAATTATCAGGCCTTTGGGTGGATGTAAGCTGAACTTAAATCGTTCAGTCTATGTTCAATAGAGAAAGAATGAAAAGGAACACATTGATGCAACAAAGAGAAATCATTGTGAGAGTATGATCATATGGATTGATTGGATGCCTCACACCAAGGTATCATTCTGAGTGCATGCATGACCACCAATTCACCAGGAGCATTTGCTTAAGGAAACTAATAAATTTGGAAGCGTGAAATCAGCAGGACACTGATTCAGATAGTTGAAATTACCTCTAGTGACTCTAAACGGCCTCATGGGCTGGCTTGGAAGTTGAACCATCATCTGCAAAAGCCAAAACAATTTAGTATGAACCGGAGTTACCAGCCAGGCATACTGTCGAACAAATAGAATGCTCCGGTGAAGGAGAAAAAAAAACTGCCTTTGTGGGACTGGGGAAGGGAAACCACATGAGTAACTGAGTAAGACATACAGTTTTAGGATGTTGGTGTTCAATAAAATCGGAGGATTTAGAACCAGGTGGTGTTCCATTTGTACACGGTTGAAACTGAGTAAATACATACGTGGAGAGGCTTGTGAGGATGGGGACGACCGTCGTGGCCGTGCTGAACTGTTGATGAGAGCTTCAATCGAACGCCGCTGCGTAGGGAGGCGCCCGCAGCATCATATACACAGGGATGAAAGTGAAACAACCCTTGGTAGCATCGATTCCGAACAAGCACGTCGTCGATCTAGACTGGCTGGGCTTGCTTGCCTGGGCGGCACCGTCGATGCCTCGATGGGGTTGGCTCTGCCGGTAAAGGTGGTTTTGACCTCGCTCCTAGGCCATAGGCCACGGCTTCTTCTCAGCCTCTCAGGACACGCCCCCGCACGCCGACGCCTTTCAAAGCTGGTTCTCGCCGTCGACTCCCACCATCCTTATCTATTCCACCGGTTGCGCGCCCGTCAAGGACGTTGGTCGGTACGTGTTCCTGTTTGTTTCACAGCTTTCCCACCATCCTTATCTATTCCAGTGACTAATGCTTAATCTTTTGCTCCTACGCCTACATATTGGCTTCCTGCATCCTTTGGTCACCGTCTATCTGAGCTTCCAGGATTCCCTCGAGGATAAGTAAAGGTCAGCCGATCTTTACCTTCATAAAAGTTGTTCCTGTTTTGCCGTTTTATTTAATTTCTTGGCAGGATTGCATCGCTTTCCCCACAAGCCTTTAGTGTTCTTAACAGCACAGTTTACTTAATTATACTTCTTTTACTGTTGACAGCTGTATACAAGTCCATAATTTCCTCCCTGTTTATATTTTGTTCAAGTGTAATACTCCCTCCCTGTTTATATTACATTTGGATCCACTGCATTGTAATTGAAGTTTTTTCACTTGAGATTCTTTTTTGAGGAAGTCATTTAAATTATGCCAATTTCATATCAGAACAGTTATAGCTTCTTTAGTTTCTTCATTTCAATTTAACCAACAGCAATAAAAGTTATAGAAACCTAAGTGAATTATCTAATGTGTTATTTGAAGCCTAGGCAGATAAGTTACAATTGCAGGTCGAGTATTTGGTTCCTTTCCTAGTCATTCTGATTAAACTGTACTTGCATGATTATTAACTGTACTTGCATTGTTTATTATCTTTACTGCTATAAAGATCTTAGTTGGTTGTGACAGTCCGTCCTTCTTTTTTTCTTTTATGCAGCTTGTGTTCAATCATTCAGCTTCGAGAATGTACAAGATAAACGGAGGAATTGTTTGTTTCGAAGAAGGTACCCTTCAAAGTCCATCTCCACATCATGTATGTTCCACCGGATATTCCTCATGTAAAACAAATGAAGTCAGAACCCATGTAGTACGGTTTCAGCATCAATCCATGGTCGGGTATATCAAGATGGAGGACAACATCACCTCGTACCATGCTTATTCCTCGAAGTTTCCTTCACAAGATCAATGGCATAGGGTAATTCAGCTTACTTTTTATATTCACTTTGCATCATGTATAAAATGTGTGCATCTCAGACCGGCCACATGTACGTGTAGCAGTAACAACAAGCAGCCTACTCCCAAGTTCATCACCAGTTCGTCCAAAATGCCGATATGGCATAGGCGGCCGACACGGACGCTGATGGCCCGGAAGCAGCTCAAGGTGCTCCATGCCCTGGACGTGGCCACAACCCAGCTCTACCACTTCACCGCCATCATGATCGCCGGCATGGGGTTCTTCACCGACGCCTACGACCTCTTCTCCATTTCCCTTGTCACCGACCTCCTCGGCCGCATCTACTACCACGACGGCGTCCTGCCCGTCAGCGTCTCGGCCCTTGTTAACGGCGTCGCTCTCTGTGGCACCGTGCTAGGGCAGCTCCTCTTTGGCTGGCTTGGCGACAAGGTGGGTCGGCGGCACATCTACGGCGTCACCCTGAAGCTCATGGTCGTCTGCTCCCTCGCCTCTGGCCTCTCCTTCCACCGTTCGCCTCAAAGCGTAATTGCCACACTTTGCCTCTTCCGTTTCTGGCTCGGGATCGGCATCGGTGGCGACTACCCACTCTCGGCAACCATCATGGCGGAGTATGCTAACAAGAAGACTCGTGGTGCCTTCATCGCTGCCGTCTTCGCCATGCAGGTAGGAATGCAAACCATCGAGATCCTGCTTATGGGTCCTGCTTCTGAACTAACCTTAAATCTTCAAGTCAAATTTTGAGCAAACCTTTTGAACTAGCAAGTCAATTAAACAGGATCCCATTTGAATCCTTGCATGTAGGGTTTAGGAAATCTTGCTGCTGGCATAGTCGCCATAATCGTCTCACGGGCGTTCAAGCATGCACATGGTTATGACGATGACCCACACTGGCATGCGGACTACGTGTGGCGCATCATTCTCATGTTGGGCTCTGTCCCTGCGGTCCTGACCTACTACTGGCGCATGAAGATGCCCGAGACGGCACGCTTCACGGCGCTCATCGCCAAGAATATCAAGCAGGCTGCGTCAGACATGACCCTGGTCCTTAACATCGACATCGCTGACGAGCATGAAGAGCTAGCCGATGTGCTGACCAGAGAGTACGAGTTTGGGTTCTTCACCATGGAGTTCCTCCGTCGCCATGGCCTCCACCTCCTGAGCACCACCGTCTGTTGGTTCATGCTCGATGTGTCATTCTACCAGCTCAACCTGTTCATGAAGGACATCTTCAGGGACATTGACTGGATCGGCAACGGGAGCACGATGAGCCCCCTAGAGCAAACATACAAGATAGCACAGAGGGAGGCTCTTATCGCCATTGTCGGTACGCTGCCAGGCTTCTTCTTCGCTATCAAGCTCATGGACAAGATGGGTCGAATCAAGATGCAGCTGCTAGGATTCACCATGATGAGTGTCTTCATGCTCGTCCTTGCTATTCCACAGGTGCTATGCAATGGAATATGGAATTCTCGCTATGGCCATATTTACTTTGTCGTCATGTACTCGGCGATAATGTTCTTCATAAATTTCGGCCCCAATTCGACCAGCTTCATCATTCCGGCAGAGATCTTCCCGGCACGTTTGCGGTCGACATGCCACGGCATCTCTGGAGCTGGTGGAAAGTGTGGTGCTATCATTGGTGTGCTATGGTTTCTATATGCCAAAAGGTCTCTCCCAACTACATTGTTCGTGCTAGTTGGGTGTAACATACTTGGTATGGTGTTCACATTCCTCCTACCAGAAACCAAGAAGAGGTCCCTTGAAGAGGTCACTGGAGAAAGAGGAGACGATGTGGAGCAAAGAGGCTTATTTTCTATTGTTCGAACACCTATGTTTACTGTATAATACCAATTAAGGATGTACCATGTGGCCTTGGATGTAAAACATGCAAGTAACCAAATTTTCTGCACATGGCACCAGATTAAACAATATGCATATATGTACAAAATATTTTTTCTATGTATTGATCATCCATGTTTTCACATTTTTGTTGTACTACAAAAACACTGTTTTAGGGGGGCGTCGATGGTAGAGGTTGTAGTGGTTAGTATGGAACATACACGAGCCCTATTGGTGAGGGTTGTCACACACTCGACAATTGACACGTCGATGGTTTTATAATAGGTTTGGTCATCGTGTGGACCGCAGACTTGCTCCTACATTAGGAGGTGGAGTGAAGGATTGATCAGTTGGTCTAACCGTAGCAGGACCACTTGAGTCAAGTTTGATGGTTTCCAACAAAAGAAATTAGTTGAGCAGGAGCGAGGTTCGATTAGGGGCGGCACCCTGGGCGCCCGGGGGGCATTAAGATTTTCCTTTGCTAAATTTTGAAAGATTTTAAGGATGGGGCTTCTTTTTTCATTTCAACTTCTATCTTCGTCAAAAAATTTCTATAGAGTACATCGGCCTTGGTCTTCACTAAATCTTGTGTCCGCCAATTGGTTAGACCCCTTGGACCTTCTCGACACTAGAAGCTCCATGCCGAAACGAACTTTGGATCTTCTAAGTCCTAGCTCCTTGTTACTCCCCGGGGCTAACCTTGGAGCACTCTGGACCTTTTTTCTTGAGATTTTCAAGTGAGAAAGAACTGAGTTACACACCTCATGTGGAGATTCAGGGTATGTTTGGACTGGTTTGAGCCCAAACTTGCCCTACCTAAAATTTGGCTAGTCAAAATAATTATATTGGTTAGATTTTGGACCAACTTTGAAAATAAATAAATAGAGCTGGCTAGAAGAACAGACTGGCGGGTGCCCACCTGGCTGCCGGTCAATAGAGAAAAATTCAAACAAGCCAGCAAGCCAGCATTGTTGTCGGGGCATGTGCCCCATCTTGCATGCCTTCTCAGAGTCTAAAAAAAAAAGATTGCCACACATTCACAAATACAAATTTCCACTTCATGAAATACAAGTTTAAACAAGTTGAGATTCCAGTAATTTGAGCTTTCCACTACTTTGAAGAGATTAGTCCGACAACTTTCAACATAAATCAGGTAACTTTGTGAATTTTAATACTGAGTACATTAATTAGGCTTGGAGCCTGGAATGACGTACGTGGTCGTAGACGACTAGGTCCGACCAGCTGACCTTTGTTGTTACCGTCCACCTTTTCTTGAAACAGAGCACAGCTAGCGATGTCAGCAATTTGCTCATCCACTGCGTCAGCAAACTCGCCACCCGGATGAGTTATTCGGAGAAACTAAAGCAACATGGGCTCGGTCGATCTTGTGCGTGCAGCTGGCAATCCCATTCATCATCGCGACAGTTTAATCACAGTCTTGTCATAAGAACAGCTATATATATGAACCGTGAAGCTCTGGTTTTGGGCAGATGAGAACTTGATTAATTGGGGGCCCGGTACGAAAAATCAAGCAACACAATAATGTTGGCAGCTGCATCGTCCACGACGTGGCCGGCGAGGCGGCACGCGTGCTGCAGCAGCTCGCTCTTCTTCCACCTCAACGGCGTCGGGAGCTCCATGCTGTACCGCGTGCTGGACGCCGTGACGTCGGCGAAATGCGAGACCGGGCGGCGGGCCCGGAAGCAGCTCAAGGTCCTGGACGCGCTGGACGCGGCCCGGACGCAGCTGTACCACTTCACCACCATCGTGATCGCCGGCATGGGCTTCTTCACGGACGCCTACGACCTCTTCTCCATCTGCCTCGTGGCCGACCTCCTGGGCCACATCTACTACCAGGGCCGAGGGAACAAGCTCCCGGGCTCCTTCGCCGGCGCCGTGAGCGGCGTGGCCCTCTGCGGCACGCTGTTGGGCCAGCTCTTCTTCGGCTGGCTCGGCGACCGGATGGGCCGGAAGCGGATCTACGGGGTGACATTGAAGCTCATGGTGCTCTGCTCCCTGGCCTCGGGGCTCTCCTTCCACCGGGACCCGGAATGCGTGCTCGCCACGCTCTGCTTCTTCCGCTTCTGGCTCGGCTTCGGCGTCGGCGGCGACTACCCGCTGTCGGCAACCATCATGGCCGAGTACGCCAACAAGCGCACCCGCGGCGCCTTCATCGCCGCCGTCTTCGCCATGCAGGGCTTCGGCAACCTCGCCGCCGGCGCCGTCGTGTTAATGATCTCCGCGAGGTTCAAGAACACGGCGGCATACGAGACCGATCCGCTGGGGCAGGCCGACTACGTGTGGCGGATCGTGCTCATGCTGGGCGCGGCCCCGGCGCTGCTCACCTACTACTGGCGGATGAAGATGCCGGAGACGGCGCGCTACACGGCGCTCGTGGCCAAGAACCTCAAGCTGGCGGCGTCCGACATGGCCGAGGTCCTCGACATCGACATCGACGCCGTCACCGACAAGGAAGACGTATCCCCCAGGGGAGGACATGAGTTCGGGCTCTTCTCGGCGGAGTTCGTGCGGCGCCATGGCCGGCAGCTGCTGGCCACCACGGTGTGCTGGTTCGTGCTCGACGTCGTCTTCTACTCGCTCAACCTCTTCATGAAGGACATCTTCGCCGGCATCGGCTGGTTCGGGGACGCCGACAGCATGGGCCCGCTCGAGCAGACCTACGCCATCGCGCGCACGCAGGCCATCGTCGCCGCCGCCGGCTCACTCCCGGGCTACGTCCTCACCGTCCTCTTCGTCGACCGCATGGGCCGCATCAAGATCCAGCTCATGGGCTTCGCCATGATGACCATCTTCATGCTGGGCCTGGCTGGGCCGTACAAGTTCTGGTCCCACCCAAACATGCACGCAGGCTTCGCCACCATGTACGCCTTCGTCTTCTTCTTCGCCAACTTCGGGCCCAACTCCACCACCTTCATCCTGCCCACCGAGATCTTCCCCACGCGCCTGCGATCCACCTGCAACGGCATTTCCGCCGCCGGCGGCAAGTGCGGCGCCATCATCGGCGTGCTCTGGTTCCAGTACTCTCGAACCAGCGTCCAGGGATCGCTGCTCATGCTGGCCGGCTGCAACCTCGTCGGGGTTATGTTCACGCTTGCCTTGCCGGAGCCCAAAGGGTTGTCGCTCGAGGACATCACAGGGGAGATGGACGAAGGGAGCGAACAGCAATCTGAAGAATCTGTAGCTGTCACAGCCGTTGATTCTGAGTTCATCCACAGCGTCGAAATCTTATAATCCACAGCTGCTAAGCAACATAGTCACCTCAAAATTAATTCAAAGTATTCTCAGCCAGCTTGAACAGCTAAGCTCATTGGGTTGGCGATACCTTTGAAGCTAACGTATTTCTTGGTCATTTATTAATTGCTTTATTAATTATTAGGATGGGCTTATTTGACTGATTTTTAAGCAAAAGGTTTAAAATAGCTGTCCGATTACTATCTGGATACCATCCCCACTCTCCGTTCTTCATCGCTCGTTCCAAGTCTTAAAGCACACACCGAATCCAACGGTTTAGCAGTCAACTGATTTGGAGCATTCTGTCCACCCACACCCACAGTGCACAGTCCACAGAGAATGCCGTCGACAAGCTGCAGACGGCGGCTGGCTCGGTTGCTCAGGCTGGGACACGTTAGCCTTATCAAGTACAACTGCTTCCTTGAACTTTCGGCTCGCCACCTCTCCGAATTAAACAAAGCAGAGAAGATCACACCTTAATTGATTGAAATGGAGACGGATTCCGTCCATTAGCAAAAGGAAGCAACGACCGCGGCGTCCATGTCCTGAGGAAGCCGTCGATGAAGCTGCGTGGCGGCTGCCGGCTGGCCCGTCTACTCCAGGTTGCACTGTACAAGTAACAACTGCTCTCCTTGCACTTCCGTTCAGCCCACTAAGCAAAATTTAATCAGAATAATGGAGACGAATTCCCCGTCCTCCGCCGAAGAAGGAAGCGGCACCGGCGGCGGCGCCCATGTTCTCCTCCTCGCCTTCCCGGGGGCGCAGGGCCACCTCAACCCGCTGCTGCAGTTCGGCCGCCGCCTCGCCTACCACGGCCTCCGCCCAACCTTCGTCACCACCCGCTACCTCCTCTCCACCGTCCCGCCCCCCGCGGGGCCCTTCCGCGTCGCCGCCATCTCCGACGGCTTCGACGCCGGCGGCATGGCCGCGTGCAGCACGGGGTTCGGGGACTACGGCCGCCGCCTGGCCGCGGCGGGCTCCGAAACCCTGGAGGCCCTCTTCCGGTCCGAGGCCGAGGCGGGGCGGTCCGTGCGCGCGCTCGTGTACGACCCCCACCTTCCGTGGGCGGCGCGCGTGGCGCGCGCCGCCGGCGTGCGGACCGCGGCCTTCTTCTCGCAGCCGTGCGCCGTGGACCTCATCTACGGGGAGGTCTGGTCGGGCCGCGTCGGCCTGCCGATCAAGGACGGGAGCGCTTTGCGGGGGTTGCTGAGCTTAGAGCTCGAGCCGGAGGACGTGCCGTCGTTTGTGGCGGCGCCGGACTCGTACCGGCTGTTCCTCGACGCTGTGGTGGGGCAGTTCGAAGGGCTGGAGGACGCCGACGACGTGTTTGTCAACTCATTCCACGACCTGGAGCCCAAGGTGTTTGCTGTTTTGCTCAAGTGAAATTTCATCAGAACCCTACTGGAGAAGATGTCAATGTTGAGTTCAAACAAACCGTACAAGATGTGACACATGCCTTCTTTGTCTAAGCAGGAGGCAGATTACTTGTCATCCACATGGCGTGTCAAGACCATTGGCCCGACTCTGCCATCGTTCTACCTGGACGATGATAGGTTGCCATCCAACAAGACATATGGGTTTGATCTCTTTGACAGCACAGCACCCTGCATGGCATGGCTGGATAGCCACCCCCCTTGCTCAGTTGTCTACGCCTCGTATGGAACTGTCGCTGACCTGGACCAAGCCCAGTTAGAGGAGATAGGCAATGGATTGTGCAATTCTGGTAAGCGGTTCCTTTGGGTTGTCAGGTCCGTTGATGAACATAAGTTATCAGAAGAGCTCCGTGGCAAATGCAACGAGATGGGCCTGATAGTTTCATGGTGCCCCCAGCTTGAGGTTTTATCTCACAAAGCCACAGGTATGAACTGCTAAACAAGTTTTATTTACAATTCATTGTGCTATGGTTAAAACAATGAAAAAGGGAAGCCCGTGTAGCTAGCAGAATTCCAGATATGAACACTATGCTGAATGTGTCGTCACCGCAATGTGAACAAAGTAAGGGGAGCAATATAACCTATCGCTGTTTATGTAAGGAATTGCAAAAGGCAGTGGAGGAGTTAGGATTTGAAGTTTGCCAGGGCAAACATCTAAATTCAGATCTTCTTTTTAGACTACTAACATGGATTCCTACCATAGTTCGAAATAGATTCAGTTTCTTAGGATCCAAATACAACTACTAACATGGATTCCTGCCATAGTGCTACTTGAGCCACTCATTGGCTGCCACGAAAAGGTCCCGAAATTCTAAGAGATACCTACAAATATGTGAACAAAAAATATCAAATTTAATCTTAGCTCAAGTGTGTATAGTTTGAGGCTTTTTTTATAAGATAGTAGTATACCGTTACATTGTGGTTGTATGGGGAACACAAGATGGTTGAGGTAGATAACCTCGACGACTCCTCATGGTATGAAAACATAGTATAATCTGCTTGTCATCAATTTCACAAATACCCCTTACTAACATAGCATACAATCATATCATGCAACAATTCATCACCTATCTTATTTCGAGAGTTGAGATGTTCGCAGTAGGCAGGTACCCTGCGGTATTGCAAGGCGCTTGGTGCTTGCTGGGGTGAGCGCCGAGTGGTCAAGCTGGACGTTGGTGGGTCTTTTACTTATATTTTGTCCCAGTGCATAGGCCCAGGAATTCTTCTTCATGTCATGCTTCGCTGCAGTCTGCGAAGCAGGCCTCAAACTGGAGAGCACTCATGGTGGTGATGCTGCATCATATTAATATGTTCACTAATGGTCCTTAAAAAGTATCAAATTTAAAAAATTGTGTTTATGTAGTTGTCATTTATCAAGAATGGACCTGTGGCCTCCAAGCCCTGGTAATCCCTTTTTTTTTCCAGAACTTCGAAAGTGTATTTTCAGGTTCCAAACAATTTGCTCATGCGCTTGTGGGGAGACACCATGAATCTGAAAGTTTTCACGAAGTAATATTTTCATTTGAAGCATGTACAGAAAACAAAAATGGAAAAAGGCAAAGAAAGGCTAGTATAGGAATTAGGAAACAGTGGTGCTCCAAATTGGTTGTCTTGCAGAGCTTGAAACATGTGTCCATTTAGAATTGCACCTAATATTTCCATATTTACAAGCATAACTTTAATAATGTTCTTGGAACATAAAAAATATGTCTTCTGGAGAGCACTGCATCTCAAGGCCATTATGGATTTTTTCAGTTTCGAGCTATAAGACAATGCCAATTATTTTCTTGAGGGAAGGTTTTGACAAGGTAACATTTACAATATGAATAAATGATTGGAAACTTCCAGATGCACTTATGTGATTACAAATATGAGCTATGATTGCCGAAAATCGTAGAAGCCATGTAGTCTGGGTAGAACCTGTCTTACTTGTTTTTACTAGTAGAACTCGAGAAGCCTGCAGGGGGACATGTATAATCACGAATTTTCTCATGCCTTCCTTAGACTGTCTTCACCTCTTATGTACAAAGAAAACTGTAGGGGAAACCCCGTCAGTATAGGTAGGAACCTAAATTTGCATCCGTAGGGACTTGAACCCGGGTGGTGGGGTTGTACATCCACTCCCACTTGTGTTCTCTTAACTTAATATACTGCTGACCTTGGAGAAATGGTTTGTAATGAAATGTTAACTGGATCCTACGCACAATGCCATACTGCCCTGGCTCCTAATATTTGGTACTACAGCATAGGTAAACACTGGAGCTCTGTCTCCTTAATTTCAAAAGATATATATTCTGCACCCAGTGAAGTAATGGGCAGCTTATAGTGATGTAGTCAAAGCTGTAGCAGCGTATGTCTTAAATCCATTTCTTTCTGACATACAAACTGTAAAAGAGGTGTATATCCTGCATATTTTGTAGTGAACATATTGAGTGAGCCTTTCTGAATAACTAAGATATAAGTAGAGATGATAGATATCTCGCTTCTGGTTTCATCAACAGGTTGTTTCTTAACTCACTGTGGATGGAACTCAACAACAGAAGCAATTGTTACTGGCGTTCCACTGTTGGCTATGCCTCAGTGGACAGATCAACCAACTACAGCAAAATACGTTGAAAGTGCATGGGGAATCGGTGTGCGAGTCCACCGTGATAATGAAGGAGTGGTTAGAAAGGAAGAGGTAGAGAGGTGCATAAGAGAAGTATTAGATGGGGAAAGGAAGGAGGAGTACAGGAAGAATGCTGCTAGGTGGATGAAGAAGGCTAAAGAGGCAATGCAGGAAGGAGGGAGCTCAGACAAGAATATTGCTGAGTTTGCGGCCAAGTATGCTTCAAGTTGATGTGAAAATGTTTCTGCTATGGAAAGATATAATTTTGTACCATCAAAGGGGGAGAGTGTCAATTTTTTTTTGTTGGCAGCTTTTTGCCTGAGGGACATTAAAATTGACAGCTGGAGTAACTTCGAAATTCCGAGATGTTGTATGTAATATCACACTTATTTGTGACTTGTGAGCATATTACCAGGTCTAGCATTATCTCTGTCCAATATGTGAATATTCAGGAATAAACATTTGTGAATATATCATTCTGTATGAATATTTGTTGAGATCTCGATCGTATTGCTGTTGCACTAAATTGCAAGTTCTTTAGTTTAGCCTATCAGTTAAGAAAAGAGTGAGATGAAGACATGCATGCAAATTATGCACTTCCATAGGATATGGACACAAGTGGAACTGAAAGAAGAGTGTTTCCACTTTTCACCTTTTATGCATGATGTTATCAAATTATTATATTTGTTCATTGTATAAAAAAGGAGAGTAGATTTCCTTTCTGGAATGATGCAATAAAGTCGTCAGAAACATGGAACATGAATCTATTATGTAGATGCGTGTTTATTGGTTTTCAGATGGGCTTATTGAATCTACATGGACAAAATCTACTTACTATAAACTCTATTTTCTATACTCAACAGTCAACACCACCGATGATTAGTCATTCACAAATTACGTTTTAATGCTTCAACATTTTTCCGAAATAATATTAATTTGGAGTCAAGACATAATGACCAACTTTTACTGAGGAATATTTGCAATCCAAATGACTTTCAGCGTAGATGCTACTGTATCATAGTGTTCAGAATAAAAAGAGTGTTCTAAAACAAGGGAAAAATCTTTTATTTATGTACTTTGTGTGAACAGGACACCAAATAATCATTTTTGTGTGATTTTTTTTTGCAGATTCTCATGCTTTATTTTATATTTATTGGAACTCTGAATGCAAAACCACTATCCAAAAAGGTGCTATGGTTTGTCTGTTTGGGACAAACGGTTTCAGATTTTCAGAAAGTTGAGGGTCCATTTTAGGGTTTAAGTCATACCAAGTGCCAAAGATTGAGTGTTAAGGATGAACTTTTCTTATAGAAAAATATCGCTTAATACTTAACCAAGATGAAACTGTTTTTTTTCTCTTAATACTTAACCAAGATGATGTTGAAAAATTAGGTATTTTCGATGAATATTTAATCCAGAAAATCATGGCTAAAAACATGTAGCATATTATGTCATGCAAACTAGACAAACTAAACAGCAACGCAAAGCGATAAAACTCGTCTAATTTCACGGCATGCATAATATAACTACTGAATAAAATCAACAAGAAAAAGCACATTACGTACGGTAAGGTGCCCTTCTCCTGAGTTGTTTCCTTGTTGATGAATTTGTTGAAGTCGGTGACGAGTCCAGCGGCGTCGATCTTCACGCCGGCTGCAGCAGCCGACCTGGCAACCTCCTGGGCAGCTGCGAGCGCCTGTGCTTGCATCTGGGCAGCAGCAGTCGCCCATTGTTTGATCTGCTGCTGTGCTTAAAGTTGAGCAGCCTGCTGCTGCCGAGCTTGAGCGGCAGGCTGAGCTGCAGGATTACCGTTGTTGACCATGGTGATGAAGAAGCCGACGAGGAAGGGACATGATGAAGCGAGCAATTGTGTAAAAACGCTCCCCAAAAACCTTATCAACCGTCTCCCGGGCAGGATCTCGAAGTTCGGGGTTCGGGAGGCCTGCTCTCCCGGCGAGCTGTGCACCCAGCCGGCAGGAAAGAGTAGCAGAAGGCAGCGAACAACGATATTGGATCGTGGGTGCAACGACGGATTTTTGGCGTATTCGTTCTGAGGCCGGAAACGTCTTATTATATAGGCACGCATGCGGACGTCGGTTTAGGAAACCATCAATTTAGGAAACCTTCAGTTTAGGAAACCAACCGACGTTGATTTAGGAAACTTTCGGTTTAGGAAACCAACGGACGTTGATTTAGGAACCTTCGTTTAGGATACCAGCCAACGTTGATTTAGGAAACCTTCAGTTTAGGAAACCAAAGTCAAATCCGCAATTATCGGGATTTGTTACGCGTCCGTAACATATTTCAACTGCCAAAAGAATAAGCAACGATCCGGACCGACCGACTCGATGAATGGGCTTTTGAGATTTTCTAGAAATTTAATTTAGTTTAGGCGTTTGCCTTATCCTAAATTCCAACAAGCCCCCACAATATCTCATAAGCACATAAGAATGGTGTTGATCCAAAACTCTGTTTTTGATATACAAGTGTTTCAGTGGAGACCGGTTAAGGTTGAACATCCACCTAAACAAATAGCTACATTCATGCACAACTGAACAATGGACAAGACCTTAAATTGTCAGTTTTCTGTGTTAGAGCTTCACTAAGTTGTTGTCTGGTACAGGGCTGCCGAAAGCTACCCTGCGGTGTGGAGCATATAAGTCATTCTCCAGGCCTTTTTCATGAGCTTACTAGAGACCACCCAAGTCTCATAGACTGCGACCAACAGTCAGGCTCATATATGTGTGTTCTTTCGAGACTACTCTGTAGGATAGTATCTCTCTTGCAAATTAATGCAACGCATCAGAACACATTAAATTGAACAACCTACCATACAACATATGAGAGTAATGCATCGTCAACGGAGTGGGATAAGGATTGTACACTCTCCTCAGTTATCCTATGACTTGTTTCCCAGGTCCTACTTCATGGGATCTCCGATCACATAGGCTGGTTTACCGCCATGGTAACTCACGTGGGTCGCAACTCCATCTCCCTTGATGCAGATTCTATCACATTCCTTGATAGACCCTTCGTAAAGGAATTTGCCAGATTTTTAGCCGTTGGGATATACCCCAATGCTATTATTCCGGAATTTTTCGTTGCTCTGAGAGATTTCAGACGTCTTCTGACGTGTCTTGATGACTTCATGTTGTCTTCAGAACTGTTCACTTTGACTATCACAGTTTGATTGTCACAGTTCATAAGAATTGCCGGTACAGGTTTTTCAACAATCGGCAAGTCCATCAAGAGCTCTCGAAGCCAGCCGGCTTCAACCGTGGATGTATCTAACGCTGAAAGTTCTGCTTCCATTGTTGATCTGGTTAAGATCGTTTGCTTGCAAGACTTCCAGGAAACGGCGCCCCCTCCGAGTGTGAACACATATCCACTCGTGGCATTTAGTTCATCAACATCAGATATCCAGTTTGAATCACTATAGCCCTCAAGTACCTTGGGGTACCCAGTATAGTGTATACCATAGCTCATTGTACACTTTAGGTAGCGCATTACCCTCTCGAGTGCACTCCAGTGATCATCTCCCGGATTCTTAGTGAACCGACTCAGTTTGCTCACAGCAAAAGAGATGTCAGGTCTAGTTGCGCTAGCTAAATACATGAGCGAGCCAATAATCTGAGAATATCTCAGTTGGTCTCTTCCAATTCTGTGATTCTTGCGAAGCAGAACACTTGGATCATAAGGAGTTGGAGAAGGTTTACAATCAGCATAGCCGAAACGGCTCAATATCTTCTCCACATAGTGAGATTGCAACAGAATGATCTCACCATTGTCGCCCCTCATAAGCTTGATGTTTAAAATGACATCAGCTACACCAAGATCTTTCATGTCAAAGCACTTCGACAAGAAAGCCTTAACCTTTTCAATCACTTCGAGGTCAGTCCCAAATATTAGTATGTCATCGACATATAAGCAGAGTATAACTCCCTCACCCCCACCATGGCGGTAGTATACACATTTGTCAGCTTCGTTAACAACAAAGCCGACAGATGTCAAAGTTTTGTCAAACTTCTTATGCCATTGCTTAGGAGCTTGTTTCAGGCCATATAGAGACTTTAATAACTTAGACACTTTGTCTTCATGACCCTTTATTACAAATCCATCTGGCTGTTTCATGTAAATTTCCTCGTCCAACTCTCCATTAAGGAAAGCTGTCTTGACGTCCATTTGATGGACGATCAGACCATATGAGGTAGCCAGTGACAGTAATACTCTGATTGTGGTCAATCGAGCTACAGGTGAGTAAGTATCAAAGAAATCCTCACCTTCTTACTGGGTAAAACCCTTGGCCACAAGCCGCGCTTTGTACTTCTCAATAGTACCATCGGGCCTAAGCTTTTTCTTAAATATCCACTTGCATCCTACGGTTTTGCACCCGTACAGACGGTCAACGACCTCCCAAGTACCATTAGCCATGATGGAATCCATCTCACTACGAATGACTTCCTTCCAATAGTCTGCATCCGGAGATGCAAAGGCCTCATTAATGGTTTTAGTACTGTCTTCCACAAGGTACACAATGAAATCATCATCAAAGGATTTTGCAATCCTTTGTCGCTTACTCCTCGTAGGAGCTTCATGGTCATCCTCCTCAGGAATCTCAGCAAGTATTTGTTCAAGATTTTCAATTGGGATGGCGGGTTCAGGAGCTACATCATGATCTTGATGTTCCTCTGAACTGTCGGGTTCAGCAGGTATATCATGATCCTCTCTAGATGTGCTATGCATATCTCTCATGGGAAATATGTCCTCAAAAAATGTATCATCCCTGGACTCCATAATTGTACCGACGCTCATGTCGGGTACTCCAGAATTTACAACCAAGAATCTATAGCCGACACTCCTAGGAGCATAGCCAAGAAAGACACAATCAACGGTTTTGGGTCCAAGTTTACGTTTCTTGGTAATTGGCACATTGATTTTCGCCAAACAACCCCAAGTCCGTAAGTAAGAAAGTGTGAGTTTCTTCTTTTTCCATAGGTCGTATGGTGTAATCTCTTTATCTTTTGTGGGAGCACGATTTAGGACATGACATGAAGTCAATGAGCCTCCCCCCACCATGCCTTGGATAAACTCGCAGTATCTAACATGGCGTTAACCAAGTCAGTTAGCGTGCGGTTTTTCCTCTCAGAAACCCCGTTTGATTGGGGCGAATATGGAGCGTCCTCTCATGGACGATGCCATGTTCCTCACAGAATGAATTAAACTCATTGGAGAAATATTCTCCACTGCGGTCAGACCGCAACCGTTTGATTTTCTTCTCAAGTTGATTCTCGACTTCAGCTTTATAGATCTTAAAATAATGTAATGCTTTATCTTTTGATTTTAATAAATACACATAGCAAAATCTTGTCGCATCATCAATGAAAGTCATAAAATAACGTTTTCCACCTTTGGTTAATACACTGTTCATTTCACAAAGATCAGAATGTATGAGCTCTAACGGTGCTAGGTTCCTCTCCTCCGCAACCTTGTGAGGCTTGCGAGGCTGCTTCGCTTGCACACAAACTTGGCACTTCGAACCTTTAGCCACGGTGATTTTAGGGATTAAATTCAGATTTGCTAACCGCGTCATGCAACCAAAATTAATGTGACAAAGTCGTGAATGCCAAACATTAGACTCATTGTTAATAGAATTGACGTTGTTCACGACCTTATTACAAAAATCCGAAAGGGATAAGCGGAACAAGCCTCCGCACTCATAACCTTTACCAATAAATTGTCCATACTTAGACACAATAACTTTATTGGATTCAAACACTAACTTAAATCCGTCCTTGCAAAGGAGGGATCCACTAACAAGATTTTTCTGAATGGAGGGCACATGCTGCACGTTCCTCAGCTGCACGATCTTCCCCAAAGTAAACTTCAGATCCACCAAGCCAACACCATGAACAGAAGCATTAGCGCCGTTCCCCATCGTCACTGAGGACCTGATGGCCTGATATGAAGAAAACAAGGAAGTATCAGCACACACATGAATAGTTGCACCTGTATCAACCCACCACCAATTGGTGGATTGACATACAAAAAATACAGTAAATGAATTACCATACCCGCCTGCATTTTCATTGTTGCCAATAGTCAGATTGGCAAACTTTTGCCATATCTGTCCTGCTTTGCGCTCTTTGCAGTTACTCGCCCAATGGCCGAGTCCTCCGCACACAAAGCAACGATCCTTGTCCTTGTTGCCTCCTTTCTTCTTCTTCTTGAAAATAGTAGTGTTCTTGGGACCAGGCATGCTGAATCCCTTTCCCTTTCCCTTGTTGTTACTGTTGTTGTGGTTATGGTTGTTCCTCTGAACCATGTTGACAGTGAACGTACCGTCCACGGGATTGCCTTTGGGGCCAGCATCTTTTGCTCTCGCCTTCTCCTCAACATCAAGAGTCCCGATCAGGTTCTCCACGAAGATTTCCTGTCTCTTGTGTTTTGGAGAAGTAGCAAAGTTTCTTCACGAGGGAGGAAGCTTGGCGATGATGCCCCCGGCAACAAATTTTTCGGGTAGTGGAAACTTGAATTGCTCAAGTTCCTTAGCCATAGTCAGTAGCTCATGAGCTTGTTCGACTACAGATCGGTTTGCAACCATCTTATAGTCAAAGAACTGCTCCATGACGTACAGCTCACTGCCAGCATCAGATGCGCCGAATTTTGCGTCGAACGCATCCCACAGCTCTTTGGCATCCTGAATGTGCAGATAAGCATCAACGAGCTTATCTCCCAGCACACTGTCGGGTTCAGCAGGTATATCATGATCCTCTCTAGATGTGCTATGCATATCTCTCATGGGAAATATGTCCTCAAAAAATGTATCATCCCTGGACTCCATAATTGTACCGACGCTCATGTCGGGTACTCCAGAATTTACAACCAAGAATCTATAGCCGACACTCCTAGGAGCATAGCCAAGAAAGACACAATCAACGGTTTTGGGTCCAAGTTTACGTTTCTTGGTAATTGGCACATTGATTTTCGCCAAACAACCCCAAGTCCGTAAGTAAGAAAGTGTGAGTTTCTTCTTTTTCCATAGGTCGTATGGTGTAATCTCTTTATCTTTTGTGGGAGCACGATTTAGGACATGACATGAAGTCAATGAGCCTCCCCCCACCATGCCTTGGATAAACTCGCAGTATCTAACATGGCGTTAACCAAGTCAGTTAGCGTGCGGTTTTTCCTCTCAGAAACCCCGTTTGATTGGGGCGAATATGGAGCGTCCTCTCATGGACGATGCCATGTTCCTCACAGAATGAATTAAACTCATTGGAGAAATATTCTCCACCGCGGTCAGACCGCAACCGTTTGATTTTCTTCTCAAGTTGATTCTCGACTTCAGCTTTATAGATCTTAAAATAATGTAATGCTTTATCTTTTGATTTTAATAAATACACATAGCAAAATCTTGTCGCATCATCAATGAAAGTCATAAAATAACGTTTTCCACCTTTGGTTAATACACTGTTCATTTCACAAAGATCAGAATGTATGAGCTCTAACGGTGCTAGGTTCCTCTCCTCCGCAACCTTGTGAGGCTTGCGAGGCTGCTTCGCTTGCACACAAACTTGGCACTTCGAACCTTTAGCCACGGTGATTTTAGGGATTAAATTCAGATTTGCTAACCGCGTCATGCAACCAAAATTAATGTGACAAAGTCGTGAATGCCAAACATTAGACTCATTGTTAATAGAATTGACGTTGTTCACGACCTTATTACAAAAATCCGAAAGGGATAAGCGGAACAAGCCTCCGCACTCATAACCTTTACCAATAAATTGTCCATACTTAGACACAATAACTTTATTGGATTCAAACACTAACTTAAATCCGTCCTTGCAAAGGAGGGATCCACTAACAAGATTTTTCTGAATGGAGGGCACATGCTGCACGTTCCTCAGCTGCACGATCTTCCCCAAAGTAAACTTCAGATCCACCAAGCCAACACCATGAACAGAAGCATTAGCGCCGTTCCCCATCGTCACTGAGGACCTGATGGCCTGATATGAAGAAAACAAGGAAGTATCAGCACACACATGAATAGTTGCACCTGTATCAACCCACCACCAATTGGTGGATTGACATACAAAAAATACAGTAAATGAATTACCATACCCGCCTGCATTTTCATTGTTGCCAATAGTCAGATTGGCAAACTTTTGCCATATCTGTCCTGCTTTGCGCTCTTTGCAGTTACTCGCCCAATGGCCGAGTCCTCCGCACACAAAGCAACGATCCTTGTCCTTGTTGCCTCCTTTCTTCTTCTTCTTGAAAATAGTAGTGTTCTTGGGACCAGGCATGCTGAATCCCTTTCCCTTTCCCTTGTTGTTACTGTTGTTGTGGTTATGGTTGTTCCTCTGAACCATGTTGACAGTGAACGTACCGTCCACGGGATTGCCTTTGGGGCCAGCATCTTTTGCTCTCGCCTTCTCCTCAACATCAAGAGTCCCGATCAGGTTCTCCACGAAGATTTCCTGTCTCTTGTGTTTTGGAGAAGTAGCAAAGTTTCTTCACGAGGGAGGAAGCTTGGCGATGATGCCCCCGGCAACAAATTTTTCGGGTAGTGGAAACTTGAATTGCTCAAGTTCCTTAGCCATAGTCAGTAGCTCATGAGCTTGTTCGACTACAGATCGGTTTGCAACCATCTTATAGTCAAAGAACTGCTCCATGACGTACAGCTCACTGCCAGCATCAGATGCGCCGAATTTTGCGTCGAACGCATCCCACAGCTCTTTGGCATCCTGAATGTGCAGATAAGCATCAACGAGCTTATCTCCCAGCACACTTAGGATCGCGCTGACGACTACAACACAAGACTCTTTATACAGCTGCTCAGGAGCAACCGTTTGAGTCTTTCCGTGTTGTACCGCCCACCATGCGCCCATAGTCACAAGCCACATGTGACATTTATACTGCCACCTCTTAAAGTGCAGTGCAGTAAACATAGGTGGTTTCAAAGTAGCAGCAAATTGAACCATCGAAAATTGCCTACACATATAAGGTTTTTGGATTGTTGAAAAATTAGGTATTTTCGATGAATATTTAATCCAGAAAATCATGGGTAAAAACATGTAACATATTATGTCATGCAAACTAGACAAACTAAACAGCAATGCAAAGCGATAAAACTCGTCTAATCCACAGCATGCATAATATAACTACAGAAAAAATCAACAAGAAAAATCAGATCACGTACGGTAAGGTGTCCTTCTCCTGAGTTGGTTCCTTGGTGATGAATTTGTTGAAGTCGGTGACGAGTCCAGCGGCGTCGATCTTCACGCCGGCTGCAGCAGCCGACCTGGCAACCTCCTGGGCAGCTGCGAGCGCCTGTGCTTGCATCTGGGCAGCAGCAGTCGCCCATTGTTTGATCTGCTGCTGTGCTTGAAGTTGAGCAGCCTGCTGCTGCCGAGCTTGAGCGGCAGGCTGAGCTGCAGGATTACCGTTGTTGACCATGGTGATGAAGAAGCCGACGAGGAAGGGACATGATGAAGCGAGCAATCGTGTAAAAACGCTCCCCAAAAACCTTATCAACCGTCTCCCGGGCAGGATCTCGAAGTTCGGGGTTCGGGAGGCCTGCTCTCCCGGCGAGCTGTGCACCCAGCCGGCAGGAAAGAGTAGCAGAAGGCAGCGAACAACGATATTGGATCGTGGGTGCAACGACGGATTTTTGGCGTATTCGTTCTGAGGCCGGAAACGTCTTATTATATAGGCACGCATGCGGACGTCGGTTTAGGAAACCATCAATTTAGGAAACCTTCAGTTTAGGAAACCAACCGACGTTGATTTAGGAAACTTTCGGTTTAGGAAACCAACGGACGTTGATTTAGGAAACCTTCGTTTAGGATACCAGCCAACGTTGATTTAGGAAACCTTCAGTTTAGGAAACCAAAGTCAAATCCGCAATTATCGGGATTTGTTACGCGTCCGTAACATATTTCAACTGCGAAAAGAATAAGCAACGATCCGGACCGACTGACTCGATGAATGGGCTTTTGAGATTTTCCAGGAATTTAATTTAGTTTAGGCGTTTGTCTTATCCTAAATTCCAACGGATGAAACTGTAGCAAGCATATATTCTCTTGGCACCTGACGAAAAATGCCAAGAGTAGCTTTTGGTGGGCATTAATTCATTCATAAGCGTGGACTAAGAGTAGCAGAGCTCTGGCCTCTGGCCAAGCAAAAATATTACAGTGACATAGGTAGAACTTCTATCTCTTACTGAAAGTGACAAGGATACAACACGATCTCTTGTTTTAGTTAGCACATCTGTTTCCCTTCAACTCATGCTGCTCTTCGCCAGAAACACAGGGAACCACAGATGTCTCTATGATTTCAAGTTTCCAACTTTTCTTCGGTTCCTGACATCTTCATCCATCTCAGCTTCATCCCACATTCCATGGTAATGCTTCCTTGATGACATGGACTGTAGCAAGGCAAGGGAGGCCATGGATGCCAAAATCAAAAACGCCAACACCACCAGAGTTGATCTTTTTTTGTTTTTTTGAACTACCACCAGAGTTGCACTTAATTGAGCGGATATAGAGGCGAAGCTCCATGAGCTTCGGCATAGCCCCGTTTTCAAACATCAAATCATTGCATTCGACTGCAAACTTCTGCAACTGTTGAAATCCTCCGCTGGTGATGATGCAGGCTCCATAGACATCCAAATTGAACTCAGAGTGGGTATGTGTCCAATCATTTGAAGATCCTGTGGCTCTATCAATGCAACATAGATAGTTAACTTTTGTAGGTTGGCAAGTGTGACCAGCCATTTTGTCATCCAAAAGATTTGTCCACCAAAGAGATGAATCTCTCGGATGCTATTGAGAGCAGGGATGAATGGATCATCTCCCAGGAGGCCATCCTTTTCTCCTAAATCTAAATAGATATGTAAGGTATGAAGGTTGCATGCATCAAGTTTACAGAGGGACGACGCTAGCTTTTCCTTGTAACTTACTAATTTGTGGCCTTCTATCTCATCAGCGTCCCAATTAACTGTCAGCATCCTCAGCTTTGTCAGTTCACCAAGCTCTTGCACAAATTTCAGTGACTGCCTAAGGACATTTATGTTCCAAAGCTCTCTAGTGAAACGTGATACTGATAGATGCATCAGTCGTTGAAGCCGACTAATAGTTTCCGGAAGCGCATCAAGAGAATCATCAAATGCATTTAGTGTTTCCAGATACTGCAAGTCTCCTATTTGTCCTGGAAGCTTGGAAATTCCGGTATCATAAATGTTCAAGTACCTCAGCTGAGAGAATCTTGCAATATTTTTCAGATGATGTTCTTCCAGTCCAAAGCAACCTTCCAAGTCCAACACGCGGAGTGCATCTGACTTCAGAAAGAAAGGTATTTGCTTGCCAAACCCATACCCAAAAGCACCAATTGATCGAACATGTGACAAATCCAACTCATGAGGTTTAATCACATTACTTTCATCACCATCTCCCATCAGGGACAGCCGACGAACTTTGTTATCTGACAAATTTGTGAGATTTGAATGACTGCCTAACAAAGTACAAAAGTTCTCATCGGCACACTTAGAAATTAAGAAATCAAGGATAATGTCGTGAACTCGACAATAACATGCCTTGCCATCATATCCTATGTCCACCGGCTGTATTAAACTTCTATTAACAAGCTCATGGAAATATACATCTCCTAATTCGGCAAGATCTTCCCCATCTTCACCACGAATAAGACCCTCTGAAATCCATCTGCGCACTAAGCGCTCCCTTCGGATCTTGTAATCTTCAGGAAACAGAGCCAACTACGATAAGCAACTTCTTAAATAGTGAGGAAGCTCGAAGTAGCTCAGAGATAATATATAATTCATTGCCTCTATTTCGGAACTTTGGCCTTTTGCAAATCCAATAGAACATCGCACCTGATCCCACTCTTCTTTTGTTTGCCTAGTAGCCAACAAACTCGAGATAGAATTGATGGCCAATGGCAAACCACCACATTTTTTCAAAATATCTGCCGAGGCTTCTTTGAAGTCAAAAGGGCAGTTCTCTTCACTACCAAATATTCTCTTGTAAAATAGCTTCTTTGAATCATCTTTATTGAGTGGTTTCATTTTGTAGACAAGATCACCAATAGAAGAGCAACATGATTTAGCTACATCGTTAATCCGTGTTGTGATCATTATTCTACTGCCACATCTGTTCTTAAATAATGCACACTCCAAAATTCTCCATGTAGGTACATCCCATATATCATCGATCACTATAAGGTACCTGCATTTTAGGTTTTGAAAATCATATATTTCACATCGAATCAGTGTTCATAACATATTTGTAGTAATTTCATGAAGAGATTCATGTGCAGGGCAAGACTATGTTGATCGAATCCTATTATAGGTAGTTTCTCAAAAGAAAAGAAAAAAAATCCTATTATAGATAGCGACTTTTTTACGAGAGATAAATGATACTTTTATTGTAGTTAGAGCTAGACAAGGTGCACCGCCTTTATATTTTGCCTAGTGCAGAATTTTGACTGGTTTATTTGTGTTAAACCTTGCGCATTATACGAACTGGGCCTAGGTTTGCACTTTGTAGCACATGAATTAGCGAGATCTCAAGAAGATTGAACACATCCAACAGTGTATTCATGCTGAAGATAGTTCTGTTTGATAAAGTTCACATAGTCTTCTTACCCTAAATAAAAGTTCACGTAGTCTTTTGAGGTTAGGCCTTGGTTTATGGCCTGTTTGATTTGAAGCTACGTACGTAGTTCCAACAGGAGTTGTGGTGTGCTTTGTTTTTTCCTTCTTTCTTTCCTGTAGTACTCCTCTCTTATTATGCACAAAACTTTCGCCCAAAATTTGGCAAACTGGTGAAAGAAATAAGCACCAGGGAAATAGATTGGATCGCACAGCACATACGGCCGGCCTTGGGATCCTTTATATATTGAAGATCAGGTTTACAACCGGATTACAACAGCTCTAGTAGATAGTTAGGATTCTAACCATATGCAGATATCTAATGCGATAACAATACAAACTAACGCTACTTAATATTCTATCACCCTCCCTCTATCTCAACAGAGGGCACCAAGTTGAGATTGCGTTTACACGCCTGAAAAGCTGGAAGTGGCAGCGCCTTGGTGAATATATCTGCAACCTGATCTTTTGAAGAAATAAATTTGATAGCTAGTTTCTTCTGCGCTACTCGCTCTCTTATGAAGTGAAAATCAACTTCAATGTGCTTCGTACGTGCATGAAAGACAGGGTTTGAAGACAAGTAAGTTGCTCCAATGTTGTCACACCATAAAACTGGTGGACGATCTTCTCGAATCCCTAGTTCCTGAAGAAGAGATTGAACCCATATCAACTCGGCAGTGGCGTTAGCAAGAGCTTTATACTCTGACTCAGTGCTTGAACGGGACACCGTTGCCTGCTTACGAGCACTCCAGGCGATCAAGTTCCCACCGTAAAATACTGCATATCCCCCTGTTGATCGCCGATCATCCATGCTGCCTGCCCAGTCAGCATCAGAAAATGCAGATAACAATGAACCGGAGCAGGGCCGAAGCTGAAGACCGTGCATCATTGTGGCCTTGACATATCGCAAAATGCGCTTTACAGCAGCCCAATGTGTGCATCTAGGAGCCTGTATAAATTGGCACACTTTATTGACTGCAAAGGAGAGGTCAGGCCGAGTCATAAGAAGGTATTGCAGACCTCCTACAATACTCCGAAATCTGGTAGCTTCATCAGAAGACAGCAGGTCACCATCGAGGGCTGAGAGCTTCTCTGTAGATGACGGGGGGTATCCACCGGTTTGCACTTGAGTAGGCCAGCTCGCCGAAGGAAATCAAGGGCATATTTTTTCTGAGTAAGAAGAACACCAGAAGCTGAACGAGTCACTTCAAGGCCAAGGAAAAAATGTAGAGGCCAGAGATCCTTGACAGCAAATGCATCTCGAAGTTGGTGGATCAGCCGGTCAGTTGCAGCCGTGGATGAGCTAACCACAATGATGTCATCGACATACACAAGTAAGTACAGAGTAACACCAGGACGATGACAAATAAATAGGGATGTATCCGCAACTGAAGAGGAAAATCCCAGCTGAACTGAGCCTTGTATGCCATGCCCGGGGAGCTTGTTTCAGACCATATATTGCTTTGACCAGCCGACAGAGGTGAGTTGGACGAGAGGAATCTTCAAAGCCAGGAGGCTGCCGCATGTAAACCTCTTCATCCAAGAATCCATTGAGGAAAGCATTCTGAATGTCAAGTTGTCGAAGATGCCATCCCCTGGTGACTGCAAGAGACAACAGAATGCGTATGGTAGTAGGCTTGACAACTGGGCTGAATATGTCCTCATAATCCAAGCCATATCGTTGCTTAAAACCCTTTCCAACTAGCCGAGCCTTATATCTCTCAATGGAGCCATCAGCATGTTTTTTTGATTTTGAAAACCCACTTTGAATCAATAATATTGACACCAGACCTGGGAGGAACAAGCTGCCAAGTATCATTCTTCAAAAGAGCAGAAAATTCACTCTCCATAGCTTCCTTCCAGTGTGCATGATGAAGGGCTTGCCGATGATCAGTGGGCTCAGATTCTGGGTCTGCATGAGCGCGCGCCATGCACGTCGTGGCAAGGTAGGTGACAGTGCCGTCGGTGCGCTCCTTGATCTGTCGGATCCCACGCTGAAGACGCGTAACAGGACGATGAGCAGCAGCAGGAGGTGATGGAGGCTCGGGTGGTGGGGCCGCTGCCGGTGAGGCCGGCGCTGTAGCGGTAGAGGGCGCTGGAGATGCAGACGCCTGAGTCAGAGAGGCAGCTGATGGCATTGGAGATGCAGGTGCCGCCCGACCAGGAGTAGCAGGTGGAGAAAAATCACCATGATCAGCTCCATTATCATCATCAAGAGGTACCAACCGAGCTCCACGTCCAGGCCCTGCACCATGATTAGCAACAAGCAAGGGGGAATACGCAATATCTCCAAATTGGCCAGCCATAGGAAGGGAAGTACTAGTACTGGAAGGTTGAGGTGTGACCGAAGGAAGATTAGAGAAAGGGAAAATAGTTTCATCAAAAACAACATCCCTTGAAATATACATACGATTCGAAGGAACGTGAAGACATTTATAGCCCTTATGAATTGAGCTATACCCGAGAAAGACACATTTCTTAGAACGAAATTCTAACTTGCGATGATTGTAAGGGCGTAGGTGGGGCCAGGCACGGCCAAAGACTTTGAAGAAGGTATAATCAGGGACCTCTCCAAGAAGACGCTCAAGCGGAGTTTGCATATGAATAACTCGACTGGGCAACCGATTTATGACAAAACAAGCAGTGGAAAATGCGTCATGCCAAAACCGAAAGGGAACAGATGCATGAGTGAGCAAGGTGAGCCCTGTCTCAACAATATGGCGATGTTTTCGTTCAGCTATACCATTCCGTTGATGAGTGTGGGGACAAGAGACACGATGAGCTATACCAATATTCTGAAAGAATACGTTAAGTTTGTGATACTCGCCACCCCAATCGGTTTGGACAAACAGAATCTTGTGATTAAGGAGTCGTTCTACATGTCGCTGAAACTGAAGAAAGACTTGGAAAACTTCAGATTTATGTTTGAGAAAATAAATCCAAGTAAAACGACTAAAAGCATCAACAAAGCTGACATAGTATTTATGACCACTAGTAGAAACTTGGGCAGGGCCCCACACATCTGAATATATGATTTGAAGAGGTTTAGATGTTGCACGAGTGGAAAGAGAAAAAGGCAACTGATGACTCTTGCCCTGTTGACAAGCGTCACAAACTGCATTATTATGAAGATGTTCAGAAGGAAGATCATGACGACACAAAATATGCTGGATAATTGGAGATGCCGGATGACCGAGACGACAATGCCATTGCTCACGGGACACCTTGACACCACTGAAGACGCTCTTGACTGAAGGAACATCAAACTTATAGAGACTTCCACGCCAGCGACCACTAAGGATTGTTTCCCTCGTACCCCGATCCTTAACAAAAAGATCGTCAGGATGAAACTCAACAAGAACATTATTATCTTTTGTTAGTTTGCGAACAGATACTAGATTTCGTGTAACATCAGGAACATGAAGAACTTTTTTGAGTTGAAGGGAATGAAAGGAAGGAGTTGGAAGAATTGACTGGCCATATGTAATATGCGCATACCTGACCCATTAGCAGTGTGCACTTGGTTCTTGCCGTGGTAGTGTTCCTTGACATTGAGCTTGTCAAGCTCATTGGTGAGGTGATCGGTAGCCCCTGTGTCCGCATACCAGCCGCTGTCCACATGGTACGAAGAAGTATGTCCCTGTGTAGCAGCAGCAACTTGCCGATCCAAGTACCGGCCATCATTACCGGCTCCTAGAAACTCGCATTGAAACCGCTTGAAACAGCGAGACGCGACATGACCGACCCGTTCGCAGATTTGACAAACAGGACGATCACGGGAGTTGTTGTTGAAGTTGGAGCCGCCACCGCGGTTTTAGTTGTTGAAGTTGTTGCCGCCACCATAGTTGGCTGGAGGAGGTTTGGCGGCACCACTCGGTTTCCCTCCCTGACGAGAATCAGATCGGGAGGAAGGAGGACGATTGTTGCCGCCACCTCCAGTTTTGTTGCCGTAGGAGACCGTGTTGGCCGAGTGGATGTTGGAGTTGAACTCGGCCTTGCGGTTCTCGATGCGCTGCTCGGTGTTGAGCATATGGGAATAGAGATCACGCACGGGCATCGGATCGGTGCGGGAAGACACAACTTCAACGAGAGGATCATAGTCGCTATCCAATCCGGCAAGCAAGTAGGAGATAAACTCCTCTGGCCGGAGGGTCTGTCCGATTGTTGTAAGAGTATCAGACAGAATCTTGACTTTGTTGAAGTAGACAGCAATGGAGTCGCCGTTCTTCTTGGTAGCCGCCAACTGCGAGCGAATCTGCATCGACTTGGCAGTGGACTGTGACGAGAAGCTGCTGGACAAAGTCGACCACGCCTCACTGGCCGTGGTAGCAAGCAGGACCATGCCCAGGACTCCCTCGGTAAGAGAGGAGAGAATCGCTGAGAGTATGGCTTGATCTTGTTGAACCCAAGCAGTATGTGCAGGGTTTGGTAAAGTTGGGGAGGCATCCTTCTCCGAAGCACGAGGGTTGGGAATCATCTTGTCTGGAGGAGGGAACGTGCCATCTATATACCCCATGAGAAGATGACTCTTCAGAATAGGGATCATCTGAGCGCGCAAGAGCAGGTAGTTGTCGGGCGTGAGTTTAATGGTGATCAAGTTGGTGAAGTTGAAGGGGCCGGCCGCTGAGGAAGAAGAAGTGGAAGACATGTTTGGTGTAGATCGGAAAGCTCTGATACCATGAAAGAAATAAGCACTAGGGAAATAGATTGGATCGCACAGCACATACGGCCGGCCTTGGGATCCTTTATATATTGAAGATCAGGTTTACAACCGGATTACAACAGCTCTAGTAGATAGTTAGGATTCTAACCATATGCAGATATCTAATGCGATAACAATAAAAACTAACGCTACTGAATATTCTATCAACATCACCAATGAGCTCCTCCTCGCCTCCCCCGCGGGAGGTTGCCACCAGCCTCACGCCGGCGCACTCCCCCCGTTCCGTCGCCTAGCCCCGTCCCTGCAGGTGAGGATTCCATCTACCGCGTCCTTAACTCCCTGACCCCATCCCCGCCTAGCTCTTGCAGGGCTAGCCCCAACTCGCATGGCTTGTCACCATCGCTCCAGATTCTCCGCCGGTTGGAAATCCCCGCTGCTCGCGCCCTGCCGAGGGCGCAGATTCAGTCCTTTGCCGTGGTGTGAAGTCGCGTCATTACTCCCGCCCGGGCCAAGGCTGTACGCGTCGCAGGGCGCGTGCCCGGGCCAAGGCTGTTGCGGCTGCTGTGTCTGCTGCCCCCAACGTCAACAACATTGATGAGGAAAGCCAGGGATGGACGCTGGTCTCCCCGAGGCGCCGGCGCGGCCCGGCTGGCTTACCCCGTTCCCGCCCAGGCAATTACGCTGGCCAGCGCCGGGCTGGTGAGGCGTTAAATGCCGCCGGGCGTGGCTGTGGCTATAAGAAGTGGTTCAGGGGAGAATGCTTCCGGTGTCTTCAGCCCGGCCACCGCAAAGTTGAGTGTAGAGATCCACTTCGGTGTATTGCTTGCAAGCTGGTTGGGCACCTCGCTCGCCAGTGTCCTTCTAAGCGGCGGACTGCAAGCGGTTCTAGCAACATGGGCTCGCGTGGCCTGAGTTTGCTGGGCGCTGCCTGCTCTGGGGACCATCCCGGTGAGGCGCACCGCAAGCCGCTAGAGGACTTTGCTGTGATCACGTCCTCGCCAGCCATGGGAGAGATGACCAAGATGCTGCGGGCTACGGCTATGGTCATTACGGCCCATGGTGGTTTCGCGCACCTCTCCAATGTGGCCATTGGGCGTGCTCTCGCCCAAGATCTGCATCTCCGGCCGGAGGTGGTGGCGGTGAGCCGTTTTGGGCAGGGTGACCTGATGGCGCGTTTTGCCAAGCCTTGGCAGCGCGATTTGGCCAGGGACGCCGGCGTGTTCACCTGCCAAGGTGCCCCTTTCACCCTCTCTCCTTGGACGCCAACCCAGGATGGCACTCACTGCCAATGGAAGTATTACTGCCGGCTTGCGGTGGAGAAGCTGCCGCTCCAGGCGTGGAACATGCGGGCTCTCCAGGAGCTGCTGCGCGGCAAGTGCCTCGTCGACTGCATCGAGGAGCAGTCCGAGTCCCTCCACAACACTGAATTCTGCTACATTTGGGTCTGGGCCTTTAACCCGGATCGGCTGCCGCGCGTCCTCTACACCGACATTGTGGACACCATTGCCGAGCCTCGCGCTCGCCATGGCCAGCCGGTGGGCCACCCGCGGGATGATGGCCGTGACGGCCCGAAGTTCCGCGTCCTCGTCCACCTCGACACGACTAAGGACTTCTCGCCTCTGGAACCCCTCTCGCCGGTCAGCGTGGCTTCCGGCCTGCCTTCCGGCTCCTCGGAGGATTTTCGGCCTTGGCCGGTGGTCGAGCGGTTCTCCTACACCAAGCACCTCATGGATAGCATTGAGCCGCCTCCCCCGTTCCGTGCCTCCGTCCACTCTAGGCTCGGTGCTAGGCGTCACGATGAGGATGCGGATTGCGGAGGGGACGGTCGCGGCTTGTCTCCCTGCCAGTTCCGAAGCTGGCGTGAGGCGCTGCGGCGCTCGCGCCGACGAGGCGGTGGCCCCCACCAGAACCCGGGGTCAAAGCGGTGGTGGCTGTGCCGTCTCTACGGTGGGCCCCACCGGTGCTGAGGCCCGTGGCACCTGTGCTGAGGTAGTGGAGCCCGCCTGTGCTGAGGCGGTGGCACCCCTCCACGTTGGGGCGCAAAGCGACGACTCCCGTGAAGCGGACGACCGTCAGGACAGCTCGAATGTCGCGCCGCGACGCAGACGTGGGCGTCGATCTCGCCCCAGCCGCTCTGTCTCTAGCGCCCACTCCTGCTGTCACCCTGCCCCTGTCTCGGTCCTTGTGGAACAAGCTTGGAACCCTGTGGATGTCGTTTTGCCACCTGTGGTGCAGACAGAGATGCCCCTGGCGACAGTCGTTAGCCCCTCTTGAGAGACGACGCTGGGTACGCGGCCGCCCCCTTTTCTGGAACCCTGCATGCTCCCTTCCAGGTCCCCCGTGCAGCAGCTCTGGGACGAGCTGACGCGCACCGACCCGCTCCGCGTGGAGGTGGAGGCCACCAGGCTGAGTGCGGAATTTGGAATCTTCAACCACCATTCGCTTGGAATCTCGCCGCCTAGGGGGCGCTCGCCTAGCTACTCGCCTGCCGAGTCCCCTTCCGTGCTGGTGCCTCATCTGGGCCGCAGCCCAAGTTATGAGTCTCCTGGTCCTACCGTGGGCTCCCCACCTCGGGGCTCGAGGACTTCACCAACTTCAACCTGGCCGGGCCGGATGATGGGCCGGATGATGGGCCGGCTGCTGGGCCTGCGCTCGCGCACCCCCCCCCCCTTTGCTGTGGGCCGTCCCCGGAGCCAGGATAGCCTTGGAACATCTGAGTATTTCGGCCAGGCTTCCCCCCGGTGGCCCAGCTCAGGCTTCCGAAGCTCGATTGCCCTGCTCGACACCACCATGCAGCGCCTCGAGATTGATGGCTTTGCCTCCCTGATGGCTGGCCTCCTCTGCCACCTTCCGCCTTCTATCCTGGGACCCGCGCCGCTCGATCTGCCGGTGCCGGCTGCTTGGCAGGCGGCCACCCTGGTGGAAGCTACGCCCGAGGTGGGTGCCCCCACGCCGAGGCGTAGCCGCCGCCTCGCGGGGGCTGCTTCCTCCCCCCTTACAATCGAGCAGCGGGCCCAGGCTCGGATCGCCCAGCAGATGGAGGTTCTTCACTCCGCCAGTGAGTTCGGCGCCTCTACCGACCTGAAGATGAAGGAGAAGTTCGCCAGCCCGCTCTCTCCTCACCTCGTGAGGAGGCTGGCCCGTGTGACCCGCGCTGAGTCCTCGGCGCGCATCGATCTCCCAGATGGCGAGCTCCAGCAGCTGCTGGAGGATCCCGCCTAGATGATGTGGCCGCCTGTCGCGCCGATGCACCACCTGTTCCCGATGACTGTCGCGATTACCTCCCCTGCGTGTGAGTGTTTGTTCTTCAAATTGGCCGTCAGTTGTCCTGAGCGGCCTTGCTGTGTTGTTGTTCTTAGGGATTGTTCTCCAAACTGGCCGCCAACTGTTCTGGCCGGCCTTGAGTTTGTTTGCTGGTCCTCTTGGACCGGTCTGTCTGTTGCTGCTGCTTTGTTCCTAACATGAATGAAAATCCTAGAATTCTTAACTGGAACATACGTGGTCTCAATACCCTGGCCCAGCGAGCGTACACTAGGTGCCTCATTGACCAGCTGAATTGCTCGGTGCTCTGCCTCTAGGAAACGAAGCTTGCGGTAGTGAGCCCGGCGTTACGTTTGGACATCACTGGCCCCCGGCTCTCTGGCTGTGCAGACCGGCTCGCTGCGGGCACTAGAGGTGGGATCATGATCCTTTGGGACCCTGACCGTTTCCACGGCACGGTGGTTGATGTGGGAGAGTTCTCTCTCACGGTCCAGCTCGCGCCTTGCACTGGGGAAGCGCCCTGGTGCATCACCTCCGTTTACGATCCCAACAACGACCCCTCTCGGCTGCGTTTCCTTCATGAACTCAGGCGTATCCGCACCTTGTTTGCGCTGCCTTGGCTTGAGGTGGGGGACTTCAACCTGATTGTCGCGGCGGAGGATAAGAGCTCCACCAACCTCAACCGTAGGATGATGCGGCACTTCCGAGACGCCCTGAACTCTTGTCTTCTCAAGGAGTTGAAGCTGGTCGGCCGGAGGTTCACCTGGACCAATGAGCAGGACTCCCCGGTCCTAGTGAAGCTCGACCGCGCTTTCTGTGATGTTGCGTGGGACATCCGTTTCTCCTCGACGTGTCTTGTTCCCCTTGCCACCTCCCCTTCCGACCATTGCCCTCTGGTCATTCACTGCCCTGAGGCCATCCGGTGGAAGCGGCCCTTCAGGTTCGAGGCTTTCTGGCCGCATGTCACCGGGTTCATGGGCATCGTCCAGAACTCGTGGAGCCGCCCCTGTCCGCTCAGCTGCCCGGTTGCGGCCCTGAATTTCAAGCTCGGCCGGGCGGCGGCCGACCTCTCCGCCTAGCATAGGAACCAGATTGGGAGCACCAAGTTGCAGCTCACGCTCACCCAGGAGACCATCCTCCTACTTGATTCGGCTCAGGAGGAACGGCAGCTCCTTCCGCATGAGCTCAACCTGTGGAAGAGCCTCAAGAGTAGGGTGTTGGGCCTTGCCGTCATTGAGAGGATCCGTATCAAGCAACGGTCACACGTCAACTGGTTGTGTCTTGGGGATGCGAACTCCAAGTTCTTCCACATCAAGGCTAATGGCAGGCGCCGCCGCAACTGCATCTCCTCCATCTCTGATGGGCAGCGTGTGGCGGTGGAGCACGATCAGAAGGAGGGGATCATTTGGAGGTTCTTCCAGGGCCTGCTGGGTGCCCCCTCGGATGCGGCCCACTCCTTCGACTGGGCCGCTCTTGGGCTGCCGCAGGTGGACCTGGAGGGCCTTGACGCGCCTTTCTCAGAAGAGGAGGTGTGGCAGGCCATCAGTGACTCCACCTTGGGCCATGCCCCCGGCCCAGACGGCCTCTCGGGCTCTTTCTTTCGGGCTGTGTGGCCGGCGATCAAGGGGGACGTCCTCCGCGCGTTCGGCCAGCTGTTCTTCGGCAACTCCTCGGCCTTGGAGTCCGTTAACACGTCGACCATTGTGTTGCTTGCCAAGCGGGCTGATGCCTCGGAGGTCAGGGATTACCGCCCAATAAGCCTCATGCATAGCGTGGCCAAGCTGTTCATGAAGGTTTTGGCGTCCCGTCTAGCCAAAAAGATTGACCTGCTTGTCTCCGCCTCGCAATGCGCCTTCATAAAAGGTCGGTGTATTCAGGACAATTTTTTGTTCGTGCAAAACCTTCTGAAGGATCTGCATAGGAAGAAGAAAGCCGGTTGTGCTCCTCAAGCTCGACATTCCTAAGGCGTTCGACTCCGTGTCTTGGCCCTATCGATATGCTTAGGGCGCGGGGTTTTAGTTGCCGCTGGACGGATTGGATCTCCATTCTCCTCTCCACGTCCTCCTCCCGCGTTCTTCTCAATGGGGTGGCTGGGCCATCTATACGGCATAGGCGCGGCAAGGAGATCTGCTTTCCCCCTTCCTCTTCATTCTCGCCATGGAGCCTCTCCAGTGGCTCATCAAGCTGGCTGCTGATGCTGGTGCCATATCCTGGATGCCCGGTAGGCCGGAGTACTCGCGCACCTCCCTTTATGCTGATGACGCTGTTGTTTTCCTCAACCCCATCAAGAGCGAGATGCTCGTGATTAAGGAGATTCTTGAGGTGTTTGGCAAGGTCTCGGGGCTGCAGGTTAATTTCTCAAAGTGCGCAGCCTACCCGGTGCGCTGTGATGGCTTGGACTTAGCAGACATCCTCCAGCCGCTAGCAGTGCCGATTGCCGCGCTCCCCTGTACCTACCTCGGCATGCCGCTTTCCCTCCGGTGGCCTAAGAGGGCGGAGCTGCAGCCGCTCCTGGACAAGATCGGCAAGAGGCTGGCCTCCTGGAAGCATGGCCTGCTCTGAGCGGCGGGGCGCCTGGTGCTCCTGCGTTCCGTACTCTCAGCCATGCCAATTTACAGCATGACCACGCTTCAACTCCCGGCATGGTTCATTAACGATTGTGATCATCTCCGCTGGCTGTGGGCAGCAAAGGACTCTGCTATTGGAGGCCAATGCAAGGTGGCCTGGCGCGCGGTTTGCCGGCCGCAATGCCTAGGCGGTCTTGGGGTGCTCGACCTGGCTTTGCTCAGCCGCGCCTTGCGCCTCCGCTGGCTGTGGCACGAGCGGGTGGCCACTGACAAGCCCTGGCTTGGCCTCCCGGTGCCTTGCTCGGACATGGATCGCGAGCTCTTTGCGGTGGCCACGCGGGTGACCCTCGACGATGGCAAAACCGCCTCCTTCTGGCACAATAGCTGGCTTGGCCATGCCTTCGCTCTTTAGGCTCTCCTCCAGGAAGAACCGGTTAGTTGCCAATGCCATCCGTGGCGGCAGGTGGGTTTTTGACCTACAGGGCAGAATCTCTGCCGAGGAATTGGGCGAATTCGTGGAGCTGTGGGCGCGTGTCAACGAGATTACGCTGACGAGGGAGCGCGACCTCTTCACCTGGCGTTTCTCCCCTTCCGGCCAATACTCCTCCAGATCCGCGTACCGGATTCAGTTCCTCGGCGCCGTGTCCACGCGGTTTGTGGCAGACATCTGGCAGGTCAAGGCCACGTCCAAGAGCAAGTTCTTCCTCTGGCTTCTCGCGAAGGACCGGCTGCTCACGGCGGATGTGCTCTTGAGGCGTGGGTGGCCGAACTGCTATTTTTGTCAGCTTTGCCAGCGAAGCCTTGAGACAAGTTCTCACCTGTGCTTCGAGTGCCATTGGGCGAACACGGTCTGGGACCTGGTCGGGGTGCGTGTCCGGCTGCCAAGCCTCTGCCATGAAAATTGGCCGTCGTGTCGCACCCCGTTCGAGTGGTTCAAGGGACTGTCCAGGTGTCGGGCCGCCGATCGCCCTAAGGCCAAGACGATTGCCCTGACCACTCTATGGGAGATCTGGCTGGAGCGAAACCGCCGGATTTTCCAAGGCGTTGAGCTCTCACCCGGCCAGCTCGTCTCCCGTATCCAGGAAACGATGGGACTCTGGAATCTGGCCTTTGGAAGTTCCCGGATGCTGCGAGAGTAGGCGTGCCCTCCGCCGGCCTGCCCGGCCCTTTTTCTTTTCTTCTTTCTCCTTTCTGCCTTCTTCGTTTTGTATTTGCTCCCCTCGAGCGCCTGTGCTGTATTTTTCTCCTTCTATGAATGAAAACGGCAGCCCCACCTGCCAGGCTTTCAAAAATATTCTATCAACTGGTGGTGATCAATATATACATTGTGAAAAGTATGGAATAACACAGGTGAGATCATACAGAATAGTCTGGCATTAGTTGTGAAGAGAAGATTTTCAAAGTTCAAAACCAAAAATTAAAGTACTCCCTCCATCCAATAAAGGATGTTTCAACTTTCACTAAATTTGAATGCATCTATACACTAAGTCATGTCTAGATACATCCAAATTTTGACAAACTTGAGACATCTTTTGTTGGACGGAGGGAGAAGCAAAGTTCATAAATAATGTTCATAATTAAAATGCACGTAGTCAAACTTCTCTAAATTCGAATCAGGATATCATTAGATCATCATGAATGTTCTTTATAAGTTTTTGCCAACATATTCGTATGAGAAGTTCAGGTCGAAGTTTCATGTGATCGTACTCATATGCAAAACATTATTTATGCAGGAACGGGAGGACGGAGTATCAAACTATGGCGGTGCAAGTAAGGCTGTAATCTAATATTAAAAATATAACCGTACAAATTACTAGTTTTAGGCTTGTAGCAAACCAGTAGGCCAACACTAAACGAAAATGCTACTAATTCAATATTCTCATAAAAGTGTTCTGTCAAAAACTTTGAATCGAAATTATGTAAATAGCTCTAGTTTATAACAGTTACTCTCTCCGTTGCAAAATTCTTGTCGTGGTTTTAGTTCAAATTCTAAAAGCATGACAAAAATTTAGGAACGGAGTGAGTACGTACCATTTATTTTCCAGGAATTCTCTGATCTGGCTGATTTTGGCTTGTTGATCCCCTGACCGGCCATGAATCTTTCCTCCGTTGCTGATTTGAGATAATACTGAACTCAAAATCTTGGTCATGTCAGGATCTCGTGAAATCGACACCATAGCCTGGCATTCAAAGTTTGCTCCAAGCTTTTGATAGACTTGGTTGGCAAGAGTAATCTTGCCTAAACCTCCATATCCAACAAGGGAGACAAATTTCAGGTGGCGTGTCGATTCATCACCGTCCTGGCCCAGATACCTTACAAGCTCATCTCTTGGGCCATCGATGCCAACAAGCTCTGATGCATCTTTAATAACAGCCATGACTCGGGGGTCAACTTTTGCATTTCTAGGCTTGGCAGAGAACCCATCAATGGTGTACCTTTTGTTGTCGATCAAGATATGAAGGATCAAATGAGTGATAATATTTGATGTAGGGCCATATGTATATGAAATGAATGGACAATGGTTATAATAAACAAAATGGGAGCATGCCAAGGCCACTTCCTGTTTTCATGTACCTTGCATATCTCTCGCTCACTTCCTTGACTTGGTCCTTGATGTGTTTCACCTCCTTGGCGATCTCATGACGGGTCTTGATATCTTTTACCTTTCTCTTGCATTTGCTAATAAGGTCCATGAAGCCACTATCATTAGAACTGGACTCAGGTTCAACGAGTTGCATGAACTTGTCGATGTTGTCCTCGATGTCATAGGACAGGTCTCGCACAGCCTTCACACGGATCTTTGCTTGCTCATCGGGTTGCTCCACGTCCGACATCACCAGAAGGAACGCATGCATGGCCTCGAGCTCTTTCCTCAGGAACTTGATGTCACTGTTAGTTTAATATTGCCTAATCAAAGTTAGTGCACGTAATAGCAGTGTCCTAGTTGTAATCGGATCAGAGTCTTTAGTGTGTCCGTGTACAAATATAGCTAGGAGTCTAGGTTCAGGTTACAGCGTGAATTGGTGTCCGATTAGGACTAGTAGCCGGTCGTTGTGTGTGTATATATACACACGTATAGGGCTGCCTTGTACTGGGACGTCAAGAGGGTTGTAACATGAGATTTACAAGAGAAATAAAGAGACAAGGCACGATAAGTGCCTATGGCCATAATTTGGTGATCCTCGTGTGCGTCTTCATGTGATTGATTTTTGGGCAAACCCAACAGTCACCGTGGACGCCTTTGAGCAGCTTGTATTCATCGCTCAGCATGGCGGATAACTTCCCCAGAACGGAGCCCATGGCCCCAGTGGATGTGCTCACCATGACATCGGCCATTGTTGTATGCTCAGCTAGCTCGCTCTGTTCTGTCTCTCTGTTCGTCTGTGTTGGTGGGTTAACTCAAAATGATATTGCCAATGCAGTGCTGGCTTCTTTGGTGATAAGGTCAAGCAAATTAATGTACCTCTACAGTTGACAATTTACAGATCTGGATCAGTTTCTTCTGCGCATTGAATAACAGAGCACTGGCAGGCATCAAACAAGTATATCCTCTACGCATTTCCACGCTCTGCACATGGATACTTGTTATGAAAATGAATCTCCAATCTCGATACTTGTCAGAGCATCTGCAAGTGTACCTATGGCTTGACGCCCTAGGTCTGCTTCCTTTACCCTTAATCACTCTTGGTATTTACTTATTATTTTTTACAAGGTTCCAGATTAGACATTTTAATTACACGCATTCATGTTTCATGAATTAGAAGGGGAGCCTTGGCGCAGCGGTACAGCTGTTGCCTTGTGACCATGAGGTCACGGGTTCGAGTCCTGGAAACAGCCTCTTGCAGAAATGCAGGGAAAGGCTGCGTACAAAAGATCCAAAGTGGTCGGACCCTTCCCCGGACCCTACGCAAGCGGGAGCTACATGCACCGGGCTGCCTTTTTTTATTCATGTTTCATGAATTGTGCTATAACTATATGCTTAATTTACCGGCTACATCATATTTGTAAACTAATTCGACAAGGTCGAACTGCTGAAGTGTTTTTTTTTCAATTGGTGAGCAGGCATGTGTTGTCTAAGTCACAACTGATGTGCAAAGTGGTCAAAGGTCACCACTGACGAGTCACTAAGTAGAACTGTCAGTGGAGTGGTAACTAGGTTGGCGTTGCGTCATCGTCATCTCAGGGTGGCATCCTGAGTCACTGCTGAAGAGGGCTTATAAAAGACCCGTCAATGTTGCCCGTCATCAGTGAAGGGTCCTATACTCCTATTAGTATTAGGCAACCGATAAGGAGGCCACGCGCCTCGCCGGAGAGGCGCAACAGATCTTGCAATCGACCTCTATGGCTGTACTTTGACTACACCATGGCGCTATTTAATTTCTCTCAGCAGATGCTGACAATTCTGTGCGCCACATCAGGGTGTCTGTATTGGCTTCGATTAGTTGAATACCATTGGAACAAGTTCTTGCCTAAGACATCAATTGTTTCTACACGTCAGGGTTCTTGGAATAGGTTAGGGTCAATTGATGTCTTGTGCACTTTAGTACTTCACCAGCGACTTTACATCTTTTAAGCTCGTTTGATTATTTGATAGCTAGAGCGAACCTGGATTGTAATTGAATCCAGTTAGTCTCATATTCTGCATTTACCTGTTGAGCATGAAGTACCCGAAAGTTTTGAACCAGAAATAAGTTCTCGACTGCCCGTGAGTTGATCCGAACCTTCATTCTACATGAGGAACAACTGAAATTTAAGAACAAGAAGAATGCAGGCAACCCCGTTCGCCCGATTTTTAGCTTTTAATTTCCCACGTTTAATTTTGTTTAGCAGATTTTTTTTCTAACTCACCTTGGCCCGGCGTTGACTCCCTCCATCGACGGCAGCATCCCCGGTGGTCTCCCGGCCGGCGCCCAGCAACTGCGTGGAATCCCGGCCGCAACGCGCGGCGGCGGATCTCGTCGACGGCGACCCCACGGAGGCACCACGGGGAGAGAGGACGAGGGCGGGGGATTCGGGGCAGAGGAGGAGGCGCAGTGGGTTCGGGACAGAAGAGGGACTAGGGAGCGAGTTCTATCGAAGATTGTTTTTCCTTTTTCTTTCGGGTGAGCAGTCGCCTGGTTTCTGCATTCAAAACAGTCGCCTGGAATATGTATATAAACCAGTCGCCTGGTTTATGGCGTGAAAACAGTCGGCGTGAAAAACAGTCGCATGGTTAGTTCTGGTTACACAAGGCGACTAACCAAAAATGATAAGATTTCAACTAAGCAGCAGATCCACGCCTAAGCAGCAGCAGCAGTGTGATCAGATTTCAAAAACAGGCAAACACCAAAAATGAAAATGAAATGGTAAAGCCATTTGCACCTATGTTCTAGATATATCACAGATTGCAATTTGCAAGTCCGGATCGGGTGCAATTGCGTTTCGCGATGTGCTCGATTGCGCTTCTGAATCTACCCCAAAAGGTGCTTGCAATTCAACCGAGCAAAAAAAAGATTCAGAAAAATGGAAACATTTTTAAACAAATTGCAATTGAAACAAGGATCAGGTGCAATTGCAATTCACGATGTGCTCGATTGCGCATGTGAAGGAACAGAAAAAGGTGCATGTAAATTCAATTGAACAATTTTAAGCCAGAAAATTTGAGAAAAAATAGACAACCCCAACTCATAAGAAACATGTTGCAGTAGCAGGTGCACATTACAGAATTTTATCCATTGATTTTTCACTACAGCTTGCCAAATTATTTCTAGAGACAATTCAGAATCAGCAAGGAATTTTTTTTTGCAATCCCTAGCAAAAGCCCTGCAATTACGTCTGACAAGACAAATGGATTGCACTAGTTAAAGGTGCATGCAATTTGGTGAAAAAACAGTACAAATAGTGTCGGAAGGGCAAGAATATCGGTACCTCTACAGAGATCATCGAAAAAATGAGTACCCCCCTGACAGTGTGTTTAAGTAACAGCAGAAGACCCAGACCCTTCTAGGCATCACGCAAACCAAACCCATATATACCTGGTTTTAACATGAAAAAAAAGAGTAGATACAACACATGAACATAGGGTTAGCATTCACAGTTAAAAAAAACAGCTTCCCCCTGCCAAACAACAATGTATCCAGAAGTAAGCAATACTGCAAGCACCATGGCATTCAAAGTTGCATTAATAGTGTATATTTCCACGAACAAACAACCGAAATCACAAAAATCCCGAGTTTTAGTTAAAGAAGCACATGATTTGGCCCGATGAGTAGATGCAGAAAATATAGATGCTCATAACTTCAAAGCACACACTACTAGGCGTGACATTTCCTTGAAGATGAGAAAAGAAACGTGGTCCTTTTCATTGAGACCTGCTTTGACTAGAAAATCTCTCCACATGGTAGAGCCTGCTGTTGCCAAACGTCCATTAGAATCGATGCGAAACTTCATCTCGGTTGCGACCTCAGGCTCTCTTGTGTAAATAAGGATATCGCCTTTAGTGGATGTCCTAAGGCCACTTGTTAGTGGTTGTGGAAATTTCTGAAATAATTAAGAAACCAAAAATTATACCTATGTAAAGGTTTAAAGGAAAATGAACAGAACACAATAAAAAAAGCAGGGGACGTCCTCTGATATGAACATGGGTAACATAGCCAAAAGCAATACCACAGCAAAAATGCAACCAATAAAGAGCATGCAGATTACCATTCCTCCCTTCATGTTGGTGTAGCTTAAACAATGGACAAGGAATGCTACTGCTCCAGACCCGACGTTCACAATACGATGCTTCAAATTATTTCTTTCCTCATCAGAAAGACATACACCCTTTGTGTAGACAACATCTTCTAGCTTGTAATTCACATTTGAGTTGAAAACTTCATAAGGAACTGCAGGTGCAGCAAAAAGCATCAGAAGTACAAATAAAAAATGGATTGCTAACAAAAAAAAGAACATATAAAGGAATGCTTTGTTTAATAAAAGAGACAAAATGAACCCACCATTGCTGTCAACATGAAACTTATGCTTGGAACCCTTGCCAAAGCATTCAACATAAAAGGCGTGGTTGTTCTCATTTGGAAATGAAAAAAAATAAGATTATCACCCAAAGTGAGACCATAATCAACAACAAACTGTTGCCACATTGGTCCACACAAGACAGTGACGGTCTCACGGACATCGACTACCACTGTGTATAGGTAAGAATCATAATTTATGATGGTGACCCTGCTAGACATCAAGTTGTTAAACTGATCCCGAATGTAGCATGGGACAGTCTGCACAGAAATAAAAAGGAATTAAACCAACCAAAAAATGAAACTGAATAAAAACAGTCCAGAAAACTGACCAAACATACCACATGGTCCTCAAAGAGCTCAATGAGATCAATGCAAAAGAAACTCTTCTGCCTTGGTTTTATCTTGCATGGCCCGCTTGGCTTCCCACAAACATCACAAGGGCCCTTGCGTACAGTACAAAACAATACGATTTTTAATATAACCTATTTTAAGAAAGAACCAAAGAAAGAAGAAAGGGATAGGAGTACCTGCATAGTTCCACTTCCGGCACACACTATGTGCCCTTCCCTTTGAATAACCTAGAAATGCAAAAATACATAGTTAGTACAGTGAAACTAGGGCTATATATATGGAGAAGCTACTTAAAAAAAATTTAACTAGCAATTGCAGTTGGGTATGCTTCGGATTGAAATGGAAAAGTTGTTGCAATTAATGGCATAATGCATTGCAATCAGAAAAAATGGAACTCAAATTGATGTTTAAAAGTGTAGCAATCACCAAACGTTCAAATATGACAAAATTAGGATTGCAAAAAGTTTAGATACCGCATCTGAATTTCATGGACAGTGCGCAAAAATTGACATTCATAATTATTATATGGGAAAAGACAAATATATAGCAGATGCGATTCATATACGTTTCATTTTAAAAAATCAGAGATATTGTTCCCATGGTTGTAGCTAAGTGATACGCCACTTCCCGACATGTCCTTAACCAAACCCTAACACCAGGGCAACCACTTGAATCAGGGGATTCTCTAGAATCAACACGTATGGGTATGGCCATCTCAAGTAACTAAGCTTAACTGAACCCTATCCATGAAGCAGAGAAGTAACTTAATTCATCAAGGATCAGGCACAGATAGGAACCTAACCCCCATCAAAACAGCACAAAACCATACAACAAAAAATATATCATGGCTGTAGCTAATTACAAAATTAACAAAAATATACATTGCTTAACATTGTTCTAGCATAACTGACACATAATACAAAATTCGTATAGCGTGCTTAATACCAACTGCCTGACACCAGAAGGTAAAAAATAGAATTGGGCTACTGGTGATTAGATCATGGCTGCTCCTTTTTGGAATGCAGAAGAGAAATATAAATTTACATGATTGCGCTTAGAGCTGTCCCTTTACTCTAAAAATAAGACTGAAACCTATTGATCACAACTAATTGAGTTATCAGCTGAACACACTAGCACGGCTCGCCATGAACAAAAATGGATAACAATAACAAAAAATCCTAGTCAAAGGGTATTGACTCAGAAGCTAAGAAGAACCTATATGAAGAAAACAACAACAAGGGGTTGGGCAGACCATATCAGATCTATAGTGGCATGAGCAAAAAGTAGCCTAAAAATGAATGTACTAAAAAATGCAGACATCAAAACAGATCTGATGGTCCCCAACACCCACAACCCACCAATTGTCATGCTTAACCTTGTGCTGACTAAATCAAGAGGGGGTATGACAAAAAGATAACAGGGCAGAGCAAACAAGTACATAAGAAACACACCTGGTACCACCCCCCCCCCCCCCCTTACCCACACTCCACCAATTCACTTTAGGGAGAAGAATCGATGAAGGAGGTAACCTCCCTGGCCTGCGCATACAAGAGGAGCAAAACAAGAGAGAGGGGAATGGGAGGGGAGGGTGGAAACTGAGTAATAAAAGCGGGCAGGAGTGAAGGCTAGTGAATGAGGGCAGATGAAATCAAGAAAGAGACAGGGAAACTAACTACAAACAAAAAAAATCGATTTAAGTAACATTACTTTTGGTTTTACTTTCATTGGAATTTAAATTCATAGCCGTCGACTCTGGTTGGTCAGGTCTCAAAGTTGCAAAATGATCAGATCCATGAATAGCGCCAGATTTATTGCTTTCATTGAAAACTTCATCGTTCCCAAGATTCTGAGATATTCCTTTCAAAGAATGATCTAGTAAAAATAGTGGAGGAAATTTAAATGCTAGCTAACAAAAAGAAGTATTTGGCCAAAAAAGCAATTGAGATCCCAGCAACGGTGAACGATCGAGTACATCACAGAGGGGGATGAATGTGACTAGTTTTAAGTTTTCTTCAAAAATGAAGACTGAAGACAGTCACAGGGGTTCAACATCAGAGATTTTACTTAGCAATTTTAGAGTAGCAGCGGAATGAAGAAAGATGAACAAGTAAAGCAGTAGCAGCGAAGACAAGAACAGTAAGAAGAAAAGTACTTCAACAGAAAGTATAAGATTGACGAACGATATCACCAAAACACAAAGACACAAGGAATTTGTTTTCCGAAATTTAGATTGTTGGCACAATCCTACGTCTCCGTTGAGGGTGCTGAGTCACACAAGACTCGCGAACACACAAGTCCACCCAATCCTCCTGAGCTAAGACCAAAATCTTGCCCAGTTACTCGTGGTAGATCTTGAGGTGATCTCCGGACCTTCACAGACTGGTTGATGGCGAATCACAAGCTTCGATTGCTCTTCAACACTGACTCCTAGCCGTCTAGGTGATGCCAATCACCAAGAGTAACAAGTTTCAAGTGCTCGGCTAGAGAGGGGATTCCATTCTTCACGCTCAGTTCAACTCTAAATGTTTTATCAAGTGTTCTTCAAAACAACTCTCTGGGGATCACCACCGAACCCGTTCGGGGTGGGTCGTCTTATATAGCCTTGGCCATGGCCGATATAGCCGTTGTGACCCGTTGGATAAAGTGATCCCTGAGACTCCAGTTCACACTTTATCTCTTTGCCTCAACGGTTGGATTACGTGGTCAAAACGTAAAGCGACAAAGTTTTTCAAACACATTTGAAATCAGAGTGAAGACTTCACGCGGAAGTTTCTGTGAAGCCTGAAATGCTTCATTCTTCACTCCGACGAAAAACACACACATAGAAAATGTTTTTCGCCTAAGTTGAACATGAAGAATAGGTTTCACCTGAACCAGCTCCACACTTCAAACCCCTCTTAATAGTACGGCGTTCCTATACTCAAGTGAAAGAAAAAGCTATGGAAAGACCTATGAAGAAAGCTACGCTTCACATTCTTCACCGAGTTCTTCATACTTCAAGCCAGTACATGTACTTCAATTTTTAGGTGTCGTCAATGCTGGTTAAACCAACTCTTCTAAGGAACTAAAATCTGAAACACTCCGTGTAACTCATTAGTTCCTCAACCATGTTGTCATCATTCATCAAAACCCATACATGGGCAATGTTTCCCTTTCAATCTCCCCCTTTTTGGTGTTTGAAGACAACACTGGTTAAAGCTTCAAAGATGGGAAAAATAAATGTGAAGGTTTTAGCTTCTGAGTTATGTGAAGACTCCCCCTGAAAATATGCACTATTTAAGATTGCTTTTGAATGCAAGTGCAAAGAGCTTTAGGAGTGTGAGGAAATTCTTCATATTCTTCAGAAACATGGGTGTGCATCGTGTACAAGGTTAGAGCAGCAATAATAAGAATTCATACATGCTCATAAATTGAAGTAAACAGATGCAACACTAACAAGTATTGAAGTAAACATGCATGCATGAGGAACGAAAATGCATGAAGATTAAATTTATTACAGGCATTGGAGAATTCTCATGCAAGAGGCAATATTAATTGTACTTCAACACAACTAAAAGTTTCAAACCACGGACGGATAGGACTGTAGGACTTATAGTTTTCAAACAGCGAAGAAACGAAGAACCAGATAAAAAGCAAACTCCCCCTGAGTCAAATAAAACGCGAAACCCTCCCCCTGACTTCTTCTCCCCCTTTGGCATCAAGACGCCAAAAAAGTTGAAGACTAATGGCTTGGAGTAGCTTCGCTGTCTTCTGGTCTTGTCTTCACGGGATATCAGCTTCTTGATCAGCACTTCTTGATTCTTCACAAGAGCTGCCTGCTTCTCGAGCAAAACTTGCTGATCGTCAATCTTTCGGGAGAGCTTGACTACCAGGTTCTTCAAAGAACCATCCGTGCCGGAGCTGGTCTCAAACTGAGAATCAAATGGATGAAGTGATTGCTTCAGCTGCGGTTGTGACGGAACTGGCTGTGATGACTCCTTAGACGGGCGGTTAGACATTGAGGTATGAGGAAGCACATACGGCTCTGGGTCTTGAGGCTTCAACAAGAAGTACCTGTGCTGATGTTCCAATTCAAAGCGTTTCTCAGACAACTGCAAAATGATCTTCATGATTTGAGGTGCATAAGGCAGTGCACGCACACGGTCGGCAGAGGCATGAGTTTTCGTCTGAAGAATGTAATCTCCAAAATCCTTCTAATCACCCTTGAAGACTACAAGCAGCAGATTGCGGTGAAGACCGGCAATTTCACTTGAGCTGCCTTGCTTGGGAGAGAGAGTGCAACGGAGAATGTCATTGAGAATTTTCACTTCAGGTTTCAACCCAGAAAGTCCTCCGAAGGCGCCTGAGAATCCTTCTTCATAAAGAATAGCGATATCTTCATCTGAGGCAACCTGCTCTTCATGTATCTTGGGCTGGCCATCGAACTCAGCAAGACCAAGAAACTCTTTGAAGTGCCGGGAGGTACAACTGTGCCTATCTCCATCAGTCATCCAGTAAATGTTATAGCCTTTGGAGTTGTCTTCAAACTTACAGACCTTCCTGCCAAATGTAGCATAGAACTGAAGAATCAGTTCGTCGTTCCAGTTCTGGCAGGTTTCAACAAACTTCAACAAATTCAGATCATTGAGCGCATTGGCTGCTGTCATGACACCACTCTGACAATTGTAAGCAAACCAATCATCATTCAGATCCTTCATCTTTGCAAAGTGTGTCCTGGGCAGAAGAATCTGCACTAAATAATCCTGCTGCTCAAAAGACCAGAATCTCGGGTCTTCAGTTGATCTGTCCTCCTTGTACTTCAGTCCATTGTTCAGCCTTACAAGGCGAAGCTCAGCGTTCTTCAGGGCCTTGAAGTAAACTTTCTCACGGTCAGAGGAGACTGGCATTTTGGGCTTCGGAGACAGTAACTCCCGGTTGTCCTCACACATTGCTTGAGATCTCATGAGCATCCGCGAGAGTCTCCTATCCTCACGATCCTTTGCCACTCCAGATCGCTTCTTCTTTGGCACAGTCTTCAACAGATCTTCCGGCAGACGGTCAATCTCCATCAAATCATCAGACTCTTGCGTGGCTTCCTTTTCCTTTTCTTCCTTCTTCTATTCTTCCTCCTCATCACTTGAGGAGCTTGGGTCTGACAGTTCGGACGGTGCGACATTCATCATCACAACTTTCTTCACATGGACTTGCGGCGTTGGCATGGGGGCATCTACATCAGTCTCTGCATCATTGACGTTGAGGTCATGGGTGGCTTCAGCTTCAAAGTCACAGGTTCTTCCTTCTTCAGCAGAGGCATCCACAGACTCTGTTCGAGGCAACGAGCTGCTGGTGGGGGGTTCTTTAGGATGAGCGAGCTCTTCCTTATTCTGCCCTAGCACCTCATCTCCTTCTTCCTGCAGGGCGGTTTGCTCAGACAGTATTGTTGGTCATGAAGTAGCTTGTTCTTGTTCCTCAAGGAGTGAAGTAAGCTTGACATTGGATGTATCTGGCACAGGGGTGTCAATAGCTTTCTGAAGGGGCACGTAGAGATAAACAAAAACTTTTCCTACGCGAACTCCCAAGATCTAGCCGAGGTAGAAGGCCACGAGGATTACCACTAGACGCGCAGTTGCGGATTATTGATGCAGCGCCTTGATGCAGTGCAGTCCCTCGATCCGATCCAGCCGATCCAATCCCGCGATCGTCGAAGTGCTGAACGTACAGCACCTCTGCCGGTATCCACACGTGCGAGGAGGAGCTCCGGCGGCGGATTGCTAGGTCCGGTGCGACGGTTGAACTGAATCGGGCTAGGGTTCTCAACGCACGAGAGTGGAAAAACCGTGCCCTTTAGGCATCCCACGCCCCTGCTTATATATCAAGTGGAAGTGGGCTCCAAGCCTTGTGGCCCATCCACCCTGCGAGTCCAACTCACATTGTCAGCCCAATTCCAGTTCGGGTCCAACCCGACCAAATACTTGCTCCCGCTCTTAAGTGTGTGACCCCGCAGGCTCATGGCGACTTGGACACGATTGGAGTCCGACTCACAATCGATCAATCGGTAGCGGCTCGTAGCAGAACGTGCCGACTCCCAAGTACCATCGAGTCATGACGACGTACCTTCCAATGTGACATACGTCTTAGTCCCTTTTGCCTCACGATATACCTTGTCGAACTATAGGCGATTAATCGTCGTCCCTTTAATAGTTCAACTCTCTTCTCGATCTGTGATATACGATTCATCCGACTAACTCTTAGTCGATCGACCCGGTTAACAGTTAACCAAGTCGCGCATGGCCATGCTTCCCGAATCATATCACTCGAGAGGGCCCAGAGAATATCTCTCCAGTCGGAGGGGCAAAATCCCATCTTGGTTATCCACATCACACAGCTTGATTCTCAGTCAACCCGAACTCTGCCTTTATAACTGCCCTGTTACGGAACAACGTTTGACAGAACCTAAGTTGGTGATCCACAACTCGGATTGTGCGATAACCTCAGGTCTAAGGATTACATTGATTAAGACATGCAAATGACGACCTACTCGTTGCATCTCAATATGGGTCAGTCCGACCCGCTAAACTCTTTAGCCGAGTCCGTGTAAGCTGGAATGACATCACCATGCCCATGACAAGTGGAACCGAGTCATCAGCCAACTTTCACATTAGTTTAGGTTATGTGTCCAGCACAACCTCAATGACTAAGGACAATTTAGTATGAACAACATGAATACATAGTTCCACAATCAAGTCACATATTCAATGATACTTATCAGATGTTCAAACAAGGACAACTTAATAATATATATGAATACATTGGGAATTACATCATACATGATTGCCTCTAGGGCATATTCCCAACACTTTCTTCTTCCGAGGATCTGCCACAGACGATGAAGTGGAGGGACTTCTTCCAGCAGGAACTTTTATTCTCAAACCAAACTCCTTGGCAGTCTTCTTCACTTCCGCAATCTCTGACGCCTTGCGAGTCATGGTGATCTTCTTCGGTAGGACTGGCGCTAGTAAATCCTAACTTTTTTCAATGTCCGAGGGGGCTGCTGGGTCATTTCTGGCCTTGAGACCGATCTCGCGACAGATCTCACGAGCGGCATCCCTCGTTTTCTCGTATCCAGTCTTCTCTTTGTCAACGTCTTCATTTCCGTCTTGTTCTCAGGAGATTTCTCCTTGGCGGCTTTCTTCCTGGCATCGCTCTTGGCTTTATCAGCCTTAATTAATGCTCTCAGCTGCTTGCTTCATTTGCTCAGCGAGCAGAGCCTTCTTCTTCTTCTTCTCAAGCTCAGCCTGAGTTTTCAAAGCGATTTCCTTTTCTTTCTTCAGGGCGATGAGGTCAGCCATTTTCTTCTCCTCAGCTTCCTTCTCATCTTTCTTCTTCTGCAATTCAGCAGCTTTCTTCTCTTCTTTTCCCTTTAAGGCAGCTTCTGCATTCTCTTTCTCGACACGAATACTTTGGTTCTGCTCCCATTTTCAGCCTGAGCCTTGGCCACAATCAACCCTTCAACATGGCTCATGAGGTGATCTGGGAGTGATCCTTCCTCAAAGGCAGCAAGAAGAACGGGGTCGATGTGGACGACTTGAGGAGGATAGGGAATCTCTCCAAAAGCCATGGCGGCAGCATCCGCAGCATCTTTCGATGAAGAACCGGGTCCAACAGCTGAGGCTCTCTTGGCTTTTTTCAGATCCTTCTTGAATTGTTGCTCTGAATCTTCAGAGCCCTTCCTCTACTCAGGCATCTTTACCTTGCCCTTAGATTCTTCACTGGGCTTGTTGCGAGGCACTTGAGGAGGCAATGAAGAACCTCTGAGCCTAGACGCTCTGGCAAGACCACGCAGCTCGACTGCAGGTTCAGACAGGAAAACATCACTGTCTTCAGCATCTGAAGCCTTCTTGGACTTGGGCTTCTTGGAGATGTCAACATAATTTATGTCTCTGATGATCTTCAGAACTTTCTTGTTGAAATCCTCACGGTGAGGTCCTCCATCCTTGCGGACAATCTTGAAGTGTCCCAGCTTGGGAGCAGGAAAATACATGTTGGCATTCTCTGCTTCCTTGACTCTTCTTCGGATTTCAGCTGCGAGCACATGGGAGTGCTTACGAATGATGTGCTGGAGACGGTGCTTTCTCTTCATCCTGGTCTCCCCTTCAACGTCGTCTTCTAACAAATAGAAAACGAAGATTTCTTCAGCAGTGGGAGGTGGCACATCCTTGAATCTCTTGGCCTTTTTCTTCTTCTCAGCCTTGGGCTTCGTCACCACTTTCTTTCCACGACTGGGCAGTACTTCACCAGGCCTTGGGGAGTTGATAGCATACTTCAATCTTACTCCGAGAGAGGGTGTCACTCTCAGAGGAACAAGTTCCTCAATTTCTTCATCCGAGTTTTCAATATTGACATGCGGAGATGCAGGTGGTGAGGGTGCAGGCGTTGAATCAAACATATACTAAGCCTCTCTCTCTGAGTCATTGCTAGACCGGGTTGAATCAGACATGGTGACACCTGTGAAATAGAGGGTACGAAGAACAGGCGAGAAGTACACAAATTCTCAAAAACAAAACAAGTTTTTAGCTGAAGCAAATTGACTACGTTTATGAAGAATGACAGCTCAGTTCTTCAACGAAGACAGCTATATAGATTAAAACTGAAATTCTACAAGAGAGCTTCAACCTAGATTTGATTTAGCTAGAATTTCAGAAATTTAGAGTAAATCATTCTTCGCAAACATAGCAATCTACAGAACAGTTGAGGATTCATCTAATTTAGGAATTAAATGAAGACTTGAAGTGTACCTAAGATGAGCTCGGTGAAGAACAGAGGAATCACCAAAACCCTAACCGCAAAGCCCTAACTTGGCGAAAGCAGTCAATCTACTGCAGCAACCGGAGATATCAAGATATGTTTGCTACGCGGAATCGATCTAAGAGGGGAAAAACGATGCATGCCTGCAATTCCCGACTCGAATCGATGTAGATCAGCGACAGCGCTGAAGAAGATTAGGGCTTGAAGAACTCGTCCGGGCAGGAGCAGTGTCGCGGCGAGGAGGAGACGCGAGAGCTTCCGGGCGAGAGAGAGCGGTGGATTTTTCGGTGGAGGTGATTTTCCGGAGGAGGGGTAAGGTGGCCTTCTATTGGGAGGTGAAAAAGAGAGGATCTTACCGGTATCTTTTTATCCCAAAAATTCCATTAGGGTTTCGCCGTACAGTTAATTTTCCTTAGGGATAAGATTTTACCGTTCGGAAAGATTCGTGAAGACTACGGCTAAAATAGAGATTTCGTTAAAGTAGCATTCTTCAGAACTTTGAAAACTTACGGTTTTACCAAAACAAAACTCATTTTTGAAGAATGAAAATTCTTGCATCACCGACAAGGATTACGATGATAATGAATTACGATGAACATATTTTGTGTACAGATAAGAAATAGATAAGATAGATGGGTTCTAAGATGTCCTTAGTTTCATTTTCATCTGATAGTAAGAGGCAAATGCAGTGACGAACAACTGCACAGATGAATTTGAAGAAAAAACCAAACAACAGGCTTCTAAACCTACTGAAGACAAACGAAAAAAACGAAGAACAGATAACACAAGCCGAGGAACGAAAATACTGAAGACAATGCAGGTGAAGTAAACATGAATGCAAGAGTATTCACAAGTATGCAAGTCTTCAAGAGATATTCCGGGAATCCAAGATGTTTAATTCACTCAGCTCATAGAATCTGATTTTGTCAAGAGGTTTGGTGAAGATATCTGCGAGTTGTTTGTCTGTCCTCACATGGTTTAGGCAAATTTCTCCTTTGGACACATGATCTCTAAGGAAATGGTGTCGAATATCAATGTGCTTCATGCGAGAGTGTTGGACGGGATTATTGGCAATCTTTATGGCGCTCTCATTATCACACAGAAGAGGAACGGCATCCACTGAGATACTGAAGTCTTTGAGAGTTTGCCTCATCCAAAGAAGTTGGGCACAACAGCTGCCTGCTGAAACATATTCTGCTTCAGCCGTCGACAAAGCAACAGAGTTCTGCTTCTTTAAAAACCAACTCACTAAGGATCTTTCGAGGAATTGGCAAGTGCCGGAAGTGGATTTTCTATCAACCTTGCAACCAGCATAATCTGAGTTTGAATAGCCAACAAGATCGAAAGAAGCTCCTTTGGGATACCAGAGACCAAAGCATGGGGTGTAAACTAAATATCTGTGGATTCTTTTCACTGCCATGAGGTGATAGTCTCGGGGATCTGCTTGAAACCTTACGCACATGCAAACACTCAACATGATATCTGGCGTAGATGCACAAAGATAAAGTAAAGAACCAATCATGGAACGAAAAACCTTTTGATCTACTAGTTTACTAGTACTGTTGAGGTCAAGATGACCATTTGTTGGCATTAGAGTTTCAATTTCCTTGGCAAATTTCATCCCAAATTTCTACAGCATATCCCTGATGTACTTCGTTTGAGAGATGAAGATTCCATTCTTCATTTGCTTGATTTGAAGACCGAGGAAGAACTTCAATTCTCCCATCATGGACATCTCAAACTTCTCCGTCATCATCTTTCCAAATCCTTCGCTGAAATCAGGGTTAGTGGAACCAAACACAATATCGTCCACATATATTTGACACACAAAGAGATCATCATTCATTTTCTTTGTAAAAAGTGTTGGATCAATTTTACCAATTTTGAAATCCTTTTTGACTAAGAACTTTTTGAGCCATTCATACCAGCCTCGAGGTGCTTGCTTCAAGCCATAGAGTGCCTTATCAAGTTTATAGACATGATTATGATGTTTTGGATCTTCAAAACCAGGAGGTTGTTCAACATAAACAAGTTCTTCAATTTTTCCATTTAAAAATGCACTTTTCACATCCATTTGATATAAAGTTATGTCATGATGATTATCATATGCAAGAAGAATTCTAATAAATTCAAGACGTGCAACAGGGGCACAGGTTTCACCAAAATCCAAACCTTCAACCTGAGTGAAGTCCTGTGCAACAGGACGTGCTTTGTTCCTCACGACGATTCCGTCTTCATCTTGCTTATTTCTGAAAACCCATTTAGTGCCGGTGACATCTTGCTTTGGCCTTTCAACAAGGGTCCAGACTTGATTTCTCTTGAAGTTATTCAGTTCTTCATGGATAGCCATTACCCAATCCGGATCCAATAATGCTTCATCCGCTGTCTTCGGTTCAACTGAAGACACAAAAGAGAAGTGCTCACAAAAATTTGAAACACGTGAGCAAGCTTGAGTACCTCTTCTGATATCTCCAAGGATTTGATCGACAAGATGATCCTTCCTAATTCTTTTGCAGATCATCGGATGATGTACTTCACCACCAGCAGTGCTAGGTTGTGCTTCATTTGAAGCAGCAATTTGTTCTTCAGCCGGGGTGGAAACTCCGGTTTGGTTAAGTTCTTCAGCTTGTGAAGCACCTTCTTCATTATTGATTCCGGATTCACTTTGGTTGACTTTTTCTGGACGAATATCACCAATGGTCATCTTTTGAATATTTCCTAAAATTTCTTCAATATCTACAGACATTGGCAATTGCTTTTCCTGGGAGCCGTTAGCTTCATCGAACTGCACATCCTTAGCAATTTCAACAATTTTCGTGGTGTTGTTGAAAACTCGATAAGCATGTGCATTCGAGGGATAACCCAAGAAGAAACCTTCGTTACATTTAGAATCAAACTTAGCTCGTTTATTCTTCTTGTTGAGGATGTAGCATTTGCTTCCGAAGACTCTGATATATGACACATCAGGTTTGCGGTTGGAGATGAGCTCGTATGGAGTTTTCTTCAGGAGTCGATGAAGATACAAGCTTCGCACGTCCTTAATGGTTACTTCAAATTCATTCTGGGCTCTTCATGCAAACTTCTTGAAGATCTCAACTACTGTGCTCTTATCATCCAAAAAGAACACCCAAGTGAAACGTGAATAATCATCAACAATCACAAATCCATATGAGTTACCTCCTATACTCATGTATGTTGTAGGACCAAACAGATCCATGTGAAGCAACTCGAGAGGTCCAGAAGTAGACATGACATTTTTTGCGGGATGAGACGCTCCGATTTTCTTCCCAGCTTGGCACGCACATAAACGATCATTCTCAAAGGAAACGTTCTTCAAGCCTCGGATGTGGTCGCCTTTGACAAGTTTCTTTAGATTCTTCATGCCCACATGTCCGAGTCTTCTATGCCAGAGCCACCCTAGTGAAGATTTTGCAACTAGACACGTAGGGGGTGAGTATGAGGGGTCTTCAAAATTTACTAGAGATTACCCTTTCTTCGCCCTCTGAAAACAAAAGAGTTATCCTTTTCTGAAGTAACATACACATATGGTCTTGTGAAGCAAACGATTAGTCCATGATCACATAGTTGAGCAACACATAGAAGATTATATCCAAGTGATTCAACAAGAAGTACTTCACTGATAGACAGGTAATTTTCCTTAGAAATAGCAACTTTGCCGAGACTAATTACCTTTCCCTTACCATTGTCACCAAAAGTGATGTTCTCATGATGTTGAGGACCAAGTTCTAAAAAGTTAAACATTTTATTCTCACTGGTCATGTGATTCGTGCATCCGGAGTCCACGACCCACTCCTTTCCTCCGGATGCATATGCCTACGAAGAAAGTTAGGCTCGTTTAGCCACCCATGTCTTCATGGGTTCATGCATGTTAGTAGAAACTGAAAAACACAAGGCATCACGGAAAAATGCAATGACAGATTTTGGCACCCAAATTTGAGGTTTTGCATGTTCTCCACGCATTATGGTTCTAGTGAAATTAGTTCTCACTTTGTTATCCTTACCCATCCTCAGAATATAAGATTCATTAACATGGAATATCGGGTAAGCAAGTGAAGTATTGGGATGCTTTGAAGCATCCTTGCGAGAATTCAGATTTCCCACGAATGTAAAAACCTCAGCATACGTCCCTCTTCCCTGGACAAATGTTGTAGGGGGATATTGCTCAGGGAGTCAAGCATCACCGTTAACATTGTACTTCATCTCAAAACCGATACCATCCTTGCGTCGACGAGGAATTTGAAGACCAAGAATCTGGTTCAAGGTTTCAATCCCTTGGTGACACTTGAGGATACCAGCCTCAATCTGCTTTTTCAACTTAGCATTTTCTTCAACCAGTGAGAGATCACTAGGTGAAGAGTTAGTGATAGCAGTGCAAGATTCACCAATAGAAGTAGTAAAGCTAGAAGCAATATCGGATGAATCAATTGAAGCAGGAAAATCAGTTTGAGTCACAGCATTTGAAGTAGTGATTTGAGGAATGTTGTTCAATGAAGAATTGCATTTAAAACATACTTCAGAGGAATTATCGTTTTGAGGTAAGTTGACTAACTTATCATTGAGATCAAGATTCACAGATTTGAGATCTACATAAGAGTTCTTCAGATTATCATGCTCGAGTTTGATCGAAACATAGTTAAGACTAATCTCAGCATGAACTTTCTTCAGATCCTTATGAGACTCTTCCATGGCTCGAAACTTAGACTTGAGTCTTTTGAGTTCATTAGCCATATTAGTGTTCTTCTTGATCTCAGTGATAAGCAAGTCTTCTTGCTTCTCAACAATGAACTGAAGTTTTTCATATGTCATGGGTTCAGATTTTTCATTACCAGTTTCATCATTATCACTGGAATTCACTTCAACTTCACTATGAGATGATACCTTAGAGGATTTTGCCATGAAGCATGATGGTGAGTTGCAATCGTCTCTGGAGGCATCTTCAGATGATGAATCTGCAGAGTCACACAGTGAAGTCTTCTCTCTGGCAGATGAAATAGCTATGGCCAATCCGGCGACGCCGTCTTCAGACTTAGAATCAGATGATTCTTCAGCCGATGAAGAATCTGAGTTCCATTCACCAACATGTGCTCTAGAGTAATACTTCCCCTTCTTCTTGTGTGCAGAGTCCTTATTCTAATCCTTCTTCTTGTGACGGTCATGGCTCTTCTTGTGAGAATGTTTCTTGAATCCCTTCTTCTCCTTGTCTTCATCAGCTTTTTCGGGACATTCAACGATGAAGTGTCATTTCTTACCATAGTTGAAGCAAGCTCTTTTGGCCATATCAGATTTTTTCTGATGAGCAGATTTCTGATATTTGGAGGAGCTGGATTCACCTTGAAGCTTCTGTTTGTTTCCAAACTTTCTTCCAAACTTCTTATTGAACCTCTTCACAAATAGAGCAAGCTCATCACTGGAGTTGGATTCTTCATCAGACGAAGATGAGTCTTCAAATTCTCCACTGGAGCTAACGATCTTCCTGGATGATTTTTGGCCTTGAGTGCAATGTTCTTCTTCGAACTGGATCCAGGACCATGGATCATCTTATTTTTTTCTTCCTGATCAAGCTCATAGGACACAATTCTTCCAAGCACTCAGGTAGGGGTTAACTCTTTGAAGTCTGGCCGATGCTTGATCAATTCACAGACAGTGGTGTACTCCATGGGAAGAGCTCGAAGAAATCTTCTGTTTTGCATCAAGTCAGTGATATTGTGATCATCAAGAGTATTCAGCTCATTCACAATGGTGCTCATGCGATCATAGAGTGAAGAAACAGTCTCATTGGGCTCAAGCACAAGTCTGTCAAACTGACTGATGAGGCGAGTAACTCTAGAATCTATAATAGTGGTTGTCCCTTCATGGACTTCAGTGAGAAGATCTCAAATCTTCTTGGCATCAACCAGGTTACTGATCTTGTTAAACTCAGCATCACTGACAGTTGAGAAGATGATATCACAGGCTTTGGTGTTCGCTTGATACTTCAGATAAATAGCATCATAACCAAAGATGGGTCCCTGAGGAACAACATAACCATTTGTGATTGCTTCCCAAGCACAAGGGTCAGTAGATATGATGTGAGCTGTTGGGAATATGCCCTAGAGGCAATCATGTATGATGTAATTCCCAATGTATTCATAAATATTACTAAGTTGTCCTTGTTTGAACATCTGATATGTATCATTGAATATGTGATTTGATTGTGGAACTAGGTATTCATGTTGTTCATACTAAATTGTCCTTAGTCATTTAGGTTGTGCTGGACACATAATCTAGACTAATGTGAAAGTTGGCTGATGACTCGGTTCCACTTGTCATGCGCATGGTGATGTCATTCCAGCTTACACGGACTCGGCTAAAGAGTTTAGCGAGTCGGACTGACCCATATTGAGATGCAACGAGTAGGTCGTCATTTGCATGTCTCAATCAATGTAATCCTTAGACCTGTGGTTATCGCACAATCCGAGTTGTGGATCACCAACTTAGGTTCTGTCAAACGTTGTTCCGTAACATGGCAGTTATAAAGGCAGAGTTCGGGTTGACTGAGAATCAAGCTGTGTGATGTGGATAACCAAGATGGGATTTTGCCCCTCCGACTGGAGAGATATTCTCTGGGCCCTCTCGAGTGATATGATTCGGGAAGCATGGCCATGCGCGACTTGGTTAACTGTTAACCGGGTCGATCGACTAAGAGTTAGTCGGATGAATCGTATATCACGGATCGAGAAGAGAGTTGAACTATTAAAGGCCGAGTTTGTCTTTTCTTAAGATTTGGGGCTGTGAAGCATTCGTCAAGCGACTTCAGTCGGACAAGCTCACGGCCAAGTCGGATAAGTGTATTTTCGTGGGGTATCCAAGGGAAACCTTAGGGTACTACTTCTACAACCGAGAAGAGGGCAAAGTGTTTGTCGCTCGGAACGGTGTCTTCCTTGAGAAAGAGTTTCTCAGTCGGGGAGTCAGTGGGAGCACAGTGCAACTCGAAGAAATTTTGGAGGAACCTGCTAGAGGCGAGTCGGCTACAGTCTTGGAGGCTGAGCCGGTCGTGGTATCTATGCCGGCAAAAGCACCAGAACCACGGAGATCTGCTAGATTGCAAAGTGCTCGTGAAGTATTACTGTTAGACAGTGATGAGCCGACAAATTATTCGGAAGCGATGGTGGGATCTGATTCTGAGTCATGGCTTGGAGCCATGAGATCTGAGTTAAAGTCCATGGATGAAAATCAAGTTTGGACCTTGGTTGATCTGCCAGACGGTGCAAGACCCGTCGAGAGCAAATGGGTCTTTAAGAAGAAAACTGACATGGATGGAAATGTTTCTGTCTATAAAGCACGGCTTGTCGCGAAGGGGTTCCGACAGGTTCAAGGAGTTGACTACGACGAGACCTTCTCGCCCGTAGCGATGCTTAAGTCGGTTCGGATCATGTTAGCTATAGCAGCCTATTTCGACTATGAGATATGGCAGATGGATGTCAAGACGGCTTTCCTCAATGGAAATTTAACTGAGGACGTGTATATGATACAGCCCGAAGGTTTTGTCGATCCGGCTAACGCTGCCAAGGTATGCAAACTTCAGAAATCCATTTATGGACTGAAGCAAGCATCTCGGAGTTGGAACATTCGCTTTGATGAGGTAGTCAAATCGTTTGGCTTCATCAAGAGCGATCATGATTCTTGTTTGTACAAGAAGTTTAGTGGGAGCAAAGTAAATTTTCTAATCTTATATGTGGACGACATATTATTGATGGGAAATAATGTCCTAATGTTGCAAGAAACCAAAGAATCATTGGAAAGGAGTTTCGCAATGAAAGATTTGGGTGAGGCAACTTACATACTGGGAATCAGGATCTATAGAGATAGATCTAGGCGGCTCATTGGATTGAGTCAAAGTACATATTTGGACAAAGTGTTGAAGAAATTCAACATGGAATCGTCTAAGAAGGGATTCTTACCGATGTCCCATGGTGTAAAGCTTAGCAAGACTCAGTGTCCTTCGACAACTGATGAGCGAAATCGGATGAGTGCGATCCCGTATGCTTCGGCAGTCGGATCCATCATGTATGCCATGATTTGTACTAGGCCTGATGTTTCCTATGCTCTAAGTGCAACAAGCAGATACCAGGCTGACCCTGGCGAAAGCCACTGGGTAGCAGTTAAAAACATCCTTAAGTACTTGAGAAGGACTAAGGACATGTTCCTAGTTTATGGAGGTGAGGATGAACTCAGTGTAAAGGGTTACACGGATGCGAGTTATCTCACCGACTCAGATGATTGTCGTTCGCAATCTGGATATGTGTTCGTGATGAACGGAGGGGCTGTGAGCTGGAAGAGTTCCAAGCAAGATACTGTGTCTGCGTCTACAACAGAGGCTGAGTATATTGCTGCCTCAGAGGCAGCAAAGGAAGCCGTTTGGATAAGGAATCTCCTGATTGATCTTGGTGTGGTTCAGGACGCGTCCAATTCATTGGACGTATATTGTGACAACAATGGTGCTATCGCACAAGCCAAGGAACCTAGACAACACCAGAAGAACAAACATATACTCATGCGTTACCACCTCATTCGCCAGTTCGTCGAACAAGGTGATATCAAGTTATGCAAGGTACACATGGATGCAAACATTGCAGATCCGTTGACAAAGGCGCTACCACAGCCTAAGCATGAGGCGCACATGAGAGGTATGGGCATTAGATGTCTAGACATATGATGTCAAGATGATTGACTCTAGTGCAAGTGGGAGACTGTTGGGAATATGCCCTAGAGGCAATCATGTATGATGTAATTCCCAATGTATTCATAAATATTACTAAGTTGTCCTTGTTTGAACATCTGATATGTATCATTGAATATGTGATTTGATTGTGGAACTATGTATTTATGTTGTTCATACTAAATTGTCCTTAGTCATTTAGGTTGTGCTGGACACATAACCTAGACTAATGTGAAAGTTGGCTGATGACTCGGTTCCACTTGTCATGCGCATGGTGATGTCATTCCAGCTTACACGGACTCGGCTAAAGAGTTTAGCGAGTCGGACTGACCCATATTGAGATGCAACGAGTAGGTCGTCATTTGCATGTCTCAATCAATGTAATCCTTAGACCTGTGGTTATCGCACAATCCGAGTTGTGGATCACCAACTTAGGTTCTGTCAAACGTTGTTCCGTAACAGGACAGTTATAAAGGCAGAGTTCGGGTTGACTGAGAATCAAGCTGTGTGATGTGGATAACCAAGATGGGATTTTGCCCCTCCGACTGGAGAGATATTCTCTGGGCCCTCTCGAGTGATATGATTCGGGAAGCATGGCCATGCGCGACTTGGTTAACTGTTAACCGGGTCGATCGACTAAGAGTTAGTCGGATGAATCGTATATCACGGATCGAGAAGAGAGTTGAACTATTAAAGGGATGATGATTAATCGCCTATAGTTCGACAAGATATATCGTGAGGCAAAAGGGACTAAGACGTATGTCACATTGGAAGGTACGTCGTCATGACTCGATGGTACTTGGGAGTCGGCACGTTCTGCTAGGAGCCGCTACCAATTGATCGATTGTGAGTCGGACTCCAATCGTGTCCAAGTCGCCATGAGCCTGCGGGGTCACACACTTAAGAGCGGGAGCAAGTATTTGGTCGGGTTGCACCCGAACTGGAATTGGGCTGACAATGCGAGTTGGACTCGCAGGGTGGATGGGCCACAAGACTTGGAGCCCACTTCCACTCGATATATAAGCAGGGGCGTGGGATGCCTAAGGGGCACGGTTTTTCCACTCTCATGCGTTGAGAACCCTAGCCCGATTCAGTTCAACCGTCGCACCGGACCTAGCAGTCCGCCGCCGGAGCTCCTCCTCACACGTGTGGATACCAGCAGAGGTGCTGTACGTTCAGCACTTCGACGATCGCGGGATTGGATCGGCTGGATCGGATCGAGGGACTGCACTGCATCAAGGCGCCGCATCAATAATCCGCAACTGCGCGTCTAGTGGTAATCCTCGTGGCCTTCTACCTCGGCTAGATTTTGGGAGTTCGCGTAGGAAAAGTTTTTGTTTATCTCTACGCGCCCCTTCGTGAGCTTTAATTCAATTTTTCCAAAAAGCATAATTGGTACTGCTAAGAACAGGTAACTTCCCTTCCTTAGACATACTTCTTTCTCAGGTGGTTAAACCAAAACAAAGAGACCTTGCTCTAATACCAAGTGAAAGATCGAGTACGTCACAGAGGGGGGTGGATGTGACCAGTTTTAAGTTTTCTTTAAAAATGAAGACTGAAGACAGTCACAAGGGTTCAACATCAGAGATTTTACTTAGCAATTTTAGAGTAGCAGCGGAATGAAAAAAGATGAACAAGTAAAGCAGTAGCAGCGAAGACAAGAACAGTAAGAAGAAAAGTACTTCAACAGAAAGTATAAGATTGACGAACGATATCACCAAAACACAAAGACACAAGGAATTTGTTTTCCGAAATTTAGATTGTTGGCACAATCCTACGTCTCCGTTGAGGGTGCTGAGTCACACAAGACTCGCGAACACACAAGTCCACCCAATCCTCCTGAGCTAAGACCAAAATCTTGCCCAGTTACTCGTGGTAGATCTTGAGGTGATCTCCGGACCTTCACAGACTGGTTGATGGCGAATCACAAGCTTCGATTGCTCCTCAACACTGACTCCTAGCCGTCTAGGTGATGCCAATCACCAAGAGTAACAAGTTTCAAGTGCTCAGCTAGAGAGGGGATTCCATTCTTCACGCTCAGTTCAACTCTAAATGTTTTATCAAGTGTTCTTCAAAACAACTCTCTGGGGATCACCACCGAACCCGTTCGGGGTGGGTCGTCTTATATAGCCTTGGCCATGGCCGATATAGCCGTTGTGACCCGTTGGATAAAGTGATCCCTAAGACTCCAGCTCACACTTTATCTCTTTGCCTCAACGGTTGGATTACGTGGTCAAAACGTAAAGCGACAAAGTTTTTCAAACACATTTGAAATCAGAGTGAAGACTTCACGCGGAAATTTCTGTGAAGCCTGAAATGCTTCATTCTTCACTCCGACGAAAAACACACACATAGAAAATGTTTTTCGCTTAAGTTGAACATGAAGAATAGGTTTCACCTGAACCAGCTCCACACTTCAACCCCTCTTAATAGTACGGCGTTCCTATACTCAAGTGAAGGAAAAAGCTACGGAAAGACCTATAAAGAAAGTTACGCTTCACATTTTCATTGTTCATTACTGAGTTCTTCATACTTCAAGCCAATACATGTACTTCAATTTTTAGGAGTCGTCGATGCTAGTTAAACCAACTCTTCCGAGGAACTACACCTAAAACACTTAGTGTAACTCATTAGTTTCTCAACCATGTTGTCATCATTCATCAAAACCCATACAGGGGCAAGGTTTTCCTTTCAAACGGAATACCTCGATTGCATAACTGTTCCCCATCAGAATTAACAACCACGGTTTCAGCATCAGACGGTTCGTTTGGAACATCGTGTACCCCTCTGATGTCATCAGGATCTTTGACCTTTTTAGTTGCTTGAGAATCAACAGCAGCATCGGCAACAATCGCTTCACAATTTTTATTGCAGTTTTGAACACAGCCGGAAAATGCAGCCATGTTTTCATTAACAATGGGGGACAGTTCTTTCCCACTTGAAGTAGACCTTTGAAGCTTATAACTAGCATCTCTAATACACTCAAGCACAGCTATAGAAAACTGTCCCGCTGCATTCATGACATCGGGTCCAAGTGTAATTTCAGATCTTTCAAACAGATGGCATATATCTTGTACCACCTTGGAACACAAAAAATAAAATACTATAGATCAGCCGTTGACGGAATAAAAAATATATGATGGCTACATGAACTTAGAATAAACAAAGTTGGGTCATTACTTTATCATGAAGTGAATTGCGGAACAAGCTCTCCAACAAACACTTAAACTCAGCCAGATATGAGCTGGCAAAGGTAGATGTGGAAGCAGAAGCATAAGAAGTCCTAGATAAATCTCTCACCTTCCACAAGAGAAAAACATCTATTAGCAATTCAGTTAGGAATGGAAAAGGGGCAAAAAGGTACACAAAATTGATTGATAAGAAAAGCAGAAAAGAACTACACATACATTCCATAAGCCATACTCATAAGCACTCTTTTGGTCGAGGCGAGCAAAATCTTTGATTAGATCATGTTTCCAAACTAAAGTCCGAGGGAAACAATTATCAAGTTTGACTTCACCAAAATCAGCAAAATCCAGGTACTTGACCTAAAATACAGAAATTAGGTCAAAGGAACACAAAAGACCCCCAGAAAAAAAAAGTTGCAAACGAACGCACAAAAGATTGATGGAGGAGATACGTACTACCGTGACATATGTGCAACCGCCCAAAGTGAGGTTTGACCTTGAAGACAAAGCTTTTGATTTACTCTTATTCTTTTGGTATTTCCTAACACTCTCGATAAACCACTTGTGACCAAATGATGCCCAATTATAATTCCTCACATCACTAGGAACAAGCAAAGACCCCAAGTACTTGATGCTGGGGTAGGTACTTGAATTAGGACACAAAAAATAGAGAGAAAGACAACCATAAAGCAGATGAAATGGTTATCATCTGCAAGATCATTGGTGAGGAGCATCAACCACTTGTGACCAAATGATGCCCAATTATAATTCCTCACATCACTAGGAACAAGCAAAGACCCCAAGTACTTGATGCTGGGGTAGGTACTTGAATTAGGACACAAAAAATAGAGAGAAAGACAACCATAAAGCAGATGAAATGTTTATCATCTGCAAGATCATTGGTGAGGAGCATCTTGCCAAAATGTTTAATAGTAGGCAGCTCAGAAAACCCCATCAGTGATAGAAATTGCTCCTTTGCACTCTCAAAATCAACTTTCACATCCAACCCCGTATTTTCTAGCCCAATAACTTCAGAAAAGTTGTGTGCGCCTAGATGAATAACACCACTCTCAACAATAATGTCACAGCTCTCCAGTTGGATGTGATCAGCTATCCATTGAGCAAAAGAATGAGGGGCGCCGGAAGAATTGAGATGGAAAACAAAGGGAAACCCATAGTCACAGATAATCTGTTTCGTGTCAGATGGAATACTATTGATGATATGAGACAGCCATGCCAGATTCCCCCTATTAGTAGCCTTTTTATGATCAGGCAGTTGATCGGCCTCATGACTCTTTTGCCTCTATCAAATAAACAACATATAATTCAATGAGGGGCGCGACAAAACAGTAAGGAAACCCTATAATGAAGCATAACAAAAGAAAAAGGAAATTATAGATTAACACAAAGAAAGAAGGGGCATGCTAACTTTCAAGTAGTGACATTCAACATTGCAACGTTTTCACTTTTTACGAAAGCATGATTTGATCTGCAAAACGGACAAGACAAGCACCAAAAAGTCTGAACAAATCTTCAAGTCTTAGTAATATATGAACAAGTCAAACAAAAAAATGATCAGAGTTTCATACCAGTGTGCTTATGTTGTCAATGATCAAATCAGTGTCTGTTTCATCACCAGATGAATACCCAGCCTGAAGAAATAGATGAAAAGAGGACGCACAAATCAAATGAAAAAAATACAAACATTTACCCCACGGGTAGAGAATCACTCACTGCATCAGCTGCTGCTGGACCACCGGCATTTGCAGCTCCATGGCAATTAGAAGGGACAAAATCGCAGAACTTAGAATTAGAGTCTGAACTAAAACCGTCATCATTGCAGCCGGCGTCAATGTCAGACATGATGCCCTGCAAAAAGACAAGGCCGAGAAGCAAACATCAAACAAAATCAACAGAAATTCAACTTAACATGCCTATTTCCCTTCAATTTCATACATTAAGTCTAAAATAACAAAAACCCATAAATCAGCAAAGAGAGGAGAACTAACAGTACAAATAGCAGGTATAGAGCAAACCGCATGTTAAAAAAGGAATTACAAATCACATTTTACAGATATTGGTAACATTTTAGAATGGGACTGGTTTTACTTAGCTACCTATCGAACACATATGCAAATTACAGTTGCCGTGGGGTACACAAACCAAAAAGGATACACATAATTCATCACTGTAATTGATCAACTACAACTGGAATTTGAAAAAGCATCCTTGCTTTCAGAATAGCATGCATAACAGTGTTGTGGGAGGGTGCAAAAATGAAAAGGTATCTCTGCAGCTCGTCGTGAGCACAAACTGATGAGATTGCAGTAACACCAAAAAAGATGATCATCCAACGGAACACCTCGACTACATATAGTGTGTGCAAAATTGTTATAAATCAAAAGTGCAACTGCATATTGGTTTAATTGTGCTTGCATTTATAGAACATTGCAAAAGTATATATTGGCAATGAAAATGCACTGTAATAGTCATGAATTGCTAATTGAACACGGTAAGTCTCCTGAATCAAACAGAATGATAAGCTACATCACAAGAACAGGGTGCGAACACCTACAATCAATCGCCTCTGATTTCTTTATCTATCTAAATTCAGGCTAAAACACACGATGGGGCGCACAGTACAAAAACGTGCCCAAATCGTTAGAAGCAAAAGAGCGCATGGCTGGCTCCAGACACACAAAAATCCCCGTGGGGATGGAACATGGTGACTCACCGCAACGCTCCTCAGAACAGATCCACGAGCAAGGATGGAGACTCCCGTACCTGTCTTCTCCTAACAAACTCAAATCAGCCCGAAAATCAGCAACCTGCAGGCACGAACTGCAGCTATTTGTGGGAGCAAAATCAGCCCTGAAACAACAAAATAAAATCTCAGCACCCCCGCCCCCCCAAATCTCATATGCCGGCGACCCCAGCAACATGCCAACGAGCTGCCTCAGAGCACCTCTCCCCCTTACTGCCTTCACATACAGGGCACGAGAACCACGCACAAAATTGGCCACCCCCCACAAGCAAAACCCATGCAACGAAGCGCAACAGAAAAGGCTCACCCGACAGAGCAGGCCTAAAGCTGGCCGCGGGCCAGACCAGATCCAACACCGCTCGCTCCTTCCGCTGATTCGCACAAAATAAAACACCACGGTGAGAGCGAAAAAAAGAGGCGGCGGCCTCCCCCCCGCCCACAACCTTTCTCTATCTGGAGACTTCTGCGGGCAAGTAGACAAGACGGGCGCGGATTTCAAAAACAAGCCCAAAAACGGTCGGAGGAAAATAGCAGAAAAACAAAAAAAGAAAGAACGACGCGAATCTCAAAGAAAGGGATCGAGCGGTAGCGCGCGTCGCCTGGTTTCAACGAATAAACCAGGTGTATAGCAAAACGGTTTTCTTTTTGAGTTTTGTTTAGCAAACTTCTGATCGGAACTAGTATGACGGGGTTTTTTAGGGCAATGACGGGGAGGTTATCTGTGTGTTTTCTTCCCACCAGGCCGGGCCCGCGTGTCAGGCCCCTAAATGGCCCGGGCCGCCTCTTGCTGTGCGCGTGCCTGGACCTCGCGCTCGCGTGCCGGCCAGCCTGTTTAGCTTAGTTTTTTATACATTTGGCCCATCACCTGTACTCTTTCTAGCCCGACCCAAGTCTTCTCCTTCGGCTCATCCACTCTTCTTCTAGACCAGCCCAATCCTTATTTTTATTTTAGTTTTTGTACAAAATTATCATGGAAGGCATTTTTGGGCCATCAAGATTAACGGGCCCGGGCTGCCCTGCTCGGGCTCACGTGCCGTTCTTGGGCCTACAGGCCACGTTGAGGGGCCAACCCGGCCTAGTTATAAAGGGACTTTAGGGGCCACCCATGCTAAGCCTGATTAATTGGGGGGTCAGGCCGTGACGTGCCGAGGTCGGCCCGATGACCAGCTCTCGTTTCTTCCAAGCGAAAACGAAGCAATCACCATGAAAATTAAAGGTTAAATGTTTTGAAATGCTCGTGCGTACGGAAACACGATAATATAACTCGAAAGAGGTTGAGAGCGGCGTTTCTAGCGGAATCGCTATGTACCGGCACAACATCCACCATTCACGTCAGCTTTGAGATCCGTGTTGCGTTTTGTTTTATTCTCATTTTGCGTCAATCTGCCCACGGATGTACTGTAGGCGTGGGATGAGGTCGATCTTCTACGGGCACATACCGGCGCCGGTAGAATCGACTTTCACTTTGAAAGAGTGCAATTTGTTATGGTCAACATAGATGTTCTGCTAGTATAGTTGTTAATCTACTGAGCAGACGTGCCCAGCGTTGTCTTAGCGTGCGGCGCGCTTTGAGATTCGTGCAACGAGCGACAACTCAGCACGCCCGCGATTCTCCTCAGACCTTTCTTTCTCCTCCCGATCCCCTCCTCTCTTTTCCTCTCCCGACCTCCTCCTCCGATCGGCAGGGCGCGCGCGGGCGGCGGCCGCAAAGAGGGGCCGCGTGGGGTTCGCGGGGCGGCAGCCGCGAAGGGCAGCGGCAGCGGCGGCGCGGCCGCGAAGTGTGGCGGCACGGGGCGCGTGGGGCGGCAGCCGCGAAGGGCAGCGGCAGCGCGGGGCCCGCGGGTCGGCAGCTGCGAAGGGCAGAGGCAGCGACGGCGCGACGCGTCCGCGAAGAGCCGCGGCGGCAGCGAAAAGCTGCGGCGGCGGTGTGCACGCGTGCGCAAGAGGTTGTGCAACGCCTTTGGTAGCGCGAGGTAGTGCTGCAGCGGCGAGTACGACACGTCACCGTCGTCCACGACCTCCTCCCCACGTCTCCATCGTCCACGACCTGCTCCTGGTAAATTCCAACTCCTACCCTGTTTGTCTGTTGTTGCCATCGCTTATTATGCTGCTACTGCTAGATTATCCCGACTTGTGTATGAGAGGCCACCGTCCCGTTATTGTCGCTGCTTGCTGTTCTATGAGCAAATGAGTTGCTGCTCAATTGGTGAATCTATCATGGAGGTCAGCATCTTTTCATTTTTAGCTTGCTCCAACTTCCAACCTGACCACCTGATTTGCTAGATTTGATGGTGTTGTATTGTTCCTCTGCAGAAGTATGCATGTGTTATGGTTAATTCAGTTTGAGAGCATGCATTTTGCTGAAAACCTAAAGGCCGAGGCGGTGCCGGAGGAGGCGCGAGGAGCAGCGCAAGGAGGAGAAAATTGCTTGAAATCATCTTCTGTACTTAACGAACTGCAAGGAGGAGAAAATTGCACAGCAGGTCCGCGCTCGCTCGCGCCGCGGCTGTTCGCATCGGCCGTCCCGCGCATGCCGCTCCCGCACGCTGCTGGTAGGCGCCGTATGCTAAGGATCGGTGGGCACGTCCGCTGGATAGTTCAGTCGATAAATAAATCTGTACTCCATGCTCCCTTCATCCAACCTTTTCCCTGTGAAGTCCTTACCACACGTAAAAACACCCAGCCCAGCGCCTACCACGTCTGCGGAGCACCACCATCACTCCCCGCGCAGCATGTTCGCCCGGTACGTGCATCACCGCCTCGCCAACATAATCGCCACGGAGCTCTGCCGCTGGCGCGAGACATGCGGAGCAAGACTGCGCAGAAAGAATCGCGGGATGTTCGTAGAATATCACATTTTCAACGTATGGTATTTCTCTAGAATTTTTTCTTTAGAAAACATGATATTTTCCCTTGCATGAGACGAAATTATTTTGCAACTAATTATAGAGATGTAAAATTATTTTCTAGAAGTTACCAACTGGACAGGTAATATCCTTACCCCACCAAAAACTGCCTACCTGGGTGGAGAATCCACAAGCTAAAGCGCCATTGCCCACTGTCAAATGGAAATCAAGATAAATAGATAGATTAATATTAAGAGAAACGCACTGTTTTATACAGCTCGATCTGTCTGTGTGTCTATGTATCTCTCTGCCTATAAATAACACATCACCTAACTCAAGATATATACTAGAAAGCAAAAACCAAAGATATCACTTCGATCTATAGCTAGGGTTTCCCTTCGATCTATCACCATGAAACTTCTTCACCTGCTCGTCCTTGCCATGGCCATGGTCAATGTTTGCGCCATGGCTTCTCGCACAGCGCCGAGAGAGCAGCTGACAGTTCATGGAGTGGTGAAGAGGGTGATGACAGCGGAGGGGACGGCGATCGACAACCATCACGCGATACCTAGGCCGGAGTACGACAGCTGGAGCAGCCCGGGGAACATGCCCGGGAATGGCCATGACATTGGGAGCGAACAAGCCAAGCCATAAGAAGATTGTATGCCTTTGTACGTAGCAATTAAGCTTGCATGCATGCATGCATGTAAGGGTACGTATACGTGTACTCTGTATGCTTGAGTACTAATAGTCGTTGCATGTCATCTGCTCACTTGTGCTACTTATGTAAGGGACATGTTAAACAGGCGCATCATGTAAATGCATGTAGATGTTCATTTGATATAAGAATAAAACGGTTATATATCTCTGTATGGATTGGATATATGCTTTTGTAATGCCAATGAGCTATTAAAGTTGATTAAATTAGGAGTTTAGGACTATATCTGGAGTAGATCTGGAGTACAAGTTTATTTGTCTATATATCAATATTTTAAGAATATCATTGAGGAGCATCAAATTAATCTCCCTTGCGAATCATTAATTTACTCCATGCTTTATATAGAGCTATCTATATATTTTAAATATAACACATACGTATTAGATTATTGGGGTAACCACACCTTTTTATGTACAAGAGTACTATGTATAACGTACGCACGGCTGACCACAGTACTTGTAACATCACATTGGTAGCAAATCAGTATATCTACTACTCGGAACTCTATTTGAAAATCAAAAGAAAATAAAAATGTGCAAAATAGGTGTCATTATTTACCTGCATAAAGAAAACGGCAACAATATACATATTTCACAAAGATTGGTCATCTCCAAGACATGATCAATAATGTATATACGCTTCATTGCACAATCATATTTACGAATCAACTTCTTAACTATTACTACTTTAGGAAGGGAACTTTGTAGTTCTTCAATTAACATATCGATCGAGGACAATATATATATTACCTGCAAAACAGTACACGTATGTTTTAAATTAGAATCTAGAATAAATATGTACTCATAAAAATGTATACAAAGGAAGAAATCTTGTAGATTACGAGTGCTTAGACCAAGATATGTGGCGTGATAATTAATAACTGATTATATAACTGGATTATATTTTGACATGACCAAATTCCACAAAAATCGAAGTCTTTATCTAGAATAATGATTTTGTGAAATATGTCACCTCTAGATTCTAGAGGAAATTTATTTCTGTGCCTACATTCTGGACTTAACGGTCAACTAACGGTAGTGGCATATTTGTAACCCATGCAAAAGTTAAGTGACAAATTTGGAAAGAAAATTATGAGTGCATTTGGGCATATGGGCAGAATTTGAGTGGCAAATATGTAATTTTTCTTTTCATTTTTTACTTCTATTGGTCACACAAAAACTAAATTTTGATCAGAGATTAGCTCCAGTACGTAAATGTAGAAATTATGCTCCTAGCAGGATGAAGTAGCTATACACTTAGCAAAATAAAGACATTACTCTTTACAGAATCTGAATCGCTAGATAGCATCGTATATATCCTTCGCTTACGTTTGATAACTGTCCAGTATTTGTTTCCTAATTAAATGTCAAATAATAAGAACGGAGAAACCTCACACTCATTGTGTAATTAACGAGAAATTCCGTTAAATATCAATTCATGGACTCTTGCGAAGAAATGAGCCAATTATCCAGGGATCGATCTTATAATATATCCGTTTTCCTTCTCGTGAATAGACAAACATTGTGCGCAATTAGTTACATGGAAAACTAGCTGTTTGTTTATTACGACTTAATTACAGACATCACTGATATGTTCTGCTTTCACCGATATGCATGCTTACTGCTTACATGGATTGATCATGACACTTTTAGTGGCCGATTGAAACAGCCAGGTCAAAGTGTTTAGGCAGAGTAATTCTCCACCAGTAAATAAAATATACGAAGCCGTTTCATTACAAAAGCATAAACCACTATCTTAGTGGGAAATACTATTAGTAGTGTTAGATGATTTATGCATATTTTATGGATTTCATCGACAACGATTGGGCCAGATAGTCAGCATAATATTCAGAATCACGATACTTGCAACTATTTTATTAAATCTTCAGAATATGGCTGTCATTTTTCCCTGTTCATCCGGCCGGCCGGGTTCAGCTGGGGTCCCAAGGCATGACAGTTTTTTTTAATCCTAGTGTACAATTCATCAACATGTTGGGCTTTCTCCCTATACGAATGGTACACTAGTATAAAAAACCCCAGCTTTTCTTGGTATATAACGCGTGCCTGACCTGACCAAACCATATAGCCTTCAAGACATAGTAGAAATCGAACCTTGAAATCCTATCTCACTGTGAAGATTTTCCAGGTTTGGCTCTCGTTCTTCTTCCTAATACTTGTTCATGATCATATATATCTCTCAATCTTCAATATATATCATGTGAGAGAATTTATCTTGTGTTGTTTCTCTCTGCTAGCTACCTCTCCTGCAAGTTAGTTGAGAGTCACCATGAAGAAAGAGCAAGCGAAAGAACGGATCAAGCTCTTAGCTATCGTGCTCGTCTTCGCCATGCTTACTCAAGGCTCGGCGGTTCGTGTGGTCATGGGCATGGTGAAGACTGACAACGGCGGCAAGCACCCAGTCCTTGGCGTGGGTGGCGGCACCACCGTAGACAATCACCATACTATCCCACGGGACCAGTACAGCAGCCATGGAGGAGAAGACGCAGGTGGCAGTACTGGTGCTGATGCTGATACTACAAACAACTAGGGCAACACTACCAGTACTGATAATCTAAGCTTCTATCTGGCCTGATCTCTGCTGTCATGACCAGCAGCCGTGGCTAGCTAGTCATGATTAATTCAGGCTGCATGAAAATAAGCTGATGCAGAGGGAAGACAATGTATGCAATGTCCTGATGCATGTGTGAAGAAACTCTTGTTTAGTAAAGTTTACATCTACATATACAATCTGTTGTTCATGAAACTGTTAAGAATTAAAGAAAAATATTTTTTCGTCCCTCAACTTCTCTGCACAGTTTGTTTTTGACCCCTTCAAAAAATTCCGTACTTTTTTCGTCCCTCATCTTCTCAAACAAGACACATTTGGTCCCGAAGCCGACTCGAAGCAGTTTCCCGATAACGTCTCCTGATTTTTGACAAAGCGTCCTTGTGGCTGTCCTAGTGGCATCCACTTCGCCTTCTTCTTTCTCTCCTCATACTGGAAATTTTGCCGAGCGCGCAATTGGTGGGCAGCATCTCCGTAGTTTGCCACGTTGACGCTTTGGGTCAGAAACCAAGACATGTCATTGAGAAAACCGCTTCGGTTAGGCCCCAGGCCAGGCCAAATGTGTCTGATTGAGAAGATGAGAGACATAAAAGGCACGAAAATTTCTTAAGGGGCCAAAAGAGAACTCCACAACAAGTTGAGGGACGAAACAAATACCTTTTCTCAAAGAATTATGGGCAAATAATAATTTTAGATCTATAAAATCTCCCAGGTCCATAATAACTGCAAGGCTCATGTGCAAAGTTTGGTTTTCCACATTGGGATGTGGAAGCTACTAACAGTCCAATATATATAAGGAGTTATGTGTCACACACGCAGTTACTAACAATCCTTTTACCGCTTCTTATATATTTATCATCCAATGGTAACATGCAACCCAATCTATCCTCCATGCATATGATTAATCAGCCTAACAGCCCAATAATTTTCTCTGAGCTAGCTACTAGATCATTAATCACTTGTAACGTCTCTTTTGCTCTCAGGAAACATATACGCAAACAATCGTGCATGGCGAGACGAGAGAGACCGGTCGCGAGCAACTGGCCCGCGTGGTAACGTGAAGGCAGCCGCGAGGTCCTCCATCCGGTGGATTTCTCCATAGTAGGGATCAAATACGGAGGTAGTTTGCCGTCTGAAGAACAACCTGCAAAATATTGGAAGCTTCTTTGAAAAAAGGTTGACCTGTTTGATTAAGCTCGACAATAGTGATATATGTTGTCTTGGAGTACCATACCGCACTTTTGTGTTGGTTTCCTATGTTGTTCCTGCCGGTGAATTCGGTCCCTGGCAAGGATTATTGTAAGTGAAGTGGAAGATGTCGCGAGGCAAGTCTAAAGAGGACATGCGTTCAAATTGTTCCTTTTATTTTTGCAAGCTGATGTGTTTGTCCTTGATGTCTGGCATCAATATGGTTGTGTTAATCCGAGAATGCAAATACTGGATGACTTCGCCTTTTTTTCAAAAAATAATAATTAGTTATTAATAATTGGGTGGTTACGAATGGTGCTAAATATAAAAGATCTAGTTCTAATTAACAATTGGGGTTGTTGCCATTGAGAATTACCTGGCCTAGGTAAGGGGCAATAATATTTTTGTGGAGCGTCACCACATGCTTCAAGCAAAATCATTCACTTGTTCGTCTTCGATCGGTTTCATTTTTGTACTCGGTAAGGTGTTGCATGTCTAGCTTGATTATCATAATTATTTTCATTACTTAAAAAACTAGTGTTTCTATCGATCTCATTGTCACATTAATCCAATACAGCCTTAGAGTTCAAACCCCCGTCATCTCCTTAACATGATGACACAACCGAATGTCATGCTGTTTTTTGGATTAGTCTTATTAAAAATGCTAGTTTATTCAACAGAAACAAAGAAAATGACTAATTACTTTCCATTGTGACGGTACTACAAATTGATTTTGCCTAATATTTAAGAGCTAGCTAGGATGATCGATGGATCTCGCTATGGAATAAAAAAGGAGGATCGGCTTACGCCTATTCGCAGACGCATTAATTAGAGGTTAAAGCTAGAGATTATTGGAGAGAAATGAGATGGACGACGCGAGTTCTTAGAACATAACTAGTAATTATTTACTCTGTTTGTTCTTACGTTTTGCCAAGCCACAAATTGACTTCCCAAAATGTCTTAAAAAAGAAAACAGAGGAGTACTTATCAAATTTATTTTTCAGCTTACTATTTCACTGAATATATCTAAGCAGATCTTATGGTTGGCACTTGGCAGGAGTATCTTGTAGAAATTGATATGCCATATCTTACACCTTGTAGAGTTAATGCGAGCCAACCTGATTTCACTGTGGAAAATGACAGCAAAACTACAATCTTTGCTTTTTACCGCCCCCGGTAATTTCTTATGAATCAAGGGATTATAATTTGTAAAGATATGGTAGTTTCAAGTGCCTATCAGAGAGCCAACTTGTTGCAGCTAATGGTAGAAAAATCATCGAGCACCTGAAATAGCTCATCCCACTAATCTAGTGGTTTCCACTTTACGTGGCAATGACTTAATATTTTATTAATTAGTGGGGAGAATAATTAATCAAGAGGCCGGCCACCAAAAATGGATGCATGGTCGATCTAGCTATATAGGCATATAGGTGAAATTTAATCTTTAGCCTTGGTGCTTGACATAGCAAGATTCCTGCTGTCCCTACAAAATTAGGTAATTTGCTAGATATACTGATTGAATTGGGTGAAGAGAGACGTGACATAGTTTTAATTAATAACGATGACATAAATCTCTTTGCATAATTAAGACCATTTTATTGTCATTATTCTAAAAACCTAGGAATAGAAACGTACTCATCAGAGGATTGTCGCAATGTCACGTTCATATACCGATATACGAAGTCTAGTTAGAAACTACATATACTATATCTTTACACCATTAGCCAGAGCCTTTCACAAAATGCCTTTTAGTGGCGTAAACATTTAGAAAACTATTTAATTCATAACAACCGACGGGCTCCTTGCTAATTAATTGTTTTTTATGAGTACCTTGCTAGTTAATTGCTAAAACATTCCCACTCCACTTTTAGTGTTGTGGAAAACGTTCACGGTATTCGCACAGGGAGGATCCGTCTAAACTGTAGGAAGCGAGTATTACTATTTTAAATCTATTACTAATATAAACATCCCATTTATCTCATTACTCTGCATTTTCACTTTGAGATTATTTTTCCCATTTGCTGTTAAGTTCGGGAATTAATTTGTCCCTCGACGCGAGTAGGCTAGGTCTTTTTCGCATTGGGGAATCAGCTAGCACAATGTTTCTTTGTCAGGAGACTCATAGAATGATAGAAGGCAACATCAGCATAGAAGGCGCAAATCAAACATGGGCGACAAAATTGTACCGCATCTATATATCCCTTCGGTTTGCTAAGCATCGTCAACCTTCTCAAGTTCAAGAAAAAAATTAGGAATAATTTTTTATGACGTTACTAAAGATGGCAAGAGTTTTGCTAATTAAGGCCATCTTTATCAGCAATATAAAATATTGATTATACCTTTATATGGAAAATAACGTCAAGCTATATGTTTATCTTAAGATGCAAGTGGTGATTGTAAAATATGAATCCAACCTTTATCTTTGAACCTTTCTCTGCAACCCGTGCACCTTTAGTTCTGTCAGCAACATAAATAAATCTAGAAAACAAACAAAGCCAGCTCATTGGTTCGGTCTGGATCTGCTTGGGCAAATCTTGTTAATGGATGATACTTTCAAGTGCAAGATCTACTTTTCACCTGCAATTAGTCCAATAAAGCAGTACGATTTAACAGCAACTATCGACACATGACTTGGTGTTGACTTTGGTGGATTTCAGCTAGACCTCCAATAAAATTAGGACATACTTTTCTCCATCTCGTTACTATACATGTACACGTGGACTTATCTTAATTTTTATCACCTGCCCAAGAGCGATGGGATGGAGCGATAATCTGTCATTTCACCAACTTATATCATGATATGACACCATATATCTTAATTAGATGGTGAAAATTTTCATGTTCGATAGTATTTTTTGGCAAGTTTAGTATCAGATCGATTTGGTGGCCCTAAGAGCCGTATGTAACAAAGCTCTTATTAGTTTTTGTGAGTACTTTGTGTGCGTCTTTGTTCGCCTTAGGCAACAAGTTTGTGAAATGTAGTTCTCGTAGTTTGTGTAGAATTATCTGTGCACCTTGCCAGTTTTTGTCGCATGGATTTCTTTTTGGCAAGTTGATAAGGGGTGGCCCGATCTTCTCAGAGAGCAATGTGGATAACTTGTATGATTCTACAAATCTTCTGACTGTTCACCCGTCGCCGCACGACGAACTTGCAATCCAATGGAAATTCGCAACACCACACACTTGCGCAGTAGTCCGCCGACCACAAGCGGTTTCGCAATCTTCCAATTCCCAACGGAATGACAGATTACGCTCGAAATTTTAGTAGATAACAAAAACCCTATCGAAACGAATATGGTGTATAGGAATCCAGATGAATGCTTCTCGCAATCAACAAGAGTCTCGAAAATAGCTAAAACGTGGTCTAATCCTAACACTAGGCGTACCCCTTGTATATATAGGCAAGGAGTAGCCCAAACTTAATATAGACTCCGACAACTCAAACTAGAATTCGACTCAGACTCAAACTAAAACTAGTATTCAACTCAGACTCAAACATGGACTCGCAGATCCGGGCGCTCCTTAGACGTGTCGGACTCGTCGTAGGCTGTCCTAGTACGCCTCATATTCGTACTCGACTTGTGGTGCAACCTGAGCATATCATCCTTGTCGTTGGCTGCCCCTTGCACACAAGACGTTCTTCTAACTTGTATCCTTCATCTTCACTTTTGGTGCGCCTGCCTCCCTCTCCTCCCTCGCGCATATCTTTATGTTGGATATCAACACTTGAGGATCCGTACCCTCATCATCCTCCCCTTCTTCAAAAAGTGTTGTCCTCAACGCTGAAAGGTCTTTTCTAGCGGGTGGAGTTAGATCAGCAACATCGCCACACTCCATCTTCAAGCCTCGCCAGCCTGCCACACCACGTCCTCCCTCTCGGCTAGCTTGACCTGCCTTCAGCACCACTTCCGTTGTTAGCGCCACCAGCCTGATTGAAACATAAAGCATCCTCTGAATGCAATGAAGCACACCGCGCATATCACCCCGAACAAACAGGACAAATTCCTGTATCGCTAAGAGTCCAAATAAGCTGAGTACACCCGTATGTGCAATCTGTTGGAAAGCAATGTCTCTTTTTCCTTTTAATCCTTTCCTTGTTGTCCTCGTGAAGCCAGAAACTTCCCGGAACTCCAAACTTGTCGGGGACACTTGCCGGGCGTTGCCGGAACTTGCCGGGACGTGCCGTGAAGTTGGATCTGAATTTCTTGGCTACACGTGCACACACAAATCTCCTCTTGCCTTTTTTTTTCCTTTTTTTGTAGCAATCTGATACCAAGATGATAAGGGGTGGCCCGATCTTCTCAGAGAGCAACGTGAATAACTTATATGATTCTACAAATCTTCCGGCTGTTCACCCGTAGCCGCACGACGAACTTGCAATCCAATGGAAATTCGCAACACCACACACTTGCGCAGTAGTCCGCCGACCACAAGCGGTTTCGCAATCTTCCAATTCCCAGCAGAATGACAGATTACGCTCGAAATTTTAGTAGATAACAAAAACCCTATCGAAACGAATATGGTGTATAGGAATCCAGATGAATGCTTCTCGCAATCAACAAGAGTCTCGAAAATAGCTAAAACGTGGTCTAATCCTAACACTAGGCGTACCCCTTGTATATATAGGCGAGGAGTAGCCCAAACTCAATACAAACTCCGACTCAAACTCAAACTAGAATTCGACTCAGACTCAAACTAGAACTAGTATTCGATTCAGACTCAAACATGGACTCGCAGATCCGGGCGCTCCTTAGACGTGTCGGACTCGTCGTGGCTTTTCTAGTGCGCCTCATATTTGTACTCGACTTGTGGTGCAACCTGGGTATATCATCCTTGTCGTTGGCTGCCCCTTGCACACAAGACATTCTTCTAACTTGTATCCTTCATCTTCACTTTTGGTGCGCCTGCCTCCCTCTCCTCTTTCGCGCATATCTTTATGTTGGATATCAACACTTGAGGATCCGTACCATCATCACAAGTTTAGGCATCCTAATTAATTAGTTTGGTCAACATTTCATCTTTCTTTTGAATAATGTTCCAACACCGTGATTCAAATTGCCATATTTGTTTTGTTAAAATATATTATTGACTTTTTCTGACAGTTCCAACTTTTGGGTTTGTGGGTGAACTGTTTAGGTGTCTCAATTTAAGAAAGTATCAGCCAAGAGGACTTAACCCGGTGAAATTGGTTATTAGTTATCTCAATTTACTATATGATGTGGTGTTCAAACTTTTAGATGAATTGATTTAAGTGTCTGAATTTAATTTGCTTACATGTGGTCACCCCAAAATATGAATTTCCAAAAACCAAGCATGAATTTGTGAAACTCAAGTGCAACAATACATTTACACTATGTAGAGGTGCTGAACTTTGAGGATTCCCCAATCCCCACCACGAGAAGCTTGTGGATCCGACAATAACTCAACAAATCTAGGTAGAGTTGGAAGGAGACGATGCCTAGTAACTATGAGGATTGAATAAATTTTAGAAAACCACGCTTTTTGCCGCTAGAGTTTCAATGAGACACAGTCGAAAGGGTTCCTTTTTGTTTTTCACATGTCGGGTTGTAATTTTTTCAGTTAACCTAATTCTGCAGGATTAGCGAATTTGATAGGTCGGGCCCACAAGTAAGAAACCCTGTGGTTATTTTTCCAGTCCACGTCAGATTCTTTTCTTACCGGGTTTCTATCCGACCCGCGGTGCCCCAAGTCGTCAGCCCCGCCCGGCCGTCTCATGTTCGGCCGCCGGCGCAGGTCAGAGTACGAGGAATCCTCAACCTTCAATCTCCCGGCCACGAGCCCTGGCTGTTCCTCGTCATCTTCGTCGTCTCCGGTCACCGGAGAAGGCTTGCCGGACCGTGATTCGCAGAGGAACGGCGGATTCGGCTGGGACGGAGGTGCTTTGTACGTAGGAAGCCGGCGACGAGCTCTTCTTCTCGCCTCTCGCGGCTTTCCCGCGCGGACGAGCTTCTATTCTCCAGCATCGTTGCAGCCGTGGCCGAGATCCAACTATCTCCTATTTTCTTTCTTTGATTCCTTCAGTCTGGTCCCAGATCCATTGATTGTTGTGCTATGCATTTGTTTAGATCTTTGATAGGGATCCAGTTTTTCTTCTTCTTTTGTTCAGATCGAGACCAAAAATTTCGTGTATCTGCACAATCCAGTGCTTCTTGTAAACCAGATGCGTTCATTTCAGATTGAAATTAACACTGCTACGATAAAAATTTATTGTTGTTGTAACGAATTGATCCAAATAAAAGAGAGAGAGGTTGGAGAATGGGATCTATAGAAGATTCAGGGGTCAGGTTGGAGAAAGTCTTATCGGGTCAGGTGAGGCAGAAACCCGATATAGGAGTCCACCTAGAGCCTTACATGTGGGCCCATTTGTCAGTTTTACTGCCAAACTCTCTAAATCAGTTGATTTGGGTTAAGTGAAAATAATTACCTCAACAAGTGTGGCAAACTGATGCGAACCCTTTCGATTGTGTCTCATTGAAATCTTAACCCCAAATGTGGTTTATTGAAATTTACTCATGAGAATTTGCAAGCAAAAAGCTTTTTGCCCTAACACCAATTTAAATGAATCTAGATAAACGAAGATTACACCTTTTAAGCTTTGTGGATTTCCTGCGAAGACCCTTTGAGACCTGAATACAACATGAATAAATCTAGGGGGACGCCAAGGGTTGCCTACCTCACATATTGAGCTATCCACATATTTTTTTTCGAAAAGGTGGTCTCTGCGTCGATCGATGCACACCGTCATTTTATTGCAGCATTAGAAAAAAAATCAAGTTTACGGTTCAAGGATCGCATAACGTTGATATAGAAATAGGCCAACGAAAAAGCCATGAAAAGGCTAAACATTGCTGATTCTATTAGTGAAAGGCCATCCACCATGATTGAACAAAGGCCGTGCGACAGTCTCCAGCTGGTTGCACCAGGAGGTCATAGACCCTCGCTGATCCACATGAAGTAGGTAGGACCATAAGCGGATCCAATGCGTACCCTTGTGTTGTTAAAAACTAAATCATTTATGCAATTTCAGATAGCCCAACATAAAGCTGAAACCCCAACACGTATTTGAGCTTTTGTTGCCTTGTTCACCCCATTTAACCAATTCTCAAACATATTCGTGACATTGGTTGGTGTAGGTAAATTAAAAGAAATGTGAATGATACGCCAAACCGCGACAAGAGAAGAATAAATGAAATTGGTCTCTTCATGATCACAAAAACAACATAACTTGCAGCCAACCCCATTTTCTCCTAACCCATCTTAATGCAGACGAGTTCCTTAGAATAGCTGTGTTGTTTCGTGAAAGTTCTACAATAATTAAGTGACTTGTGTTATAACATATATGGATTACACGTGTCGCCTTCCCTTTGACAACAAGTCGACTGATTAGTGCAATGCACTTTTGCCAGCATAAATGTGCTCCACTCAAAATAAGATCGTCTCATTTAGATTGCTTGAGTTCGTCAAAAAATTAGATTGCTTGAGGCGCCACATGACTGAATGGGAATGAATGTCAGTGATTCTCCAAAACGACATTCTTCAAGTTATACAGTTAGAAATATGGCATATTTCTAACTCGTGTCCAATACATATGGTATGGTTTTTGTGTGTTTTCGAAGGGCGTGTCTTTCGTGTTTAATATTCCAGCATCACAAAAAATGGATATCAGGCCTATATAGGATTTACCATCTTTTCTAATTGAATATATATAGCTGGACCCATATGAATAAAAACATGCATCTTTTTTTTAACAGGGCCCATGGACACTCTATAGCTGTTTGAACCAGTATATATATGCAAACACAGGAAAAATACTAATATCTAAAAAATGCATCATGCGGACACAATAGTGTGGAACGCACATATATGATCATGTTAATAATAAGAACATTTTTGTAGGGACACAAGCTATTACGTATACAAGACTATTTATAGAAAATAAGTTAGAAAGTTTATGCCTTCAAGTTATAAGTAAAACATCACTTCTGCATAAATCTCTTTATTCAAGTACGTATAAATTCAGGATACACTCGACAATTTGAGCATCCTTCATATCAATCTGACCATTCACTTCCATTTGTTGAAATCTCCGTAGATTAATGAGAGGCATATTCAGTGATATAAAGGTCGTTCACTCCCTAAAGAGAATAATCCCAACAAAATGTAAACACAATGTTTTCATTTTATTTGGAGATATTGCAACACTGGCCTACAAATGAATATAATGAAGTTGCATGAAAAATTATTTTGAAAATAAGATGGCCGATTCCACAAAATGTGATAAGACATGTACTGTATATTTAATAATTACTGAACTGGTTGATGCTTGATTCACGTACAATTATTTTGGTGAATGGAGCTCAGAATTAATTGACATATATTTTGTAGTTATTTATAAGAGATAAGACCATATATATAAGTGCAATTACACATAGTGTTTGATTTAATCCACTTGAAGTAGAAAAAAAACTAGTTGTGAGGAAAAGTGATAGACTAGTCAGTAGTCGCTATATATGTATTTATCACCATTTTGAGACACAATACTATATCTGTGCATTATAATATCAGCTAAATTCATCAATACAAACAATATCATCCCAGCATTGATATTACAAATAATATCCTCTGCTACTGGTGTCTTGTATGCACCTCCCTAAGTACCACCAGTGGCAGGTAGTTGAACCGCCACTGGTGCCCACCACCAGTGACGGTCTCGAAACCCGCCACTGGAGGTCTAGCCATCAGTGGCGGGTCGGTCACCCGCCACTAATATAAGGGCGATTTCGGTCCGCCACTGGTGACCAGTTCTGCAGTAGTGAAATGTTGGAGGTGTAACCCTTTCAGTTGTCATGTGAAAACAGCTAAGGGTGAAATATAATTCATGTTGCACCAGTGAAATAAGAGGTTACTAGTATCAGTCAGCATGTTAGGTAATAGTTCAAATAATGCACTCGTATTTGTCTGTTAGTAGCAATTTAGATTCAAGTTGATGCATTTATATCCACGCAGTAGATATGTACTTGCGAACATTGAGAACACATGGTACTTGTTATAATTAATATTGTAAGATTTCATGGTACACACGATCGATCATGTGCATGCTTAACTGGCCTTCAAATTTGTGGCAATTTATTGTAGACAATGCTTTGTTACAATCTATATATTGATTTTGCGATTCAAGAACTTTTTACTATATAGTACATGACAAGCTAGTGATGTAGCTAGCTTAGAAGTAGAATTATTGGGGATTTTATTTATAAATATGTTAATTTCAGAAGTACAAGATATAAACTTGATCAAATAATCAACAGACAATTCCAAGATACATTATACATAGCAAAGCCCTAAGGACATACTGTATACATTAATCTTACACCCATACTTTTCTTCCAATGATCATAGTCTGAGTTAATTTCCCCCAGCATCTTGTGTGCTTTCCTCAGAATTCTCGGACGTCGCTCGGCAGGGATAGCTCCCTAGTGAGCACACATGATGTATTTCCTCGCCAGCAGGGGCACTCCGTCCGTCGATACTAGTACTAGACAGCTTGCGCACGTCCTTCCCTTGCTTGCTCTCGAGCATCCCATTCCCTTCAATAATCTTTGGAATACCATTGCATAAATTGATAAAAACCAGCGCCGTGATCACCAACACAATGCCTTTCATTTTGTTACCTCTTCTTGCAGCCCCCTAAAAAAGAAACATATACATATGTGGGTGAGTCATTGAGCATCACTTCGGCATGCAGCATATATAAAGGGTACAATCGTATGTCAGTATGGCAAGTGATTTTCCTAATACAAAATATGGGTATTATTGCATAATGCACATAAGGTAGTAAGTAGAATTCACCAAACAAGGAAAACGTTGAGTTGCAGCTAAAAGCTTGTCATTCACCTTCTCTCCGTAGCCAAAATGCGATATGAAGATGCGCTACTTATAGGAGATAAAGTAGTTCTGTTTCAATTGAATTATTCAACGTAGATTTCTAGCGTGAAAAATTGATTCTCCACCAATAAAAGATAGTAGTACTAGACAACTCGAAGTGGGTGAATTGTTTGCACCTGACATATGATGTTTTTAATTTATGTAAATTGGGAGACTTTATCCTGTTTCTAAACACTACGAATGCGCATCTACTAGTTTTTTCAAACATTTTCCTTTCAGGAGAATGAATTAATTTGGTATAAGGAGATAATATTTAATTTGTCTACTTTTCAATTGTCTTGTCAAAGTAAGAGCTAATCACATTTAGTGTGTAACCAATCTATATATAAGAAGTTTTATATAGTTTCTGCTAACGGAAATCAGAAGCATTATTAGCCCCTTCTTGTCTAAAATACTAATTAATAAAATGGTGGTACTCTCATATGCGAAGTGCAATATTGTTTGTTTAACAAAAAGAGTAGAGGTTCTCTACAAAACTAGTGGTAGAACAATATTTGAGAAAAAGAGATAATCATCTGAGTTTTTCTAACAGTGAACGGCATGTATAGCTGCCAAATAAATTATTATATATATGATTTATCTTTACGTCTAGCATTGAAAAGGAAAATAGTTGCTATATTTGGCATTCACCAGAAATAGTCATCTTTAGGCTCAATAACTAATGGCCATATTTTCCCTTCATGCAGTTTTTGAACCCAATGCAGTGCAAAAGATCAACCAGCAAGCTAGCTACCGGTACTAATAAAAATACCCAGCAAATCTAATACATTTTATCACAGCTATAGAGAGCCTAGACATTATTTCCCTAAAACGGACTTGAGGCATCAGCTGGGGATCGCGATGGCATTGTCAAGGTTCTCGATTGGTCTCTCTTAATTATAGTTTGGTGCCGGCAGCCTCAGTTTCTCCATCATCTTGCTTTCAGTTAACCTGTATTTCGAACATGTATGGTTAATTATCTAGAAAACAAAACAAGAAATTCAGACGATCGATGATCTAGATCTTTGCATAACTAGACATAATACAGTGGTATATATGTACTACCTTTATTTATCTAGATGAGATATAAAGTAATCTTGGCATACTTGCATGTAGAGTATTATTTATTTTCAAACATGTAGAGTATTATTTATTTTCAAACATGCTACTCCCTCCGACCCATATTACTTGTCACTGATTTAGTACAAATTTCTACTAAATCGGAGACAAGCAGTAATATGGGTTGTAGGGAGTAATTAATATTAGTGTCCATGTAAGTATCCATAATTTTATGTAGATAATTGAAAAAAAAAATCTCTGGTTTCCTTTCAAAATTACCATGGGTTAAATGAGATAATGGAGAACCCTAATCCACCATCTTTTTTAGACAAGACAGTTGAAAATTACACCCATTGAGATCGATGATGGAGAAAACTAACCACAAGTTGTGCTGTGTTTACTCCACATGGCTACATAGATTTCCCAAAGTACATTTCTAGTTTTTGTCATAAATAGGAAAAGAGGGTGCATTCATTTACCTTATTACAAATCCATGTCTCACCAGGAAAGTAATTTTCACCCACTGCCATTTTCCACACTATCTTCATCTAGTGGAGAATCCATTTTCCACAGTAAGTAGACAAGAAATCATATTATATCAATCTTAGAGACAAAACATCCACTTCTTATTTTTTTTCCAGCGAAGAGAAAAAACGTCCACTTCTAACCCCTATATATATGTAGCTTATCACATCACACTAATTTTGTTCTACCAAAGGCAGTTGGCGTACAAATCTTACTCTCCACTCGATCTACTTCCAACTATATATGTAAGTACCACTAGCTCCTTCGATTTTAAACAGGCTAATTAGTTCTCTTGCAGCTATGCTAAATATTAGTGTCTTGTATTCTGGTCTTCAATAAACCAGCTGCTGCTAGTCTCGCAATGAAGCTTGGCATGATCATGGTTGCTGGGCTGATTTTCATCAACTTGTGCACCTGCATGCCAAGGAATGTGGTGAAGCATGGATCAGAGGATAGAAGGACCGTACCACAGGAGGTAATGCGCAATCTGATGGCCGGCACGGACGGAAGGAATGGGCCTCCTAGCAACGATCACCAGTGCCCACTCGGCACCTACCCAAATTGTGAGATGTCCCAGAACACTCAACGAGCAGCACAAGATGTTGGAGGAAGTTAACTGAGCATAAGAATGATGAGCTGAATATATAATACCCATACATAGTTTTAATCTCCAAATGAGTTATTTGGCATGATTGAACAGAACAAGCTTTTGGATGCCAATTAATTAAGTTGTCAATGTTTCTGTAGTACGTCAACGTACGTACATGATGTATTTCACCTGCAGCTTGATGCCTATATGCATTAGTGGTGATAATGTTAATTATGGGTCTCTTGTTTTGTAATCAAGGTCTCCTTGTAATGGGTATATATCATAATTGATCGTTAGATGAACTGATGAATCAAATCCTTGGTTGCTCATCGATCGTCCAATACTCATGGCGGGGAAGGCCCTAAAGCGGTGAATTTGTTAACAATTAATGTTGCGAGCCAGCAGCGCCAGCTATGAGTTAATAATTGGGAGATGTACTGCAGCCGGTGCTTGTCAAACATAATATGTCACATTTTGAACTCAACAATAGACACATATTATCCTATAGTTGAGCACCAAGCCAAGGTTGATCTCCTCAAGAGCTCTTTTACATATGGTACCTCGGAACTAATATGGGCCACTACAAGTAGACAGCAACAGGAGTACTATCTCGAAAATGAGTGGATCAGTACCTCGATTCAGAGGGCAAAAATGTAATCATATATAACACCATATTTCTTTATTTTTTGTTAATATATATTTCAGTAATCTGTTGTCCTCAAGGTAGTGGCTCGGAGTCACAAACAAAAATAAAAACTTTCTGCCCACAACCGTTCGCCGTGGACATTTTGGTCTTGGAGATGCATGAACCCTAATTCTGATATCCACCCCCGGCGCGAGGGCACAACACAGGCACCCTGTCACCACTTCTCGCAGTGCCGAGCCGAAATTCTACCATCAATCGGCGAGCAGAGCTAGGGCTAGGACGGAGGAAGAGCAATCAGGCTGGATGGCGGTCGGAGAAAGCGCGGCGAAGGACGGCCTGAACATAGTGGCCGGAGGCATGTTGGCAGGCTGCCACCGACATGTATCGACATGCATGTGCATCACACAAGAGAGCGGCTCTGCGCTTCTCTTGGAGTACCAAGGTATTGTAAATTACCCTTCTAAACAGACGGCCTGATTAAATTGGCACTCCAACCCTTCTTGTGGAGTACAAGGTACTGTAAATAAATCTCTTCAAAAGAAGGGACGTGTCTGGTATTGCGGCAGATAATTCTCGTAATCTCGTTTGCCTCTCTAGATTTTGCCTATTTTATAATTTTACCAACAAACCTTTTTCTGGTCTTTTGTATTTTTATCAAAAAATTGTAAAATAAGTTCACAAGACAAAGTTCAGCAACCGCAATCTGAGTGGAATTGTAGATTTACGGCTTCTTACTCTTTTGTTGCAACTAGATGGTGAGGAAACCCAAAGAATAACCGTTGTAAGACCAAAAGGACAATTAAGTAACCATAGCATTAGCTATCTCTTGTCTGTAACAAACTTTGTTATTTCGGTTCTTGTAAATGGAAAAAGGGGAGTAGCTCCAATTCGAAAAAAAGTAACCATAGCATAAAAAGCACAATTAGATGAGATTGATGCAATCTGCATCCTCTTGAAAACCGAAAAGAAATTGCATCAGAATATAAGTAACCATAGCATAAAAAGAATAGCAGTCTCGATGAAAGGGAGCGGGAGAAATTGATGAGAAACCAGAGAAAAGAAGATACTACAGGACAGCAGGGAAACCCGTAAGGAGGACGGGACCTAGGGCGCGTTGCCGAGAACGAGAATAGATCAAACGGAGTTGTGCTGCCAGGTTCGCCAGAACGGCCCTACAACAGTTTTCCAGGGCGTCGACCCATCTATATTGGGCCGTCCAGAACGTGTAACTCATCCCAGCACCAAGCTCCGCTAGCACATAAGACCAAAAGAAACAGAAGCTATAAGCCCAGCCCATTTTAGAATTTTACGTGAGTACTAAGTGAGAGGGCCTCGTTCTTCGTTGCATTGTTCGTTGCAGGGTCTCGTTTTCACTCGAAAGAAGCTCAATAATTTTTCCATCACGAGAGCCTCCTGCCCTTGCACGTGTTCGTATCGTTGTTAGTATTTATCAGTACTCTCTCCGTTCCTAAATATTTGTCGTGGTTTTAGTGTAAATTTACAATAAAACCACGACAAGTATTTAGAAATAGGGAAGTACATAACAAATGTTTACCCGTCTTTTTATACAGTGGAGAGAGAAGGGTGCTCTTAATTACCACCGGCAACAACAATAGTAAAACCAAAACTAGGCATGTATTGGCTTAAAAAAACGAAACTATACATGTATTTAACATTTAAATACCATTGAAAATGAGTATTAAAAGAAGGTTTGACATGATAAAAACTTCAAAAACTAACATAGTAATACATATATGAGGACAGCTAGAATTGTAAAATGCATATACACACTGTAATTTTTTGGAAATTGAATTAGTGATATGGATATATTTGTGTCCGTCCAGAGACGTGCAACTCGAACCGGCAATCAGTCTCCAGAAATTGCTTTTTGCCATCACAATGCAAAAGGCACAGTGCCCCTAACTGCAAATTGCTACGGCTAGGTCTTGAAATGTAGACACACGATGGTAATCCATCAATCCATCACCTGTCAATCGATCCAGAGAATTCTTGCGACCACTTCATATTGTCGATCGATCATGCATATGATCTTGTCAGTGCTGGCGATCGATCTATACGTAGGAACAGAGAATGCTACTGTATGTCACTCCCCTATAAATATCACAACCTCTTCGAAAACAAGTACTCATTCGGCTATCTTCAAAAACCCTTGCATGTATTTTGAAGCTTTTTCATAGACTTCTTTTCCACACAACGTACTTGGAAAACCATATAGCTTGTGAAGAATGAAGGCAGTCGCAGTTCTAGTCTGCATCCTATTGGTGATTACATCCTCGGCTGCTTCTGCTGCTCCGGCGAGGAAGTTGGCCGGAGATGATGGACAGCAGACAGGCGAAACTCAGGCGATGGCGGTGGTGGTCGTTGACGGGAAGCGATCTGATGGTGGCCATGGTGACCATGACTGCAAAATAAGCAAATTCCCCTGCCTGCAGGGGTTGGAAATGGAAAACCCTTGATTCTAATCGTCGTGGTTGAATGCGCTGAAAAGTGTCCAATCGGAAAGTATGAAATATTTGCATCGTCGAAATATTTATATTTATATAAATAAGAGACTGATGCATGGAGTGTACTCCAGAAAAGATAATCTATTTTCGTTATTATAGGCTACACTGCTGCCGGTATAATCAGTATAATCGCAAAGCAGAAGTATAATTAGCGGTTTGTACATGCCAAGAAGATATGAATGATATCTATGCTTTGTATGTTATTTGTGCGTCCTCGGTAAATTAATGTACCCGAAGAAGATAATTAGTATTAAGCAAATTAGTTGTATATCTTTCATTGTTTGCACGTGACTCATTCAGACAATTGCCTTATGATGCGCACGCCTTCATGTTTTGCTATCAAAAAGAACAATATACAATATATACCTGCCTCCAAATCTGAACCCTCTTTTAAAATTTAAGCAAAACTTGATTCAAAACAAAATTTAAGAATAACCTTGTATTCGTTTGTGACAATAAGAATAAGAAGTAAATGTATGATTGCTCTATAAATTAGCTTAATTGGCTGAGGCAGAACACGCCACCCCAGTGGCGGTTCAAAACTTAGCCTTTGTGACAGTTCAAACTATCGCTGCTTACTCGCCACCGTTGGAGTATCCATACAATGGGGTTCCAGAACCATCATTGAAGGTTACACTCCAGTGGCGGTTCAATAACCGTCACTGGTATACACTCAAGTGGCGGTTCTCTGAGCCGCCTACTGGTGCCTACTTCTAGTAAAAAATATTTTATTTATTTATTTATATTTAATTTCTGTTCTAACCAGTCATCTATACAATACATCACTGATATATATATTAGCCATCTAGAAACTGTGTTACTGGAGGCATCCCCTTGAGTGGTGATTGCCCCTAGCTAGCCGTGTCACTGAATGCATGGAAGGACCGTTCTGTAGTACCGCTGGTACAAGCAGTTTTGTGTAGCTACATGAAAAATGGAACCAAACATAAATTTAGAAAAAAAAAACTTAGGAAACATAGTAATGTAATAGACACTCCCTTATAAATACTGTTACATGCATTATCACAAGTAAAAATCAAATTGATGGGGCTCAACAATATAAAGATAATAACCCATAAAAAAAAAGAAAAACCAAGATATACATAGATGTGATCCAATGAACACTTGCATGCACGGACCTCTTACACTACTACAAAACAGTGCATATGTGACGAGACATCAGTGACGGGCCTTTCAGTAACGGTATTTATAACCATCATCAGTAACGGGCACACCAAGCCCGTCACTAGTGACCAACGTCAGTAACGGTCGCGTCCTCGCCCGTCATTGATGAGGTGTCACTGATGGTTCAATGTGAAAGATGGCGAAATTCAGAAAAGCAAACATCAACGGCAGGCTCAATATCTAGGCCCGCCACTGATGAGCCCCGGACACTTTTGAAGATTGAATAAATCATAACTAATTCATAAAAAATCAGAAAAATGTGATTTTTTTTGCTAAAGTCTTATTTTTTATTGCTTAACATGATGGAACAATAATATCATATGTCAACATTTGAAAAATGACTTATGTAGTATAATTTTTTAGTTTCCCATAGTTGAGTTTATGGTTTAAACCAAATGACCAAAGTTTTGACCATTTTCATGTCCTAATTCATGATAATGTATCCATTTTTTGCACATAGTTGTATATTGCCATGCCAAACAGTGTTGCCAAAGAAATGTACAAATGTTTGATTGAAAAAAGTATTCTTGGTTATATCTAAATGCAAAAGGTGAGGTGTTTTGTGAAACAACTACAATTAATATGGTTCAAATAACACCTATCCAATTTTCACATAAAGTAGACCATATTCAAAAATTTATAGGCCAATTATAAGTTATAAGTATTTTATACTAAGCAAGAAAATACAAAAAAAATCATGTTAGGGCCATCAGTGGCGGGTCTTTCAGCTAGGCCCGCCACTGATGCCTTTTCTAGGACCGGCCAACCATCTAAGGCCCGACCCAATCCTTCGGCTATAAAACCCCTAGGCTAACCCTAATCCCCACCCCTTCCCTAACTCTCTCCCACTGCCGCCGCCACCCTCATTTCTCTCTCTCGAACTCCCTCTCCCACTGCTCTCTCTTCCCCGTCTCTCTTCTGCTCGTCCCCACCGCGAGCCCCGACGCCGGCGCCGGCCAATCGCCCCCTCCACATGAGCCCATCCCTCTCCCCCACGAACTCTCCTCTCCCCCAAACTCTCTCCTCCTTCCTTATCTCTCCCCTAAACTCTCTCCTCCTTATCTGCATCAACCGTCGGCGTCATGGACGATGAGGAGGAGCTGTGCGCCCGTCCTCCCTGCCTCGCCGGTGAAGGACGCCTCTGGATCTGGCCGCGGGCGACTCCGGCCGACCCCTGGAGCAGCGGTGGAGCGTGGCGCCTGGAGGAGCAGAAGTCAGCCCCTACGCATACCAGATCTGAGCAGATCGGAAGCCACCGGCCTTCTCCCTCGTAAGTTTCTCTCCCCATCTTCACTCTCGGTTTTCTTCCACTCCCTCTCTCGCCGCTCTCTATCCTTTCCCTCTTTCAATCTCATGCAGTTAAGGTGGTAGCCGCCGCCGTGGCCGGCGACGAGGTGGGCGCCGCCATGGGGAGCCAACTCCCCGCCCCACCCCGCATCGGAGGAAGATGGCGCGGCCTGGTGCGTGCGGCGGCTCCAAATCCACCGGGATCTAGCGGTTTCGGTGAATCCATGGGACGATGTTATTTTTATTTTTAATTGTGTTTCTCTGTTGTGAATGCATGGGATGTAATATTTGATTGCTAATTGTGTTCTGTTGAGACTGCATGCAATGTAATTTTTGATTGCTAATTGTGTTCTGTTGTGCCCGCATGCAAGGTAATTTTTGGTTGCTAATTGTGTTCAGCTGTGACTGCATATGCGACGATTTTTAGTTTCTGCTGTATGCAATTGGGAAAAAAAATCATGGCTAGCATAATTATATGCTAGCCGTGAGATTTTTTTTAATAACGCTAAAAATTCATCAGTGTCGGTTCCTAAGGAATGACCGCCATTGATGTGTTGCCTGCCCGTTACTGATAGCCATTTTCGATGAGCGTTTTTGTAATAGTGTTAACAGGCGAGGGGCGATGGACCAGAAATTCAGTAGAGCTATATGTCAGAGAACCACTGCAATTTGCGAAGAACGACATGATCCATGATCAGTTTGGTCGCCATCCAGGAGTAATTAATACATAGAGGACCTAGCATTCCTTAGTGCACATGCACTTCAGCTTCCAAGTAGAGCACTTGCCACCCGTGAATCCCTCCGTGACGCACACATCAGGGCAGTGTGAGTGCATCATGCATAGCATCTCGAACTTGGCGCTCTCCGTCTCGCACTCCCTCGCCGCAGCTGGCGCCACCTCTGAAACTCAACAAATCGCACAAATGTTCTTCAGCAAATATTCAGTAATAAATCTAAATCAAAAGAGCACGAATTTAACAATTGATATGTGTAGAGAAACAGTCCTGACCTGAAAAATTGATATGTGTACACTTTGTTTCTGAATAACGAACAATACATCAAAAGAGATTCCTATAATAATCAAGTAGTGTGAAGTTCCTATAATACCCTTGCCTAATACTACTTCTCGATGCCGCTATAAGGTTGTGTGCATCGTTTTGATGCAGAGCCGGGGGTTTCAACCTCTTTTTCGAAAAAAATGTAAAATGTACCAAGCTTCTTAACACGACAACTTGGCAATCAAGCGAGCGCATGCTGCACTGGTGCAGGACAATTTCAGCCCTAGCACACTGGAGATGGATCAGACGAAGCCGGGATTGCTGATTGAATCCTTGGAATTCCAGTTGCTTGGTTGCCGTCTGGGAGGTCTGGACTCCGCCGATTTAAGATGTTGTTACGAGCTAGCGATTGCATCTGGGCTTCTTGCCGATTGAGATTTCCCATGAACTACAGAAGCGCTCAGTTTTCCGGGTGAAACCCCAAAGTTCTCGGACTGGGCGGCGGCGATACTTTGCCTCTTGGAGGCGCCGTCTGGGGATCGCTAGATCTGTAGATGAGTGGGTCATGATTGGTTGGTGGTTGATGTGCGTGCACGGAGAGGTGGATCTGCTTCGCGCGGTTGATGTCAGGCCTGGCAAGATCTATGCTTTGTTGATCCTTGTCGAAAGGATGGGTCGGTGGGAGACTGTGGCGACTGCACATGCGGTGGGCGCTGAATACTTGCTGGACCGACTGTGCCATCTATGGTGAAACCTCGGTTTGGATGTTGGATGGTGATGTGCTCTTACAGCATATGGTCCGATAATGACCACTGCATTCATCAAGCTTGTAGGTATAACGTGGTGGTTTTAGCTTTATTTATTCATTTTTTGTTTGAATAATTTAATAAAAAAAGGTGCGTGGATCATTTTTTAGCTTGGATCATTTTGATGTAAAGGAAAAGGTTACAACCTTCTTTTTTTTTTTTAGAAACACCTGTAACTTTATTAAATTTCATAGCCGTCACTTAAAAAAAAAAACAGAAACACACGATGGAGATTCCTTTGGACCGAGCAAACTGACGAAAGGCAGGCCTACGACCTGTGCTAGCCGGGCTGTAGCACGGGTCTAGGCCAAATAAAGAATGCAAGGTATTAGTTTTTAGCCCATATTTGTTTTGAGAAGGCCTAACCCGTCCAACCAGGCCTATCATAGCACCCTTAGCTCGTACAGCCCACACGATAAAAGCATTTTCAGCCGGACCCTAAACAGGATCCTATTCACTTTTTAGGGATGGAGCAAAAAAGACCTCTTCAACAGGTCCTACCAGTCCAGGGAGCTAGATTACCCCTCCACCCCCGTTCCCAGGGACCCTTGGGGTCCCTGTTCCAGCCACGTCACCTTCTCTCGATGCCCACCCCATCGGGTCTTCCTCCTTCCCGCGCCCACCTCGCCGGCGGTGAATCCTGCCACCACCTCCCCCTCACCGGCGGCGAATCCGGCCGCGCTCCTCTCGCCTAGCGCCGCCGCGCCTCAGGCTGCCGCTGCCCCGCCTGCAACTGCGCCAACCACCGCCGCCCCGCACATTTCTGCCGTGCCCCGAGCACCTCCGCGCTGCCTGCCTCTCCTCTTGCGCCCTTCCTCCGCCGCCCATCTCTCCTCCGCGGCCGCCGCCCACCTCTCCCCTGCGCCTCGTCGTCGGCCGCCTCGGTTCTTCCTCGCGGCCGCCCCACCATGGAGGTCCCCATGAGGCTCCTCCTTGTTCGTCGTTGTGGTCAGATCTGCGCCACCGTCCCCCCCACAACGGTCCTCTCCCTCTGTGCGCTTCCCCGTTGGTCGTCGTGGCCACCAGCCTGCCATGGCGTCGGTCGATCTGGCTTGCCCCCGTGCCCCTCCTCAGTTGTTGGGGAAGGAGATGAGAGGATAAAATTGACCCACTGACAAGTGCGTCCCATGTGTCGGTCTATAAGAGAAAATAAATACGGACTGAGATAGTAGGGCTACTGTTGAAGAGCAAAATGAAATAGGGGCTAAAATTTTTAGGAGGAAACCCCTAAAAAGGATTTAGGGGCCCTGTTTTAGGGGCTATTGCCGAAGATGCTCTAAGGCAGCCCAGGAGCCCAGCCATGCGTGCGAGTCGCCCCTGGAGCCCAGCAACTCGGTGCCTCGCTTGCTCGGTGTCTCCGTCTGATCGATATCCAACTCCTGTCTCCCGCGACTCATCGACCGCCGACACCCTGGTGGGGATAACAAACAAATCGGAAGCCGCCCCTGCCTACAAGCCCTAAAAAATGGGTTTTTTATTTCTGTGCCCCTCATCCCTTAGCTGTACTCAGGAATACCCAGGCCTCATAACGGTGCTTGCTTCTAGACTTGTTCGCTTTCTGCTTTCTCGCAAATGCCCTCATGGAGCACCTGCTAACGGTCAAGCCCCTTTGACCGTTTGCTTCCGATGGGTGGGCCGCGGGGAGTGCTGACAGGTGGGGTCGGAGCCGCGTTTCTGGCGTGTGGGGCTGCGAAGAGACAGTGAAAGCGGGCAGGTCTTAACGGGTTTGGTTACCTTACATGCGGGCCATGTCCGTGCGTCCTGACAGGTGGGGCGGTCATCGTTAATGACAGGTGGGCCGAGGAAAGGCGGATCGCTGGGGCCGTGCTAGAGGATGACAGGTGGGACGAGGCTTCAGATGACAGGCGGGGCCAGTGTCATCTTTCCTTACATGTGGAGCCTACTTGCTCTCCTTTACTCTCACCCAAATCCCGACCAGAACCCTAAATCGGCGGAGGACGGCGGCGACGCGGCGACTAGTAGGTGTGTAGAAACGAACGGGAGGCGGCGATGGCGAGCACTAACCCACCTCCATACCACAATGTCGATAGCTGCCGCCGATTCGAGGAGGAGATATTTTGCCGCGGGGAGCCTAATATCCAGCCCGTTGTGGCCGAGATAGTGATTTCCCGCACCTCCGGAATGGAAGAGAAGGCAGCGAGGCTGCGAGGTAAAGCCATCATTGCTACCATCCATACAGGATCAGCGCTCAATCCGCTGGCCACTTCGGCTGAAGAGGTCATGGCAGCTCTGAAGCAGCGCTGCAACTTCAAAAGGGGAGTGCGCATCACGGTATGTCCTGTGCCTGGCAACTTTCTGATTCGCTTTGATTCGAGTGATGATTGCACGGTGGCGGTGATGCAATCGATGCGCATCAGGTGCCCTGCCGGCGACATCTCGTTTCGCCCCTGGACCTCCATCTTCTGTGGAGAGGAATCAAAACTGCCTTTTAGCGGTGTTCTTAGCTTGGATGGACTGATGGAGGATGCGCAAGAGCTGGAATTTGTGAAGAATTTGATTAATCAGCTAGGAGGCGAGTTCGTGGCAATTCTGCATAGGACTGACCCGCGCTGTGTGAAACTCAGGGCATGGATGCGTGATCCTTGTGCCATCCCGAAGCGGTTGCTGATGAGAGTGCTTGCTTCGGCCACACAACCTGCTCCTCAATATGCTAATGAGCTCATTGTTGATTCAATTGCAGCGGGGGCAGAACCATAAACCAGACGTGCTGTGTCATTCGGGGTCATCGTTCACGTCCATGAAGTGGTCGATAAGTTTCATCTTCTTACTGATGGTTCGAACCATAACAACAGGGACTACTTTGATTCTTCTTCAGATGATGAAATTTATCTAGACTATGGTGGTTCTGGAATACCGCGAGGAGATCTCACTCGCCTCCATGAGTTCCCTTGTTTTGCTGACGCTGTAGATGGCTCAAGTCCTCCAAAAGGAGGGGTTAATCCATGTTGATGTTGTGTTCTGTTTAATCCATGTTGATTTTGATGTATGTTGTCTATGTATTAGTTTGTTGTTCGAAGACTACCTATTTGTACTGATCAAGAGCAGGTTGTTGCTCTTTATCTGAACCTGGGCATGTACTGTTATCGGCACTTATCAGTTCCTATGAATTTCTTTCGCAATTTAACTTCCTCCAAATTGATTTCTGACTGCACAAATGAATAGCGAATGAAAAGTTATGCAAGATTACCAAATTTCAATATGTTTTGAGAAGGTTGATTTTTGTTGACCAGGGAATTTATAGCGACATTTAGCAGTCCCAGCCCACCCAAATGGACAATTTTGGAGAAACCTTAGAAAGTGAACTTGCTCTGAATTGATTTCAGACTGCACAAATGGAATCCGAATGGAAATTTATGCAAGATGACCAAATTTCAACTTGTTTTGTAAAGGTTGACTTTAGTTGACCAAGAAAAATAGCCACATTTGGTTGTCCCAGCACACCAAAATGGCTGCAGTTCGAAGAACCCCAAGATTCGACCTTCTCCAAATTACTTTCTGATTGCACCAATAGAAAGTACATCAAAATTTAAGAACACTGGTGAAATTTCAAACCCATTTGAGAAAGTTGACTTCGCGTTGACCAGGATTTAAATCCACTCAAATCCATTCAATCTGCAAAAGTAAAGAGTTTTTTTGAACTTTTCTTCGAGGAGTGAAGTACTAACAATGTTTGTATACTTCCAATAGTTGTTCCACAACTTCAAATCATGTATGTCGTATCATTTTGGCCCAAACACAACAAATTTAATTGAATTTGAAATTCAAAAAAATATGAAAACACGCCAAATTGAAAATGCTTTTGCATACATGCGATACATACCAAATGTGCTTAGTGTGCCAAATTTTACAAGATTTGGACAAAGTTTTAAATCCAAATGTCAAAATGAGTTCATTTCTCCAACTTCTCCCTATGTGGTGCAATGTACATGAAGTACATTGTGAAATTTAGATAATGCTCTGATATTTTTTATGTGATGAAATATCACTAAACATTGACACTTGCAGAAATTATAATTTTCGGACAACTATTTCATATCATTAACATTTTTATACTTCTGAGTTAAGTAATGAAGTAACGAAGGTATAGAACATTTAATTTTCATTTCTGAAATGGTTTACTAATTTTTGAAAATCAAATTCACTAAAATTTGCTTGTTTTTCACATTTTTGATGTCAAACGTTGAAAGGGCAATTCGATTCCTAATGACTTTTGGTGTTAATGACAACATAATATGTGGACTAACCGTATGCTAAGTGTTTTTAGAAATTATATAGAATCAAGCAAAGCGGTTCGTTGCCCTCAATCCCACCGGTGAAGATTAGCTAAAACCTATTTTTGAACCAAAGGGTTCTGCCAGTTTTCTGTCCAGGGCGGCAGTACCGGTCTTTCTAGGCCGGTAGTACCGGTCGCGGTAGTACCGCCCGGTACCGCACCAGTGCTATGAGGCAGGAAAACGCTACTAATATATAGTGGCACTGGTACGGTACCGGTCCTGCACTACCGCTCCCGGTAGTACCGCTCTGTGCAGAAATTGCACATAACGGGCAGAAATCGGGGATCCCTATAAAAGAGGGTCTTCGTCCCCAACGGTTCTAAGCTCCATTCCTGCAAGCATTCTTCACCTCGAGAGCTTCAAATCTCGAGATCTCTGTCCTTAGTGCTTCCCCCTAGCTAATACTTTGAGGAAGGATTGAAAAGAGGTCGACGTAGGGTTTCACCAAATCAAAAGTTGATTCCCCTCATTTTTCTTGGTGGATTTTGTTACTCTTGGGATTTTGGGATCTCTAGTCGGAAGGTGTCTCTTCAAACACTCCAATCTTGTGAGGAGGTGCTTGAGGATTTGGGAAAGAGTTTTCAATTTAGTTGTGGATTTGTGCCTTTCTCCTTATTTGTAAATGTTCGGCGTTCGCCTTCAAGGAAGCTATCAGTGGAAGTCATCTCGTCTTTGTTGTGTTGTGAGAGCTCATCCCACCTTTGTGGTGTGGTGAGTTGGAGAATAGAATGAACCTTTGTGACGTGTTTAGTTTTGTGGTAGAGCACTCCTCCAGAGACGTACACCGATCCCAATAGGTGGAATTCCGGTGAAATTTTCGTCTTCCCGTATGGTATCATTCTTGCCCCTTACTTACTTGTTGTATTTTTTTGTCAATCTTTTGCTTCAGCTATTGCACTTCGTACTAAGGTTGCATTATCTTTAGTGAATTTAGTAAACTCTGGGACGAATGGTTCGTATCTTTCGAGAAAAAAAGAAGAAGTTAAATTCGTTAGTCGCCTGTTCACCCCCCTCTGGCCTCTTCGTGCGGGGATTCGGCAGTGGGCGTCGGCGTGGGGCATCACATCTTCCGGCCGGTGTGATTGGCGGGTGTCCTTGGCGGCGTGGTCCGCATCTGGCCTCGGCAGCGGCAGATCTGTGGGTTGCGGCGGTGTCGGGCAACGCGGCAGGTGGTGGCTGCGTGCGGCGCTGCGGATGGCATCGGCAAGTAAGCCTGGCGAACGGCGGGTGGCTGTGTCCGTGGAACTGCTGGTTTTGCGGCAGGTGGGGTTAGCCCTGAAGGTCCAGCTCTTTACCTTCTTCCCTGCTGTGTTTCCCGTGTGCTAATCAAGGTCTTTAATCTATTTTAGTAGCCACCTTGTATTGGTACCGAATCTGGTCAACTTAAATTGCATGGGCGTCCTGCTGCGGCCACAACGCTAGCACATGGCCGCGAAATCTAGCGCCTTGCAATTTATCTTCTCAGGTTGCCGTTCAGGTACTGACTACATGTTAATTTCGTTGAAACTTCTTCCACTGTTTCCTGATTCTCATGAAGATACCAATATTCAATTCAATATCAAATGTTAGACTTGAAGCTTCTAATCCTGAAACACGGCTGATTCTTTCGATCAATTACTATGTACTCCCTCCGATCCTAAATTGTTGTCGAAATATTACATGTATCTAGACATTTTTTTAAGAATAGATACATCCTTATTTAGGCAAATTTGAGTCAAGAATAGTACCTATATAAGCCTGTCAATTTCTTTATTCAGGATTAGAATCCTATGGATTAACTGAATTCTGAATTCAGATGTACATGTCTTCATCTGCACTATTGTCCACAGACTGCATGGGCACTAAAGAACAGAATTATTCGTTAGGTTCAGCACAAGTTTTATTGATTCAATTATTTCAGGATTAGAAGCTTCAAGTCTAAAATTGTCCAGTTGAGGAGGAGCTAGCTCCTGTGTGTTTAATTTTTTTGGAAATACCAGCCGGATGGTGCCTTTTTGAGGTATTTGCGTTGATACTAGTTGTCCAAATCTTTGCCTTTTGTAATTGCAACTATATGTCTCTTTAACTGTCTTATCTTGTGTGTATGAAAGAAACCTTGTCAGATTACATCACTCATTACTTTATTAGCATGTTAGTTAAGTTCCGAATGATATTAACTGAAGTATTTGTTTCTTTTATAGACCCCACATGTCAACCGTGATTACTGCATCATATCTCCTTGCCTGAAGAACCCCGAAAAAACTGATGAATATTTTGGTACTATACCATGTTCCCTGCAGTTTTTCCATAATGTATTTTGAGTGAGACCAAGATTTCTAAGCTTTATTTGCTTGGTGCAGTTTAGTATGAGGAGAGACTTGAGGATGCAATTAGTGAATTGAAATCTGGCGCTATGAAAGATATTGTGCCTTGCCGCTCTTGAATATTTTGTATCGTATCCTAGCTCTTGGATATGTGTTCTTGATGCTACCAAAATCATGTCTAAATTACTTTCTCGAAGACAGGGTAACGTTTGGACCTTTTATTTCTCTGATCCTCTCAATCTCTCTAAAGAACACACGATTTCATCCCAGTTCATTGGTAAAATGATCCCAATTCCCGTATAAGAATTTGATTTTGACTCTGGATTATTTCACTCTTGCATAATTGTTTGGCACAATGTAGCAATCAGTGCAAAGTAGACAATGGCATGATTTGGGATGTGTTTCTTTTTTTTTTACTGTAATTTCGGCTGTGTTTCCATTGCCCTCATAGGTAAAACTAATCTATGACAATACGAAATTGGCTTAGCAGAACATGTTCAGGAGGGAAGGGTTATTACTTTGGAGTTTGATTATTTCCACTTGGTGAATGCTTATGTCCCAAATTCTGGCCGTGGTTTGGTAGACTATTAAGAATTATCTTTCCTCTTATTATTTCTGTTGCTTCATTTTTACTATCTGTATCTATTTTTTTTTTACTATGCCCAACCTCCCCGGTACCCGACAAGGTACCTCCGGCTCGGTCGCCACCTTGCTGTGCCTGTACTTGCCGCCTGCCCCGCCGAATGCTTCCTGGATGAATCGATGGACTTTTGTTTTCTGTATGCTCGTATTTTTCCTTGTTTGTGATTAAAATTTGTTGATGCTATCACAACTGGCGTAGTTGATTGCATCAACCATGAGAAATATCATGTTGGATCAAGTTGGCTTGCACCTGTTCGATGGAATGCTCGTGAGAGTGTTTTTTTTCTGGGTATACTGCAGGTTTGTTCTTTACATCCTTCTCTGCAAGCTTGAAACTCTGACCAATGTTACAAGATTTTATTTTCTACAGAAGTATTTTATTGAAACACTGATCAGGTTGATCCAGCATTGGGCGTGGGCAGCACATTGGATTCGTTGGTAAGCGTCCTCTTAGACCGAGAACGTGCTCGGCCACCTCGTCCCCTTCACCAACAAGGTCCAGCTCTGTTCCTCTGTTTTTTATTTTTGTTATGTTCTGCCAGCATGTACTTTTAGGGCACTTGTTAACTGAGGAGAGTACCATTGCAGCTGATTTGCATGAATTATGTGTATGCAGGATTGTTCTCAGCACCATGTTGCCAAGGAAGGTGATGGATGGGTGGAAAATCGATACTCAACATCCTTGAAGGTACAGTTTTGAGCAAACTTCATTGCATTTTATTTTGGTGTCAATTTTTTAGATGGAAGCGCATGCAGAAAGTCACCGCGGGCTTATCACATTTAATTACTAGGAACTGAGCATTAGTGGTTTAAAACAAATGGACTATGTGCAGGGGCGGAGGCAGGAAAATGATATAGGGAGGGCCAGAATAAAAGGATGATTTATTAGGGAGGGCCAAAGCATAAGAATATGAAGCTCACATGATGAAATTGCAAAGAATATACAATGACTTAAGTAGAAATTCGAAATCATAGTCCTATGAGGGTTATGACACTAATTCTTCAGTTCAAATGCCTCTAGGTGACCCCCCTCTGTGCTATTTGATATATGCTGTGTGTTATGAAAACAAAAATTACATGCATCCATCTGAACTCTGGTTCTGAAGCTCGTCTATTGGTTTTTTTTTTTGCGGATAAAACTAGTCTATTGTTGTTGGGCCACTACTTGAAACAGTCCTTGGTCTGCCTGCCGTAGAGGCCTTATGGAAGAACAGAACTGTTGTGTTTTGCCTTCAAAATTGAGTTTCAGATTATACACTACTTTGTTCTTTGGTCTGACAAATAGATCAGAAGAAGAACTATCTAAAATGCCATCTTGAACCAGCTACACCAACTACTTTTTACCTTTGGAACTGGATGTCGATGGCTAGTCCTCACTTTTATTTAATTTTCCCTTGCTATATACCTAAGCATAGCGGCCCTGTTAATCTCCTATTGACATACTAGTGTCCCGCTTACATCTTGCTCACCAAAAATAGGTTCATACCTGGCCCCCTATATCATTTGATTGCAATCCCAGGATATGCTACAACATACTTTATTTGGCATATAGTAAAGTGAATTAATGCTCATTACTAATTTGAAATAATCTATTCCGTAGCATAAATTCATCTTATCTCAGTTCTGTACCCTTGCTTTCACCAGACACTACTGAACAGAGCAATCCTACAGCAGTCTTAAGGTCCAAGTGTTCTTTTATGTATTTTCAGAGGTATGCTGCTGAAAAATATATAGTATTAGGCACTTCACTGATTCTTCAAGTGAATATGATCAAGTTTAACTCAAACATTTACAGTCCTGCAAGTCAATAATTCATATATCAACCATCACCTCATTGTTAGGCTAGCCAGATCAGCTAAATCATTGTAACTTCTCAACTCTAGCATATGCTTCAGCACTAGTTCAATTCAGAACAAAACACTCGTGCATACATTAGCAGGTAGTGCTTTTATAGTTAATTTATTTTTGTTTCTGCAAAGGTTTTTATATAGCTTACCTAAACTTATCTAGGATGGTTTGACATAGCTTACTGTAGGACATGTTCCATGCCATAAACTTGACATCTACAAGCTTATTTTTGACAACAAATGAACCGGTATTTTAAGTCACTCTACTAAATTCCATATATGGCATTAATCTTTCATTTTTGCAAATTCTCATTGAAAGTTTGTGTACTGCAGTCAAAGGAGAATCAGCATAGAGCCGAAGATCTCTGCTACCTCATCTTCCATGATTTGAACAAAATCAGGCCTTTGCCCAATTCTCTGTAGAGTTCAGGCCCATGATAACCCACATGTGGCAAACTTGTTTTGAAGCTCTGGTTGTGCATCCTCTCCCTAGAAACTAAGTTAGCACATGTTTGTATAGCCGATTATTTATTTTTTTAGTCTCCTCGTACATGTAATGCATATTGCTTATGAATGTGTCCTTTGCATTGGCAGTTGTGCAACAAAACATATCCTCAACATGTTTGCAGCGCTTGAATGATTCATGGCTTGTTAGCTTTTGTAATTCACGCATGGAACAAATGACTTGCATATTGTGCATTATTTCCTCCCAAATTCATATTTTTCCTAATTCATGATTCGGGCGTGAGATCAATTTCCGCTCAAACAACGTCCGACTTGATCTAGTGTAATTACCGCATGCAACATAATTTCAGCACAATGAGGGTTACAGGTAAAACTCCCGATAAAGTAAAAAAAAAATCTGTATACAAGGGAGCCAGGTTCCAGCTACGTTATATTTTGATGACTCTCAGGGTGCATCGGAAGGTGGTCTTTGGTTACATCTTGAAGCTCATTCTGCGGCCAGTGATGCTACAGTGCTGCCCAATGCTCGTGAGACTGCAGTCTCTTTCTCCCCGCCTCTTCGGCAGGTTCCACCACGGGCATCAAATAACCCTAGAAAGAGGAAGGAGACAATAGCAGATTTGGGGGTGGTTAATGATGATGATGATTTTGTTCAAGGTCCTCCAAAACCACCGGCGAGTTCCTCCAAGCCTCCCAAAACTCCTGTTCAGAAGGTTAAGAAGTCCAAATCCTCAGTTGCTGGTCCCAAACCTTCCGAGGTAATTTTATGATGCAGTTTTTTTGTTGAACTATACTGCTTACATTTCTTTCAGGTTCATATATTCTATATTTTATTAGGTTCATGTATTCTAGTTTACTGGTCTTATTACATTGTCAAAGAAATAGCTTTGTTCTGTTGTTGTGTATAATTTTATTTGCTAACTTGGCCTCAATAATTTCCGATGATTTCTGTTGAAATATGCCGTGTTTGCTTGTTCGATGTTCAGATTTTATTTATAATGCCATATTGTTTTCTTTGTTTTATGTTACTTTACATGTACTTAGAGCAAGTTGTCTCATTCTGCTTTTGTAACATAAGTTCCTTGATCTTCTGTTTTTCTAAGGTCGTCCAAATTCCTTCTAATAGGAACTCTTACAAAACCTTAATAGAATGTGATGTTTGCAGGAAATGGAAATTAGAGAGCTGGATTTAAAGGCGAAGGTTGACGAGTTAGCAAGGAGCAACATGCTACTCAACATAAAGCATCAGCAACTACTTCTGAAGCTACTAGAAATGCTCTGCTAGAAGCTGAATCATTTGATTAATTAATCTCAAGTCAAAAGACTTGGAAGAGAAGAAGGGAGAGTTGGTATGATATTTCATAGTATCTTTTGTGGATCTAGAACACATATTCTGTCGTTGGTGACTATTTCCCCTTACACATAACAGAAATTATTGGAAGACAAAGTGCAAAGCTTGGAGAAAGTATGGTCATTGGTTGAAGAAGAATCTTTGAAAAATCCGAACCCTGGTACATTTCGTCATGCATATCAACCTTTTTATTCACTAATGGTATTTTCTTCATCTTTAGTTGCAGAAGTATAGGCAGCATAGGTTGATGAAGCTGTTAGGTTGCAGTATTTTATAACCTAACTGTCCCTTGTAATACGTGGCTACTTAAAAGTCAAAATGGCTCAACTGCCTAAACCAAGTAAGTGTTACTTAGGCTAGTGCGTTCTGAGGAAAGAATAAACAACACACCTAAAGCTACACATATACCAAGTTGAGGGCAACACACCTAATTATATTGCTGTGTTTCATCAAGGCAAAGTGTTCACTTTTTTTTTGACAGCAAAACACTCCTTTATTGATGAGTTGGGTATTGTATTTTTTTGCTGGTCTAGATTTTTTTTGCTGTGGATTGTACTTTATGAGGTGGTCAACGGCTACCTGTATACAAGGTTCATGGATCTGAACCCACGATACCTGAAGGATCGTGTTACACAATGGGCCAGTACCTTCTTCAGTGGCGGTGATTGGTTGTCCATTTGTGAAAACTAAATGGTTGAGAGAGTTTATCACTTCTAAACTATACATTTGATAACACCTTGGTATTTAGACAAAAAAACTGAACAAAGTCTAATCAACTTTATTTGGTAACACTTGTAGCTCCTAGCAGGATGTAGTGACAATGATAACTAGTTTGGTGGTTCTCTTGACTTCTTGAAGAGCTAATTAATCAATGTAGTAGTTTATATCTTTAAACAGCTAGTGTGAAATATGAAGTCATTAGTATAATTACACGTATTGTGAACATTCAGCAGTTTGCTTCAGTTAAAACATTGAATTCCTCGATTTGTCTTCAGCACATACAAGTTTTGTATACTGAATGCATGCTCACTGAATGTACACGCACATTTTTTTTTGCCATGGTACATGATCAACTGCCCTTTCGAAATTGTTTAAATTTACTTACCTTGATTTCTCCTTTTAGCCTCACAAGGTGTGCACTACGTACTCAAGGTTCAAAGCCAGGCAAAATTTTGCAAGAACCCAGTTCAGCTTCAGCAGCGACCCATGCGCCGCGGGAAGGCACACCTCAGCAGCCACCAAGGGGATTGTTAGACTTCAAGCTTGCCGGCAGGGTGTTCACGAGTGTGATGTGCATCTTCTTCCGTAGCACTCTGCATAGCTAGTCTCAAGATGCATATACCTCTTTGTTTTGTTTTGCTTTCTGAACTTCGTGAAGTACTCACAAGCCCACCATATTTTACCTTCTGTAATTCATTCACGTTTTCTTTTATACAGTAGGACAAACTTCCACGATATAAGATATATTTGATGTGATTTTAAGAATCTAGCTGTAATGTGTACAATCAGGTTGTATAATATTAATTATGTCGGGCAATAATTTACCAAGTTCGCCAGCCAGCTCGATTTTGTGCGCAGCAACGGCGGATCGTGGGACTTAGTCATGCGGCAACTGCATCTAACATAAATTTACGTCGCACAAATGAAATCTTATAGTTAGGCCTGCGTGGTGAGAATAGTATTCTGAAGCTGCACCTAACATAAAATTACGTTACATGCAAACGTAAAAAAAAACAAAATTCCAACCGTCAGAAACTGCATGGGACGTAAACTTATGTCGCATGCAAACAAACTAAAGCTCACCGCGCGGGGGGCGCGCTCGGTGCTAACTATAGTCTGAAACACCCAATGTAACTTTATTACGTCGCATGCAAGGAAACTGGGTGGGCGGATGCATCAGGCGTGCGGGGTGCAGAATAATATTCTGCCTGGGATTGCGGCCGGTGGCGATTGGCGAGCGGCTGCACTGGGATTGCGGCGCCCGGCAGCCAGCTGGACGAGCCTATGCGGCGGCGGCGGCTGGGGAAGGAGCAGTCAGCGGCGGCGCGTGAGAGCAGACGCGGGGCGTGGCGGCTGGATGGCCGCTTCCCAATCTCGCCTTCTCGCCGGCTACCAGGGTCTCCTGTTCCTGCTCCTCGTGAAAGTTTCACGAGTGCATTTCTGTCCCGTGAATCCTTCATCTTCCCTCTGTTCCACGTCATCCAGATCCAAGCGCAACAGCAATAGGGGAAAAGAGGGACACCGTAGATCGAAGCAGTACTGGATCGAAGGGGGCCGGAGCCTGAGACGCGCTCGAATACAGAGTTGGCGCGGCAGACAGCGTCAGACCGACGGCCGGTGCCTCGGACGCGGTCGGCCACGGTGGTCGCGCGGCAAGTCCGAGCGGCGGCCGGTGCCTCCGACGCGCTCGGCCACGGCGATCGCGCGGCAGTTTGGGGCCCTGGCTTGGGCGTAGCGGCCACGGCATCGAACAGACGGCCGACGGCACAGAGGCGCGAGGACACGGAGACGGTGCAGCGGCCGGCGACACAGACGCGTCGGACCAGCCCTCCGGCACGGCGGCACGTTTCAGCTTCATGGAGGCAACTCGCGAAATCATGGAGTCAATCAGCAGCCTTGACTCCGACGAGGAATCCGACAAACGAGGTCTGCAACATCCTATCGTCATGCAAATATACTTCACATTTTGTTCTTCCACTTCTTCCGCGACGTGTGCAGTAATTTCTTGAAAAAGGCACTGCAGTTCGATTAACATATTTGCTACCGGCTTTTGGTTTTGTAGGTTCCCATCTACTTGGTAGTGTCACTTGGATGCTATGGCCTTTTTGTGATTGGATTTGGGTTGATGTTCTTCCCGACCAGTCCTCAAGAAGCTACAGCAGGTAGCTGATGAAGTGCTAGCAAGAAAATATAATTTTTGTCTAAGCATTCTCATTGCCATTTTCTATATTTATGATTTAACCTCGGTGATGTCTAATTATTTTGTGATATTTTTCTTTGCCAACATTCCAACGAGATCATGATACACTTAATGATTTGTTAGTTAGAAATTGGAGTTCAGGCAAAGAAACTATAGTAGTCTGTCACAATAGTTTTAGTCTAATCTAATGAGTAATGACCCCTAATCAGAATGACTAAAGCTTGAGTAATGATCCTAAATCAGAATAACGGAGAAAGGTAAAAGTCCACTGCCCTTTGTTGTTGCTTGCTTGCTTGGGCTCTGTTAGCTATTTTTGTGCAAATTATTATGATGTCTGTGTATTTTCTTTCTGCATCTGAAAAAGTAATGGAAATGTTTGTAGATACTAACCTCTTTGTTCTTGACTTCTAGACTATTATATTTGAACAATCCTGTTGTTTTTAGTCTTATCATAATGTTTTAGTATTATTTGACAAAATAACGAGGCTTGTTCTTTAGAAAGTAAAAGACTCGGCCTTTTATTTAGGGTCATGGTTATTGGTTGTGAGAACTATCCTTGCATCTATGTTTTATCTTCCGCCAACAGGATCACAATTTTTCTCGGATGCTTTTATGATGGGTGATATTTATCTTTTCGTTCCATTAGAAATAGGATCGCTTTCCTGTTTGCAAGACGATCTGCATATATGACCTGTTATGAAATTTAGGCTATTGTGTACATGTATGTCTCATTTATTTATTTCCATACTGATAGTAGATTTCATGGATCTATTTGTAATCTCAAACTAAAAGCATTTGCCAATATTTTCCATAAACTCAAACAGCGCGTCAGAACTATGGTCTTATCTATTCATGGAACATGCATTCTTCCTACTTTCTAGCACAACTATTTCGAGAGCATGATGTGATTATTTAATTACCGCTGGTAATTACTCTACTTATTCGTGCAAACTAATTTCAGCTTGCTGTATACAAGATATGTAATCACACCAGTTTTTACTGAATACTACCAAGAATTGTGCTGTAGGATAGAGGCTGTACAGTTTGTGGTAAACAGCGGAAAGCTTTTCAGACCAGTCAGATTTCAGTGGCTGCAAAACGCGTTGTTCTAGCTAGAGAACAGCCTTCACGGCAGGTGATTTGGTGGGAATCTATGGTGATTATTGTGATGGTGATATGTATGTGCTAATAGTCTTGGTGTTGCAGGGCAACCAAGATCCATGGTCCTGTCCATGGGCATGAAGGGTGGAGCCGTGGAGGGCTGGAAGATATGCAAGAGAGGCGCCTGCAGCACTTTAGGGGCAAGGGCAGTAGATATACATATACACAACATGCCTGTTTTTGTTTTACTTGTTTTGTCAAATCCTTAGGGTATGTGTTAGAATAATCTTGTTGTATGGGTCCGTTTAGCACCGGTCAGTTCTGAGTTCGAGTAGTAGCACTAGCATGAGTGTAATTAGTTTTGCACATTAAGTCCCAGTCGTATTAGGATTAGGTGATTTTGGGTGTATATATAGATGCACCAAGGTCAGCTTTTGTAACGTGGGGATTTGAGATATTGAGAAGAAATGCCTCTGACCAAATAAATTCCCGATCGTGTGCGTCTTCGTGTGACTGATCTTTGGGCAAACCCAACAGTATGAATGTTCACTCACAGGCTCCCACTTCTTTATCAATTAGGTAATACCCCGCGCGTTGCTGCGGAATTGTTAAGACATATCTTTATAAACTAAGAATAAAACAAACAAAGTAAAACTGTGATTAGCTAAAAAGAGAACATTCTGCTAAGTGTCTAATGGATTGATATAGGCACACAAAAAATAGTCTTAGGTATGAGGAGTTTCGAGTACAATTAAAGTAATACTACATCAAATTAAAAAAATGGATTAGGAATTATGCATCAAGGTTACAATTAGACTTAGTTCAACCACGGAAGCCCTTTGTAGGCTTTGTTATTATCTCTAAAAAGACAGCTCCCGTGGAAAATCACAATCAATACCAAACAGTCACCAGATTTTGGAATTGCACTAACAATAAATAACCTTATTAACATTGGAACTGCATATTACAGTAGAATGGAATAACGTTAATAATAACAGTAACCTATGTATTATAACGGAGCTAACTAAAACATGTTTTGGCTATGAAGCATGAAAGCTCTTACAACATCAAACTGCATTGAACAACTATATTTTGGAGAAGCATCTCCAAACAAAAGATAATAGGTTACCTTTGCCAGCACAAACATGATCACAATCAGCGACTATAAATTTTAATTGCGTGTGGACTCACTACCAAGTGTTCACTGTATAGGAAACTGATGGTGTGTGGAGAAATTATAAGATGAGAACATTAAACCGACGTACTTGCAAGCAAGAACTTATTATCGAAAGTATTGGCCTCCCTTCAAAGCACTGAACTCACAAATGTGTGTAAGAGAAGGTAGATAAGAAAGAACATGGCACTATTCCAATTCCTGAAGCAAACAAATAAAAAAAATTATATAGATGAAAAGTCGCATCGCAAATGGTGATGACGATAACTTAATTATCATACCAGCTTCTCGGCTTCTCCAAATGGGCAAAATACAGCAGGCAGCAAAAGTTGGTTTTAAATACAAAATCAAGATCAGTTATTCGGACAATTAACAATAACCTATCAAACTATTAACAGAGAAAAAGTTGCTTTCGTATATATCATACGCTCGGCAAAGGAAGACCGTCAATGGCTTTGAAATTTCAGCTCTAATATAGCTATGAGAAAGATAAAGCTTGTATATATTACATGCTGGAAGCAAATTGCATACTAATAGATGTAGAAAGGGCGCAGTAAAAAAATTAGATCAATGTAATGGGGTATCAATGATTACATTGCAGAAGCATCATACCAGCAAACTGATATTATAGTGGGAAAGCTTAATTGGTAAAGTAAACAGACTATGTCTGCCCCCCGAAATTCAGGCTAAGTGATAAAGGTACACTGATTAAACTTCTTGTTTGTCTTTTCGACGAACAATTGGTAGGCATCATGCCATTAGGCATCAGCTTCATAGATTAAGAAAGAACTCCTGTACCTTCATTCATTCCTCCTCCTTTTGATCATAAAGATAATAAATTAGGTACTTCATCAATAATCTTCCATTCCCTGATGTGTGATGGAGGATTTGGGATGCCAGCCGGCGGCGCAGTTATGGTTTTCAAGCAAAGTACGGGATACTTGGGCAGGGGGCTCCATTTCTTCGCCCTCTGCTGGCACCGCACACCGGCCACTCCCAGCATGGCGGCGCGCAGGCTGCACTCCGCTCATCCGCGGCGAAGACCTCCATGCGCTCCTTCTCTTCCTGGTCGACGACCGCGGTGCCGATTGGTTCGTAGCCTGGTCGCGAATCGTACGGCGAATTCTGGACGGAAACCATAAAATCTGAATGCCGATCTACATCGGTAACCATGCCCTAAAGCTCGAATAGTTGGGCAACGACCAAGAAAGAAGAAGATGAGCCGAGATGGGCACTTGGGCTAGCGGCAACTACTGAAATTGCTGGAGATATAGGAGGAGGAAGAAGAGGAAGCAGAGGAGGCTGACGATTTGTATTGAATGGTAGCGGGCAGTGGAAGTGGAAGATGAAGGGGAACGGACAGAAAGTTTGTTCTTCCATATCAGGGCCAAGCTCGAGGCAGATCAAGGCAAAGGGAAGCACGGGGCACATGGAGTCATCGATCGAATTTTTTCCTCCGGCTGCACAGGTCCCTGGAGACTGCTGATGGGCTGGGAACATGGCCTAGGTGCCTGCTGTGGCCTGTGGGTAGAACGCGACACGACCGGCGCACGGTTCGCTGGCGGCGCAACACGGGAACGTAATGTTGGATTTGCCCAAAGATCAATCACATGAAGACGCACACGCACAAACGATCACACAATTATTTGGCCAAGGGAGCGTATCGTGTCCTCTATTTTTCTCTTTATTTCTTTCTCAAATATCTCACGCTCAAATCCCACGTTACAAACTCTATGACCAGGTGTGTGTATATATACACAACCCCGCTGCCTAAAGGCTAGACCTACTCGGACTGGAATTCTAATCAACAACTCAAACTAGGAAACCAACACCGTAACACACTACGGATCCTACCTTGACTCAACTACACAAGATTAGTCCTAACAATCTCCCCCTAATCTTGAAGTTGTTGTCTTCCGCGCTCCTCCTGCTTTTGGCTCTCTCTTCAGCTTCACGACTCGTCGACTCAACTCAACGCATGATCCGGACTACCAGCCCACGCGGACACATCTCGCGTGCTACGTGCAGATTAGACACGCCATTAATCTCACGCAGGAACTCAACTAAACTGGTCATGGTCCCACTACACGCCAAGCTTGATCTTCTCGTCGAGACACGCAGATGACCACATGCCACCTTGTCTGCACGCACGTCGATCTTTGCTCCGATGACACACCATATCGGACAACCTTCGACCGTGACGCACCTCCACTGCAACAGAGCCCCACACAGACGAGCACTTGGACACAACCATGACTCACGGACGCTGACGCTCAAACACATAACTCCTCAACGAGCTTGCCAACGACAGTTTGTCCTGATGCGGAGTACTTTCCGCCAATCAGTACTATGATCTCCCGTCACTAGAAGATCGGCCCACCACAACGACAACTCGATCCAATCCGCCGCACGTTGCTCCGTCAAGGAGCCGCCGATTGCCTTCTCCGATTGGACACCACTCCCTCGCCAATCACCCACTCTAATCCACGGACGCCGCTCCGTCGCCGTTGCCTGCCCTGAGGCGCTAGCACATCGTCTCCCTGGGGCAAGCGCGTCTTCAAATCTTGACCTCGCTCTGATACCAAATGTTGGATTTTCCCAAAGATCAATCACATGAAGACGCACGCACAAACGATCACACAATTATTTGGCCAAGGGCGCATATCGTGTCCTCTATTTTTCTCTTTATTTCTTTCTCAAATATCTCACGCTCAAATCCCACGTTACAAACTCTATGACCAGGTGTGTGTATATACACAACCCCGCTGCCTAAAGGCTAGACCTACTCGGACTGGAGCTCTAATCAACAACTCAAACTAGGAAACCAACACCGTAACACACTACGGATCCTACCTTGACTCAACTACACAAGATTAGTCCTAACACGTAACGCGGGAACAGAGCGGTGAATAGAAGATGGGGAAAATGCTGACGTGGACGATGATGTGGATAGGCTGCATGTGCAGCTTGCTAAATTTATTGCATTTAGTGGGTTTCAACTTTATAGAGTTATAAGATAGCAGAGGAAGTTCTTCATGCATCGCCTGAGTTAGCCGTTGAGGTAACAGTTATCTTATGCACTTCAAAAACTGTTTCTATTAATAATCCCCCATGTCATTTCGAAGATGTTTTTATTGCTTTCTTGCTAAGTTGGTTGAACCACAGTATTCCTACTCAGCTACGGCATCACTCATAATATGTTTATTGTGCTTTTGAGTCTGAAAATGTCAAAATATAAGATCTTTCAGAGGTTGTTAAAGAAATTAGCTGTTATGGCTTGTTAGGTTGTAATGTATTTTGCTTATGAATGTGTCCTCTGTATTGGCAAAAGTGCAACAACACATATCCTCAAAATGTTTGTAGTGCCTGAATGATGCAATTTTTGTATGTTACCTTTTGTAATTCACGCATGGAACAGATGACTTGCATAGGAAACATATAATTAGTGCTTTATTTTTGATATAGATACAACAGAAAGCACAAGTACGTACTGCTTCAGAATGAAGACAGACCAGTAGAAGAAAGGAGAAGGAGACTGGAAGTGGATCGTCGCTGCTGGTGGGTTACATATAAATGAAGAGATGGGGCCAAGATATACTCTAATTAAGTAGACCAGACAGATGGTAGTAGTACGTAGTCTCTTTATTTAACAGTTTCAATCTCTCTGTCCATGTTGATCTGATTATTATGAATAAATGAAGCAAGTGCGCAGTACTACAAAATGGTCTATATGCAACGGCACATCAGTTACGGGTCCGGCGTGACCGTTACTGATGAACAGAACGGGCTCTGCCCGTCCCTGCCCAGCCATACATCAGTGGCGGTCGCGCGAGGCGACCGCTACTGATGAACAATCATAGCTCGCGAGTTACATCAGTGGCGGTCGGTTAAGAAGCGACCGCCACTGATAAACCATTCATCAGTAACGGTCGTCCTAGCGCGACCGTTACTGATGTGCCCACGATTATCAGTAACGGTCGTCCAAACCCCGACCGACACTGATAATCGTTGCGGTTTAATTACACTTGGCAGAGCCGCAGCTGGTCGCACCGCGCGTTGTAACGGACCAGCTGTGGCCCCTTCACTTCCGGCGACGGCGAGGTGCTGCCCGGCGGCGCCATGGCCGCCGGCGAGCCCCCTAGGTAGCCCCTCCTCTCTCCCCCTTCCTCCTCTCTCCCCCCCGCGCCGGCGGCGCCGCCTCCATGGCCGGCGGGCGGCCATGGCCGCCGAGCTCCATTTTTGGAGCTCCGGCAGCCGGCGAGCTCCGATTCTCGACCTCAAAGCTTCCCTCTCCCTCCCGATCTCTCTCGCCGGCCTCCAATTTCTCTCCAAAGTTTCCCAATTTCAAATATTTGAGCTCCGCGGCCGCCGGCCAAAATGCGGTCTCCTCGTCGTCGCCCGGAACTTCCCTCTCGCTTGCGAGCTCTCTCTCCCTCCCGATCTTTCTCGTCGGCCTCCAATTTCTCTCTGAATGTCTCTAATTTCAAATTTTTAGTTAGCTCCGGTTAATTAACACCTTAATCCCCTTGTCAATGATTAGGCTAACTATTTTGTTTTGTTTGTTTTTTTGTGTATTGTGTTGTAGATCGAAGGACCGTTCTTGGATGTACGCCAAGGAAAGAATCAATGCTCGATGGATAACCGAATGGACGGTCTTTTTTGGAGTCACGAAAGGTGATATGGAACGAAAAGGACTTTTGATGATGCGTTGTCCATGTCGCAAATGTGGAAACACATGCATGATGAAGCCTGAAGATGTTCAGATGCAAGTGCTGGCATTGGGTTTTGTGGAAGGTTATTCTCGCTGGACTTGTCACGGGGAGGATGCGGTTGATGTTGGTAGCGGTAGCGAAGATGATGATGTCCTGTGGTATGATCTGGCGAATGATTCCGAGGAAGAAACAAGGGTCGATGAGGAGGCTAATGTGGAACGTGAAGGAGCTCCACGTGGCAAGATTGCCGAAATGCTAGATGACCCGTACCTACGGGACCAGCTGGAGGACCCCGAAGATGAGGCAGAGTCTGCTCAGTTCAAAAAATTGTTGGAGGACGCAAACACACCCTTGTATGATGGAGCTGGCGAAGAAAACAACATGCTCGAATTGACGCTTGAACTTTTGAGGCTGAAGGCAGCATCATGCTGGTCAGACAAGGGCTTCACGAACTTGTTGAGTTACCTTGCTTCGGTTTTTCCACAGCCAAACAAGTTGCCCAAGAGCACATACGAAGCGAAGAATATTACATGCCCGCTCGGATTAGATTGCGTGAAACATCATTCATGTCCAAACGACTGCATGGTATACATTGGAGAGTACGAGAACCATGAGAGCTGCCACGTATGCGGTGCATCGAGATACAAGAAGAAAAACGCCAGAGCTAGCGAAGACGATGGGGAAGAAGTGATGAAGGGCAGGCCGACAAAGACTGTCTGGTATCTTACGGCAGGTGGCTGAGTTGAGCGTTGGATGCAGAACGTTAAGGATGCGAGGTATCTCGTCTATCACGATCCGGCGCAGGCTGCATTCGATCCTGACGGGCACTACCGTGTGGAGGAAGCTGGGGTCCTAAGACACCCTGCCGATGGGACTCAGTAGAGGAACTTCGACACGGCATTTCCAGATTTCGGGGCAGAGCCCAGAAACCTGAGGCTCGGTCTTAGCACTGACGGGATAAATCCTTTTGGAAACATGAACAAAAAGCACAGCACATGGCCTGTGATCTTGTTTGTCTACAACCTTCCTCCATAGTTAATCATGAAGAGAAAGTACATCCACATGTGCATGTTCATACATGGTCCAAAGCAGCCGGGAGCTGACCTAAATCTGCAGCTAGTGAAGGATGAGCTGAAGCAGCTTTGGAACCCTGGCAGAGTGGTTTGGGACGCAAATAGGAGGGAGTACTTCACGAGGAGAGCATCGCTTCTGACCTGCGTGCATGACTACCCCGCGAATGGAAATACTTCATGCCAGGTGACACATGGGTACAGGGCCTGTACAAAGTGCGGGGAAAACACGACATCGGAGAAGTTGCCCGCTTCATCCAAAATTGTTTACATGGGCCACCGAAAGTGGTTGGATGCTAAAGACCCTTGGAGAGATGACAAGGAAAGGTTCGATGGGAAGACGGAGCACGGGACAGCGCCGAAGGAGAAGTCTGGTATGCAAATCCTCGAAATTGTGAATGATCTTGAGGTTGTCCTTGGAAAGATTGCTGCGAAGAAATATAAGGAACCTAAAGGCGTCGTGTGGAAAAGGAGGTCCGTATTCTGGGACCTGGAGTACTTGGCACATTTAGAATGCCACCACAGCATAGATGTCATGCACGTGGAGAAAAATGTATGCGACAGCGTGCTGGGGTTGCTGATGAACATTCCAGAGAAGACGAAAGATGGACCCAATGCACGGAAGTACCTGGAACTCATGTCTATCAGGAAAGAGTTGTGGGGCAAAGATCAAGTGTCGGCAGCCGACAAGAATGGTTTCGTGACGGTGACCACACGATGTTGTCTTGCATGTTACAACCTGTACAAAGACGAGTTGCATAGGATGTGCCAGTGCCTGTAGGTCATTAAAGTTCCATCAAACTACTCATCGAGCATCAAGCATCTAGTTGACATGAAGAGTCACAAGCTATCCGGCACGAAGTCTCACGACAACCATGTCATACTCACTCAGTTACTTCAAGTCGCAATCAGAGGTATCATGGAGCCGCATGTAAGGGAGACAATCATGAAGCTTTCTGACTTCTTTGGCAGCATCTCGCAGAAGTCAATCACCATTAAACGATGCCAGATACTGAAGGATAGTATGATACAGATTCTGTGCGAGCTCGAGATGTTCTTCCCTCCATCATTCTTCGATATCATGGTCCATCTAATGATCCACATATGTGATGAGATCTTGTCCCTAGGGCCCTCGTTCCTGCATAACATGTATGGCCCTGAACGATACAACGGGGTTCTGAAGCAGTACGTTCGTAACAGATCGCGTCCAGAAGGTAGCATCGTGGAAGGCTTTAGGGCAGAAAAGTGCATCGAGTTCTGCACAGATTAGTTGGCCGATCAGAAATCAATAGGTGTTCCCGAATCACGGCACAAGGGCAAGCTCGATGGCAAAGGTGGCCTTGGACATACATACCTTAATGTCTATGGAAGAGGAAGAGAAGCTGACTTTGAAAGAGCACATTTGGTTGTGTTGCAAACTGTCGATTGCTGCCGGCCTTATTAGGAAATGCACATGGAGCAACTGCGAAATGAAAACCCTAAAAGAGGAGATGTCTGGATCCACTGGGAGCACAATAAAACATTCGCAGCGTGGCTGAAGAATTATTGGTATGGCAAGGAGACGACCAATGTATTAGAAGAGACGGTTGCATGTTTGTCCCGGGAACCTGCTTACCACGTCTTTACTTGGCAATCATATGCGATCAACGGCTATAACTTTTACACTGTGTCTCAGGACCGTAAAAGCACGTATCAAAATAGTGGTATAGTCATGACTTCTGAGACTGCGACCGACGACAACAGCAAAACCAAAGCGTTTTTCCGCGTTATTGATGAGATCTGGGAATTGGAGTACTCGATCACAAAGATCCCAATGTTCCGTGTAAGATGGACCAAAGGTGACAAAGAAGAAAGTCACAGGTTCACGACGATGGTGCTACCTCCTGAGATCCCTCGTGAACAAGTTGACGTGAGAAAAATCCCGGCAAGAGAGGAACCATGGATCTTTGCTAAACAATGCAAGCAGGTTTTCTACATAGACAACCTGGCAAATAAAGGCCGCGTCGTAGTAAGAAGAGGGAAAAGAAGCATTGTTGGAGTAGACGGAGTTACTTCATAAGAAGACTATGAAGGTTTCCATGATCCGATGACCACCGCAGATGACGAAGAAGTGGAACGCACGATATTAACGAGGAAAAGGAGAGGGAAAAGAAGAAGTGATGGGAGCGAGAGCGAGAAAATACCACAAAAACCCTACCTCAGAAGCAGTTCTGCGAGGAGTCAAGTTATGACTTACCGAAGGAAGGAGAAACACTAGTAGTCACATTGTAAAAATGTATTCGTACTGAATCTTAATGCAAACTTTGTACTAAGTGAAATTATGTGTGATACATGTTGTGTATGCATGTGATGAATTTTTTTAATTTAATTTAGCACAAATACTAGAGAAATGCATGAATTTATTCATCAATACATGAATTTCATGATGTTCAAATACTAGAGAAATGTGTGATCGATGTACTTTTGTGTATGCATGTTAGTACATGGCTTTGTCACTCCCAAAAATTCAAATTTAGCAAAAAAAAACACTTATCAAGGATGGTCACTTATCAGTAACGGTCGCATGGTTACTCGCCCGTTACTGATGTGTGCATATACTCATCAGTTACTGATGTTCTGTTGGGCATTACTCACTTGAGCACATCAGTAGCAGTCGCGTTGTAACCCGACCGTTACTAATGAGTGACGGAACATCAGTAACGGTCGACACCCTTATCCGCCCGTTACTGATGATACTTGGGTATATAAAGGAACACTTAGAAATTTTTTAGGGTTATTCCGCCCGCGCGTCCTCAGAACACCGAGCGACCAGCAGTGGGCTAACCCTAGCTTGGGGGAAGCCCTGGCCGATTTTTTCGCCGCCGCCGCTGTCGACCCTGAACCTGCCGCCCCGTGTCAAGCGCCGCCCCCCCGTCGTCCTCGCCTCGTCCTCGCCGTCGACCCCTAGCCTGCCGCCCCGCGTCGAGCGCCCGAGCCCGACGCGCCCGAGGCCGACGCCCTCCGGCCGCCTCTTCCCCGCCACCCCGCCGCCGTCGACCCTAAGCCCTAGCCCGCGTCCTCGTCCCTGAGCCAGCGCGCCGCCGCCTCCTCTGCCTCCGACGCCCGAGCCCGACTCGCCCGCCGCCGAGCCCCGACGAGCGCCCCGGCCCCGAGCCCGACGCCCTCCGGCCGCCTGCTCTTCCCCGCTGTCCTCCCAGCTCGACGAGTGCCTCTGAGCCCGCCGCCGCCTCCTCTGCCTCCGATGACCGGTTCAATTTCTTGCCGCCTCCTCTGCCAAATTAGGGTTAGGGTTAACTGAATTAGTGTTAACTGAATTAGGGTTAGGGTTAACCCTAAATTGCTGTTGTTAGGATTAGCAAATTAGTTGCTGTTAATTTAGCAAATTATTTGCTGTTAATAGCAAATTAGGGTTAGCAAATTAGTTGTTGTTTATATGTTGTCATATATTAGATGATTATTAGATGATGTTGTATATACATGCTAGCAAATTAGATGATTGTTAGGGTTAGGATTAGCAAATTAGGTGTTTTATATGATATATACATGCTGTTGGTTAGGTGTTAGGGCTTAACTGAATATTTCTTGCTTATCAAATTAGGTGTTTTATATGATATATACATGCTGTTGATATATACATGCTGTTGGTTAGCAAATTAGTTGCTGTTAATTGGTTCGGTTGCTATATAAGTTGCGATATACATGCTGGGATATACATGCTGTTTACTTATGTGAATTATGAGCCCGACCATCATGTCGGGTCATTGGAGAAGGGGTCGGCCATCGTGCCGAGGGGATACATATGCGGGTGGGATTTTTATGCAGGTTTCGAGCTCCTAGTAGAGAAAATTTGCTAATTTTTTAGCATAGGTCATGCCGAAATTTTCGGCCGATATATATTTGATGGTTTTGATGGCATAGGTACGAAATGGGCAAGAGTGGCCAGAAACCAGTTCTTGATCGGGAGGAGGTAGATCGTGTCGATGAAGAGTCTTCATCGTGGCTAACGGGTGGGTAACTGATGAGGCCGAATGGGAAAAGTTCAAGAAGGAATCGTCTGACCCTGCCTTCATTGAGAAGAGTGAACGCATGAGGGCGTTGCGCGCGAGGAATCCCTTGAACCACAGGCTAGGGAGTGCAGGGAAAGAGGCGAAGAAGAAGGTCTGGTGCAAACAAGACCGAATTCTCGAGGTGGCAGGCAGGGTGCCTCCAGTGCATGACATGCTGGAGGACCAACGTGCTAGAGAATATGCACGTCAGCACATGACACCCGAGGAGTGGGTGGGCATTGAGCCAATGCAGCCACCTGTTAAAAATTTTACGGTAAGGGTTCGCGTGCATTTAGTTGTTTTCGGCGTTAATTATGACACTCCTGATCCATATAGACTCACGTCCTGTCTTATATGATAACAGGAAAATGCCCACAAATGGGAGGAGAGCAAGAGGTCAGAAACCTCCGACAACTTCGTGCAGAGCAAGAGATGGGAGTCGGCTGTGACCGCCGGCTTGCAAAAGGCGGAGCACACGGGCCGTTACTGATGATATATACATCAGTAACGTTCGGATAGGAGCGACCGCCACTGATATATACATCAGTGGCGATCGCGGCGACCATTACTGACGATGGTACATCAGTAACTGTCGCAGCGACCGTTATTGATGATGGGTATCATCAGTAACACGAAGTTAGTAACGGCGGCCCCGACTGCTACTGATGTTGTTTTTCGACCGTTACTGATAAGCCTTTCTGTAATAGTGGCGCGACGTCTCATAGCTTGAACCTGTGTAATTATGAATACAAAACGAGTACTCCAGTAGTCTCAAGATTCATATACCTCTTTGTCTTTTTTTCTGAGCTACCTGAAGTACTCACAAGCCCACCACATTTACAAGCATGGTGGTATACTCTTACGTCAGGCAATGATTAGCCGGTCAGCTCCATATGTGCAGCAACTGCATGTAACATAAACTTTTGCATGCAACGAAAACTGCACAGGGGGCGGACGCTGGAAGCAAATTATGCCGCCGGTACGCAACGGAATTTCCTTACGTCACATGCAAAGGCCTTGATAGATGTCTCCAGTGTACCGATTAACGATCGGAGCACTTCCACGGAGACTTGTACCATCGGCGGCGGTGGCGGAGTCGGCGAGCGTGGCGTTGGCGTTGGCGACAGCGGTGGCGGTGACGCACGGCGCAATGGCGAGGCCGTAGGAGCTGCTGGAGGCGCCGGCGGTGGAGGAGGCGGTGGCGGTGGTGCAGGTTGCGGGGCCGGTTAACGTACCACCGGCGGAGGAGACATGGCCTTCCTTTTATGGCCGCCTCGCTTGATGCCAGACGTTGGCGGAGGCGGAGTCAGCGTCGGAGTTCGACGCCGTGGTGGAGACCGGCGGCGTCCACGACCACGGCGGCTAGTGCAGCGCCGCCTACTACGGACTTTATCTTTGTCAGATGAAGTCAAGAATGCCGTCCGACGGTACGGACTCTCTCCGTCGAGCTCCCTATTCTCCGCTTCAATGGAGGAGCACTGGAAGGAGTCCCCAGACCACCGCGCATGATGGATCTTTGGTATCAGGGAAGATGGCTAGATGGAAAGCCAGAATGATGGCATGGAATATATAGGCTCAAAGCTCTTTCGAGAGACATCCGCTCGCCTCCTCAAGTCAAGCTCCCTATTAATTAAGGAAAATCGAAAGCCAGAGGGCGCGCGGGAACACATCAGTTTCCCATGCAAGTCCCTGCAATGCAACTGCCCACGCACGCCGGTTTCCCATGCAAGGCCGCCGCGCACACATCCGCAAGTCAAACCGCTCCGGCGTAGAGTCCCCGAGCATTCATGCAAACCGCTTTCAAAGCCCACCACCCAACACTCATCACCGGAAACTACTCCCCTTCCCCTTACCATCACTATTTAACCCGGCGCCATGGAACTACTTCTTTCTGTTCTTCTCCTACTTCTACACATCTTCACCTCTCTCCACTTCTTCTGTGCGGTTAACTGACGGGCAATGGCGTTCCAAGGCCGCACCTTCAACCCGCCGCCCCTCACGGAGGAGCGGTTGTTCCCACCGGGTGTGCTTGTGGAGTGTACGCTTCAGGTGTGGGCAATGTCGCACAGCAAGAGCCCGATGGCGTTGGTAGGGACTTCCTCCACACCAGTTTCTTACACCGAGAGGCCGTAGGCCCTCCAATGTACCGCGTGGAGCAGCTCCGAGAGGATGGCGTCGACACGGCCATCCTAGTGCACCTCACCGACAGCCACGACGCCGAGTACCTCCTTGGCCGCACGTACTGGTGTGGATGCGAGTTTATCGCGATCACGCTGTACAACGTGTACACCAACACGATGAACACGTTCCCCCATGCGGCCAGATGCACGGCCTCCCGTACGTCGTGCCGGAGGTGGCGCCTGTGGAGGAAGCCAGCGGCCCGGAGTGATCGGCCGCGTCGTTTTATATGAATGCCGTTAATTGTAAAGTTTTATATGAATGCCGTTAATTGTTAGAATTTGCACTGCATGTTCTATGATGATGAACCGCTTTATTGAACTGCCTGTGATGTGATCGCTTCCATAATTGTGGTTGTAAATTTTATTTCTCTGCAAAACGAACAAGTGTAGCCTCGGGTAGAATTTGCTTTCTTCGATTAGGCTATGTAGACGCCGCTTCCCTTCGCAAGTATCGCCGGCGAGCCCATGGAGGCATATCTGGCGGCCCCGTTGCCAGGGCGAGCATGGAGGCGTATTTGGCGAGGGCGGCGGCGTATTTGGGAAAGGGATGAGAGAGATAGGCTTCCCTTCACAAGTCTTGTCGGCGAGCCCACGGAGGGGTATCTGGCGGCGCCGTTGCCAGGGCGAGCACGGAGGCGTATTTGGCGGTGGCAGCGGCGTATTTGGGAAAGGGATGAGAGAGATAAGTGACGGACCCACCTGTCACTTTTTTCGTCGCCCCACATGTAAGTTAAGTCGACCGACCCCACCTGTCAGGACGTGGCCTGCATGTAAGGTAACCAGACCCGTTAAGACCTGCCCGCTTGCACTGTCTCCTCGCAGCCCCACACGCCAGAAACGCAGCTCCGGGCCCACCTGTCAGGACTCCCCGCAGCCCACCCGTCAGAACCAAACGGTCAAAGGGGCTTGACCGTTAGCAGGTGCTCCGTGAGGGCATTTGCGAGGAATCGCGAAACGAACAAGTGTAGCAGCGAGCACTATTTCTGGCCTGGGGTATAACTGAGTACAGCTAAATAAAGAGGGGCACAGAAATAAAAAAACCCAAAAAAAAATCCCTAGCCCACAGCGATCGACATCCGGCAACCGGTGGGTGGCGGCTCAGCACGCGACGGTACACATGCAGGCAGACGCCGATCACCGATTCCCTGTTTCGGTTTGTGTTTCTCAAAACAAAACAAAAAGATCTTGCCTTTGAACATTGAATGATTTATGATCACCAAGTTGTTGTGTGAGGCCTAACTAGATTATATTTTGGTTGTAATTTGCTAGGTTTAATTTAGATGGAGAGATTCTATCCAAAATTAAAAATTAGATGACTAGTGAAAGCAGGGCAGAGCAGAAAAGAGCATTGAACTTAATATGAACGATATGAATTGAGGTAGCTACAATTTAGTGTAGTGGATTAGGCAATTAAATGCTTCCCAAAATGGTATTCATCGATCTAAGAATAATACGTTTTTAGTGTTCTTATAGACTAAGTTTTATTTATTTAGATACGATTTGCTTGGGACCGTTGATTACGTGTTTTTACCATCGTACAAATTTATTGTCGTCTAGCAAAAATTTTAGTTTTTTTGGACAAAGCAAAAAAAAAATAGTGTGTTATACATTAGCCCCTCCTTTATTTTGTCGTGGGTCCGCCAGGCGAAACGCCTGGAACAAATGTATTGGGCTGCTGGTGCTGCCTTGTCGTTATTGAGCCAGGCCGAGTCTAACTCTATTACCTCCGTTCCGAATTGTACGACGTTCCGGCAGAGAACTAGGGTTTTCGGTTTCGTCAAAGAACTGAGTCAACTGACCAAAGAAAGCCCTATCTACTCGTAATGCAAGAATTTTTTACAACAATACCTTATCTACTTTTGCAAATTAAGCAGCTAATTGCCGAAACTTTGCGTCTGTGGAGGAATGTCAGAACTAACAAAGATGCAGTCAGGCTGCATTTGCTTCAGTGGGCGACTAATCTTTCCTGGAGCGTCTAGTATTTGGTTTGTTTTCTTTGTCGCTTGTTGTTTTTGCTCCTGACTAGATACGGAGCTTGTTGGACATCTGCCTCTCGTCAGCAATGGAATATATAAGGTAACAATTCTTATCCAAAAAAATGAAACAGAGGATAATAGTTGTAGAGTAAGTGAAGTAGGCTTGGTTCAGAAACTGTGTAGGAGCCATATGCTTTCAGAACACGGGTACTGCAAACGGGATCTGTGGAAAACGAATTTGAATGCATGGCCGATGCATATAATAGTCCCTCAAATAAGTGACGTGGATTTGTATAGACACATATAAATTTTATTATGTGTTCCCCATTTTAAAAACATGGAAGTATTTACGAGCAGAGACACCCTGTATATATAACAATTTTTTCTCATCATTTTTATAGAGTGGACACTTAAAGAAGGGTAAAACCGAAACAAGACATGTTTTAACATTTGAATATCAGTGAAAACGACTGTTAAAAGAAGAATATTGGCTTGATAAAAAAATCATAAGTAGTTATGAAGCCAGAGTAGCAAGGCACATGTCATGAGAAAATTCATGCGGAAAAAAACAAATCACGCACACCATCTCTATTCTCATTGTTAAATTCAAAATCTAACATTTTGTAAATTGGATTAATGATATGGATATACTTGTGTCCGTCCAGAGCGTGCAACTAGAAACGGTGATAGATTCTCCAGAAATTGCTTCTTGCCATCACAATGCAAAAGGCACAGTGCCCCTAACTGCAAATTGCTATGCCTAGGTCGTGAAACGTAGACACAATGGCAATCCACCAGTCCATCACCTGTCATTTCTGCAATCGATTCAGCCAGAGAATTCTTGCGACCACTTCATATTGTCGATCGATCAACTGTATGTCACTCCCCTATAAATATCACAACCTCTTCGAAAACAAGTACTCGTTCAGGCGTTCAGCTATCTTAAAAAACTACCCTTCTAATTTGAAGATTTTTCATATAGACTCCTTTCCTCAATTGATTTTCTGTTTCTTTTCCACACAACTTTTGAAAAACCACATAGCTCGTGAAGCATGAAGGCAGTTGCAGTTCTAGTCTGCATCCTATTGGTGACTACATCCTCAGCTGCTGCTGCTTCTCCGGCCAGGAAGTTGGCCGGAGATGATGGACAGCAGACAGGCGAAACGCTGGCGATGAAGGTGGTGGTCGTTGTTGACGGGAGGCCATCTGATGGCTATGGTAACCGTGTCTGCAATAGAAGCAACTTCCCCTGCCCGCAGGGGTTGGAAATGGAAAAGCCTTGATTTTAATCGGAAATATGAAATATTTGCATCGTCGAAATATTTATATTTTTATAAATAAGAGACTGATGCATGGAGTACTCCAGAAAAGATAATCTATTTTCGTTATTATAGGCTACACTGCTGCCGGTATAATCAGTATAATCCTAAAGCAGAAGTATAATTAGCAGTTTGTATATGCCAAAAAACTATGAATAATATATATGTACGCTTTGTATGTTATTTGTGTGTCCGGTAAATTAATGTATCGAAGAAGATATATAATTAAAATTAAGCAAACTAGTTGTAAATCTTTCACTGTTTGCACGTGACCCATTCAGACAATTGCCTTTTGATGCGCACGCCTTCATTTTTCGTTTCATAAACTTGCCTACGTATCGGAAGCCTCTTTTAAAATTTAAGCATAACTTGATTCAAAGAAAAAGTAAGCATAACCTTATTCATTTGTGATAATAATAATAATAAGATGTAATTTAAGATTGCTCTATAACTGCACTACGTACGGCAGAACACGCCATCGGTGGCGGTTCAAAACCAGCATTAGTGGTGGTCAAACTCCAGTGATTACTCATCACTGTTTGGGGTATCCGTCTAATGGAATAATCAGTATAATCGCAAAGCAGAAGTATAAACGCCTTCATTTTTCGTTTCATAAACTTGCCTACGTATCGGAAGCCTCTTTTAAAATTTAAGCATGACTTGATTTAAAGAAAAATTAAGCATAACCTTGTATTCAGTTTTGATAGTAATAATAAGAGGTAATTGTATGATTGCTCCATAAATTAACTTGGCTGCTCTTCGTACAGCACCATTGGTGGCGGTTCAAAACCAGCATTAGTGACGGTCAAACGGGCATTGTAGGGTTGTTTTCAGTGGCGGTTTCTTCCAAGACGCCACTGAAGGGCATGCACAGAAGGCCATTCCGTAGTAGTGCTGGTACAAGCTGTTTTGCGTAGCTACATGAAAAATAGAATCAAACACAAATTTAGAAAAAAAATCTTGCGAAAAATAGAAATGTAATTGACACTATTATAAATTCTATTAAATGCATTAAACACAAGTAGAAATCAAATTGATCGGGCTCAACAATATAAAGATAATAACCCATAAAAAAGGAAAAACCAAGATATAAATAAACGTGATCCAATGAACACTTGCATGGACCACATATCAGTTTCATGCACGGACCACATATATCGGTTTCATGCACGGACCACATATCGCTTAACTGGTGAGGCGTGATGGACCAGAAATTCAGTAGAGCTATATGTCAAAGAACTATTGCGATTTGCGAAGAACGACCTGATCCATGATCAGTTTGGTCGCCATCCAGGAGTAATACATAGAGGATCTAGCATTCCTTAGTGCACATGCACTTCCGCTTCCAAGTAGAGCACTTGCCACCAGTGAATCCCTCCGTGACGCACACATCAGGGCAGTGTGAGTGCATTATGCATAGCCCCTCGAACTTGGTGCTCTCCGTCTCGCACTCCCTCGCCGCAGTTGGCGCCACCTCTGAAACGTACTCAACAAATCGCACAAATGTTCTTCAGCAAATATTCAGTAATGAATGTAAATCAAAAGAGCATGCATTTAACAATTAGACAAACAGTCCTGATCTGAACAATTGATATGTGTACACTTTGTTTCTGAATAACGAAACAGTGTACATAAGAGCATATGCATATCTATCCGCTACTACTATCATTGCTACTCTACTAGTGAATCTCTTCTTCCGCCCGCACGCACACACACACAGCTAGCAGCAGCAACTACAGCACGAGCACACCAAGGACCTGGACAGTGGACAACCAACGGAGCATACACACAGCAGCAACTACAGCACGAGCACACCAAGGACCTGGATACAACCAACGGAGCATACTTCTTCAACTACAGGACGTCTCACCAGCATCGTGTGATGCGTAGAAAACGCTCAGGAGAAAATACGCGTCCTAGCTGTCTTGCCACGTCGGGCTCAACAGTGGGTCTCACCTTTTAGGACGGAGAGAATTAGGACAGAAATCTTAAATGGGGTCGTAAGTGGTACAAGTTTTGCTAAATAGGGTCATTGGTGGCACAAGTTTTATTAAATGGGGTAAAAAAAGAAAAATCCAATAAATGGGGTCAGAGCTGTCAAAATAATGGAACTTAGGGGTTAAAAATGGAATTCGCTCTTAAAATGTACAATACATGGAAACTAAATTCTAAAAGTTCGAGGAACTGGACATAAATAAGTTTTTAACCTGCAGATTCTACATATGTAGTAAATTAGTAATACTCGAAATATACAAGTGAAACTAGCTATTTGTCCATGCACATGCATGCAAGATTTGATGCCTACCTCAGGAACTCTTCAATTAATCCATAGGAATTTTGCAGGCAGTTTAAACTTTTAGGCTTTTTACAGAAAACATTTAAATTTCAACCGGAGATCGAAAAAATACCACAAACTAGAGAGACCCTGATTAGCTCCGTCTCTCTTGTCGTGGTGTCATAAACAAACAAACAAACAAACAAACAAAGCATAATTTAATATGTGTACATGCTTACATGTTGCTCTGGAACACGAACTAAGTGTACTTACCGGTGGCCACAACGAGCAGGAGGAAGAGGACAACGGTAGGGAAGAACTTGCGTGATGACTCCATTTTTAATATTTCGGGAGATTTGGAATTGTAAACTTCTATATGGATGTCAAAATATGGATGACAAATTCGAATGCTTGTAACAATAAGCTTAAGATTATATACCCACAAAGGCGACGGCATGCATAATTCAGTACCACAAGCACATCACGGGTCTATATATGGAAAAACTAATTTTAGGCTTGTTATATGCACGTATGTGCATGCTCAATGGCACAAAGTATGCCAACCACAAGAAAATGCGTAATTTAGTTCTAGAAGAGTGACTCAAATCTACACATGAAACTAACTAATATTAGCAGTGGTAAACCTGGAGCTACAACGTGTCGTACTATTGCTAAGTGTTTTCTAACATAAATATGTATTTTTCTGTAGAAATTTTAGTCGGCCGGTCTAACTAAGAGGTTGCTTGTTCTATCCAATGCAGTATGTGTCTAGGATAGAAAGAATGTACTATAAAAATACCAAAGTGTTCTTTTAAGTGGCTTTGAGATCCATAAATTATTTTTTAGGGAGGGGGCATATCGAAGGAAACCTCATACATATCATGTAGATTAGTGCATCTACAAAAGTAGCATTATTTGTTAATCCATTTAAATTCAACAAATACCCATGAAAAATGATATTCCAGAGGCAAAGATAGATAACTGATTTAAGTTATGTACATCACTTGCCTATTAAGTAAATTAAAAACCATCCCTATAAGCTTATATTTATCGGCAGTCATTTTGTGACAATAGTAACTGCTAATAAAGGTGAATAATGCAATTGAGCTAATTTTCTGATGGTACAAAAGTCACAAATAAGCTATATGTATATAAGCTTGTTTTGGCCTAAAGGGATTCTATATGAAATAACATACAAAAATTTTAAAAAAAATGCATGGGGCTACCAATGAGTACAATAATAAAGTTCCATACTTTCAAAAAAAAAAAGTTCCATCGTCACCCCAAGTTGCACAGTACTATAACCAAATTTGCATCCCAATACATAGGCAATTATAGCAAATAGGAACTCTTTTGTTTCCATATGTTTAGCGGAAGCAAAAATGAATATGGAACCCAAAAAATAAATATGGAAGAAGACATTGTCGGAAACAAATACATAGAGGATACGGTATGGACACGGATACGCAAGTGAAGTTTGTCGGAAACAAAAAAGTCAAAGGGGTGTCGGGGGAGTGGGTGGACACACCATGGAAGAACACAAGCATTTTTCGCTCTGGTGAATAGGCGTGCACTTGTCAGCCGTTAGTGCAGCGGCACTGTGGATGATGAGGGTAGTGAAATTATGGGGGCATGAAGGATGTGGGGGTATTGTAAGGGGTCACAAAGAGGATTCAGCGGAGGTATACATATATGGCAAGTTCTACTGTAATAGGGAAGGGCAATATAGACATTTCACATCCGTAATTGCCTCGGTGGCGAACGCGTGATGATGGAAGCGTGCGGTTCAGTGCCGCTGTCTGGCATCGTGGCGACGTACGTGATGGCAAACCCGGCAAGGTCAATGCTTTGATCTCTGTCCTAAAGATGTGTCGGCGAAATATGGCGGTGGCTGATTTTGGAGCGCCCGCATGTCGTGCGTGTGTCGAGGATTTGCTGGACCGGTCGTGTCCTGGTGCGGCCTCTGAATTTAGGTGTTGTGAATTGGTGTCCAATCAGGACACGCCGATCATTTTTTTATTTCGTAAAGGGGATGAAGGTCGATTGTGCTTTCATCATCTTTATCGGAAAAAAAAATCTATACCGATCAGCGTCTGCACTCTCCCACTACACAATTTGTCACAAAGAGAGCGTCCTCGGCTCACTCGCGTCGCTGGAGAAAATGCTGGGAGGAAGCGATGTTGCGGCTTTTGTGTGATCTGAAGTACTCTTCACCGGATCCTCGCGAAGAATAGAAGGACAACTGCCGCAAAACCAACACTTGCCCGGCCACCGGGCCGGCCGTCATGGTTTGCTCATTGCGCCAACACTTGTTCACTTGGTTTTCTCCAATATAGATTTAATTGATTTTATATAAGGAGTTGGGAGAAAAATGTGTATAGTCCGATGTTCGTCCAAAGAGTAATTAAACCTGACTTCGGTTTAGGCAATGGGCACGAGCCACATAAGAATTTACACTGCTCCGGCCTGATTAATGTTCCATGCATTATATTACTACAACAGCAAATCAAATCAAATATATCGATCATCATCAGCAATAAAAAGATATACAAAACCACAGCAAAATTGATCCAGTGAACACTTGCGGATCATACATGTTTCTGTTTATTTGAATAAAGAAAAGTTTTCCTTCATTTTAACTGAAGAATAAAGTGATGAAACTTCATACGTCTGACAGAGATAAATAATCCAGAGACCAAGCAAAAATAACAACTCTAGCTAAGGGTATAGCTAGTCGGCACGCATCATCCACACATGATATCATAATATAAAATCTAGCATGGCTTGGTGCACATGCACTTCCTGACGAAGCTGGAGCACCTGCCACCCGTGAATCCCTCCGTGAGGCACACATTGGCGCAGTTCGTTTGCACCATGCATAGCCCTTTGAACCGGACGCTGGCCGCCTCGCACTCCCGCTTCGCCTCCGTTGGCGCCACCTCTGAACACAAAACCAGCAATTGCCAACATACATTGTATTTTTATTATGGGAAAACATACATTGTATTGTTCTTGAATGAATGAACAATCAACTATATATACATCAACAAGACCCTAAGGATCGATCTATACTGACCTGTGGCGACAACGAGCAGTAAGAGAACGAAGACGGCCGGGAAGAACTTCCGTGATGGGTCCATTATTACTATTTGTGTGTGCTTAATTAGTTGTTAACTGTACGAGCACACTTTTCTGAATGACAAACTAGGACTCCTTTGGGACGTGCTTAACATTATGTATATATATACGTGTCGCGGCACCGGCATGCATGGTGGTTGTGTAATTCAGCACCACAAGAACATCTCAAGACTAAAAATGGATGGAACAAGCTACTGATTAATAGGACAACGCTAGCTACCGCCATGCGAAGAATTACATAATTCATCAGTGCATGCACCACATGAGCCAGCGTACGTCGCGGCGCTATATATGTAACTACCTAATATTAGCGGCGCATCAGGAGGAGATGCAATGTGTCGTGCTATTACTAATTTGTTCTGTAGAATCACAATTAATCATAAAAATACTTTTACTCGGCAATACTGTTGGGATCCGAGCTGGGCTGACGGGCTTCTTGAGTTTGTTATTGTGTTTCTTTCCTTGTCATTTCAAGGTGAAATTTACTACCGTTGATTTCTCTAGAGTAGTGTACTGAAACAATGCTCGTAATTCAACAATCCCTTTTTTAATCTTGTGGAGCTATCGATTAGTATTAGAAATCAAGTTCAATCCTGTAATAAGATATGATAGCCCTCGCAAAAATAAAATCCTCTAAATCAGAAAATGTGTTTCAAAACAAGCTTTTGACTAGATATATTTGTTTTGTAATTAACTAGGGCTTTCCCTGTGTGCATCAATCGATGCAGGCAGGGGGCTATCTTCCTTTTCAAAATAAAACTAGGGCTTGCCCGACTTAATTGGGAATATTACTGGTATTAGAACAGATTAAAAATCACATTGAATATACAAATATTGTCTATTTCCATTGCATGGAATGCGGGTCATAGTGCGGTACAATACATATATATACATGCAATAGAGCAGCAACATCATAGTCCAAGATACCACACACTGTTCAAGTCTTACAAGTTACAATACCAGTTACATCACACACATTTGACAATATGTATTTATAGATCATGCATGAAATTGCCAACTTAACAGCAGTTCATTCATGGAGATCTATCCATTATTCGGTTGTTGCCCATGCATATGGCCCTTGCTCATTAATTTTTTATCGTTATGGATATGGCTTGTTGATGCGGTTGTTGTTGATCCTACGGAACGTTTCCGGGGATATATCATGGTTGGACGTGATAGTGGTGTGCACGGTTCCAGTTTCAACATTTGCGATTTCAGCATTGCTGCCTAAACCTCCCACGTTGGTGGCGCCAGATACCACCTGTCCAGTACTAAAGGATAGTTTGCGTTCTTCCTTCAGCCCTTTGCGAGAGAGTGCCTCTTCATTCTTGTACGCACCACCCTCCACCACGGTGTAGGAAAACATTATTACAAAGACAATTAGCATGAGAATGGTCTGTCTCTTCGCCATTGTTTCTGCTGAAAAAAAATGAGACAGTACGTTTTGGAAGAATTATATGATATGCACAGACCTATAGCTAAAAATCAACACATACTATATATATAAGCTGCAAGAACATCGAGAGCAGAAATCAAAGTAGTCATGGTAGAAGATCATGAGAACTGATAGAACTCCAAGAGATGAGTGTATACGTGTGTGCACAAATGTAAATGATTATTTTGGTATAATAAAGAAAGGTGAGTATAAGAGTATAGTTGTTTCTAAATCAGCCATAATTTGGAGATAGTTTTATGTGCTTTCTAAAATTATATCTTGAATTATTTTCTTGTTCTGGCCTGACGGTGAAATTCTAGACCACATATTAAAGGGAAGTGATGGTCCTATAGATCTATGGAAATAAATTTTGAGAATGTTGGTTCACAGTAATTTTTCACAAGTTGGATTCTGTTGTCTATTTTATATGCTCCCAACAAAATAGAACAACAATTTCCATAGAGTGACAACTATTTCACCTATGATGCTAACCTATGGTATTCATTAGATCACCATGAATGTTGTGAGACAAAAATAATTAAGTATACATAAACAAATTTCAAATAGATTCCTCTCCACCACTAATTCCCAAATTGGTGCATGGTGCCTTTTATGCAAGAATATCCTAAACAGAACTCTTAGTATCCATGAGCGTACACATATATAAATGCTTTGTTTCCAATCAAGGAACGATATCCTCTACTTTGTTAGTAAATAGTTTTGCAGTGTCATGACAATATATTACTTTCCAAGTCAAAGTAAATATGTAAAACCTACTAAACCTTGAAATATAAGTAACTTTGCTACACTGCTAATAATTAAACAACACAAGCTTATATATCAATCAAACATGGGAAGACTATTGACAACCTTACATATGCCAAGCACCTCCTTGTTGATGTTGTAATGTGTGGATCTGTTAACAGATGTATATATAGGAGAAAGACTCAAGGGTATAACTTGACAATAAAGATAATCATCTGTTTTATAGGATAGTGGATGTCAGGCACGCGCACTTTGGCCAAATCATTTCCGACACTTTCCGACGTGCGAAGCTGAAGTGGAACACATAATTTGCCGCCAATATAACAAATAAACCATGGAGTGGCGCACTTACCGAATAACACCACATCGAATTGTTGGAATTATCGGAAGAAATATTTATTTTCCATGTATTTTATGAGTTTGCACTTTCTTGTAGATCCTTCTATTTAAAATTTTATCTTTTGTTACCCCAAACTATATATGTATGGTTAATATTAATTAACTCTTTCTTCCAAGGATCGAGGACCAATATGATTACCATGGTTTTATTAATTTGCTGTTACTCAAAATAATTGTTATTTAAATGTCCTCTTTTCACTCTCCTCGGAAATCAGTTGTTTATATACATATCCACTGAAAATGATATAAATATCATGATATTCTAACATTATTTACAATTATATATTCTTATCCTCAGCCTAACCGTTTTCCTTTTGACTTTAGTTAATTAGCATAACACCATGATTTTTTAGCTACTCCCATCCGTTCCAAAATACTTTTCGTTTAGAATTTTGTGTTGGTCAAACTTTTTTTGTGTTTCACTATCAAAATGGTTCCAATGACGGTGGTCATAGACCCCCACTGGAAAGCACCAGTGGCGGGTACTGCGCCCACCACTACTGTACTCCACGCACTTTTCGAATGGTGCCGGAGGGATTTACAGTGGCGGTCTAGAGGTCTTCGGTGACGGATAGTTTACCCGCCATTGGTGATCTCGGTGTAGCAGTGGAGGGTATTTTACCCGCCACCGGTGCTAAAACCTCCAGTGGCGCAGAGTTGGTGGCGGGCGTGATCACCGCCACCAACCATATTTTTTGACCGCCACTGGAGGAGTTTTCTGGAGTAGTGACATCAAAATGATGATACTAAATCTATACGGATCAATGTACATGGATAATGCATAATTACTTTTGTTTAAAGCAACATATTCAAAAAAACAATGGTAAAATAATACACCGCATTGGAAACCATGTCAATGTCCTAAATGGTAGCTTGTATTTTGAAACAGAAAGTGTATCATGGATGATGAGCGTAGAGCACAAACTATATATGTATATGAAGTATCATTTGCCTAATTGGTTTGGACGAAGGTACATCACTAGCTCTGCTAAGGTAGCCATTAATTAGTTGCCATGATGCCATCTATAAAGGTCGTCATAGCTGATGAGACAAAATGATGTCTCCAATAACGCTATCCTCAGCCTAAAAACATCTCTTGAGTATATCAATTGGCGTTTTGGTTCCTCTAGCTAGATAGACCTTATCATTTACTGTTAGTTGGAACTTAGTACTCATCCTATATATGTGACAAAATATTACTGATCTTTTATTGCAAGACAAATGTTGGTGTGCATGTGATTTTCACAAACCTAGAGAGCTAACTAGATAGCCACCGCTTGCTGCAACGAAAAGTAATTATTTCTTATGTGAAATATTCCTCCTGGAGGATGATCAACCGCTGTCTCTAATCCACTCAAAATGATCACACCATGATATACTAGCATATGGTTACGGCCGGCAAGAATCATGGTGCCAAATCACGCCAACATCCTCAGCATGATCATTTGCTCCACAAATCCTTTTCTTGTAGTTATCCTCTCGACTTTGAATTAGAAAGAACAAAAGAAGTTTGGCAAACTAAGAATTACTTAATAGCATTTGTTTAATTTATTTATTGGTGTCTTGAACAAAAGTAGACTTACTCTCCACGTCATTTAGAGTCAATGACAAATAACGCATACAATAGGTTGTGTAGTCTTTAGACTTACTATAAATAATTTGTTAGCATTAACCGTGAACCTTAGTTGATTATTGTCTTAAGAGTCCGACTCTTCACGAAGAATCAGCTCTTTTCGCACTCCTATTTCTCTTCCTTCTACATCAGCAAAAAAAATTTAAATCGTTTAAGACTCCCCTTTGAGGATGCCCTGATATCAATGACACAATTTCCAAACAGGCGCATGCATGCACACGTATATGTCGCGGGCTGTGAATTCCTGCTCTTTTCGTTCAAAAGAAGTTCATTCTTCGTTCTGAAGCGTAACTTTGAGCTAATATTCAATTTACCAGGGTTTCATTATATCTTCTTTTATTAATAATATTATATTTAGATTGTTTCATGCTTAATCTATTATACGTCTACTAAATAAATTTACTATAAATTATATATTAAATGTCAAATAATTATATCATTATGCACACGGGCAAGTAAATAAGTTTATGGCACTATTACGAATTGCCTCATAGCACACAGTTGATGGATCAAAATCCTCTTTCACAAAAACAAACTGGCAGTTGTCACCACCTTCTCATCGCTAATGTGGGTACCACATTGTCAGCACCTCTGAGTTTTCTCATCCTGAGTATTTCCTCCGTCCAACAAAAGATGTCTCAACTTTGATAAACTTAAAACATCTTTTGTTGGACGGAGAGAGTAGCAACATTCAGAAACGTGTGCAATGTGAGCACCACATCACACACGGCTGATCTTGAGGCTTCAGCCTACGAGTATCAATGGTTTCAGAGGCCAAGGAGTGCTCCTTCATTATTTAGGAGCTTTGTAAAATTGTTCGTCTTACATTTGTATTTTAGCCTGTACGGGGGCATATATACCAGCGAATGAAAAGACCCCTCTAATGAGCACACGTCTGAGTGAAGGAAATAAACATAAAGAGCCTACATGACATGAACAGTTGTATCCCTTTTGAATTAACCAAAGTTTTCAGAAAATATGACAAGACATCGGATCAAATCAAACGAAATTGGCAAACAGGCCGACGCGATTCAAATATGATTTGGCAAAACATTGGGCCTACCTGCTAGGCCCGGCCCAGCCCAAGGTCTACTAAAAATATTAATGCTACCCTGTGGAGTCTGGGTGGCCATGGAGAAGTCCGCAAGGCTAGAACAGGACCCACGCCGCCGTGTCCTCCCGGAGGAGATCCTCGCCGGCGGCGGACCGCCCACCACCCCAATAACCCTCCTCTTCTTCCCCGTCACCTCCACCATCCTCTCCAGCTTCGAGTACGGGCGGAACCGAATACCAACCCACCCTCGCCTTTGATTGACCATTGGAAATCTACCGGCGAGTGGCGCCTCGTACTCTACCGGAACCAGAAAGGTCTGATGCTCACATTGGTCTTGAATTTCTGATACCAGGCCTTTCTTGGGATGAATTACTTCGAAGGTGGGGACTATTGATTGCTAGATTGTTAAATCTGACATCTAAATATGTACCCGGTTACACTCATTCACATTCTACTTACAGTTGCAGGTCCAGCTTTCAGGCTCCACTGCAGCTACAACTATGAACTCGATGAGATGTTCCCTGAATTGACTCGCTGCTGTGCAGTTCCTCCCTACGAGATTTCGTTGTTGAGTTCAATTTTTCAATCTTCTTTTTTTAGATGAAAGGCAGTTGCCCAGTTCCATTTGAACGAAACAGAATTCAGTTAGGCTCCATTACAGGCCATAATCAGGCATCAACCGCTATAAGAAGCGCAAACGAACGAAAACGGTCTAAAAGCAACTGAACGAGGTATCAAAACTGGGGATATAGCACACCTGGTATGTCACAAAGATTTCCCATCTTTTTGACAGTTTCTTTACATACACAGATTGTCATATACAGACTCTTCTTTTTCCACAGTATTCTGCACCGATAAGGCGATAACTATTGTTTGGTCGTTCTGATCTAGCCATCAGTCTCCACTGAATCAAGTACCCAATCTTGTGCGATGCAAAGTGGCACTCGAAGGGCCTCTAACTCCCATATGGTTTTTGCTCGTTCATGCTCGTCATTTTTGTTTTTTGGAAGAGTGAATGAACACACAGAAAGCTAGCTCTTTGTAATTTGCAGTAAAAATAAAGGAGATGGAGTAAGAAATTAGATTGATTGCAAAAAAATCTCTGCCATGCGCACTGGTGCTAGCACACCAGCATACGGCATTCATGGATTACACACGGCACCAACATGCCGACAACCATTGCAGCAGAGCTGCTGGATTTGGTACAGTTTCAAAGAACTAGGCTAGATACTTCCTCTCAACTTGGGATATCGCAGTGTGGTCACTTGGGGGATTCTCTTACTCTGTGTCTGGCTCCCATGAACTAACCATAGAATTGGAAATTAAAATAGAAATAGGGTTGTTTGTCTGCCAAAAGAATTAGAACCATCAATTCCATCTCCAATTCCAAGGATGGGAAAATAACTAGATCAATTGTTTACTCCCACCAAATAATCAGATGCTTTCAGTGGAAGCCCCAAGCTTGTGAGAGGCCCACTGTACACTAGGGCATGTCAAAATGCACAAAGTTGCTCCTTTTAGGACTGGATTATCTCGGAAAAAATACTCCCTCCGATCCATAATAAGTATTGCTGATTTAGTACAAAGTTCCAAATGCCAAACTTCAATAAGCTGGCACAAACACATCCAGTTGATCACGCCAGGCATTTCCGAGCCCTAATAAGCCAGGATCACAGCGAGACTCAGGCTGGCACAAACACATCCTGCTTCCCTCCTTCACATCTGTTCCATCAACCACCCCCTTTTACATCTATATGTCCTTTGCCATCGGCGATGTGGTCTCCTCTGTGGTGGGAATCAGAGGCGTGTGCCTCTTAGATCACCGTCCTCATCTAAGTATGAATCTAATCTACATTGTCGGTGTGGTCTCCTATTTCTGTAATATGATGATGAGGTATTCTCGTGGATCCGCTCCACCTGCGCCCCGCCGACCGCCGGCGAATTTTTTTCAACCTGGTGGCAGGTGTTTGTCTATGCAGTCCTCCCCTTCCCCTGCCTGGAAGGGCACTACGTCACTGGTCAGGCTTACGGCGTGGTTGATCTGGAAGCATCTCCTGCCGTCTTCGACAATGCAACCCCCAACCTCGCCTCTCTTCTTGACCTCATCAAGATGGACACTAAGAGTTGGGCGAGAGCGGGAGCTGTGGGCCTTGGAGCATTGCTGCCGGCAGACCCTAGTTAGGCGCGTCATGTTGTAATTCGGGTGTGGCCCTCTCTGGCCTTGTACTACATGACTTTCTTTCTGCAAATGCATTGAGACGCAAAGCTTTTGCGTTTTATTCTGTGGTTGCCACATATTTATTCTTGCTTGGTTCAAGCATTTGAGCATCCCATGTTCCCTGCAATTAATTGATCTCATCTTTTCTTAGTATTCAGCTGTTGTTCTGGTGAGATGAATTCACTTTTTCTGGGTGATAAGAAACCACTTTAACAAGACAGAATTTAATGAGGCTAACCAAATGAAGAACTTACAAACTGATTTCTTCCATATCTGCCAGCAACATGTTGCACTGGTAGAACCAGCACACTGGAGTTTATAATCTGATCGTACATGATACTCTCCATTTCCAAATAGACTTCTACGATTTCGATGAATCACTGTGTTGGTACTCAACTGGTCCCAAAGCTGCAGGTCTTCACTAGTGGCCTGAAAAATCCTCTCCTGAAGAGTGCGCTTGTGCTTCATCGTTGTCGATACACAGGCTGCTCAACCGAGCCCTTGTTCAACCATCCTCCCTGCTAGAACAGAAACTTCCCTCCACTTCCTAACTGCAATGAAACCAGAGAATTGAAGAAAAGCATGAATCTCCTATTTGGCATGGACCTACCGGAACAGCAATCCAGGTATTCTAAATTATTTCTTATTTCCTTGCATCTTCTAGATGGATTGTACAAGATTGATTTACACAAGAGAGAGAGAAAATGTGTTTATGATGTCCTTCTTCTTTTTGTTGGATTGCCAATGGCTTCCCTCACAATGAGCTGATGTATTGTGTTCTTGTTACTTGTGTTGATCCCGGAGCAGAGCTGACTAAACGTTTTGCTACATCTTATTACACTGAGTTTCTTCAGGGAAAGAGGTAAGGCTATCTGTGTAAGTGACTCGAGGTTTGGACATTTCTCTATGTACAGAGACTCAAGGGATGTAAGATGAATCATGCTGTATGGCAGTGATGTCAATTCTGGGCAGTCAGTGAAGTGAAGTTCCTTCACTGAAGTGAGTTGTTGCAGCCATTCCTCCTGATCCTTGTTAAAAGCTTCCAGGTAGTTGGATGAGATGTCCAGCATATGAACTGTGGCCAGGCTGCTGGTTTTAAGAGACCCGAAGAGAAGTCCCAAGCGGTCAAGGGAGAGCTGAACACTGGAGGACGTGTTGACATCAGCTGTATTTTCAGATTCACAACTGTTTATCTTGTCGGATACTGAAATTTTTATCTGGTTGAATGCCGGTAACGGTAAAGGCCCCATCAACTGGTTACATTTCTTAATGCAGATGTTACGCAGACGAGGAAATACCTGTTGGCTGTGCCCAATACTTGACCATCCTTTCCACTGATTCATTCCTTCAAACAGAAGTTCTTCTAGTGATGGAAATACCACTTCAGCATCACCATAGAACCCAGCATCAATCATTTCCAGTGTTGTCAAATGGCTTATCTTTAATATCCTCAGGAAGGGTAGGCTCCCAAAAGGTGGAAGGGTCTTCCACTGATTGCAAAAGAGCAATTCAATGGAGTGAATGTTGGACAAGTATTCACAGGATAGCCAAGAAGGAGACTTGATTCCCATGTAACCACGGACACAAAGACCTCTCAAGTTGGGATTTGGTCGTAATCCTTCAAACACGCCTTCGTGGTCAGTGTTGGTGCTGCTCTGTTTCACATGATTCCACCAGAGTGTTAGCTTGTTCAGGTTCTCCTTCTTAATTAATCTTGCCTCAGATGATTCTTCCCTGGAACTTACATTCTGAAGATTTTTAATGGTCAGCATCCCTTTAAGTTCATTCAACTCTTTTAGTTGGCATATGCCATGCTTCATATCACTCTTCACTTTGTACTCCTCTAATTCCTCGAGGGATGTTAGCCTGCCAATCAATTCTATACCTGAAATTATTTCCTTTGGAGCCTTTAAGTATCTTAACTGGGTCAACATACTTAAGCCCTCTTGAAGTTTCTTTTTCATTATCCTGCCTTGATGAATTTGCAGATCCAGTCCATGTAAATGATGGAGATTGAATAATGACTTGGGGACATTGATAAAGCTTCTGCTTTCATGGATATTTAGATACCTAAGGTGTTCCAAATGATCCATATTGTCTGGGAGAATGCCATCAGGATTGCGTAGCACTAAAACCCGTAAGCCTCTTAGCTCTTGGAGTGTATGTTCAAGAACATGGTTGAAGTTCGACGTAGCAATCCCTTCATAGGAAGCACCTTCTTCTGCCTTGCATATTATTAAGCTTCTCAGATTTTTCTTCAGTTCTTTAAATTCTACCAAGCCCATGTACACCTTAGATATGTTGCTTGCACTGACATATAGGTGGCGTACATTTCTTGGAATACATACATGGAAGTCATCTTCTATTCGGAAATGTTCTCCATTAGAGACTGACTCTGCAAAATCATGTAGCAAGTCGTGAACTACATAGCAGTCATCTTGGTTGGCTACCTTCTCGATGAATGAAAGCTGCAAGAGATCATTGATATAACGGTATGCAATTTCATCTGGTGTTTGCGTGTTAAGGAAACCATGAGCTCTCCACATCTGTATGAGCACATCTCCTCGAAGGTGGTATTTCTTAGGAAACAATGCAAAGTAAACAAAGCATTGCTTCAAATAGTCAGGAAGATGCTCATAACTCAGTCGCAGTGCTGATATAATATCATCTTCCTTTTGCTCTATCTGCCACAATTTGCTTCCACAGACAGCCCTCCAATGATTTTCTTCTAGCTTCAGTTTCAATGCACCCCCAACTGTCTTTGCTGCTAAAGGTGATCCTGCCAACTTCTTCACTACTTGTCGACCAATATTTTCCAGTTGTGGAAAATCAGATGGATTTGCATCACCAAAGGCATATTGTGAAAAATATCCCCAGTAGTCTTCATGTTCTAAGCCATGTAAGTGCATCATCTCTGTAGCTCCATTGATATTTGCAACATTTTGACTTCGAGTGGTAACTATCACTTTGCTACCCTTACCGGCAAACTGCAGGGGCTTGCATAGGTTCTCCCATTGGCTGCTCAATTCATTCCATACATCATCAAGGACTATCAATGTCATATTCCCATTCAGCTTATCCGCAAGTATCCTCTGAGCTTGATCTAAACTACTGCTGTTCAAATCAACAGATATGATGAGATTCGCCATCTCTTTTGTTAGACGTTCAACATTGAATTTATCTGAGACATGGAGCCATACTGTGAAATCGAAATGACCTGTGGCTGTAGTATGGTAGTGGTTGTACACTTTCTGTACTAACGCAGTCTTACCAACACCAGCAATACCAACAACTGATATAACATCATATGGCTGACTGGATTGTTCATTTATCCGAACAAGTAATTTTTTCAGATGTTTTTCTTCATTAATTCGACCAAAAAACTTTCTTGAGCCTGGCATAGAGGTTGTTGTGCGCCACTGAACTGCCTGTTCTGATCTTCTGTCCTCTAGCTTCACCAACTCCAGGAATGTTTGCATCTCAGTGTGAATCTCGACAAATTTATCCACTACCGAAATTAACTCATCAATATCTTCATCAGAGAAAAGGAAGCGTTTCACAATATGAACCGACTGTTTTACCGTTGAGCCGCTGCTTGTGATTGTAGACGCCGTGGTGATTGTGGTTGTGGATGAAGAGGAAGAACCATCTATATATGAAGCAACCGAGTTAACCTTGCCCTTCTCTTCAGCTTGTGCTTGCAGAACTCGATAGTCAAACGAATCGAGAACATCTTCAGCCTGACAAGCAGCATCTTTGATTCTCTGTAACCAACTTCCCATGGTTGTGTTCTTAGCATGCGCCCTCTCAGCTATATGCACCACTGTTTGGATCGATGATAGATTCTTCTCTAGGATTCTTAGTTTCTCCTTTGTGTCTTTCCGTTGGTATTCATACCGATCTTCTGCATAGGAGCACGCCTTCTCGACCAGCTTGGTGATTAAGGCTGAGGCCACCCATCCTCCTATTGCTGAAGCAGCCATTACAGCTCAGATGCAGAAATTGCAGTATGGACACCTTAAAAGTGAAGGAACAAATATTGTCAAATGCTGGTTTCAAGTTGCCACATAAAGGGAGATGAATCGGCTGATTGGGAGAAAGTTGAAATATGGATGCAGTCAAGAAGGTATCTTGATTATAAAACTAACGATGTCATCTGAAACTTCCCCGAGCTGCATCATCTTGCTTTGTTTTCGCCATATTCTAGCAAAGGTAAGCAAACGTCGCTTTTTAACTTCGTTTTTGTCATTTTAATTTTTGTGTACAGTATTAGTCTTGGTACGCACTCTCAATATTGGTGTTGAGGACATTAATTTATCATCGTAATCAAATTTGACACAAATTCAGATTGGAACACTTGGCGATATGAGCTGCATAATCTAGGTAGAACAGTTTGTTTTGTCAGTCTTGACAATTTGATGATAGAAAGCCCTAATGCAAAGAAAAATGTGTTAACTATGTACCTTTTTTAGTAGTATTTCTCAGTCAATCAACATCCCTAGACCCCTGGGTGGCTGGGTAGCTATAATACGTGATATTATTCATTCAGTAATGTTGCTTAATATCATTTTGTTTGTCGGAGAACACTAAGACTGAACATGGAAACATTGGCCCTTAGTTTCGTAAAGAATCATGATTATTTGGTGTGCGATGATACGAAAGAAAGGCTATTTTCATTTCAGACCCTTAAATCATATAACAGTTTGTACCCTATGTTTTAGAAATGCATCTCTGTTCAGCCCTAGTTAGTTAGATATCTCTTTGGACCTCTGTGATATTATCATGATTTTGCAGTTCTGTGAATGGAACAATTACGAAGGGATCATTGTTCTTGTTTTCATGTGACTCAGCTATGCGTTAATTTATGCGGCGTCTGTCGTGTGCTTGTGTATCAAATGATTAAATCTTGGAGGGCTGTAACATCAATAACACTTATTTTTGTACTGGTTCCAAGAACTAGCTCATCAGCAGCTATACTTTATGATGATGTGGCTCCATTTTGGCTCGAGTGTAGGTGCAAATACTACACTTTATCTTAATCTCTCCGTTTAGAAATTTCACGGAACTTAGCGAAAGGCTAGAAAATAATAATGAGCACAACTAAACGCCTTACGCTAGATTCGTTTACTAGACTATTACTAGCAGAAGTAGAAGCCAAATGGTGTCTTGTTTCTTCTTGTTTAGTGTTGTTATAGTTGACGTTTGGTATCAAGCGTATGTCCATTGGAATTGCCACGGCAACGTCAGCCGAGCATTTTGGAAGGCTCCAATGGTCCATATTTTCTTGTTATCTGGGCGTTATCTTGTGGTTACCACTTGCCAAAACAAATTTTTATGACCCTTTTTATGCTTCGAAAAAAGGGGTTGAAAACATATTTAAGGTTACGTAAGTCTTTCTCTTTTGATTGTATCGTCTGATACGGCATTGAGACCAGTAAAAACTTCTATTTTAAAAAAAAAATATAAGTTGTTCTCCAAAGATACTTCACCGGCCGTCGAATTATGGGCATTGTGAAAGGCACTATTATGTAAGTATATGAATTTATGGACTGTTGGCCATTGATTGATGCATGCGCGCCATCGGCGTATGCATCAACGGTGTAGCACCATGGTCTAGAGGAATATGCTACGGTCCAGTTGATGTTGAGGTCAGCAAGTTCGTTGTTCTGTAACGGGTGTGCTAGAACCGTTGGGCCTAGAAGTATCCACCGAACATCGTCATACATAAGGGCGTGTACAATGGTTGATAAGACTGCTTTATCTTAGCTGTGACACGTCAATTAGAAAAGACAACAAAGCATGTTGTACATCGCGTTATCTCTTATTGTTATATCTTAAAATTAATTTTTAGATGAATAAAATTAACCGACGGTTATTGCTACTTCGGTAGCATACAGAGTTGCTTTGTTGTGTCAGCAACTCTACGGTGCTGAACTAACAGTAACCGTCGGTTTTCGGTTTTTGTTTGAAGAAAAGCACCGAAGAGATACCGTATATGCTACCGAGCTACTCCGTACCAAATTTATTCGGATAAACCGTGTCCCGAGCCAACTGAATTAGCAATCCGAACTGCAAAAAAAGGAACGGTTAAAAACGTTGGCTCCATCTTCTCCGTCGAGACCGCCTCCGCTCTTTCTTCTTTCCCGCCTCCGGCAGTCGCGACCGCGTCCTTCCCCACCTCCGGTGGTCGCCCCCCTGAACCGCCGGGCCCTCCTCTGTCTGCAGCAGCCGCCGCCGGCCCCGCCTGTGCCCTCAGCGCCGGCGCCCTCTGCCGCCGGCTCCGCCCCTGCCCGCAGCCGGCCACCGCCCACGCGCCCGCAAGTCCCGACCCAGGCCGGGCCGCGCCCGCAGCTGCCCTCTGCCCTGACCACCGTGCCCTCCTCCGGCCGCGCCGCCCTCTGCCACTGCGCGCGACGCCGCCGTCTCCCCTCGATTTGGTTAGTTCGTTCTCCACGGGGCAGCACAGAGACGGAGGGAGGACGATGATGAACAGTAGCTTTTGGGCTGGGCTAGGTGGACCAGATGGGCCGGGGGAAGAGATTCGGTCGGTTTTGGTATTCGGATCTATTCCGCGGGTGTCAAGTTGAAACCGAAAATAACGAGATAGGTAGATCGAATACGCATTTTTCGGTTCAAATTTTTCACTAACCGATAGAGATGCTCTGACTCCTCCATCACCACTATCCCTAAAGTTTCAAGCCCGGGAGCTATTGGAGATTACAGACCTATCTCGCTTCTGAATACATTCATCACCAAAGCTCCTGGCCGATCAGATTCAGACCATACAGACTTTAGCAACCGTAAAGTGAGCCTTCATTATGATATAAATTATTCATGTTGAATCTAATCTTATTCATTGGCTACCTCAGCCAAGCACTATATAGAAGGGTAATTGTACATGTTTGTGGTGAAAATGGGCATGGCCAAATAAGGTGCCATCTTTTGTGACTTCTGCTATTTGCATCCCTCAGTGACTATTCTATATATTTCAGTAAGAAAGAACATCAAAACTCATTTACAAATGTACAATAAAAATGAAGAAATTAAATATGAAAAAAAATGGTGCAATTAAACTTGACTCATCTCTTCTTCAGCAAAATCATCGCCAGAAATGCAACAATTCTGAAGAACAGGCCATACATAAACAGAACCAAAATACAGAGCATATAGTTGTTAATATTGAAACCACTCTTGAACAGCAAGCCGCAGCGAGTTATTAGCCAAACTCCAGGATACCTGCAAGAAAAGAGAGTAGCAAATTAGCATGAATGAAACTTTACAAATGTGAAATAAAACATTCTGTAGCGTGGTAATCTTCCATCTGGGTGCAGTATTTAATAACAGAGTTCATGAGCAAGAAAAAACCTTTTTGCGTTCACAATTATGAAGCCCTCTAGTGCCCACTTTGGATAGCTCAAAATCTTCAGAAATGTAGGGGTAGTACTTTGAGTGGATAACAAGGTCAGAACAACAGGTATCAGCGCAGAACACTGTGAAAAAAACTTCAGGATTAGCATCTACATATATCTAACCAATGATCAAAGGAAGATGCACAAGATGATTACTCAGCATGAATGCATGATACATACCAGCTGTGCGGAGCCAGGATTGAAACAGATGGCAAATGTGTATCCTATCCCAGTTACACAGTATACAAGTGCAAGGAGTATGACGTAGTTATCACCAATTAACGATCTCGGGTTATTGAAGTAGTAAAACATGGAGAGGTAAATGATTGGCTTTAGAACCGTGCTGAAATGATCAATTGTGTCCCTGGCAAGAAAGTATGCCAGTGAGCTCATCCCAGATTCTCTTTCCCGCCAGTACTGTAATCGTTCAAGTGAAAATGACCTCAATGCTGCAATCTTGCACAGAAGAGCTGGGACATGAAGAGATAGTAACTTAAGTCACTGAACTTCCCATCAAGTATGGTGCAACATGGTGGTGTCTGAATAACTGAACTTACAAACTGCGATGATAGTGTAAATATAGCCAGCCATCCCGAATGTCGGGTCACTAAGTTTGGCAATTGTCCCCAAGCAGATCCCAGCTAGGCCTAGTATCAGGAAATCAACCGCAAGCAGTCTAGCTTCACGCAACCGCTGTTTCGTGACTCTGCAATGGCATATGTAAAGTGTAAGTTGATCATATAGCCATTTAAAATTGTGGTGCAGAGGCCAGAGGGAATGGATATTCCATTTTCTAAAAAAGGATGGCCATTTAAATTTTACAAACAGGCATGTAAATATATATATATATATATTGGGCGCACCTTCCAAGGTAAAACTTGTATTGTCTCAGGATCCCAGGTGTTCGTCTGCTGGACAGATCATTAGGTTTTGACAAACGGTGCTCAAGACGGTTGCGTTCTTCTGTAAAAGCATTCCTGATACTGGGGAGGCAATGAGGGGTTGATCCAGACATTGAAGGATTGGAACTGAGTTGCGGGTTTCGTTCACCCATTTCCTTAAGATCATGTTGCATGTCACTTGGCACTTCGTAGCCATTGTACTGCATCCAGTGCACTGGTAAATGCTTAGCAATAATGCCTGATTCTGGCTTCACAATGCCCTCAAGGATGTCAATGTAGTGGTCTGGTGGGTTTACACGGTCAGGGACATGGATTCCAAGAGCTGAAAAGTACTCCTCAATGGTCTTCACAGGACCATTGTAAACAATAAGGCCTCCTTTTGCCAGAAGTATCAAATCATCAAACATGTTGTACAATGTATAGCTGAAGAACATACAAATGAACAGATAAGAAATCTTTCAGAAAGATACGAGTTATGTCTAGGAAAAAGTTTGATTGAGAACAACCTCGGTTGGTGTACGACAGCGCAAATATTCACGCCTTCAAGTGCCTCGTGACGAAGAGCTTTGAGGAGCAGTTGTGACGAGGAACTGTCTAGGCCCGAGGTTGGTTCATCTAGGATCAGAAGAGATGGCTCCATCACCATCTCAATCCCCACATTGACACGCTTCCTCTGCCCGCCAGAGATCCCACGCTTCTCCACCGTCCCAACCACTGAATTTCTGATCCCCTGAAGGTCCAGGGATTCTATAACCCTCTCAACAATGAGAACCTTGTCACGGTGCGACATTCTCGCGGGAAGCCTGAAGGATTACAATATAATTGTTCAGAAATTGATGAGGCAATTACCAAAAGTGTATCTGATATGAAACCATTACCTGCAATTTGCACTGAACCAAAGGTTCTCCTCCACAGTTAAGTTCCCATGGACAACGTCATCTTGAGGCACGAAGCCAATGATCTTCTTGTAAGATCGTATATTTCCATGGTTCCCGTTAACAAGGACTGAACCGGTCATCTGATAACCAGTTACCTTCCCGGCGACAGCATTAAGAAATGTGGTCTTGCCAGCTCCTGAGGGGCCCATAACAGCGGTGACACGGCCTGGCTGGAGTTCGCCTGTAACAGACCTCAGCAGCTTCTTCTTTCCAAGTGACAAGGTCAGGTCCTTAAACTCAACCTTGAGCAAAGGTCTAGTTATCTCCTTCTGTTGCTCCTTTACCTTGGCAATCACTCCAGAGAAGGTCATGTTCTTGTTCTCTTGCTGCTCGATCTTCTCCTTCTCTATCTCACCATAAGCATACTTGAATATCTGAGTGTGGGTTGATCTGTGCTTGCCTTTTGGTGCAGGTTTATCCTTGTTAGCAACAACTTCTCCATCATCGCTTATGTCCATAACAACCGAAGGAATGACTTCAGATATCTCGCTTGTGCTCTGAACTGCAAACACGGCGGAGTCTGACATTTCCTGTGACTTGACCGAACCCATCAGTGGCGCTTCCTGCACCCTATGGCTAGAGTTCTCCGGATCTGGCTGCTGACGAAAGGATCTCCTGCGTGACAATGTGCGAGACACATGATCCTGCACACTGTTTACATGCCTCCTCGCGAGTTGTTTGGCCGCCTTCCATCCCTCATGTGCTTTGAGCTGCTGCCGAGCCAGCTGAATCGCATTCTCCCTTGATCTCGCCTTCCTCCGTTGACGGATAGTGAGGAACTGATCTGAGCAATTGTATATGATAAAGAGCAAAACGCCTAATGCACCCTGCATCAAGTAGAAAGCCTTAATATGGTACTCCTTCATGAAAAAAGGGTACTTGGTGCACCGCGATCAGCTAAGCACATTGAATTACAATCATGACATGGAAATCTTTTATATCTAAGTAGAAGCAACCCACTACTTGATTTCTCTAAACATGCAAGCATGCCACATCATCACATAATTAATTTGTTCACACCTATTTAGTGGAAAGCTCATACTTTTGCACTAAGTGAAGAATGTACAATTTTATTACATGTTTTCAATTTTGAATACTCTTTATGTTAACTAAAAATTTCCGCAACAACGTGCGGGACATCATCTAGTTGTTACTATGGATGGACCATGAATCTATAATGCTAGAAATAAGAGGTAAGGTAGAAAGCTATTGAAATGCTCAAATAGTATTAGGGACTTACCACTAAACAAGCGCCAAAAATGATCATGTTTTGATTCGCTGCGTTTTCCTTACATGAGCCTTTTATGATGCATTCTGAATTTTCAATGCAAAGTCAGCTTATCCAAGAATAATTACACTCTGACATCATTAAAGACGAAACCACGTTATAAAAGTTCATGCTGATGGGGCTTACTCTCTTCTGTAGTAGAACCCAATCTGCAAAAATGCCTGCAGAAGAAGCAAACATGAAGGACAAATAACAGATGAAACAACTTAAAACAGATTCATACAGTATATTATTTTGAGATGAGATGGTATAGTATTAGATCATTACCCACGACTACAAGAGACTTTAGATGTTGTGGTTGGGCAGTGGTAACCAGCTGGACAAAAGATTTCTTCAGTGCTCCCAAAATCAGCCCACCTGTCAGCACCGCCACAGCCTCCAGTCAAGGTCGAGTTTGGGCGTATCTGGTACTTGTATCTGATACAAAGTTAGCAACTCAGCTACATGGCTTCTGCATTTCTTTATCATGAAACCGAACGCAAATATGAATATACAAAGAGGACATCTTACGGATCACAAAGACCAGTGGTTGAGTTCGCTATGGCACGTGGACAGTACGAGCCTAATGGACAGGCTATATAGCAAGAGACACAAAACTCAAGTCATTTCACAAGCCTATGTCTGATCTTGCTGCAAATGCTAATTGATAAAAGCACATTTCTGTAGATATTGTTGAAAGAACTCACGCAGCATGCAAGTAAGACCGCGGGGGCAGAAGAAGCCCTCGCAACACTCCTGACAGTTGGTTGTTCTCGGTGGAATATCGCCGTTGTCATTGTTATTGGTAGCAGGGTTTGGACCAACAGAACAACCCCATCCTGGCTCACACCCCGGCACCCAAGAGGACCGGTTGCAGTTTATGTTTGTATTCAGGAAGAGGTTTTTCTCACCTTTCCTATTGTACATGCTTTCGAAATAGAATTTCACTTCTCCCGGTGTGCATAAACGCTGCGCCAGATCACCTGGAAGCATCTTTCTCACATCAGACACCTTATTTATAATGTGAAACTAGTCGATACAGTGTGAAATATGAAGGATATGAATCGATACCTAACTAAAAGAACATGACATAATAATGATAACAAGCTTTTTCATATTTAAGGGATTTTCAGTTGGGATATTATTTTATTACTACTGCAAAAAGAAACTGAAAACGTAAAACAGAATAAGAAGGGAAGATTTATCAGACATGGTCAAAAATCAAAGTGGCTAACTCGTTGCGATCACACAAATGATCACAACATTATTTAGAGTTGACCATGTCAAACTCAGTGGTGTTGGAGTCACATTCAGGTATGATTTAACAAATAATTATAATCTCGGAAATTCCACTTGTCATGAATGGGTGACACCAAGTCTCTATCAGAAGCCCTGTCAACCTCTGAAAAAAGCAGGAGACCGATGATTTTAACACCATATGTTGATAATATTATCAGGCAAGCTGGGTACATTGGACTGGAGCACTTGGGTGCATTCCAGTCAAATGATCAAACTCGTTTGTTATATAAATAAAGAGCTTTTGTTGACTCAAGGTTCAGATGAATCTCGGTTAGCCGTCAGGAGCAACTAATTAAATCAAACAGACTCAACTGTAGCAAAAGAGGATCTTCAACGCAGAATATTAAAAAATCAAGAAAGGGGAGTAAATCGCCTGAAGGGAACAAGAACTACTCATCATCAATCAACCCAACCCAAATCACGCAAGCAAAGAGGAAGAAATTAAACAAGCACATGAACTGCAGGAAACGGGACGCGTCTTGGTACCTCTGGTCTCGGCGAGGCACCGCTGCACGAAGCTGAGGTCGGAGGTGTAATTGAAGGCCCCGTTCCAGTCCTCCGCCCTGAGCAAATCAATCATAATCAGGATCGCATCATCACCGAGCAAATTGATCCGGCTTACGGCACCGGCGGCCGGGCCGGCACGGCGATAGGCCGCGGGATGGAGGCGGAGGGAGACGACGGGGGTACTGGTACTCACGGGTCGGCGACGCAGAAGCTGAAGTTTTCGGAGATGGTCTCGGCGACGTCCTTGGTGAGCCCGGTGAGCTGCGTCTCCACGTCCAGCAGCTCCGGTGGCACGGGCGGGACCGGGGGCCTCTGCTGCTGCTGCTGCTGCCCGGCAACATCTCCGGCGAATAGCGCGAGCGCGAGCAGCAGGACGAGGATGGCCCGCCGCGGGGGCTTGGCATCGCGCATTCCGAGGCGGCAGCAGAGCCGCAGTGGGGACAATTCGAGTCTAGTGGAAAGGGAGGGGGAGACTCAGCAGAGAGGAGACGGCAAAAGAAATGTAGAAATGCTGCGGTTTTATGCGTCTACGGTTTGAAAAATCAGAGGCAGGATAACCAATAAACAGCCGATTCGGTGGCTGGGTTGGTGGCAAAGACAAAGCCGTGTTTGGATTCAGATCGGTGGACTGGACGGCTTCTTGTGCTTGTGCTGTCAAAAAAAATATGAGTGAATTTTTTTAAAAAGTTTAATAAGAACTGATCTCTTTGTACTTTTTGTGCTTGTGCCTACTTAAATTAATAGAATCTCTTTATTTTTTTTAACATTAAACCGTAAGAGGTGGGTAATTACATTTCAAAATGCGATGGTGGACAACCAGCATACTTGGTTCTCCGGATCTCTCCGTTCCGTTGGGCGAGATGAAGCTGAGGTCTGGTGTTTGCGAACTGTTGATCCACAAAATAGATTTTTTTAAGGTATCTTAGCCCTTCACTTGTCATCACTTAACATACTCCTCTATTATTTTAAAAAAAGCTAGAAAAAACAAGAAAATAGTAAATGTCTGACTATATTCTCTGGTGTGTATTTTTTTTAAAGCTCTAAAATTTCAGCTTGAATTTGTTTCAGGAAATCTATAAATAGTAAATGTCCTAATTATGTGATCCGGAAGAAGTTTCATCATATTTGGATAATTTTTTAAAATGTCTAAGTTTTTGAAACTGCTAAGTCTGTGCCTTTGATTTATCGTGGCCATCGTATTTGGAATAGGCGAAGAAGATGAAGGCAAAATTACATGATAATAAATGTTTTTTTTCTAGACTTCCAGTGTAAGAAAACTCTAGGTTAAGAGTCTGCTGCATCGATGCTGCAGATTTATGTTGGTTCCTATCGTTTGGTTTTAGCTGGAAGAAACTAGCTAGTCAAAAGCTTGTGCTTTGCAGGCTAGTCAACTGCTTGTTTGTGACTGTGCAACGGCAGCCAAAGCAGGAGTTGATGGAGTGCGATGCCAGCCCACGAGGTTACAAACTTGCAACTGGTTATCAAAGTAGGATTATTTGGTAGTCGCTTACAGTAATGCAAACACCATTAATAATTGGAACTAAGATTTAAATACCTTGATAACCCCATTGCAACCTCATGTCAATAATGAGTTGGCTCGTTATACTCGATTTAACTAAATTCCCCTGAGCACTCATAGGCTCCTATCTAGTGCATGCGGCGTATCTTAATCGTATTCTATATGCTGGATACATATTTAGATACAATTTCATCAATGGTCTATATCTTATAGTTGTATCTAATGTGTCTTCTGAGGGAAGAGTAATGATTTTGTTTTGGTTCAACACCAAGAACAGTATCTGGATTAGGATATTGTATCTCTCTTTTTCTTCATCTAATATGATGCCACACTCCGATTTTGGCTTACTTGCCCCATTTAGATACGGTAGAAGGTGGAAGATTGGGATTGCCCTCGTGAGTCGTGTCAATGTTACTGTTTTTACTTGTACTAATCAGAAGTTCGGAACGAACAGATTGATCGATAGACTTGGTTTGACACTGCCTTGACAAAAGTTCGTGTCTACATTATAACAAAATAAATAATGGATTACTTATCAATGATGCACCCTGATGAAAGAAGCGTTCAAACCTTGATTTGATGGGCAACCATGAATAAATGATGAAAGCATCAAAATTAAACTGAGCAAATCTTGTACTCCTAATTAATTCCCAATTCGTATGTACTCACCCTTTCAATAGTTAGCCGATAAACATGATCAGACCAAATGGCAGACGATGAGATGCGCATATTTGACACCCTCGATACAATTTCACCTCCTCTGTCAAGGAGAAGAAAATACAAATCAAATACTCCATCCGTACATAATTAATCGACGTGGATTTGTATATATTTTTATACAATTCACGTCAGTTCATTCGGGACTGAGTTAGTATATACACTAGCTCTAGGTTATATGCAGACAAATCAACACGCTTACGATGATCAATCGAGTTTCGTTTTGCCGGCTGTAATATATAAAAATGGATTCAACACGGGATCGCGTCATTTGGAGCCCATCCATCGCATCCATCGTTGTCTCATATTAGTACTTGGTTGATCGATAATTAGCCGAGCATATGCAGACATATCTGGTTTGATTTCATGCTTCCCCGACAAGGCAAATATTTAAAACGGTCCTTGTCAACGGTCTCCTTCAGATCTCGACCTTAATTTCATAGCAACTATATAACCCTACATGTGGCGCGACTTCTGTCAACACACAATATATATTCTGTGTTTGACTTGTTGAAAACCATTCAAACTTCTTTTCTCAGCTCAAAAACCATTCAAACTTTCGGATGCATGTCAGTAACTTTTCCGGGTTATGTGTTTAATTAACCGGACAACTGAATTCGATGATCTTAATTTATCTAAAACACACAAGCATGCAGCTGGCTAACTTAACAAAGTTATGTACTCCATTTCGTAAACTGTTGTTAGTAGCTGCGGCACTACATCTGGATCTAAGCTATCACGCTCAGAAAGCAACACACACACACACACACACACACACATATATATATATATATTATATATATTATTTATTTATTTATGGCTATATCCTATATGCATGTGGGGTTGGACACAGTTTTGATCGAATCACGTTGGGAAAGCTGATCCCCAGGTAATACTAAGCGACAGCACGATTACTGGACGCAATCTTTGAAGGTTGAACAAGGACCAGCAGAGATGGAAAAGGATAGCGTATACTCCATTGTTTACGCGCAAGGGTGGATGAGATAGCAGTTCAGGTCATAACAGGATGTGTTTGCTTGGGCCTAATCAGGCCGACTAGATACAATTTTGGATTGTTTGGTTGACCGCGTCTAGTGCCTTTAACTGGGTTGAAATGATTAATGACAAAACAGTTAAGTGACTAATGATTTTACTAAATGCCTACAAGAGTACAATCCCATAAAACTTAGGTTTCACCGGCGGATAACCCCTGAAATTTATGTGAACATAAAGGTTTGACGGCATCAAGATTAAGGATATTTTCCTAGCACTTTTGGTGAATAAAAAATTCACATTGATTATAAGAAGAAAAGTCGGAATGTTAAGAAGGGTTGAGAAAGTGAATCTGGTGCTGTCAAAAAGGAGAGAAAGTGAACCTGGTATGGTGAATTTGCTTAAGGTCAACGTGGGTTTAGTCACATTTCTGAAATTCCGAGAGAATTCCTTCGAAAACCTTCGGTGCTTCATGGTAGAAAGGTCGAGGTGCACATTTCAGTCGGCACCACGAGGCGCTTCACGTTGAGAGCAGAGTCAGGAAACTCAGCTTACTCATTGCTTCCCTAGTTGTTTCAAAGAACCGGGTTTGAAGCCAACACTGCTTCAACATTTGTCACACCCTAAGGGCCCGTTTGGTCACATCGTCCTGAGAGGATTGGAGGGGATCGAAGGGGATTCAAACTAAAATCCAAACATTCCCGGTTGATCCGCACCGGTAATGATGGAACCGAACGAGACCTAAACGGAGTGTATTCCCAGTGTCATTTTGGCAGTACCGACTACCGAGTTGCCTATCTGAAGTTAAGGCCATCTGCCTCTGAAATCTAACCAAGTTCAATGTAAAATCCGCTGGTTTTCCATTCTGTCAAATTTCAGTGAAAATAACTCACTGAAACCAGTAGGATCGAGCTTGTTTCAAAGAAGATAACAGAAACACATCAACAAATCGAAAACAAAATCTCTAGCTAAATAGACAACATCAACAAGAATATATGACTCAAGACACACATTATCTAAGTGAGAGAGATGATACAGATTTTATATTTCTGTATTGTACGGAGTATGTCGCAAGGCATATAGAAATAACAAATAATCATATTATCTGCAAGAATCATATAACAACCAGGAAGTTCAGGTATCGGAAAGTAGAGCCAAACCGATCTCCAAAATAAGATAAGACCACGCCTTTCTGTTAAGCAACAGTGAAAAATAGAGCATTTGGTAACCAATCAAATTTCAGGAGTGCGTAGACAATACAGTATTGATTATCAGAGCGAAGTCCATACAATGTCATTCTTCAACTATAGAAGGGAAACATTTGCATGTGCCCAAAGTCATAACAATTTCAAACTTGACCTAGAAGTTCATTGCCTTGTTCAGCATTTCCAAAAGACAAGCATTTACCAACAAACTGGAAGCAAGTAATTAGTGCTCATGTCACAAGCACATACCCAAAAGGATTTCAAACGATAGTTCAGTTGTTTCTCATAATATTTTTCACAAATAGGCGTCTTTGTGTATTAGAAGAATATCTGCAAGTAGTGTAAGTACAAGCCTAACAAAGAGCAAGAAAGTGATTAGTTACACAGGAGTCCTACTGACAGAACAAATCACATAGCAAGCAGGATTTGGGTAGAATAGAAGAACAAAGCCCCAAGGAAAGGCAATTTAGCTGAGCAATTTCTCACACCTATCATAGACTCTTCAACAGTAGCATCTTTCAGCGATAAAATCGTGCGGCTGTGCATTTTAGGACCTATCATTATGTGACTCCATTCCTTTTAGGCCCATAGTTACAATGATAAACATGAATGAAGCACTAAGAATCCAACTGATCTTACAATAACAGTATATACCTAATAACAAATCTAACACTATTTTAATGTCGTTGTGATTCTGTGTTTGTACAAACTTTGAAGTTTCAATCCCTTACGGGGGACATGACACCTTAAACAGGGGAAACAGTAACCAGTGCTATTGCCAGGAGTTAAGGAAATGATAAGGCTTAGGCTTAACCACAAGAGAGATCCCATTTGGAAACTGAAACTTTTGTGAAATTGGTAACCCAACTGAAATCATTTGAGACTTACAGTCCATAAGGGCTCCCTATTTCAATGTTCCGTGCTCCTACAGCTATTTAAGAAGCAAGTATCAGGAGGTAAGTGACAGAGATAGGACTGGCAAACTACACTGCTTACAAAAAAAGGAGAGGTGTCTTCCATGCAAATGTCAGTGTCAATAGGAGGAGCAGGTATGGTGCCATCTGTACTGATTGTACAGCTTAAGATGTAGCCATCCTCTGGCAACTGATGAAACACATTTGCCGCAATCAAACACCTCAAAATATGGTACTACCTCCGTTCCATAATTCTTGTCGAAATCTTACATGTATCTAGACACCTTTTAGGAATAGATAAATCCATTTTTTGGCAAATTTGAGACAAGAATTATGGAACGGAGGGAGTATTAATTATGAGACACCAATAGGATAAAACAGAGGATGGAAAAGGACGTGGGCATAAAGCTACCCAATGTCTCTTACCGGGTTGAACTAAAAACAAAATGAAGATACTAGGAAAATGCAATAAGGCATACATCAGAGGTGAGGCACCTGCTGCTTAATAGTGGCAGGCAGTTAAGAATCAACAATGTACTTTCAATAATCTTGATTGGCAAGACCTGTGATAGACCTCAATGGAGTAAATAACACGATGAAACGGCCAAGCAGCATGGCTTCTTTAGAGGGAGGAAGTCCAGAGATTGAGTGAAATAACTTGGATGGGAGAAATGTTAATAATTCCCATCGCATGATAAACATAGCATGTGTCTGCTCATTATATAGATGGACTTCCCTAACAAAGAACTAATCTCAATAATATCCCCAAAAAAACTAATAAATTTTGATTCTTATCTCTAAAAGATGCACCAACCAATATCATAGTTTTCATGTCGTCGTCTAAACGTCGCCTAAACGACGCCAAGGCGTCCAGTCGCACTGGACACGACGACTGGGAGCAACGCCCAGAAATTTTAAGTTAGGCGGGCGCCCAAGAAAAAATTGCGATGCCCCACCCGCCTGTGCATCGATTGGGGTGCTAGCGGCGCTCGCCCAGGCTGAATTGGCAGGAGTTTTGTGGGGAATCGGAGGGAGAGGGAGGGAATCGACGAATGCAGAAGAGAATCGAGCGGGATAGAGGGGGAATCGATCACCTCAGAAGAGAATCAGGCGGGAGATAGGGGAATCGACCACTGCAGAAGAGAATTGGACTGGAAATTGAAGAAATTAACCACGACAGAAGAGAAACAGGCAGGAGGCAGAGGGAAGCTGAGGTGCTCCGCCGCCGCTGCCACCAAGCTTTCTCCGCTCCGCCTCCTTCCTCTGCTTCTTTCTCTTCCGCCTCCCTCCCCTTCTCCCTCTTGTGAATCGTGCCGCCCTCGCCCCTCTGCTCCTCCCTCTCGCACGCCTCCTCTGCTCCTCCCTCCGGTGTCGCCCCTTTGTTCTGCCCGACACCTCAAACCCTTTTGCTCTGCTTGCTGTGCTACGCTTTTGCTTGCTCTGTTTGCTGCTGTGTCTTGTGTCCTTTGCTGGCTCCATTTTCTGCTCTGTTCTTATCTCCCCTATTCTTATTTCCCCTTTGGTTCTGTTGTTAATTAATCAATAGTTGATCACCTGATTGGCATGTGGTTTTGTTGCTAATCAAGCAATTGAATGGCCTTGGCTGTTTGAAACTAGATTTTGGGAATTGATACTTGGTTAATTTGCTATATGTAGTTGTTATTTATATTGCTAAATCTGCTAATTTGCTCTCATATGAGGTATAATTTCATATCTCCTATCATATTATGTATTATTTATTATTATTACGCCCAACGCCCAGTTGTCGCCATAGCGGGCAACATGTCGACATGTCGACTCAACTCCTCGAGCTCGACTCGACTTGCCGACATGAAAACCATGACCAATATAATTAATTACTCCCTCTGATCGGTATTACTTGTCTCAAATTTGTCCAGATACGGATGTATCTATGTGTAAAAAGCGTCTACATACATGAAATATTTCGACAAGTAATTCCAGTCGTTGGGAGTACTAGATATACAGGTGATGCCTGCCGCATCCTCTTCCTTGCACCACTTCCTTAGGCTGGGGCCACTCACAAGCCACGACAGCTACATTAGCAGCCAAAGGAAGCTCCACATCAATGCAAGAACATGACGAATTGGAGTACAGAAACAAAAAACCGCGACAAGTATTTCGGAGCATGACTCACGGGTCAGAGCACGACTGAAGACAGCACCACCATCTCTGCTAACAGCCGTCCTTGATGTACTGTAGCCACTGTTGGTTGCACGGCCGCCTTGCTGTCTTAGTGGCATGGGAATGGGGCCCAGCCTAAAAAGGTAACACAAGGAAGGGGTGCAGTAGACACACCTTGCTAGGACCTCCGTCGTATCTACTAAGTGATATATTTGATTGTTGCATCTAAGATAAAAAGAACAGATTACTTTCTATTGCTTAGGATCGAGAAATGGTCCTACATATGAGGCACTGGAATCTCATCTGTATAATGGGGCAGGCACACTATGTTGTATGTTAATTAAGAAACAAAATCATTAATCTAATCTACTCCCTCCGTTCCATAATTCAATTTGTACTAAAACAACAACAAGAATTATGGTATGGAGGGAGTATTAAGATTAGACCCCCTAAAGAACCCATGTTGCACAATCATCTGCCCCAAGGTATTTACCCTGTTACAATCTTCCTGGTATGATCTAAGGATCATTGGTCATGACGCCTCTGTTCTAGTCTAAAATGACATTTATTTCTAACCACTCCAATATGCTCCAAACAGTCAGCTTTACATATGTTTTTCCTGGTATAAATGCTAATAATATGTGTGGTAGTTTCACCTCTGTTCATATCAATATATTATGATGATATTTGCAACTCCATGACATTTGCTACCATAAAATAGGTGTGTTGTATGTATTTGCTTCTGTTATGAATCACTATGACTTTCAGGTAAATTCGTAAATCCTAAGGTAATAACAGTACCTATTGACATCCACATGCCTTAATACATCATACTGCTCTTGGTCACTGTAGCATAGCAATACTTCATATCAACTTAGAAAAGATCCTGGCAGGAAAGTACATTTAACTAAAACCAAGAGTAATAGCAGTACAACCATACCTGAATTTGTACAGCCATAATAGTGAGTGAAAAGTACACGTTCTCGTCCAAGCAACCAGGTCATAAAATTGACTGGGTCTTCAGAGGCACAATGATCACAGGCCTATATTACTGGTAATCAGAAATGTGTTAAAAAAGAAATAAATATGACCATGATGTGAAGTTCTCGCCATTTCAAAGCTTAACACAGAAAAGCAAATATTAAACATGGAGGCAGCAACCAAATGGCACATGGAATTCAAGTGGATATATTCCAAAGTACCTAAACTAAAGCAAGTAATGTGCCAGTTTATCAGCCGTAGAACCAAATCCAGGTATTGCACAGGAAGAATGAAAACAAACAAGAAAAGGAAAATAGAACTCTGACATAAGAAGGCCAAGAACATCTTAATCAGCGCTGAACCATTCACAAGAACACAGACACTGTTCCCAACATCAATACCACTCACTCAATCAGCACTGACAGAAATCTGCCTTTTTTTTCTCTTCCGCCACTAATACTGCTACCCTCCCAAGTTCCCAACACCCCCTCCATTGCTCACTTGAATCGCCAATCTAATGGACCTAATCCATGGCCTGGCATTGCAATAAACATATTATTCCGGAGGGGGGAGGAGAATAAGACTAAAGAGCCCAATAAGCTCCAACACACTAACCCTAACAAACCTCTAACCCAAGCATCTTCCCTTCCCTTGCTAATTAATTGTTTTCCTCGGCGACAGTGACAGAGGCCGAGGCGTCGGCGGGGGCGACAGGCGGCTCGTCGGCGGTGGGAGGCTGCATGAGGAGCGCGGTGTAGTACGGTACTTGCACGAACGGGGCGCCCTGGACGGCGGCTGCGGAGCCGATGGGGACAGCGGCGGGGGGCGCCTCCTCCGGGGAGACGCCGGTGCCGGTGGCGGCGATGATGGAGGGCTCGGCCTGGCGGAGGAGCCACTCGATGGTCTCCCCGTCGGTGCGGTGGCCGAGCTCGCGCGTGAGCTGGAAGACGCGGGCGGCGACCATGGCCGGGATGCGCACGCGGCGGCCGCGGCCGGCGACCTTGGCGTGGCGGTCCGAGGAGCGGCGCGCCCGGGGACGGCCGGTGGAGGCCGCGGGGGTGGCGGTGGCGATGGAGAGGTCGGCGGCGGGGTCGTTGGTAGGAGGAGGAGGAGGGGGAGCGGCAGTAGGGTTTAGGGTTTGGGTGGGGACGAGGTTGTAGAGGACGAGTTCGGAGGGCGAAGAAGACATCATCGGTTTGGGGAATTTGGTGGGGGTAGAGGGGGGAGGGCTCTGGAAGGTGGGGTCGGCGCCGGGGGTGGTGGGGCTGGAGGGCTGCTTTATAGGCGGAGGCCCAGACTCTGCCTCTGTGGCTGGAGGTGGGATTGATGGACCTGGATTCACTGAGGTTACTTCACCTGTGTTTGGGTGCCGACGTGTGCCGACCCACGCGTCGGCCACCCAAAGATAGGTGAAGTTACGTCACTGAATATTTCTACGGGATTGATTAGTTTGGATTTGATCTTAATTACGATTTGATATTTTGATTTGTTTCTATTTTTTTTCTTTCTCTTGTGCCATTTTTACATCTTGGTACCGAAAACTGTTAAAATTGGCATGTACTAAAAATATCCTAGAAACAACAAATTTTGTTCATAATGATTAATCCTCATGTTTTTAAAATTAAAATTAGAGGCAGCAAATACAATTAAAAGGGCCCTTATGGCATCTCTACGATGCTACTCCCTCCGTTTTCAATTTAACCCTGTTAATTTCTGAAATCAACCCGCCGTACACATTTTTAATTGAACGTGGGCTGCGGATTTATTCTGGAAAACAAAAGGTGTTTTCTCTAAACGTTCCGATAGAACAGGGATTGCAGGTCGATTTCAGAAAATAATAAGAATTTTTTGCAAAAGTGACGGCGCCAATCAAATAGGTACAAAGGGAGTGTATGATAAGTTGCCTGTAAAATTGTGTATTGGATTATCTGATCAAAAGTATCCTAACCGACTTGTATTTTTTATATTGATATAGGCTTCGTATTGATGCGTAGATGCCTACTACTCCTTTCGATCCTAAATTTTTTGTCATGGACAATAACTTATGATTAGAGGGAGTAATTTAGAAGCACATATATCGTACTTCTTCCGTCCAACAAAGGATGTCTCAAGTTTGTCAAAATTTGGTACATTCAAATTTAATCAAAGTTGACACATCCTTTGTTGGACGGAGGGGTACCAATTATTACATGACATCTTGAAAATAAAGCAGTGATGGCAGCGTTCTCCAAGTTAGATGTCGGTTCTTGGATTGTGCATGATGCGCAAAATCAAGCTGCAGGTCAGGTCAGGAAATTGGTTGAGAGGGAAACTGTAGTACGTGGTGGCCAGACCCCAGACTTGGAAAAACGAAGGCTCAATCTTCTCCGATATTACTCCGAACCCTACCAAACATCCAAAATCTCATGATGTTCGATCCCGGCATCCATTTTCGCAAGATCTAACGTCGGAGTAATAAAGTTGCTAATGGCTTAGCTCGTTGTTCTATTAGTGTGTTGAATGGTGGTGTTTTGCATGATTCTTTGCCATCCTACGTGATGCGCCAAGTTATGCTCGATTGTAACCCAAACATTATTGTTAAGTAACATGTAACCACTTTTTTTTTAAAAGAATACTTGTAATATACAGCGTTTAAACAAAAAAGTTTATGTATTTTTTAAGTTGTTTTGGTTGCACTCCCAGTCCTAATTCGTGTCCATTTGGAAATGTAGTACTTAGATGACAGAAAATATGTTTTTGGTTTGCATGTGCCAGTCATCTTCATTCCTTCGGGTTTTCAAAAGTGCCAACATGTGCATGATATTACAAAAACGAGATATCACCTAGGTTGGTTATTTTTGGCAGCACATGAGGACGTTGCCAGGAAACCCCTCCTTCTCATCGTCTGCATCCTGCACTTCCCACATTCTCGATGGCCACATCACCATCGACAATGTGACTGGCCACGAACTCTGTGGAAGAAGTTCTGCAAACTACAAAAAGGGGAAATAAGAGGTGGAGTACCAAACTTTTGAGGAGATGGTCAAATTTCAGGAATGAGGTACCAACGAACTATTGAAGAATACAGTTTTATAAAACACGTATATAGGTAGAACTTTGAAAATGAAAGAGACAAACTTCCAACAAACTAGCATAAACTTTCCAAAATTTACAAACCAACTATTAGGAAGGAACTTTCTGGAAGAAAAAAGTTACTGCAAGACTTCAAAAAAAATTGAGGCGAGCTGTCAGGAAATTTGAGCGCAACTTCACACAGATATGATACCAAGTTTTCATTAGGGCATTCTGAATTTCTTAATAACGCCATTCTTTTAATTGCTATATCCAAATTTCTTTTCAATACCAAACTTCCAGTCCAACAACAAAAGAGAGCTTTTAACTACAATTCGATGAATGCAATAATAGGTTTTCATAGAACAAATCAACAAAATTATGGAATCAAAGGTAAGAAAGGCAAAAGGTAAAATTAATATATATTTTTTCCGGATCTTGCCTCTTGCCTTGCCTTCTCATCTCATTGCTATGGTTCTTTGCCTTGCCTAGCTACTTGATAACCCAAACAAGAGAATTATTCTTTGTAATGTGTATCGTTTTTCTACGGATACCCCTTTCTCACATGTCATGTCCGCTGAATATAAGACCTCTGGCTTTAGTTGACTGCGTTTACGAATACCTCCCGCCCTAGACCACTGTCGAGTCTCTGCCTTGATCAGGTCGAGGAGGGAAGGAGGGGAGGATCGTACAGCTCCCAGCCACCAAGCTACAAAAGGGACGCCAACGGTCGAGGGGGGGGGGGTGCAGGTGGATCGTATCCAAGAGAGGGCCTCATGCCAAATAGAGCGGAAGAATGGGTAGTCGACCAAGAGGTGGTTCATGGTCTCTAAGGACTGGTCGGACAACAAAAATCTAGGGGCATGCGGCAGCCTGTGGCGTGCCCTCCGTTCAGCCGTCGAGCAACGGTCTTGGCAAGCAAGCCACAAAAAGAACTTGACATGGGGAGGGGTCCAAACCTTCCAGTTCAGCTTCCAAGTGTCCGAGGTAATCCCTCCCAGGAAGAGGGCCTCATAGCACGACTTGGAAGAATATTGTCCGTCGGTTGTCCGTCTCCAACGAAGGACATCAGCCGCGTCCGTGAGCAGAACATCCCGGACCAAGTTCCGAATCTGGATGTATTGCCAAAGAGCCACCGGCCCCAAAGCCCCTCGGATGTCACGGATCCAACGTTGATCAGCAAGGGCTTCATTGACATTGCGGGACTTGCAGGTACGCTTCGAGATGAGCTGGTAAAGGGCAGGGGCTAGTTTCGAAATGGCCCGGCCGTCCATCCACCGGTCTTCCCAGAAAAGCGTGGAGGAACCATTGCCGACCACCATCCCGGTCGAGGCAACGAAGATGCTCGCTCGGCGTGGGAAAACTGCAGATCGAGCCACGCCAAGGGGTGCGAAATCCAACGGGTGCGAAGGCTGACAACTGATTTTGCAAGATAAGGGATGCCCAACCCACCGTAGCGAAAAGGCCGGCATCACTTGGACCAGTTGACGTGGCAGTGACCGCCCATAACGTCAGCATCAACATTAGCTGGTGAACCTTTTGGTAGAGGCCCAACAGCATCGGTTGGTGAAGGGGAATGGCAGACAGGCCCGCCCTGACCAACGTCAGGCATCTCGCTTTAGTCATCATCCCCGCTTTCCAAGTAGGGAGACGATCGGCGATCTTGTCAAACGGGGGGGGGGGGGGGGGGGGGGGGGAGGCCTCCGGGGAGGGTTTCTGGATCGCCAAGGGGATCCTGAGGTATTTAACCGGAAAGGGGGCGAGGGGGCAACCCATCGTGTTTGCCCCCTCCAAAGCCTCCTCATCAGAGCAACCGAAAGGGGATAAAGAGCATTTGGCAAAATTAATCTGCAGCCCCGAAGCTTGCCCGAAAAGGGCGAGAATGTGGCGGACCGCGAGCAACTCAGAATGGTCAGGGTGGCAGAAAATTATCACATCATCAGCATAGAATGACACCCCTGTCGACAGGTGGCGGGATGCCAACGACCTAAGGATACCAACTCAGCGGCCTTGGAGAAGAGCCGATCGAGCGTGTCAATCACCAACACGAACAACATGGGCGACAATGGATCTCCTTGGCATAACCCCTTCCGATGCCAGATCGGCGGTCCCGGCTCCCCGTTCAGCACGATACGGGTGGTGGCCGTGGACAGAAGGATGGTGATCCACTCACGGAATCTAGGCCCAAACCCTGAAAGCTGAAACACCGCAAACAAGAGGGCCCAAGAAACCGAGTCAAAAGCGTGAGCAATGTCCAACTTCAACATGGCATGCGGCTCACGAAGCTGGTGGAGACAGCGGGCCGTCTGCTGGACCAACATGAAGTTGTCATGGATGCATCTCTTCTTAATGAAGGCGCATTGGTTCTCCCCAACCAAAGAATCCAACCTTGGGGACAACCGAGAGGTAAGGACCTTAGCCACCAGCTTGGCAAAGAAATGAATCAAGCTGATTGGCCGATATTTCTTCAAGGTTGCGGCGTCAGCTTTCTTAGGGATCAGAACCAACAACGCTTGGTTCAGACCCTGAAAGCCACGACCACACATCGAATGGAGCTTGCGGAAAGCAGCCAATACGTCAGTCTTAACGGTATCCCAACATGCCTGAAAAAACTCGGCTGTAAAGCCGTCAGGGCCTGGCGCCTTGGGGGGGGGGGGGATTTGTTTCACCACCTGCCAGATCTCTTTCTCTGAGAAACGGGCAATCGAGGTCCGTCAAGTCAGAATGCTTCGCCCCAACGAACTCCAAGTCAAGCGAGAAGTGACGACCCTCGGAGCTCCCCGGCAAGGCGATGAAATGGCCGAAGGCCGCCTCAACCATCTCACCATGGTCTAAAAATTGTATCGCCAATGATAAAATCAACCAGTTGTATCTATTTCCAATCTACGACTGACTATATTCAATTTTTCCGTATGGTTTTGCTTTAAATCCACATCATTTTCACCGATAGATATATGCTAAAAACCTCTTAAAAGATTAACACGGTGAATGTTCTGGAAACCTCAATAATCCCTTTGCCTCCAGAGAGTCCAGACCCCATCTCCTAGCTTCGTATAAAAGACGCACAACCTCATCCCTAAACCCCCTCACCGTTCTGCGTTCAAGTCCTCCTACTCCTTCTCCCCCACCCTCCACCTTATCCTCAGCCCAGCACCCGCCTGCTCGGCTACCTCTAATGGCGTCTGCCAACGCCATCTCCACCGCCTCCCTCCTCCGCTCCTTCTCCTCCCAGGTCAGCCGTCGCCTCTCTCGCATATGCGGTATCTTTGCAGAGTTCTGGCATTTCCTATTTCCTCAATTATGGTCTCATTGGCCAATTCAGGCCTGAATGGTGTTTTTCGCACAATTGATGCCATCCTTGTTAATTGAATTTGTGGTTTTACTGAGGAAATTTCGGCATTCGTCGTTCCTAAATGGTTGTAAAATTGGTTGCATGCGTGACTTGTGTTAATTCTCGGCTGTAAGCAGGGCAGGGTGAGGAGGTCCAGGAACGGCCGTGCGCAGCGGCTAGTGGTGCGCGCGGACGCCAAGGACATCGCCTTCGACCAGAAATCCCGGGCGGCGCTCCAGGCCGGCGTCGAGAAGCTCGCCAACGCCGTCGGCGTCACCCTCGGCCCGCGAGGTGATGCTCAGCTACATATCATCGCTGGCTGCTACTCATAGATTGCACTGAGATAATCTATTGCTTCTAGGATGAGGGGTGCAGGGTTCAGGCACACATTTTTGCATTCATGGCCCAATGTTTATGCATTCATGACAGAATGATGTATCAGAGTTCCTTCCTTCCTTCCACACGGTTACCAAAGGCTTCATATGTTTCAGTATCTTCGGTGAATAGCTAATTGTCCATTGCATTGGTAATTTCTGTGGACTGCGGTCTATCATGTAAAAAACGATGTTAAGATGGTCTAGTATTGAGCTAAAAGAGAGCCACAAAATGTACACGGTAAAGTTTGGAGTTCCTTATGGTTCGCTTGGTGTTGTTGCACAATGCTAGGTGTACAGCAAGAGTCTGAAACATATAATTGAACATACCTTATCTCTATATGCCACAAGAGAGTGCCGCAACACCGTGCTCCTCTACCGTTCTATTCAGATCTCAAGAAAAAAAATACGCTTAAGAAATCCACTCAATAATCGTATAATCTAGAACCACTACAGACTCTGAAGGAATACCAAGATCGAATATCACCTTTCCTTTCTAGATTTCTTTCACATACTGTACAAAAATGCTGTATATTAAATATGAATGGCATAGCCCCTGCGCAAGTTATAAATACTAAAGACAAAATGACACCTCTCTTTCACGAACAATACACTAGTAGTTCTTTTTCTAAATAGATGTTCAAACCTAAAATCGTTGACTGGTATGAATCCCAGGAAGACTTACAGTTTAGATTGGAGATATTACAGTTTTTTCTTACTGAATAAAAAAAAAGTAGTAACCTGTTACTTTTTTTGTGCCGACTGCCATTTGATTTTATATCAAACTTGAGGCTGCGTGCATCGATGAGGCATTACAGTCTTCTATTAACTAAAATAAATAAGGGAATTTCTGATAACTAAAAACTAATTGAGTGTTTTCTAACTTTAGGAGTGCTTAAATTTCCAGACATATGATATTTCTATTATAAGGTAAGACGAGGTGGATGGAGGTCTATAATTGCTTAGAGTTTGACTAATCTATAGCAAATAAAATAGTCGAGTTACTTCTAGTCACTAGACAGTCCCAATAAATAAAAATAAACTTCGGTGATGTAGTTGAAATGTTGAATTACACATTTTTGCCAAGAGATCTAATCTTTTGGATGTTTTACAGGGAGGAATGTTGTGCTGGATGAGTATGGCAGTCCCAAAGTGGTGAATGACGGTGTTACTATCGCTCGTGCTATTGAGTTAGCTAATCCAATGGAAAATGCTGGTGCAGCATTGATTCGTGAGGTAACTTACTTTTTATTAACAATGTGTTATATCTGTATGCTATTCCAGAAATTGGAATTCGTAAGGCATGTATGCCACTTATTCATGCTCTGTTCATGCTTGAAGGTTGCTAGCAAGACCAATGATTCTGCTGGTGATGGGACTACAACTGCTTGTGTCCTTGCTAGAGAAATCATCAAGCTGGGCATTTTGAGTGTAACTTCTGGTGCGAACCCTGTATCACTTAAGAAAGGAATAGACAAAACTGTGCAGGGTCTAATTGCAGAGCTTGAAAACAAAGCTAGGCCAGTCAAGGGCAGTGGTGATATCAAAGGTTATTGTTTTTCCTGTCATGTTCTAACATGCATTTCGTATTTATCTCGCCCGGTGTTGGGATACCAAGGTCATTAGGAGTGCTAAAAAAATATTGGGGTTAAAAGAAAATGAGAATTGAGAAGATAAGATCTCTTAAAAAAAAGAATTGAGAAGATAATGAGTGCCGACTTTGGAGTTAGTTCTGCAGTACAGCTATTGCCTCTATCTGAGGATTTAGAACATAATAGATGCCTAATATTTGGAGTTTATTCTTTATTACAGCCGTTGCCTCTATCTCTGCCGGCAATGATGAACTTATTGGATCCATGATTGCTGATGCTATTGACAAAGTGGGTCCAGATGGTGTCCTTTCAATTGAGTCGTCTTCATCTTTTGAGACTACTGTTGATGTTGAAGAAGGAATGGAGGTTTGCTAGAAATTCAGCCTATACTCTTGTCACCTTGATATTGATTGGAAGCTTTTTTTTAACTATAATATGCCTATGCCAATACATAAATGTCGTCACGACGTCTCTTCCTCAAGCGTTCTTAAATTACGATGCAGATTGACCGTGGCTACATTTCCCCTCAATTTGTGACAAACCTTGAGAAATCAGTGGTGGAGTTCGAGAATGCTAGAGTTCTTATAACTGATCAAAAGATCACAAGCATAAAGGAAATTATTCCACTTCTGGAGCAAACTACACAATTGAGATGTCCTCTGTTTATTATAGCTGAGGACATTACTGGTGAAGCTTTGGCAACTCTTGTTGTTAATAAGCTCCGAGGAATTATCAACGTTGCGGCAATCAAAGCCCCAAGTTTTGGTGAGCGGCGGAAGGCTGTCCTTCAGGATATTGCCATCGTGACAGGTTCGTCCCGCAACCAACATTGGCAATCATTTGACTTTGGTTTTGTTACAGGTTGCAGTTCTGTGCTGTGTAAGCATGCACTAAGAATGACTCGAGTTTTATTAGTTACTTGATCTTTGCGTGATATTTTAGCATTGAATATAGCCTTTTCTCTATCACTGGAGCAGTGCCAGTACAAACGGAATAATTGAAGTGTATCATTTTTATTTTTCCATTTAACTTGTCCTAGTGCATGGCCATTTTTCTATTTCCCCCTTTTTGCGTTCCATTGACCAAAATATGCTGGAAGGAAACACAATGATGGACTTTTTACATTTCAAATGCCATCACCATTGTATTACCTTTTCACTTGTATGGATGAGATTGAGATTGAGGAACTCATATCATTCCACATGCATCATGGACCGTACTCCTCTCTGACCATCTGATCGAAGCATTTTGAGGTTGCTTTGTGGTGTTCTGTATTTGTCATTTATGTGAACCCAGAACTAGATTCAGGATCTCAGTATCAATTATCATACTTACGTGTTCAGTCTTGTTAGTCCCATTGGTGTATCTACTATCATGTGTATTTGGTGATTAAGTATCTGGATTACTAGCTGTTTGTTTAGCAGTCCCGTAGGTTAGCTGAACCACTAAATTATCAGTGGTTCTGGAACGACCTGCCTGCAAGCAACGTCTTCCATTAGTTGGTACATATAAATAAGACCTGACGGTATGCAGAAGCATTGCCCTGGTGGATGGTCCAGGCATTGAAAATTCCACTGGCTATATTATGTTTCTTCTTGATCATTAACCATTGACTGTTTATAGAATACCCATTTTATTATCTCGTTATTGTTTTCCAATTTCTCAAAATTGCAACTGATCCTACAACTACTTGCAGGTGCTGAATTCCTAGCGAAAGATCTTGGTCTGTTGGTTGAGAATGCAACAGTAGATCAACTTGGTACAGCAAGGAAAATTACAATTCATCAGACTACAACAACCCTCATAGCAGATGCAGCTAGTAAAGATGAGATCCAGGCGAGGGTTGCACAGCTAAAGAAGGAGCTTTCTGAAACTGATTCTATCTATGATTCTGAGAAATTGGCAGAGAGAATCGCAAAGCTTTCTGGTGGTGTGGCCGTGATCAAGGTTGGAGCTGCAACCGAGACAGAGCTCGAGGACCGCCAGCTACGAATTGAGGATGCAAAGAATGCCACTTTTGCCGCGATTGAGGAGGGCATTGTTCCTGGCGGTGGTGCAGCGTACGTGCACCTGTCTACTTTTGTCCCGGCGATCAAAGAAACAATCGAAGACCATGATGAGCGCCTTGGTGCTGACATCATTCAGAAGGTAACTTCCTTAGCCACATGGATCATCATTCGTAGCTATCAGATGGTATGGACTAATTTTACCAGAAAACTAATTTAGTAATTGTAACTGCAACACATGTTTATCTGCACTGGTAGAGATTTGACTCAATAAATTCACAGCGCTTAGTGCTTGACACTTGCCAGGACTATCCTATGGTTCAGTAGAATTTTTTGTTTGAAAAGAAGGGAAACCCTCTTACCTCTGTATCGATTGGTGCACACAGCCGCTCCCGCTTGTTCAGCAGGATAACAACACGGTACTGTTACTTACAATATCTTGTTGATTCTGCAGGCACTGATAGCACCTGCGTCGCTAATCGCGAACAATGCCGGAGTTGAAGGTGAAGTGGTGGTGGAGAAGATCAAGGATAGCGAGTGGGAAATGGGTTACAATGCGATGACCGACACGTACGAGAACCTGATCGAGGCCGGTGTCATCGACCCAGCCAAGGTGACAAGATGCGCTCTGCAGAACGCCGCCTCGGTGGCCGGGATGGTCCTCACCACGCAAGCGATCGTTGTCGAGAAGCCGAAGCCCAAGGCAAAGGTGGCCGAGCCAGCGGAGGGACAACTCGCCGTCTAAGCGGTAACACTCCTCAGGTCTCTGTTTAGATGTGGTTTTGTTCAGATCACGTGGTAGGATTTTTGGTTGGGATCAAGTGAAAGGTCCAGAGTAGGGCTACCATTTTTGTGAAATCGACGGCAACCTTGCCTGATCTGATCTGAACCCGGAAAGTAATTTGTACCATCAGTTTTGAAATAAATCTGTGGTGATACTCTAGCGTCCCTGCATCATAGTGCTCTCTAAGAGCATGTCTAGCAGATACCGATCTCCCGCAACCTGAACTTGTGTGATTCAGTAAACCGAAGAACGGAAATTCAGTTCCGCCCAGCTCTCCGCAGACCAGATACCGAATACGAAAACCGAACTTATGAATTTAAATAAGCCTCATATATATAGGTGAGTTATTGTGGAATGGACGTTCGCGCAACACAGAGAACTACAACACAAAAATAAAGCAACCCACAATATAGCGTGAATTCATATGAAACCGATCAACCGAGTTTTCCACCTAGTATAGAACTACTCGCAAGGCACACTGGAACAATCATGATCACTTACATCTTACATGAGCAAATGATACGATAACACGATCTAGTCTCACAAATAAATCGCCATTATTTTTATTTTTGCAGGTAAATAAATCGTCATTTATAACAGGAATATGTAAATTGTCACTGCAAACCCTAACACGATCTGGTCTCTCACGATCAAATCAGAAACTATAACACGATAAAGATAAACAAATATGTAAATCGTCGTGGCGTACCTGCCAGGATAGGTGCTGTGTTGGGAAGTGCGCTGTGTAAGGCATGGGTTGCAGCAAAAATCAGGCCGTACGTTCGGTTTTCGGTTTGGTTTGGGAGGTTAGGATTATACGGCTTTTCGGTTTATTTGGTTTGCATACTTCGGTTAGTTGGTTTCATATAAAATACGGTTCGGTTTCGGTGATAACCATTTAGTTTTGGTTTTGTTTCACTTTTAATCATTTAGTTTTGGTTTTGTTTCGGTTATAATCAAGTTAATCAAAGTTGACGCAGAGTTTTTCAGAAACAAATAAATTTTTGATGCAGTTAGTATGCTTGTAGGGAAGGATACACCAGTAACAAAATGCTAGCAACCAATCTCTTGAGTACGTACGTGCTACTGCTCAATCGAAGCAATCAAGGTGTGGCTCCCGTGCGTGGCTGTGCACGCGATCTCGCAAAATGAAAAGAAAATACTCCGTCCGTCTCGTATTAAGTAATTTTCTATTACATGTATCTAGACTGTTTTTAAGCATAGATACATCCATATTTAGACAAATTTGAGTCAGTTAATATGGGGCGGAGGGAGCACATGATTGGATCCACTGGAATCTCGATGTATTCAATTTTTTTTATGACAACTATATGGCTTTACTCATTCATAAAAAAGAATACAATGGATCGAAACAATCGAAGCAAACATAAGCAACCAAGATTCTCGGTGAAACAAAGGCTCTTTGAAATCAACATCTCTAGATTCACTTTTCGCTTTTTGACTTTTCTCCACGCATCCGGTAACGAAATTGCAAAACACCATACTTGCACAAGTTGGACTAACCTCATAGGTTTTGAAAAGCCGCATGAGCCTCCCACTCCAAACAATTGAAACTTAATATCGTTGAACACTATGACCGGGGACACATCCCTTGCAAGACAAGCTGTGAAATTGCTGCTTCGTCGACGAATCGACAAAGATAAAAACCAAAAACCGTCAAAAGACAAACTATGATAAATATCGATTCCATAGAGTATAGCTGTGACGCCTGCACAAAGGTGAGGACGGAGCCACGACAATAATCTTCTAGACGATACCATCTTCACCGTCAAGAACACGCAAACCTAACAAAAGAACAGAAGATTAGATGTCAGACATTCATCTGTGTTCTCCCGTCTCTCAACGTCAAATCGGCTGTTAGAGATTAGGGGAACCACCGGAGCTACAAAATTTTCTTCTAGCGGCTACGGTTCCTGGCGGCTGCTCTCGTCGAACGAGAAAATCAACTCCTCCGATGTATTCCATCTTTTTTCTTGTGTGGAACCGATGTATTCCATCTATGCAGCCCAACCTCGCAGCCCAGCCTCGCAGCCCAAGCAATGCAGCCCAACCTCCCGGCCCAATTGGTGCAGCCCACAGTCAAAAATGTATTTTCCTTAGCAAAATCACAGACATTGCTCAGACCAACTGGCTTGTGGGTGCAGCAGAGAGGTGGAGGTCGGGAGTCCGGTAGCACGCATATTTTTCATTCGCTGTTGTGGGTTTCAGTTAATTCGATTAACCAAAAACAGTTCGGTTTCTAACCGAATAAACCGAAAGTCAGACGGTTCCGACTTCCTAAAACCGAAAACCAGGAACCGAAATCTCGGTTTCGGTTTCTGCTATTTTTTTCGGTTTTCAGTTTTGCACACCCTGAGTTGGCCAATTGGAGGAGACCATCAAGCATCTCTGGTACTTCTTTTGCAGTTTGTGCTACAAAAGTCTCTTAACCATGTAAGAACTCGGGCGCCAAGAACTTGTGGACTGGTTGAGGTCGTCTGCCCTCTCCACCTGCAAGGGCATTGCTACCTTGATCATCCTAAGAGCAACTCTATCAGATCTCGTATATGCTACCGAACTAGTAAATAACCGTCAGTTTTCGGTTTTGGTGCGAAAAAACGACCAAAACAGAATCCTTATGTGGTACCCAATCGACAAAAAAAGATCGGATCAACCGAATACTTTCTCCCAAATCCCTACATCTCCAGCGTCCCAAGCGAACCAAACAGGTAACCCGAATTGCCAAAAAAATGGTTGGAAAACGATTGGCTCTTCTCCGGCCACTCCCGCGACCTTCTTCCCCGTCCTCGGCCCGCTCCGGTGCTTCCTCTACGTCCGCGACCGCCGTCCCCACGCCCTGCTCCGTCTGCCGCCCCCGTGCCCAACCCCAGCTGCCGCCTTCGAGTGAACCGCGACGAACCGAGCTTGTGAAAGCTCTGCCTCGTCTTCCTCTTCGTCTGGATGCAAGAAATTTGGAAGGGAACCACTACCGCAAGCGCTTCTTCATCTTCTTCCACTCCATTGATGTTGGCGTCGAGTAGGGTTTTGGGTTTCGGTCGAAATTCACCCGTTTCGTTCAGGCCCGAAATATTGGTAATAACCCGGCCAAAATTTTTGGCCCAATTTGAAATTTTAGAGTTTACATAAGTCAAAAACACCCATATTGCATCAATAGCGCTGCTAGGTCAGCTTTCCTTGCTCTAAATCAGTGTAAGTCTAAGGTTCGACTCCTGTTTTAGTACCTAATTTTTTCAATATATCCTTGCTCTAAATCTTTTCGATTTAATTCAAAAATTTGAAAGTGCAGATGTCAATACTCTAACTCATTATCCTTGCTCTAAATCTTTTCGATTTAATTCAAAAATTTGAAAGTGCAGATGTCAATACTCGAACTCATTACCTCCAATAACAGCTCACGCTAGCTAACCACTGAGCTGACAAACAACAACTGTTTGTTCTCTAGTTAATAGCTTATTTAATTATGTTTCTTAAATTTAAATTTCAAATTTTGATTTGCACTTTTCGTCCAAAATTTTCCGAAAAATCCAAAATTCGGACATTTCAGTTAGGGGCGAATTTTTTTTCAAACCGAAATCCAAATCCCTGGCGTCGAGCACGAGTGCACGATGACCCCGTGGCCGGCCAGAGGAGGAAGAAGAAAGGAGGTGGGCTGGGCTGGACTTTATGGGCCAGAGTTGGGCCAGCTTTAAATATTCGTTTTTACGGATTAGGTATTCGGGATCTGGTAGTACTACAAGAGGAGCTCTGGAACCCTAGCCGCCGAAGAAACATGAGCCGCAGAAGCATTGATTCTGTGTCGGTTCCCCTCATCTCCGATCGCCGATTAGGCATCGGGCGACAAGGGGAACCATAGATCAACATCTGGCAATATTTTGCTTACCTTGTTCGTAAGGTTGTGTTTCCTCGCAACGACATCCTGGCGATGGAGGTGGCGGCGTATGGAATGTTGGTCTCCCGACTCCATCCTCGTCATGGTGTAGTCAACGAGATCTACTCCATGGATCTAGTGTATCTTACGGTTTGTATTTTTTGTTATTTTGGTCTTCTTCCTCGTCAATTTAGCGACGAATCTGCGTTTCGACAAACTGATTTGCAAGGGGTGTGTCCCCGACCAAAGTGCGGTCAACGATCATAGGTTCTCATCGGTTGCGGTGAGCGACTCATGCGGCTATTCAAAACCTACAAAGTTAGTCCTGCTTGTATAGGTCTGGTCTTCTGCAGTTTTATCACAAGAGACGTGAAGAGATTTCAAGATAGGAATGACGAATCTAGAGGTTTTTACTTCAAAGAAGCTTGATGTAACTTATATATAGTTTCATTAGGGTTCTTTGTTGTCGGTTCTTATTTCAGCTTTCTCGATACTTTGTACTCTATTTTTTGAATCAATAAATCCAGATGTTTCTCTCTTAAAAAAAGGTATTCGGGATCTATTCCGTTCGGGTCAACTTGGAACCGAAAACTAGCTACGAGATCGGTAGAGTGAATACGCGTTTTTTCGGAACCATTTTTCCAGTAACGGCTAGAGTTGCTCTAACCAAGCTTGTCAAAGCTCCGCCTCGTCTTCCTCTTCGTCTGGATGCAAGAAATTCAGAAGGGAACCACTACAGCGAGCGCTTCTTTGTCTCTTCCACTTCGTTGATGTCGGCGTCGAGCACGAGTGCACGACGACCCCGTGGCCGGCCAGAGGAGGAAGAAGAAAGGAGGTGGGCTGGGCATTCATGGGCCAGAGATGGGCCAGCCTTAAATATTAGTTTTAACGGGTCAGGTATTCGGGGTCTATTCCGTCTGGGTCAATTTGGAACCGAAAAATACGAGATCGGCAGACTGAATACGCGTTTTTTCTGATCCATTTTTCCAGTAACCGCTAGAGTTGCTCTAACAACTTGGTGGATCCGTAGACACCGCAATGTGGGGCCGGACAAAATTTTTACCCAATTTCTTTATGCGGTTACTTTTCATTTCTTTGTGACTAAGGAATTCTAAATTATTATTATTTTTGACAGCAAGGAACCTCTTTATTTCGATTATAAGGAAAGAAATGAAAGGCAATCAATTTGTGACATTAAATGCCTACCTGATTTATGAGAGGATAATTAGTCCCGCACGGGCTATATATACACGTACGTCAATCGAGCAAAGATGAACAAAAGCTGGCAGCCAGCTAGTGTAGGAAGCTTCGCTATCTCAATCGATCGAAAATGGCACGCACGGGCCGGCTAGCAGCACTAGTCGTCAGCTGCATCTTCCTCCTGTACTACGTTGCCGCCCCGTCCATGGCGTCCGGCGCCGGCTTCCTCCAGTGCCTCAAGACAAGCATCCCCAGCAATCTCGTGCTCACGCGAGGCTCTCCCTCGTTCGAGCCGGTCCTGGTCTCCTCCATCCGGAACGCCGAGCAGCTGGGTCCGGCGAAGGCGAATCCCCCGCTGTCCATCGTGACCCCGACCAACTACTCCCACGTCCAGTCCGCCGTGCGCTGCTCCGCCCGGCACGGCGTGCGGCTCCGCGTGCGCAGCGGCGGCCACGACTACGAGGGCCTCTCCTACCGCTCCACCTTCACCCACGACCACGAGCCCTTCGCCGTGGTCGATCTCTTCAACCTCCGGCATATCATGGTCGACTCGGTCACGCCGACGCCCATGGCCTATGTCCAGTCCGGCGCGACCCTCGGAGAGCTCTACTACGCCATCGGCAAGCAGGACCCGAAGCTGGCGTTCCCGGCCGGCTTGTGCCCGACCATCGGCGTGGGCGGGCACTTGAGCGGCGGCGGGATCGGTCTCATGATGCGCAAGTACGGGATCTCTGCCGACAACGTCATCCACGCCACCATTGTTGATGCAGCCGGGAACTTGCTTGAGGGCAGGGAGGCCATGGGAGAGGACCTGTTCTGGGCCATCCGTGGCGGCGGCGGCGGGAGCTTCGGGATCGTGTTATTATGGCAGGTCCAGCTGTCCCCGGTCCCACCCAAGGTCGTCTTCTTCCAGGTGGCCAAGACTATGGCGCAGGGCGCCGCGAGACTCGTGAGCAAGTGGCAGACGGTGGCCCCGGCGCTCCCCGACGACCTCAGCTTGCGGGTGCTCGTCGTGAACCGGACGGTCAGATTCCAGGGCCTCTACATCGGAGACGGCGGCTGCCACGAAGCGCTCAAGATAATGACCCAGAGGTTCCCGGAGCTGGGAGCCACGGCCAACGACTGCCGGGAGATGAGCTGGCTGGAGTCCACGGCGTACGTATACTTCGGCCAGTTCGGCAATGCCAGCACGCCCGTCGAGGCGCTGCTGAACCGGACGTTTCCCGTGGGCTCGTTTCTGAAGCACAAGTCGGACTATGTGAAGACGCCCATCCCGGAGGCGTCGTGGGAGAAGATCCTGTCCTGGCCCTTTGGGGGAGCCACGGACGGGCAGCTCATGCTAGAGCCGCATGGCGGGAGTATGGGTGCCGCCTTTAAGGATTTCGAGACGCCCGGGCCCGGGCCCTACCCGCACCGACGCGGCGTGCTCTACAACATCCACTACATCGAGGTGTATTCAGAGAACCTGAGCACCAACCCGCCGAGCTGGATCACGGGGCTCTATGATTTCATGGAGCCGCTGGTGAGCAGCAACCCGAGGAGCGCGTACGTCAACTACCGGGATCTCGACATCGGCGTCAACAAGGACGGCGTGGCGAGCTACGAGAGCGCCAAGGTGTGGGGGGAGAGGTACTTCGGGGCGGCCAACTTCGAGAGGCTCGCGAGAATCAAGGCCAAGGTCGATCCGAAGAACCACTTCCGCCATGAGCAGAGCGTGCCGCTGATCTTCTAAATTAGCTAGACTCTGTTTTCTTTTTCTCTTTTACCCATCTCTCTGTCATCCTGTAGTATAAATAAATGAAAGATGTTTGTGAAAATCTAAGAAAATCTAGAAATCTACCGTTTGATATTCCGATGTTTTTCGAACACAATAAATTAACGGGGCGCCCCAGCGGGGATGAGCCGTGGCAGTGCCACCTTTCAAATTGCCCATCAGAACTGGCAAGGTCCACCTTGAGCCGCCGGATTTCGTCGGGCTTGGATCAGCCAGATCGCCTCAAGGGAAGGGGGGAGAGCGGCGGCGCGTGAATCGCCGTGAGGGGAGGGAGGCGTGTGCGTCCCCGCATGATTCAGGGAGGCGAGAATGGCGGTGCCGAGGGGCTGCGGGTGCGGCGACGCGGGGAGGGAAATTAAGGGGGAGGCAGCGGCGCACAAGGAGCAGTGAGAAAGGGAGGCGGCGTGCAAGAGGCGGAGAGAGAAAAAAGGAATGAGGAGGAGGAGGGGCATGTGGTTCATCCGCCCGGGGCGGTTAACCTCTAAAGAGGTTTCTCACGCCGTTGGTGTTACAAATATTGGTGCTTGCAGTCTTTGTTAGATCAATGGGGCTCTCTGCCCCTGTTTCATTCAAAAGAACGAAACGACATGGTGTCCATCTGTCTCAGCAGGGGGTTCCAACATAAGTTTTCCGGCCTATGGCCATAATTAATGCTACAGTATACAGCATAGCACAGAAAAGTTCCAAACACCTTTAAAAGGCAGATATTATAGAACATAGATCCACTGGGGAGAAACTAGTAGGGTTGACAATAAACTGAAGTAGACTTGGAGCTTAAAGGCATCATCATCTTGAATGTTCATCACCAAAATCCCTTGGCTGGCGTAAGCATCGAGGCGTCCATGGTAAGCATCGATATCGCCCTGCGTTTCTTCAGCCCGGGAGAAGCCTTGGGATCTTGGCCTATTTGCCCTCTAGCTGTAGAAGAATACGTTCCAGCGCATCCTGGTTTGCGATTGAGCATAGCACTTTCCATGATCGAAGGTGTTGCGGGACCATGCACCATACCACCTGCATAGAAGACCAGGATGTTGAACCAAAAAATAGATTATTACGACATTTCCAAAAGAGACAAAAGTATCGGTAGTCATGTTAATCACTTCATTAGTTTTGTTTCCCATCCAAAAGGAAGATGGATGTTCCAGGCTAGAGCCTAAATTTTTATTAAGTAAGGAACTCATGGGGCCCCAGATAAGTTTTGTATTCACAGCATAATAGACATGTGAGGTCACCCACTTGTTGGCGTTTAACCAGGTTGTCTCTAGCGAGAATTTTGTTATGGCTAAGTAACCAAAATTAGGTTTTGATCCTGGGGGTATATGGAGTTTCCAAACTGTGACTGAATGAACACTGGTGTAATTCCTCTAAAATTAACTACAACATATAATGAGTTGGTGGTATAAACTCCTTTACTGTCCAGCTTCCACGCCATTTGGTCTGGCTCATCAGAGAGGACAGTAGAAGAGATCAAGGCCACCAGTTCATGCCATAGTTGCATGACATGAGGGGTGAAACATCTCCTAAAGGTGAGTTTGATGTTCACTCCATCCCAAATCTCAGCCACAGACTTGTGGTGTTCATTGCAAATGAAATAAATATCCCAGTATTGTATAGCAAGGCTAGAGCCCCCTATCCATTGATCCTCCCAGAACTTAATAGTATTCCCATTCCCAACTTTCCACAAATAACCCCTTTTTGCAGCTTGTGCAGCTCAGAGCACTCCTTTCCAGAAAGGGGATGCAAAGGTATCAGAACAGGCAAAGATGTTTGGGGAGGTAGCATCATATTTTATATCAACGATTCTTTTCCAAAGTTTGTGGGTATCTAGATGGTATCTCTTGATCCAATTGGCCAGTAGATACACATTAAGATCCATCAAGCTGGGAATGCCTAAACCCCCAAAAGCTTGCTTCGTTGAGACTAATTCCAAGTTGGCAAGATGGTATTTGACATGCCCCTCATAGTTATCCCAAAGGTAGTGATCCATCTGAGAGTTGATTTCTTTAATGGCCTACTTAGGTAACTTGATAATGGACAATAGGTAAATAGGTATACTAGTAAGGAAGGATCTAATCAAAGTTAATCTTCCTCCATAAGAGAGGAGTCTTCCTCTCCCGCCAGCCACTCTCTTAATCACTCTGTCTACCACTGGCTAGAGATCTTCCTTTTTCAGTTTACAGAAGTGGAGTGGTACACCAAGGCATTTCATGGGCCATTTTTCCAGTTTGCATCCTAAGGTTTGGGCAAAAGGATTAATTGCCTCATCATCTAGGTGGATAGAATAGAGATCACTTTTATGGAAGTTTATCCTCATTCCAGACATTTGCTCAAAAAGGGATAAGAACCATTTCAGATTTTTTTGCTTTATGGAGATCATTATCAACAAACAGGAGGGTGTCATCTGCATATTGCAAACAAACTACCCCTGCTTGCTGTGTAGAGGGCATCAGGCCAAATATAAGGTTCATTGCAATAGCCTTAGAGAGGATTTTTTGTAAAGAGATCAGCTACAAATATTGAAAAGAATTAGGGACAGAGGATCCCCATGCCTGAGCCGTCAGCTAGTTTCGAAAAAATTACGGTCAGTGTCATTAAGTCAGACACCAATAGATCCTCTGAGGAGGATGCAATCCATCCAGCCTAGCCATTTGGGGTGGAAACCCCTCTAATGGAGAATATTTCTAAGAAATCCAATATCAACTCTATCATAAGCCTTTTCGTAGTCTAACTTACGAACCAGGCTAGGGGTTTTATTAGCATGCACATCATGGATGATTTCATGGGCGGTTACAACACTTTCAAGTATATATCTGCCTTTTAGGAAATAGTTTGGTTGGAACTAATGATTCTGTTAGCACAAGGGCTAATTCTATTGGTGCAAGCCTTAGAGAAGATTTTACAACTTTGGTCTGTATTTCTTGATGCTAGTTGCATCAGCTTTCTTAGGGATAACGGTGATCATGGAGTAATTCAGTCTGTACAGATCCAGTTTGCCATCCCAAAAGCAGTTAAAAAGTGCCAGAAGATCTGTCTTGATAGTTTCCCAAAATTTCTGATAGAACAGAAAGGGAAAGCCATCAGGGCCAGGTGCTCTTTCAGCATAAGAGATGAAGACAGCATAATGGATTTCATCCATATAGAATTTCTGGGTAAGGAGGGAATTTTCCTCTATAGAGATTTTTTCCTCCTCATCCCAGAAATCTTGGCTAAGAGAAATGTCAGTGGTTTTCTTAGAGTTAAATAGAGATATGTAAAGCTACCGCAATCTCCAGCATCCCCTTGTTATCATGAACAGGACCATGATCACCCTCTAAAGAGAGGATCCTTTTTTTTTCTTTTCCTCTGGTTTGCCAAAGCATGTTAATATCTAGTGTTTTTATCCCCTTCAAGGATATCTCTCTCCCTAGATCTTTGTCTTACCTTAATTTCTTCCTTATACCAGATGAGATTAAGCTCATTTCTCAACTCTCTCGGTCTGTGGTGTTCTTCAGGGATGAGAGACTGTGTTCCAGCCATAATGTCCAGACAAGTGTATTCGGCCGTGAGAGCCTGGTTGAGTTTCTTTTGTGCAGATTCAGCATTAGCATTCCATCCTCTAAGAAATTTCCTCAGCCTTCTAATCTTGAATTGCCAGATTTCCAGAGGGTCAGTGCAGGGGCAAGGCAAATTCCAGTTTGAAATCATCACCTGCCTAAAATTATCAATCTCCAACTACCATTTTTCAAATCTGAAAGGTTTTTTCGAGGTGGGGTACCACAACCTAGATCTAGAAGTAGAGGCGTGTGATCATTGATCATTGACCTAGTCATTGAATTTAGTGGCCCAACCCTGATGGATGTTGCCATTATTCTTATGAGAGGTAAACCTCACGAGATTAAAATCTCTCCCACTACAGTGGGCAGACTAGTATGATAAAATAAGTTCTGGAGTTCATCAAGGAATTCTTGCTTGTGTTCATCATAGCTAGAGCCATAGACAGACACAAAATTCCAACATAAGCCATCAACTTTATTTTTCACCGAACCACATAATAAGATTTAATATCCCAAGAGATAACATCATAAATGTCAGAATTGACACCAACTAAAATCCCCCAGCAGTGCCAACAGCAGGGAGCCAGTTCCATAAGAAATTACCATAGTTAGTAAGGGATTCTAGGAATTGGGGTGTGAACTCAGTTTTTTTTGTTTCAAACAGATCAATGAGACGGGGGAGTTTTTGCCTGAAAATATCCTTAACTCTGGACACTTTGGTGGGGGTTATTAAGACCCCTAACATTCCAGAAGAGACTTATCATAGAATTTCTTTTTAGATTTATTCTTGCCTCTACCACTCCTTCTCACTGACCTAGCTAGGGCAAGGTCAACGTAATCTTCCTCTGTAGACTCCCCAGCCACAGAGATAGATTCATCATCACTATTAATGGAGTGTAGCCAACTATTATCAATTAATTCATTTTCAATAGGAAGAAACATGTCAAGGTGATCAATATGAAAGTTAAGCATTCTCTGTGTTTCTAACTGTTTTAGAAGAGCCACATTATCATGAACAATAGCAAGGGTAGGCACCAAACAAATACCAACAGAGTGAGCATGCTGAATTAAGCTACTGCTAGAGCAGGAAGCAAATGAGTGTTTCAAAATACCATTTTAAGATTTTCCCATCACTTTAGCCTCCTTAATTTCTTGAGCCCTGGCCATTATGCTTTTACCATCTTTGTGGAATTCTCTGACTCATTCTTGTTGGTTGGAGAGGTCCCCATTTCTTGGAAGGCTTCCGAGGAGAGGTGAAGGAGGTGGTCATCTGCACCGCTTTGCTGGGGGTGGCTTGCTTGTCATTGCCCACATCCAGGTATATGGCTTCCAGGTTGTTAAATAAGTCAGGGAGAGTGGTATCCACTAGAGGGTCTTTCTCCCCCATGGGAACAATTGCAAGAGAGTCATAAACTACGGTTTCTATCTCCATGGGGTCTTCTTTCATGTCTACAGCCATGATCTGAAAAGATTTTTCAGATCTGATCATGGTGTTTGCAGTCGTGCATGGAATCCAAACATGTCCGACAATCTCATGTGGAGATCGACAATACATAGGAGAGAATATTGCTAGGTGCACAGGATACAAATACAAAGTTTAATTAGGTGCAATAAATAAATAAAAACTCCCATGACCGATCGATTGTCATTACAAGTTTATGATAGAAATAACTAAATTTTTAGAAGTTCATACTAGATGACTCTTCCATCTCCAACTTATGGAACAAAAAATTGGAATATATGCATGCCACTTCTTAATTATTAATCTGTTTGGCTGTGAGAATGCAAATTTAACCGCCCAAATCCCTGTCTTCAATAATGATATTGATGACGTCCTTGTTTGGAACTACACAGTCCCATAGGAATTTGTTCAACTAAAAGTTCATGCCACTCAGATCCCTCTTACGGTTTGCATGCAGGCAATCAATCGAATCTCTGTATTGAAGCGTGAAACAATGATACAAACTACTCCCTCCGATCCATATTAATTGTCTTAAATTTGCCCAAATATGGATGTATCTATGCCTAAAAAGTGTCTAGATACACATGTAATATTTCGACAACTAATATTGATCGGAGAGAGTATTTGGAAGAGCCTGATTTTCACCTATGTTCTCACTGAAAGTTGTTGCGTTTCGCTCATATCATAACACTTTGGAGTATTTGAAAATCTAGAAATGATCTTTGTTTACAAAGGAAAGATAAAAATCCCATGCATGTTCTTTATGCTACTAGTGCTTATGAATACCACTGAAAAACTCAAATGTGCAAACAGAAGGCAATCCATACATGTGCAGGAAAAGAACGTATCACCAACTTCTTTTCAACTTCATAAGCATCGCATGGCTCTCGGACCTAAAATATTTACAGATGCAGATTGGAAGCCCCCAACTCCAAATGTGTCTTTTCTTGCAGGTACAATGAGGAAAGCAGGCATTGGAATCATTATGCATCGGATTGGAGCTGAACAAAATAGCATGCAGTTCTCGTGGACGCTTCCGCATTGGCAGGTTTAACACTTGAAGCGGAGGCACATTGGCTGGAATTGGAAGCACATATTGGAGCAAAACGGAGTTCATCGGCTGAATTTCTTAACAAATAGTTGAGTCCTTGCAGAAGTTCTGGTAAAAAGCGACTTGATCAAGCATACATGACGATATTTATCTTCAGAGAGAATTCCATAATTGCCACTCAAATTTTGTCCAAATGCCCAAATGCCATCAGGATTTCTCTATTCCAAATTTGCCACTCAAATTTTGCATGGGGTTCAAATATGCCATTACCGTGAGTTGACCGTTAGTTGACGTTAAGTGAGAGACGAAAAGACAATTTTGCTCCTAAATAGTATGTTGATTTTCCCTTTACAACAAAATACTAATTTGTAGAGAACTTATAATTCCAGATTAATCCTCCAGCAAGTCAGCATGCAGTCTATTGGAGTAATTGGCAAACCATTTCACGTCATCCAAAAGGAATTTTGAACAAGTCAACGCGGCCTCGGAATACTTGGACTTGTCTCAGCTAGCTCAGCAGAGAAATCGGCAAAAGAGCAAACTACCGGATGAAGTTGAAGATCCCTGGCCATTAATAATTCTTCCCATGCATACATTTTCAATGTCCCTTCTTTCATGTCCATACCTCTCTACCAATCTCCTATCTCCCTCTGAATAATTCCTCAGACCCAGCTTCCTGTTGTTGATCCAACACGATGTGTGCAACACATCAATGAGCCAAAAATGATCCAGCAATTTTTAAGACCGTTCCAAGGATGCGTGCCAGCCGGAGAGAGGCAAACAGCGCCGCCGCCACGCCATTAGTAACTCTTCCCATGCATACTTACGTGGCAAACGTGGTAAGCAATAAAAATGCAATCACATACTTTTATTTTCTTTTTCTTTTGGTGATTTTTCTTGACCTGTGACACCAAGGGTATTTTGGCCAATACGAAAAATGACACCTATTCATCTTTCAATTAACGGTCAACTAATAGTCAACTCACTCTAGTGGCATATTTGTATGTCATGCAAAATTTGAGTGGCGAATTTGAAAGAAGTAAATTTGGAGTGACATTTGGGCATCTGTACAATATTTGAGTGGCAAATATGGAATTTTCTCCTATCTACAAGACCAAATTTGCACCATATTCTCAGCTATATTCAGAACTCGATGCAAGAATAATCAAAATTAGGAGAGAAAACAACAAGGTTGCCCATAGGCAAGTACAAGATACATACAGATCTCCACAAATTCGAGCTTGTTTTTGTAGGTGTGTTGGGTTGGCACATAATCCATCGTATTGCGCAGTAAAAGCTCTTATCATCTCTATAAATGTAACCCACAATGTAAGAGTGGCACAGGACAGGACAAGTCATCAAAGTGCAAAAGTAAAATGGGGCATATGATCAAAGCTGCCCCATCCAAACATATGCTCAACCATTTCCCTAAATGACTTCAATGATGAACCATTTCTTGCGAGCCTATATGCCCTCTTCTTTCTAGTTTGCATATGAAGAATATCACCTGCTCTACTCGAGAGAAGTTGCCTACGCACGGGTAACCAAGGTAGGACTCAAGCGAGAGAGCTCCGTGGCTATGGCGGCCTGATCCGACGGTCCCTCACCGCCGGACACCATCAACATGGCGGCATCCCTGGATCTCTCCACCATGGAACATTGGCCAATCCACCCACCACCGAGACCCAACCCGGCTCCGATGATGGCGGAGGCTTCCACGGCGACCACACTGGACCTCTTCGCCATGGAACTCCGATCACTCAACCCATCTTCACAGCAGCGGGAGCAGGCTAAGGAGGTACTGGCGGACAAGAGCAACCATCCACCAGCACAGGGGACAAACCCTAACAAAGGTATGAATCTCAACATTGACCAAAGGCCTGACATCAAACTCCAGCAAGAACTCTGGCAACGCTGGCATTTTCCCATCACGGTCCCGGCCTCTGCGAGACCAGATTTCTTCATGGTGGCATCATTTGGAAGGTGCAAATTCAGGCTTACTCCTGAATCTGTGGGCAACCTTCTCGACGTTTGCCTTGGTGGCAACCAAGTGGAATTCAGAGTCATTCTGTTGCGTGATCGTACATTCAGATTTTCTGTCACCAACAAGTTGATTGGATTTCATATTGCTAAACTGGCCTCATTCACATGCTCAAATTTTGTGGTTTATTTCCACCTATGGGGTTTTGGAGGTTCAGATTACATCAGGGAATTCTATGCCTGGGAGCGTGAAGAACAACAGCTATGGGAATCTCCTAAGAAACACTGTTCTCCCAGAAAGACTGATAGATCCTATGCTCAGGTGACATCCCAAGCTCCTGACATCCTCACTGGAGCTAATGCAATCCCCATTGTTCGTCAATCTGCTTTCACTAGGCTTGAGGCTCTAGCGCCATCTCCTCCCTTGTCCCCCTGGACGCCCACCAAAGAGATGGACCTGGCAGATTGTGGTTATGCTCCACAGGACATTCAACAATGCAAGGAGGCTCACATTGCCAAGCTGAAACGGCAACAAAAGGAGCCCGTTCCAATTGCTACTGTATTTCAGCGTCTCCAATTGCCGGCCACATCGACGGCGGCGCCAGCACCGGAGAAGACGGTCCCCAATGGTAACTCCAGGGTGAACCATCACATTCAAGTCGGCGGTAAATCAGGGTCCATCAATCCACTAAATGGGCACAATAATGGCAAAGCCCATAATGACAATTCATCTCTTTCGGCTGATACCTCGGGGACTGGGAATTCCATGGGCCGGAACAAAGACACTGGGCTAGGGCCCACATGCTCACGGTGTCTAAAAGAGGGTCATCACTTCACTAATTGCAATAATGCGATTCATTGCAGATTTTGCTTAATCCCTGGGCACATTTACCGGTTCTGTCGAGAAACACTGGCATCTCTTTCCCAAAAATCAGAAATGCCCAAATGGCAAGGACAAGGTTTTATTTTCCGGCCAAAATTCCCGGAAATTTCCCTAAAACACTGGGCACCGGGAGAGACTGCCACGTGGTTCAAATCAACGGTGCAACAGCCACCCTCGCAGTAGACACCCCCGATTTTCTCCTCATTTATCCAGTACGGATTATTTTTGACCAAAAAAGGAGACGGTTTTCCTTCCTCTGCTCACCCGGCGATTCCAAAACCCCAGTCTGCTACAGTAGCTACGAAGTCCGTCGTCGGCGAGGCCAGCTCTATGGCCAACTACGCCATCGACCTGGCTCCCCTGCTCCCCGGACGCTTCGACATCATCGACGTTCCTGGTCGGCCTCAACAATGCGGGTACCACGTCATCGGTCACCTTCCCGCCAAAAATGAGGATGTCGCCATTGTCAACTTGGTACCTCCCCCAAATCCAGATGCTCCTTTCCATGTCACTAGAGACAGGATTGTAGATCTTCTTGACGGTCATCTGGGCATTAGAATCGACCACATGCAGCGTTCATCACTAGGTCATGCCATCGTTCGCCTGGTTTCTACTAGTGACAGGGCCCCTATTGTGCTCGATGGACCTCACCAGCATAATGGTGTTCAGTTCATTTTCACTGAGCATAATAGGGGCATAGACTGGCGGTCATTTTCTTATAATCAGGAGGTCTGGCTTATGCTCCTCAATCTGCCCCTGGACCTGTGGATACTGCTCATGTTAATGCTGCTATTTCCAAACGGGGAAAACTTCTCAGTTGGGATAAAACTGTCAGCAATCTCACCAGAGCCATTGTCAAAGTTAGAGTTGAAGCACTGGCAAATATTCCATTCAGCTTGCAATTTTCCCATGGAAATGATTTCAATGCAAAGTCATGGACTATCCCCATTTACATACTTAGTCAGCGCCTGATGGGTCTGGAAGCACCTGAAGAGCAAGACCCACCTGATGATGGTGAAACATCTCATCCTCTGCCTGCTCTGCCATTTCCTAAAGACCATGGCCACCACAATATTCTTGATCTCAATGAGAATGTTGTTGTTTGGCAGCCTTGGCCAGCCCCACCTGAAGATATGCATGAAAAGACCTCGATGTCGCCTAGAGGGGGGGGGGGGGATTGGACGTTTTAAAACTTTTACGGATTTGGCTCTATATATCCTAAATGTGGAATTAAACTAGTCGGATATTTTCAATCACAAATCCTAAATATGCTAGGCTCAACTATAGTGTACCAACATCTTAAGCAATAACAAGATGAGCACTTATATTAATCAATAAGTTAGCACAAGATATATAAGATAGCACAAAGCACATATAAGATCATATATGACTTCAAGCACGATGGCTATCACAAATTAAAGCACAAGTGAATGAACTCGGTTTAGGAATACCCGAGGCACGCGGAGATGATGATTAATCCCGATGTTCACTTCCGAAGAAGCTAATCACCGTTGCACAAGAGGTAACCCAAATAGCCGTGAAAGGGCACACCCAACTCCTTGAGCCTCCCACACCAAAGTAGGGACTCAATCACTAAGATGGCTAGCTTCTTCCTCCACTCCGGAGATGGCAAGCTCCACAACCACTTCACAAAGCACCAGAAAGGAGAACCTCGGGCCTCTTCACAATCTCCACGAAGAGATCACCGGGGCAACAACCACTAAGCCGTCTAGGAGGAGAACCTCCAAAAGTAACAAGCTCACGGACTCTCACTCGAACTAATCAAGGTGGAGAGTTCAAACCAATGCACCAAATGCAAAGCAAGGACACAAGAAATGCTCAAATCCCTCTCTCCCAAATCTCACCCAGATCAACAAATGGATTGGAGAAAATAGAGAGGAGGAACAAGGAGGAGATCAACAAATGAACCCTCCAAATAGATCTACAAACTCCCTTCAAATAGATGGAAGATTTGGGGGTTGGGGGAGGTGGAGAAAGCTCTCAAAGAATGGAGATTTTCCGCTCTTGGAACCCTAGACCCGATGGGGAAGAAGACCCCTATTTATAGGGCCCCCAAAATCTGCCCGTTAGACACAGATTTTGCGACCCGGAGGCAATCCTGGAGGCTCCGGGATTAATTCCGGACGAAACCTGAAGCTACTGGACACACCGGAGGCAATCCCAGAGGTTCCGGATTTAAATCCGGGCTGCCCAAAACTGCAGCACAACACACACGAAAACAGCGATAACTTTTGCAAACGAATTCCGATTTTGATGATCTTGGTCTCGTTTCGAAGAAGACAACGAGATCTACATTTTAACACAGAAACCAGCAAAGATCAACCAAAATAGATGATGCAAAATATGCAAAGGTTTGAGCACTCTACGCACGACGAGCTCAAGCTACCGCCCGAAAGCCCTTCTTGATAGAATGGCTATTGAACCTATAAAACGGTCTCTCACCAAACTCCTTGAGACCGGTAAAACTAGGAAAACCTAGCTAGAATATACCTTTGCCTTGAGCAATCCACTTTAGGTTGATGTAGGCGTCAATGCTCGTCTCAAGTTGGAATCCTTCGCTTGATCACGGTCACTTGGTGAAGATACTCTTGCTCCCCCATACTCCAATGTGGGAGACCTTCACTTTAAGCTCAGCTTCACATGTCCATTATGATCAAATGGATGGAAAGCTTCAAGTTGCTTATATTGAGCTTGCCCTTTGTCAATCTTGATGACCGTCTCCATATGGGCTATATAAGATTGTTTCTTCAAAGCTCGCCCATATGTATCACCTAACCCTCAACCACATAACATAGACATAATATTGTTTAGTACATAAGTTCAATATATAATTGCTTACCATATGAATCATGTATATAATCCTCGGAGTGCTTTTCTTGATCTTGCTCTTCTCAACCTCGATGAATCATCACCACTTGATCTCATCTCTCATGGGCTATATGACATCTTCCTTTTTGATCCAAACACATGAGTTTCACCTAACCCACATATAGATATACCAAATACATAGTTTATGGGTTAGTTCACAAAGCACAATTGACAAATGCTTACCATACCACTAGATCTCATGTGGTACATAATTACGCTTATGAGTTGACCAACTTGAATCCAATATTTGCACTTATTCTTGGTCAACCTTCATCTTTGCTTTACTCCATCTTTATGATATCATGAATATCACTTAGTCCTCTTCATCTTCTAACACAAAATCTTGAGACACCAAATGGATTCTTCACTCGATTACTTGCTTTATGACTTGGTTAACCATGACTCAACTCATGAGCTCAACATAACCTTATCATGAAACCAAATGTTGAATCCTTATCTTGTAATTATTCTCTCAAGATATTAATCCTTCACGGGAACTTCCCTTTCTTCTTCTTGATAATATTTGATTCACTCACTGAAATCCAATAACTTCATGCCTTCAATTCAATATACTTTTCTTACTAGCATTCCTTGAAATAAAGCTCAATGCAAACAACTTATTCAAAAGGATTGTCATCGGATACCAAAACCACACATTCAATTGTCGACAACTCAATGTATATCTTTATATTCATGACATTTATCATTGAATTAACCAAGTGGTCTTCATTCATTGCCTATGAAACATTCCTTCAAATATATCTCAACTAAAACATTAGTCCATAGGGATTGTCATTAATACCTAAACCACACATGGGACAACATGCAATTTCAATCTCTCCCATTTTGGTAATTGATGACAATCACAACAAGAGAGTTTATAATATGAAATTTAAACAACTAGAACCACAATATAGAGTAAACTCCCCCACAATATATGCATGTGTGAATGAACTTAAATTTCATTGCATATGTTGGTGAACAAAAACTTTTGTGGAGTTTCCTCTATATAGTCATCCAAGCAACAAGCATTTCAATATCAAAGATAGATATGCATGAATGACAAAAACTTCTTTCCCAAACCATCTAAACTCCTCCATAAACCCTCTAAACTTCTCCCCCATTGGCATCAAGTGCCAAAATGGAAGAAATCTAGAAAATCAATATGAAGAAATCTTCAAGGCCAATATAGTATGAGTTCCCCCATAAATTGTGCATTTCTTGTAATGTGAGTGAAATCAAATGCACATATCCAATTACGAACAATTGGAGGAGCTCACAATATATTGAGGATCAAAGAATGGAACAAGATAATATGATAAGATAAAAAGCATCAAACATGTAAAACATGCATTCAAGATCCAAAGGACATATTTTGGACAAGATGTAATAAAGATATTCAATAAGACATCAAGTAAAGCATGGGTCCAAATTACATCCAAAAACACATGAGAGCATAAAGAGATATGTAATTCACAATACAAGCACTCATAAATCAAATTCTTATCCGAGTCACCTAAGAATTAAAAGGATAAGATGGGTGACCGACAAGGAATGATGATATCAATAAGAGGCATGAACTTTCTCATATGTATAAGTTTCTAGGTGGATAATAATCAAGATGATATATGTATCCTCAAAGAAACATGTACACACAAAATAGTTAGAAACGAAAGAAACATGATATCCAAGAACAATGACAAAATTATACAAATCTGATCTTGGCATAGAAGCATAGCCCACGGCTCACATTGATCTCATTTGCATAAAAGTGAACTTCAAATAGAGATATGCACTTGTTCACATATATAAGTTTCCAAGTGGCCAATAGTCATCATGATGTCCATCCACAAGGAAACATGTACACATAAGATCCATTTAAGACAAGATTAAGATGTGCAAAAGAAATGTATTCATCATACAAATTTGATCTTAGCATAAAAGCATGTCCCATGGCACAATTGTAATCTCATTTGCATAATCATGAATTTAAAGCATGAGAGCATTCTAGTCATCCCAACTAGCAAGAAAAAAAAATTGAGCAATAGTTGAGATGATTAAAATCAAAGAAAGAATTAAGATACCAAATGAAAATAAAATCTTTTGCAAATCCAATTGAAGATGCCAATTGAGGATAAAACCTTTTGCAAATTCCATCAATGTTGCATACGAGAGCACTTTGGGTATTTGATATGCAATAAATTTCCTACTTTGCATATTTGGGATTAATAGATCATGAACATGATTCATAGATCCCACACTATATGCAACTTCACAAATTGCTCTCATTTGCACTAAAGAGATTTTTAAGAATTTGCAATAAACTCAAAGTTTGCAAACAATTTTCATGCCATGATGCAACCTACACAAGGTTGAAACAATTTTAAACATGCATGAAATTAAATACTTGTTACCGAGAGAGCAATGGTATGATGTAGTAGAGCAATGTATCATTAATAGCTTGGCTCCGATTTGCAGACAATGTCTTCATCTTCATTATGTATGAGCCAAGCTTCCAATGCATCTCCAACGTACCTACAACTCATTTAAGTACATTTGGTCCCCAAACTCATTGGGTTTGAAGTAGTTAGAATCAACTACAATACATAGGACAAACTCCACTTAAATATGTGCATATGTATATTAACTTGAATTTCATGCACATATTAGCCATTAAGTAGTCGATGGAGTTTCCCCTATATATATTGGATCAAATAAAGCAAGCAAATCATAATGATAAACAAATACTAAATATGCATGCACAAAGCTTCCAAGATCCAAAAGGAGACACAATTTGGACAAAACAGCAAAATAATCACAAACATGTGGCAAATAAAATGTGGTGTCCAAATTATATCCAAGAACCAAATCAACACATGATAGATCTCAAAGTTCAACATATGAGAACTAAGCAAAACCAATAAGCATAAGAGATATATAAATTGCATACATGCTCATAGCCTTATCTCATTCAAGAAGATAATAAAGAATGGTACAAGCAATGAGATAACAAACTCCCAAAAGAGCAAGGTTGCCTAAAACAAACCAAAATAAGCTCATACATTTTTCACGATGGCACCAAGTACCAAAAGAAAAGGTTTGTCTTCCCTCAATACAAAAAAGAATAAAAAAGAGAAGAACTCAAAAAGATCCACAAGAAGGCAAGGAAGAAACGGGAGTAAAAAAAAACATTTTCTTGGCAAGAGATAAGATAACATGAAACAAAAAAGGCAAGGTGAAGATGATCAACACATTCTACCACACAAAAGAATACCCATTGTAAAAAAACAATATGGTATTTTGGAATATCACTCATTGGTAGATTGCAAACATATGCAAGATCAACTTCACAATAAAAGCATATCAAAAGATATGAGAATTAAGCACAATGCTTGGATATAGATTCTTGAGGTTCCAATTAGTCAAAGGATCTCATTCATAGAAACAATTGGAATAACATGAAGCAAGCGGTTTCCGAAAAAAAAATATTGAGACAAACATGGGGGAAAACCGCATCAAGAAAATCTTTCTCTCTCAAACAAAATCCAAATGAAGAACAATAAACGAGTCTATAATTATTATCTCATGGCATTATCCTCCCACCATATATCTGCCGAACCTCATGGACATGACTTTGCTATATGCATGCTCTTTGCATATTCTGTGCCTGTGATGTAACAAATACTTTGATTGCACGACTTGCCATAACTAAACCCATAGTTTCCATATGAATTAATTGCAAAGAATGGAAAATCCTTTCTTGGAACATTAGAGGTATTAATGGTAAGGATAAATGGGTACAAGTCGCAAGAAAATAGAAGAAAGTGGATGCTCCATTATTTGCCTTCAGGAAACCAAACGGGAGGAGGTAGACTCATCATTCATTCAAAACTTCTGCCCCAGGCGATTCAACAAATTCTTATTTCTTCCATCTCATGGAAGATCTGGTGGACTTCTCAACATCTGGAATGGATCAGTCTTTGATGGTCAGCTCAGCTTCAGTAATGCTTACTCTCTCACTGTGGAGTTCACTTGTCTAAGCTCTCACAAACAATGGCTTCTTACCAATATATATGGCCCCTGCCAAGATAACCTGAGAACAGAATTCCTTGAATGGCTGAATCAGATTGATATGCCAGAGGAACAAAACTGGATGGTAATTGGATATTTTAACTATCTTAGATCTCCAGATGACAGGAATAAACCTGGAGGAAACATTAATGACATGATGAAATTCAATGAGGCGATCAGTCAACTGGGCTGGATTGAACTGCCCCTAAAAGGGAGGAAATTTACCTGAAGCAATATGCAGGATTCACCTCTCCTGGAGAAGCTTGATTGGTGTTTTACTTCACTCAGCTGGACGATCAATTTCCCACTCACTGGCCACTATCCAACACAGGAGGAATAAGGTTGCTTGTCTGAAGAGAGAAGATGGATCCCTTGTTTATGAACATGATATCAAAGCCAATATGTTCTGGCAAGCATTCAAAGAGAGACTTGGGACTACTGAGGGACAGAATCTCACATTTCCTCTGCAAGACCTATTCCAGCAAAACATTGATCTCTCCTCCCTAGAGGAACCATTTACCCATGAAGAAATTGACATGGTGGTCAAAAACCTTCCATCCAATAAATCCCCTGGTCCTGATGGATTCAATACTGACTTCATTAAGAGATGCTGGCCTATCATCAAGGAGGATTTTTATGATCTCTGTCAGCAATTCCATGAAGGTAAGCTCTCACTGTCATGCATCAATACCTGCCAGATTGCACTCATCCCAAAGACTGATGCTGCTGACAAGGTCAATGACTTTAGACCCATCTCACTCCTCAACTGCACACTCAAACTCATCCACAAACTTCTTGCAAACAGGCTTCAGGCTATTATCATGCAATTGATTCATCATAACCAATATGGCTTCGTCAAAACCAGAACTACCCAAGATTGCTTGGCTTGGGCATTTGAATACATTGATGCCTGTCATAAAAGCAAAGAAGAGACAATTGCAGGCTATGGGCTTTGGAGCCAAATGGTGTCAATGGATCACTAGCATCCTTCACTCTTCTACATCACAGATTCTTCTTAATGGTGTGCCTGGTAAAATGATTCACTGCAAGAGAGGAGTTAGACAGGGAGATCCACTCTCCCCTCTATTATTTGTCATCGTTGCTGATCTCCTTCAAACAACCCTCAATGAAGCCATGCACCAGGGACAACTTGAGAGACCAGTTAACTCAACTGCCTGTCCAGACTTCCCTATCATCCAATATGCTGATGACACTCTGATTATCATGAAGGGAGATGAAACTCAACTTCACATTCTTCAAGATATCCTCCAACAATTCCATGCTTCCACTGGCCTCAAAGTCAACTTTCAAAAATCAAGCCTGATCCCACTTGAAGCGGTCCTCCCCCTTACTAGGGACCGATCTCTGTGCTTACTGTGCTAGTCCCTGGATCGACTCACTAGCACACACAGTTTCATGATGAAGTATACAGAAACAAAGGTCAAAAGTACTTTATTACATCGCATCATCCAGAATTCAAATAGTACTTACAACCTCGCATGACCTCTGGGGCCAGCATAAAACCAATACTGTTTCAACATCGTAAAACAATGTTTCAAAATACTGCAGCGGAAAAGGGTAGAACATAAGGGCCACACTACTCCAAGGTGAGAGCATGTTGGAATGTAAGCACATGACCCACGACAAAACGACGAACCTCACTCATCGTCGGATCCACCTGCATTGTTAATTGCAGCCACTACATGGTCAATACATTTGAATGTATTGGCAAGTTCACCAGAGATATAACAGATCCTATCAAGTATATGTAGTATTTGGCTAGGTGGGGTTTTGGCTATTTGCATAAAAGCCTCATTGTTTAACCCTATCATTTTTAAACAAATAGTTTTGAGTTCTATTGGACACGGGGTAGAAACACCCATGCTCCTATTAACCTAGGCACATTGAGTAGAAACATCAATGCTCCTACCCAGTTCAATCCATTCGTTTTATTAGGAAATTTGAATGAGTGAGACCTTCCTTATAGCTCCGATATCTAGTTGCTCATAATTGTCCGTAACCGAGGACACGGCTAAGTACTTAGTTTGACACTCTCGAGAGGTGGTACACTTTACCCACAAGAAATCGACGTGTTAATCCCTTGCTGTCCTCAGGGTAGAGTAGCAACGGCATCGACTACAGGAATTTTCAGAACATAATCCCCCAGACCACCTGAGGGACGCGCCCCCACCTACACTGCTACAAACCGATGTCACCTCGGATCCGGGTTCATATTTCTTACATCCATCCTGGCAAAGCCCATAATACCATGTGGTTGTACTGGAAGCTACTAAACAGGAAACTAGTCCAGTCTCTGGTTACCCCGGATGGCATCCCACATTGTGATGCAGGCGCTCCCCGAATCGCACGGGGAGACGACCATGGACGCTCCCGAATCGCACGGAGAGACGACTCAGCGGGCCCCATAGAAATGGACCTAACGTCACGACATCCGAATACTCAAAGCGGCCCACCCAGGACGATTCATTGAATTACTCGTTTTGCCATACACTAGGAAAATCATATTGTAATTCAATAGTATCACATTGTGATAATACCACCCTCGTATATATTATCATAGCATAGCATTTTACTACTACGATGGCAATTGGTGGCGAAGTCATGGCAAAGGTATCCTATACTACTAGGACAGATCACAGCTAGCATAGATACAATAATAATCCATAAATGCAACTAATAAAATCTAGTGCATAATAAAATAATGCGATGATGGTCAAAGTGAACTTGTCTTGATAGTAGTTGGTATTCAAACACTCTTCGCAATCGCAAGGTTCGCTCTCCAATAAAACTATACAATCAACAAACATACACATACATAAACACACCATACAAGCAAAAGAATATGTATGTCATGATGCAATGCAAAACATGCGACATGAGTTTGGTTTATTTTATTTGGGTGATCTACTGATCCAAGGCATTGATAATTAAGCACATGCAATTAGGGTTTTTAAATAAATTGCAATGGCTAGGATTTAAACCCTAAAATGAGGTTTTATTGGCATCAGCCAAATAGATTAATTCAAAATATTTATTTCTCTGTCCCATTGGACAGAGGACAATAAAAAAAAATTTGGGCACTGGTTTCATTCAAAAAGGACTTCTAAATAATTAGTTATGATTTAAATGGCATAAAACCCTAATCTACACTTCCTAAGGATTCCAAAAAGGTGTGGATTATTAAATTTGGCCAATCAGATTTAAAGTTATGATCATTTGAAGTTACAGGGGCCTATCTGCAAAAGTGCCTTTTATTAATTCCGGGGATTAAAAATTACATTTTTATTTTATAAATCCGGGTGCCACGTGTCGGCATCTAATTGGTGCGTACCGGTTCGGTTAAAAAATTAAAACGGGACCTAATCTTAGCCCTCGGATCGAGATCGGACGGACGAGGGGAGTTCTAGGGTTTACCGGCGGCGGCGGCGGTCACCGGAGACGGAGGAGATGGCGGCGCGGGCACGGGCGTGGTGGCGCGGGGCTCTCCGGCGAGGCTGGCGATGCGGGGAGTTCACGAGGAGGCGCGGCGCGGCACGGCGGAGACGGGGGCGCGGTCGGCGGCGCTCGGGGACGGCGCGGTCGGCGCCTAGGACGAAGACGGGCGGTCGGCGCGGTCGGCGGACGGCGGCGCGGTCTCGGGTGTCGTCGGCGGGGAGCTGCAGCGCACGAAAAGGAAAAAGAAGCGCATCATCTTGACCGCGAGGGAGAGAGAAGAAGAGAGAGAGGGACGGCTTCGAGTTTTGCTCACGGAGCTCGTCGGCATGACGCGAAGACGGCGACGGCGCGGGTGCGGCTCTGGCGAGGGATTCCGGCGGCCTGGCGGCGTAATTGAGGGGGAGGGCAGAGGGGAAAAGAGGAGGGGCCCGCGGGGCTTAAAAGGACGCGCTCGGGCGTGCAAAAGGAAGGGCGGAGGAGGAGATTGCGGCAGCGAGTGCGCGGGGACGGCGGCTGGGAATCGCGGCAGCGGCGCGGGGCTTTCCTTCCGGGGAAGAAGCCCCTGACAGGTGGGCCCCACCTGTCAGCGGGCGCGGGCGCTGGGCTGGCTGGGCTGCAGAGCACGCGAGGAGTTGGGCCGGTTCGGCCCAATTCGGCCGGGCCGGTCCGTTTGCTCCTTTTTTTTTCTTTTACCCTTTTCTTTTTCTGTTTTTCTTATTCCTTTGATATCTTTTGATTTTTTACTCCAAATTGGTCCAAATAAATCCCAAAAAATTTGTAAAATCATGTTCTACCATGATACAACTTTTGGAAGTAGTTTCCCCTCAAAATAAAATATATAAAAATACATTTGCCCTATAAATGCCTCTAGGGCTATATATCTATTTAGATAAAATACCTTTTCAACTCCAAATAATTATCCAAAAATTATGGGATAGCTTATATTTGCATTAAACCCCTTTTATTCATAAACCCTATTGGTTTGAAAATTCCAAAGTTCAAATGGGTGTAAACCAAATCTTTTAAAGACTTTTGAGATTCAAATTTGAATTCAAACATGCAATTGTGGCATGATGCTTATGGATGCAATGCATATGAAAGGTTTTGAATTTTTGGAATGTTACACCACTTAACATGACTGCTGAAAGGGGACAATACTTTGCACATTTTCTTGCCTGTTAGATGGGTACTCTCCCATTCACTTATCTCGGCCTACCACTTGGAACTACCAAACCAAAAATTGAGGAATTCATGCCTATGATCAAAAGAATTGAAAGTAGACTTTCTTGCTTCTCCGGTATGCTTTTATATGGAGGGAAATTGCAGTTAGTTAACTCTGTTATATCTTCCCTGCCCACATTCCATATGAGCACATTCATTCTGCCTAAAGGTGTTATTGCATAGATTGATAAAAATAGAAGGCACTGCCTCTGGCGTGGACAGGACCTTACCAAGAAAACTCCACCACTTGCTACATGGGAAATGGTATGTAGGCCGAAAGATGAAGGTGGGCTTGGTGTCATCAACCTTGAATTGCAAAACAAAGCACTGATCATGAAGAATCTGCACAAATTTTACAATAAAATTAATCTTCCATGGGTTAACCTGGTGTGGGAGCAATACTACTCACATGATCTCCCCATGCATACCACACCAGAGGCTTCATTATGGTGGAAAGACACATTGAAGCAACTATCTGCATTCAAGGATATTGCACATTGCAAGGCCCAGATAGGGAAAACTGTACTTTTTTGGCAGGATCGATGGAATGATTTTCCACTTGCCGACACTTGGCCACAACTTCACTCATTGGTCATCAACCAGTCCTCCACTAACTGGGACATTGCTAAAAAACAAGAGCTCATTGATCTGTTCCATCTGGCGCTGTCTACAGAAGCCCATCAACAATTCCAGGAATTCACACAGCTTGTGACAAACATGAACAGAACAGATGAACAACATACATGTCTATACCCATGGGCCAATCCAGGCTATTCTACTGCGAAGACCTACCAATCATTCATTGCACGCATTGACATTCATGTCACTCAAGTGGAACTGGTCATCTTGTTGCCAACTCAAACATAAAGTCTTCATGTGGCTCGTTTTGATTGATAGACTCAACACTCGGGCCATGCTCCAGAAGAAGAACTTCCATCTACAAGATTACAATTGCATCCTTTGCAACCAATATCGGCTGGAAACCAGAGATCACCTATTCTTCTCGTGCCCCTTTGCATTGGCATGCTGGAAATATATTTGCCCGACATTCATGCCCCAACAATCTGTTCATGACAACATCATGGGCATTAAAAAGGAACTTCAAGTCCCTTTTCATATGGAAATCATCACTGCAGTCAACTGGAGTATCTGGAGGACACGCAATGACTACATATTCAATGGAATCAGTCCATCACTCTACAGATGCAGGCGCATCTTCAAAGATGAGCTCAACTTGGTCTTCCATAGAGCAAAAAGAAAGAAATACCATGCTATGCAATCATGGATTGAGAACTTTAGATAGCCATCTCTTGTAATTATATGTAAATATTTACTTACAATTTTAATAAAATTGCTATAGGTCTTATGACCAAAAGCTTTCCCTCAAAAAAAGCTGCTCTACTCGATCTAGATCTGAAACAACGATGGCTTCACTTTGTTTGGAGATTCTTTGTTTAGCGTTTTTGGTGTAGAGTGGGGGGATACTGGGACATTGTATGTTTGTGTTGGCCCTCGGGCATGTAGATGCTTCGCAGCATAACTTCCTTCTTCAATCGATGATACGCCTTACTTAGGCATTTTCTAGAAGAAGAAAAAAACTTTTGCAGTTTATTTGTTCGTCCTCACAATGGGATAAGAAGAGTCGATGGCGGCCATTGGGAAGCCACTAATGCAACGTCCGTTTCTAGGAGGACTTGCCTGCTCTTAAAATTCACCGTCCCTCCACCAAGGCAAACTGCATGTCACGCGGGGTAAGTCTCCTTCCCAGCTACGAGTAAAACCCGTATATTTCATTCAAAGCATCTCACGAGGTTTCCTTCTAGCCCCATAACCTTGGATAGGTTGGTGAGTCCCTGAATTGGCCTGGCTTAGGACCTGTGTACTCACGGGCCTAACGGGCCTCGTTACACGACACTTATTGTATATTTGTACAATGGAATAACTATTCCTCGACACATGGTGAAATCAAAGGATAAATATCACCACCAAAACAAATCACCTACTAAAGGTAGAGACCATGTGGGGAAAGGACATCATTGATTCTATATAGAATTAGACAACACATTGGCTTGGTGAAAAAGCAAATATGTAACTAGTCACCCTTTGTTTTTGTTTCATCAAACATTATCGTGACTAATATTAACTATATGTACAATATGCAATGATTGAAAATATAAGAATTAGAAGGCAGCACATTTAACTATGCTCAATATGCAGTGATTGAAAATAAGAATTAACAAGCAGCACACCTACTCCCTTTTTTAATGATCAAGTGATTAAAAAATCAATAGATCGCATCAACTCCAAACACCCACACTAATACACACTCGCCAAACCTTCCTCTGAAGCTTGACTATGCAAACTGTTGTAGGGGCCTAGTTAATTACAGGATAGAGAAGAAAGAAGGTGTAAAATGTAAATGTAAAGTGTATATGTTGGAGTGAGACAAAATGAATCGGTGTGAGAGAGTTTTCCAGAAAAAATCTGTCCCCTTCTTTTGTTGCGGGTGGAAGAAGAACGAAGATCTCCCTGCCTTTGCAACACAGACATGCCACTATGCGTCTGATTTCTACACACACGATGCCACTGTTTTGGCGAAAAAAAATCAGATCACCTAAGTTCTTGCACGTACTGTGAGATCCACGATCCACACGAACCTAGCGCCCAACTAATAATTACGAGTTGGCCTAAAAGGGTCATACTATCTTCAAAAGGGCAATGTGTATGCGACCGAGGTGGCGGTTCTCCGAGATGAGCGTCGCCTCCATTTCCTCGGCAGAGAGCCCCAGCTTTCCCTCGCTGACCGGCTCGAACGCCTGTGAATCTAGAATACGCCAAAGCAATAAAGCAGAGCAAGGAGGTAATGGTTAACCTCCTTGCTCTGCTTTGGCGAATTGGCGTAATACAAATGGGATCGCAGGTGTTTGAGCCGATGATCGAGGGATCTGCCGAGGAGATCGAGGCGCCACTCATCTCAAACAACCGCGACACATTGCCCTTTTGGAGGAAGTATTACCCATTTATCTGACCTCGTGATTATTGATTTTGTGCTAGGTTCATGTGGATCGTACAATGCCTGCAAGCAATTAAGTGATCTGACTTATTTTAGCCAACAGTAGCACCAGGTGTGTAGAAATCAGATGCATATATAGTGGCATCTCTGCATAATCAAGCCTCGGAGGTTTGATTGGAGTGTGTATTAGTGGGAGTTTTGAGTTGACGCAATTTGTTAAGTCTGTAATCACTTGACCTTTGAAAAGTAAAGAGTAGGTTGTACTGCTTGCTGATTCTTATTTTTAATCGCTGCATATTGAGCATAGTTAGATGTGCTGCACTGCTTCTAATTCTTGTTTTCAATCATTGCATGTTGTACATAGTTAGTCACTCATGATAATGTTTGATGGAACAAAAACAAAGGGTGATCTCATTGGTTTCATGTTCATGTTATAAATATGATTATGCATATTTGTACTATGATATATAGTAGTAAACAGGACGGACTAGGGGGGTGGTGGGGGGCGTCAGGAGGCGTTAATCATTGTCAAGTTATCTATCATTGTCAAGTTAATATCTTAAAAAATAAAAAATAAAACATATATGTCCTTGTAAATGTAATATGTTAAATAAGAAAAGAGCAAGCATATCTGTTGTCACCAATTTAACATCTTAACTAAATAAGCAAACATGGCAGCAGAAACATGTGATGATTAATCCAGTGCACTGAATAGTAAGCACCCATGCATATAGAAAAACCACAACTCGATGGCCATGGCACCATAGATTAACAAGGAAAGAATGGCAGAGACCATGGCACATACCTAAACTTTGATCAAGGAAGAAGTGGCAACCACCGCTGTGGTTGTGGCATGGCCAAACAATTACCATTGTACGGCGGCAGGAGCCAAAGTAGTGGCGAAGGAGGAGGTCGAGAAGGAAGCGTCCACCACTGCTAGAGCATGCAGTGGAAAGAACCTCCACGGTTAGCGTGTTGCTTCATTTGCCCGCCTCCATGGCTGCTTCTACTACACACGGAAGAGGGGAGACGCAAGGGAACACCCATTGGAACCACATGGAACCTAGATATAGGGGAGGAGAAGAGCACACGCCGGTATAAGTGTTGGAAGCATGAGGGCAACCGGATGCAAGCAAGGTCCGGTGGCGATGGCGGCGGCGGCGGAAATTGGGGATCAAGAAAAAGGAACTTGCTTAGGGTTTCCGTTGGTGGACGTGTTATATAGAGATTTGCGTGGCCCAGTCAACACATGGGCCACGGGAAGATAACCAAGGAAGCCCATCAGTGGTGACCCACCATCACTTCAGCCATGGGCGCACAATAACATCATTGATGGGCCGCCAAGCTAAACCCATCAGTTGGCCTCAAGACTACCATCAGGCTCTTTTGAAGCATCATGAATTTACATGCCTTTTATGTTAATCGTCTTTCTGCACGTGGTTGTTCCCAAAATCTCGCCGCATCTCAAAAAAAAAAGAAATGACACAATGTTTGTCGTTTTTATATATAAATTAAGATTAGCATTCTAATTTATTCATTGAAGCTCTTTTGTGACAAGCAAGAGCTCAACCAATTATGGTGGGCAGATTGCCATTTCAGTAGGATATATGCATTCAAAACTTAAGAGTGTGGAAAGATCTTTAAGGAGAAGCTCAACCTTGTGTTCCACAGGGCAAAAAGAGAGAAACAGGGCAGATTTAGAGACTGGATTCAAAATCTTAGATAGACTCTTGTTAACATCTTGGTTAGCATTTTGTACATACATTTTCATATTTAATATATTTGCATAGCCTCTTTTGTGGCGTCCGGCATACGAGCGCTCTGGTTAGTCAGGTCAATCTTGAAGCCATTAAGCCAACCAGGAACAGAAGCAGGGCAGTTTCTGAAGATGAAGGCATTACGTTGCTTCCAGATATTCCAACAGGCAGAGAGGAAAACTTCAGTCGAGAAGGAAGAATCCAAAACCTCACGAGCTTGACGAAATCTTGTCGAGAAGGATCCAGAAGGAGAACCAGGTTGCCCAATAAGAGACCAGCACCGCTGACTGAAAGGACATTGGAAGAGCAAGTGATCTCTAGTTTCCCGAGCCGAGAGGTTGCAAAGAGGGCAGCAGACAACACCATCCCTGTTACATTTCTTTCTGTCCATAAGATCGTGAGTGTTAATTCTATCATAGAAGAGAAGCCAAGCAAATCCCTTAATCTTGGAGACACAATGGACTTCCAAATCCAGCGAAGTGCCCTAGGACAGCGGTTGCCTGAAAAGCAGCTAGCATAGAAATGCTTCGTCATGAAGTGGCCATTGCCCCAGATGGACAACCAAAGATCCGTCGAAGGCCTGAGCAGAAAGTGGCAGAGCAAACAGACACATAGGGTCTTCGGAGTGAAGAACCGCCCGAAGGGAAATGGTAGGGTTGGAGGCAAAGGAAAAGGCGCAAGGAAATCGTGCACTGAGGCAACCATTATCCCAAGAATCATGCCAGAAGGAGATGGAAGCACCATTACAACCCAGGCAGCGTGAAACAACTTTGAAATCAGGGATCAGGGAAACCAAATCACGCCACCAGAAGGAACCATTAAAATCAGAACCGCTCGGGAGAGCACGGTTGTAATAAGAATTCCAAATGAGCTTGACCCAATGCAGATCCTGACTGTTGTAGAACTTGAACAGATATTTAACAAGCTGGGCATTGTTGAATGATCTCAGGTCAAGAACCCCAAGACCACCCTTATTCTTAGGCTAACAAACCTTGTTCCAGGCAATAAGAGATTTACATTTACCGGTAATTCCAATTTATTCCAAATAGCGACCCTTCAACGCTTATCAACCGCCTCAATGAAGCCATCCTAAACTTTAAGAATGCTAAGAGTGTACGCTGGCAGAGAGGAAAGCACATATTTCACCACCTGTAACCTGCCTCCGAAGGAGACAAAAGCAGAGCAGGAAGCCAAACGCCTATCAATACTATCGATAACAGGCATGAGGTCGCGGATGCGGGGTCGAGTAGTGCCCACAGGGAGCCCCAAGTAAGTGAAGGGAAACGATCCCACCTTGCAGCCTAGAACACCAGCCGGAGACGAAATTCTGTCGGCAGAGACGTTAATAGGCATAATGCAGGACTTGTGAAAATTGACACGCAAGCCCGTGGCCTGAGCAAAAGATTTGAGAGGGCTTTAAGGCAAAGAAGCTGACGAGAGGAGGCCTCCATGATGATTAAGGTATCATCTGCGTATTGAACAATCGGGAAAGAATTGTCGCCATTGGGCAGAGGAAGCTTGAGAAGATCCATTCGAAAAGCTCTGTTAGTGATGGCCTGAAGGAGATCTGCCACTAAAACAAATAACAAGGGAGACAGTGATCCCCCTGCCTGACCCCTCTCTTGCAATGGAAGAATTTCCCAGGGACGGCATTAAGCAAGACAGCCGAAGTAGCCGAAGACAGGATGTTCTTAATCCAACCAATCCAGGTATCATCAAAACCAAGAGACTGGAGAATAAGGATGATGGCCGAATGCTCCACGAGGTCAAACGCTTTTTCAAAATCCAGCTTGATGACCACAATCTCCCTACGTGACTGTTTACTTTGCTTGAGAAATCCATATTGATAAAGATGCACAATCTGAAGGATGATGGATTGAAGTCTGGAAGCGAGCAGTTTTGTGATCGATTTGAGGCAAGAGTTGAGCAGAGAAATAGCGCGGAAGTCATTGATGGATTCAAGCGTGGACACTTTCGGGATGAGAGCAATGAAGGAGGAATTGAGGCATTGGAGGCTAATGTTGCGAGCAAAGAAATCATTGTAGAGCCTAATCACATCCTCCCAAATAATGGGCCAACAAGACTTGAAAAATAGAGCATTAAAACCATCAGGGCCAGGAGAGCGATCATTGGGCAAACTCCGAATGACGGCAGAAATCTCTTCAGCAGAGAAAGGTGCGGAAAGGCCAGCCTGGTCATGTCTCACAAGAATACTAGCAAGGTTGAAAGGCATCTAAATACCCTCAGAAACCCCAAGCCTATCCTGAAAAGAAATCCAGAGCACGTCGGCCTTCTCGGCATGAGTCTCAGCAAAGGAGCGATCGGGACGCCTGAGCTGAGGGACCGCGTTTCTTCAAATCGCTTTAGTAGCAAGAGCATGAAAGAACTTCGAATTTTCGTCCCCAAATTTTGTGCAACGAATAGTGCAGCGCTTCTGCCAATGCTGACGTTTGATCTCACGAAGTATAGCCAGGTGAATCTTGAGCGGAAGCCGAAGGTTCCATTCCGAAGTAGCAGTGGGCCTTCTTTCTTCAATGAGGTCGATCAGAGAGATGATAATCTCGTAGTGACTAATCCACAAATCGAATCGAGAGATCTTGCGACTCCAAATTTTGAGCCCACGGCGAACATTCTTGAGTTTAGAGCTGATGACCGTAGCAAACGAGCCACGATGAATAGGGAGATTCCAATACGCGCTGACCACCTCCATGAATCCAGGTTGGTGCACCTAATAATTTTCAAAACGGAAAACAGCAGCCTTGGGGACAGAGGAAGAGATGAGCACAACTCAAGGCACATGATCCGATGTGGATCTGGTCAGAGGGAGCATCCTAGTCCCCGGAAGATTAGTCATCCAAGAATTAGAAGTTAAAAACCAATCAACCTGCTCCAATAGAGGATTCGCTTGCATGTTGCTCCAGGTAAAGGATCTGCCGTTAATGGGAAGTTCATTAAGACCGAGAGAGGCGATGATGACCAATCAACCTACTCCAATAGAGGATTCGCTTGCATGTTGCTCCAGGTAAAGGATCTGCCGTTAATGGGAAGTTCATTAAGACCGAGAGAGGCGATGATGTTGTTAAATAACAAAATGTCGTTCACATTTCCACCGGGACGATTGCGGTTATCAAGGGAGCGATAAAAGTTGAAATCCCACAAAAAAAAATCCAATTCTCATCTCCATCCACGTCAAGGCCCAAGAGCCAATCCACAAATTCTGAACGGGCCGGCTCCGCACAAGGCCCATAAATGTTAACAACATGAATGGTAATAGGAGAGAGCCTGGAAACGAGTTTGACATACAGTCCAAAGGGAAGAGCCTGAATAGTCGATCCGCTGAAGCAGGCCCCATCCCAGGCTGTAAGCAGGCCGCCAGAATTGCCCACCAGGCCCAGAGAAGGAGAGAACGCATAGAAGTCCAAATTGCGAGGAGCCAGAGATCGAAGGAAAAAGGGATCAAAGCTAGCCCGTTTAGTTTCCTGAAGACACAGGATCGCACAAGCAGAGGAGGAAGCATGTGCCTTGACTGCATCACGCTTGTCAAGCGCGCTAATTCCCCTAATGTTCTAGATCAGGATATTCCATGAGCAAAATTTAACAGAGGAAGAGCTATTCATTAAAACAACAAAAGCCGGAGAACAAGGCAGTCCAAAACACAATTTTGACTGAAAGTAGCTTAAACAAAATACAAGGTCCAGGCCAACATAGGCAATAACAGGCTAAGACAAAATACAAGTGCCACGAGACAGAGAGGAAATAGCAGTTCCACGAGCCTGGGTCTTGAGAGGCGCCCAGCACGCCCATAACCACAAAGGATCTAGTTATCATTAGGAGCCATCTTCTGATCAGCACCCATTAGAGCATTCACCTCCTCAGGAGGTAGCCCACATAAGTCCTTGGTGATAGAAGCGGCGAGATCCAGAGGTAAAGGCGGTGGCAGAGGAGCGAGTTGAAGATGACGCTGGAGGGGATCCCGGAGCACCGCAACAGCTGGGCCAAGTGAGGAAAGATCCAAAGGTGGCCCAGAAGAAGCAGAGGCAGAAGCAGAACCAGTAGCCATGGCCTTGTAATCTCTTTTGAAGCCTTTGGACAGCTCCTAAAGTCTGGGGCTGTGACGCACCTCAGATGCCGAGACCGGCGTGGGCCGGACAGCTCGGGGACGACGACCCACGGTCGGTGGAGATTGGAGGCGGGAAGAAGCATCATCCTGAACATGATCCATGCAGCGACGAGAGTACGTGATCCCAAAGCTACGAGTGGGGCGATAGGCACCCATGGGAGACCTAGCAAGAACTGGCGAGCTAGAGGTCCCGTGGACAATGGGTGCCAGACGCGTCGAGAGCAGAGGGCAAGGACGAATAGGGGAGAACAGTTCTTCATTCGATCAGGGCCGGAGCAGAAGGCGAAGCCATGACAGGAGATGAAGAAGCAATGGCAGCACAAGGAGCTTGAACCTGATTAGAGTCGAGGGCATTGTCGATGAAGCGACGCAGGAGGCGTTTCTTCCCACTAGAGTAGGTGTTGACGTCCTACAGCTTGAGAAGGTTGTCCATAAGATGCCCTTGTGAGCTTGGTGGGGCGGCAACAGGCGCAGTGGCGAGGCTGAGCCCCGGAATGCACGTCGTGGAAGCCCACACGCCACCGCGAATCGCCGAGCATTGGCCAGCATAAGGGAGCTCGTGCGACACCAGCAGAGTAGGGTTAACAAGACCCTTGCCCTTGTGGTCGAACAGATCCACCGGGACGGAGGTCGAGAGAGAGCCACGCGCTTGAAGGTGCTGCTCCAATAGCGCCAGTTGCAGGCCAACTACAAACTTGGAGGGATTGTCGATCACCTGAAGGATGCCATCATCGTCATCATAGACCGGCGTGGACCGACCATCCCAGATGCAAACACCAGTCGAAGCAGAAGGCCGGCACATCACCAGCTAGGCACAAGGGATAACCACGAACGAGGACGAGCCAGGGCTATCGGAGGCCGCCGGGATGTGGTTGAGGTCACAGCCATGCGGGCGAGCCGGAGCATGACGGTCAGGGGGAGGGTCTGGGAACTACTACGCCAGAAGAAGCGCCTCCTGAGCCGGAGCTGCATCATCATCCGGATTAGCAGGCCAGGCAGCAGCCCCATCGCCCCCCTGGTCGATCTGCTGGTGCCAGGCACCCACCCCAGATCCTGAGGACGGGAAGGTGGCGGCAAGGCATGGCGGTTGTGAGCGCCAGGCAGCAAATCCTCCTCAAACGGCACCAAAGCGTCAAAATCTCCATGCAGCACCATCGTAGGAACAGTCCATGAACGACCACGCCCGCCAACAGGATTCACCTGCTCCACAATGGTACTGCGAGGCACCATGAGATTATCCTTAACCAGACAACACAGGAGGATAAAGGCTTGCTTCTTTTCCCTGGCGACCCAGTTGAGGGGGACACCGAATCGAGAGACGACGCAGCGAAAAAGGCGCTCGTCGATGAAGTCGATGGGCCAGCCCAAGTACATGATGTAGTGCAAGGGTCTTGTTAACCCTGCTCTACCGTACATTCATCCGGTAGGTTCCTTTTTGTTAGGACTGTGCATGAGAAAATTCATGTACGGATGCTCAAATTGCATGCATGCCATGTATGGCAAGACATTTGACATGATGTGCATATTATATCTTGTAGGTAAAGTGGGCAACCTCTACAGAGTGTTAATTCCATTCAAATAGCCATGTACACGGTCATGGATGAGCTTGACACAGTCGCACTTGGTTATTATTTGGTTAATTGGTTTACAAATGGTTTGCAAGCGTGTTTTTTAAAACAAATGGACCAAGGGGAGTGCTCCATCGAAAAGGGATATGATGAAGAAATTGGTCAGAAGGTACCACCTGAAGAAAGGAAAATGTGTTTTTGGAACCATCCTGTGAAATCATAGGTGATGTGTAACATTGGCAAGTGTTTTAGGTGAAACATTGATGTGGATAATTTGGATAATATGGATACTTATATGATGACTTGTATCTTGTTTGGACTTAGTGCTTTGCTAGTGGTGTGTTGATCCATTAGTTTCTTATGTGAAAAACATGGCGTGAGTTGTGTGGAACTTCTGAGTCAAGTCGTGGACTTGTGCTCGTACTGATTATTTGTATGTTCGCTTTTAGGTATTGCCGGAGCTAGAGGAACGTGGTCGATGACGGGATCGAGGGACGAAGCTTGGGAGAAGCTGAGGTCGAGGGATCAATGTCATGCGGGACGTTCGTACGAAGGAACAATGAAAGTGAAGACTACGATGATCCGGGAGGGCACCGGTTTGTCGTACGTTGTTTATACTGGAGATGTACGGTATTGGAGATGGTCGAGTTTTGAAGACATCACAAGAAGAATTGATGGCATGGAGTGGCATCTACGTGAAGACATGTAGGTCCAGCCGTGGTTGGATGAGAACTGTTTAAAGATTAAACGGTAGTGTCATCAAGATGGCGTCTGATGGAAACTTAGTCCACATGGAAGTTGTGCGCGTCGTCGAGAAGAACAACTTTGCTTTTGGAGTCGTCTCAATCTGAGGTCGTCTGTGGGCCCCATGGCAGAATAACGACCGGGACAGAAGAGTTCGTGTTGGATTCGGACTCGGTTTAGTGTCGCAAATTTTCCCTTATAAATAGAGAGCGTCCTAGTTAAGGTTTTAGCAAGGATGTGAGGGAACTCAGAGGTTTGGATCTAGATCAATTCTTGGAGAGTTCTTGGATGCATGGTTGCATCTTTTGTAATCGATCGATTTCGTTGCAATTAAGAGATTCGTTGGCGGTGTTATCTTTGTTCTTCTCGGATTTTCATGGATCTCTAACACTTTGCTGCAGATTTATCATGAGTTCATAATACTTTGCTGCAGGTTTATCACGAGATCAAGGAAAGATCGCGATTAATTTATCTTTTTTGTTATTCCTCGAAATCGATTATAGATTAATTCTCGTAACTTTCTGTCAGCTGTTACTGTTTTGATCATATCTTTTAATTGGTACGTCCGATTGAGCTGATTCTTGTTGCGTTGGTTAGATAATTTCAATACCTTTCTTTTGCATACTCGTACGTATTTTACGGATAGAAAGGTGATTTAGGGTTTGAACTTTCAGAAAAAGTTTTAATTTGCTTCCGCGCAATCATTCACACCCCCCCCCCCCCTCTCTGATTGCCTATCTCGATCTCACACATCCGCGTTTCATGTCCAGGTCAAGTAGAGCAGCTGTGGCCAGTATTCTTCGAATGGGCGATGCAGGCACATATAGCATAGTAGCATGCTAACTTAAGTTAGGTAAGAACTAAGAACTAATGGAAAGAGAGAGAAACCAATAAGAAGAGGGCAAAATGTCTCTTAGAAAATGGTTCATCATCGAGTACAAGCCAATTGTCTAGCGTCTATTCGTATCATTGGATGCAAATTAGCTCTCATGATTAACTCAAAATCATCATTGGGGTGTTTAGCTAACAACAAATGGTGCCTCCGTTTATATCAGGGTTAATTTAAGAGATAATTTTAGGAAAATGAGAAATAGGGGGATAAGCCATTGGATTAATCGTATAGGTCAAGGCTAGGAGGAATGGCCACCTTTGTGGTTGTGGTGCAGCCAAACCGCTGGCCCTGAAGGGTGGTTGGCCGTTGTTACTTCTTTTCATCCCAACGGCTTGGGGCGACCACTTAGCTCCTCGGCCCCATGGAGGAGGGGAGGTTGGACGAAAATAAGGAGGGGAAGCGCGACAGTGCGATGGAACCAATACAGGAGAGAGAAAGAGCATGCGCCTGTAGACAACAGCGTACATGGGGGGAGGAGGGGGGTTCAGTGCCGGGCGGCGGATCTAGTAGCGACAATTGTCGGATTGAGAAAAAGGAAAGTGGTTAGGGTTCCCACTGGCGTCCACATTATGTAGAGATTAGATTGGCCTAGTCACCACCGGCCGATGGACTGCGAAAAAGCATGCCAGTCGTGACCGCCATAAATCCGCCACTGCGCGCAATTAATAAACGTCACTGACGGGCCACCGAGCTCGCTCATCATTTGGAGCATCATAAAAATACATGCATTTAATCATCGTCATCTTCCTGCATTTGGTTGTTCCTATAATCTTGTTGCATCTCAAAGAACAGAACAGAAATGACACAATGTTCTCATTTACTCCCTCCATTTCACAAAGGTTGGGGTATTTCGTTTCGTTAAGACAAGCCTTTGACTAAAAATTACTCTATTAATATGTAGGTTATATGATACCAAACCATGATCCTTAGTAAGAACTTTTAAAGACTAATCCATCGATATAAATTTCATGTATGAAAAAACACATATCAATAGAGTTTTCATTGGTCAAAGTCTTGTCTTAACGAAACAAAATACGCCAACCTTTGTGAAATGGAGGGAGTATATATCATTAAGATTAGCAGACTATATATTTTATGCACAGAACCCTATGGCGGGCAGACTGGCATTTCAGCAGGATATATGCAGTGCAAATTTAAGAGAGAAAGAATAGATGTCCAGACAAAACATGGAAAATGTGGCTTGATTGCTGTCAGCTCAAGCATAAACCCTAATTAAGTAGAGTAATACCAGTCCTGTTTATGCTGTCAGCTCAAGCATAAACATGGAAAATGTCCAGAAATGAGATGTGATCTTCCATAATGTAATAGTCCCATTAGGTGTAACCCATTCTGTTGTCTCCAAACATAGTAATCTAATATTTTTACATTAACATGATTTTTTTTTACAGAATGCATCAGACCAGCCGTGTAACTCCTTCTGTTGTCTTCCAGGGCAAGAATTATTGGCAGCGTCGATCACCGTGTTGGGGAGCCATGGGAAGGTGATGAGCGAGATTAAAGGTAGATAATAGACTTAGGCTTTGATACCAAGTCATAAAGACAGTACAGATCGTGTGTGCCATGATTACTCTCACCGGCCAGGGCTCATATATATAGACATTAGCTGATAAGCTTTACAAGAGATAAGTACAAGGTTTTTTAGGCTGTTGCCGGATAAGCTACAGTAGGATACGGCAACAGCCCTGCCTATATGCCTATACCTAACACAGTTAGGATATCTACTTCAGTTAACAGGAGCGTCGTGAATTTACATGCACTGAACATCTGCTGCAACAGAAATGCTACCGTAATCTCGCTGTGTAATCTCAAAGAACAGAAATGACACAAAGTTCTAATTTTTATATCATTAAGATGGGGAGTCCAATATATGCACTGAACATCTGCTGCAACAAGCAAGAGCCTAGCTCAGCCCTTATGGTGGGCAGATTGCCATTTCAGCAGGATATATATACAGTGTAAACATACGTGTGAGAAAGGATGTTCAGACAAAACATACCAATTGTGGCTTCATTGCTGTCACTACAAGCATTAAACTTTTTTTCTCGAAAAAGAGGGAAGCCCATCCGGCCTCTGCATCGATCGATGCACACAGCTATAACCTGATTAAGTAGTCACTGTACTAGTCTTGTTCTAATAGTCTTCTATAAATCGAAATGAGATGCAATCTTCCATGATGTAACGGTTGGATCAGCTCTAACCCATTCTGTTGTCTTTCAAGGCAAGAATTCTACATGCTATGTTCATCTGGTGAATTCCTCCAGGCACATTTGAAAGTAAAAACCCTACCATGTTCTTCTTTGTTTATCTAATAAGTTCCTGATATGTAATTCTGGACCCTCCCAACCTGACAGGAATATATTAACTATATTCAATCTGGCATGTATTCACAATTCTATAACAAAAAATATGAAGACAAATTCACAAATGAACAAACTAAACACAACACGATTGAAAACTGGCAGATTACCAGAATGAAAGCAATAGTTCCATAGCATACATAAGCCATAGTTTGCAAATTTCAATAGTTTCATAACAGAATTGTGATGTTTGATATACTAGCAGCTAGCATAACTCCCTGATATGGCCCTGCATATATAGAGGTCATATATCTTCATTTTTCGTCATCCTGTCGTTGTACCTATAATCTTCCTGCTTCTCAAAGAAGGGAAATGGGATAATATTCTCTAGGAAGCGATAGTGAGTTAGTTCCATGGTGTACTTATCTTCGTCCTCGTCGCATCCCACCTTTCGGAGAAACTTGCCATCATTGTCATAGTGAAAAACAGCTCCATCACCCTCGATCAGCAGCTCGCGCTCATTGAGCGCAGCAATGTTGAGCTCACGCCTCACCAATGGATCGAGCCGCGGGAACGGCGACAGGTCGATCCTGGACCTGAAGGTCCAGTGCTGCGCCGCATAGTCCGTCATCATGAAGATATTGACGATGGTGCCGTCAAGACTGCCGGACATGGCAAGGGAGTCGCCCATCTCGAACAGTGCTGTCCAAGCCCAAGGAAGAATCCAGGCGGGGCGGCACATCCACCGGAACGTCTCGGCGGTGGTGTCGAACACCATTATGCCGGTGATGGGGTAGTACTGCCTTCCGAGCTCCCAATGCAGCCTTCCCCGGTGGAGGGTGGGTGCATTTTGATGGCAGACGAGTTGGTCCATTACCGCATGTTGCAGTAATGGCGGCTCTGGGATGGGCCTGGGCTCGTTTTCTGAGCCCACTGCAAAGACGTAGAAGGCTTCGGTGTAGAACTCACTGCCTTCTTCCTCCCACTCCCTGGTCCAGTAGACCAGCCGGTACTCTTGGGTTGGGCAGTGCCGGTAGAAGCCGGCAATGCCGATTTGGATGATCGGATCCCAAAAGCTGCTTTGCATTGGCTCAACCACATGAGGAATCAGAGGCAGGGGCGCACGCCGGCGAGTGGCCGGGTTGCAGATGTCCATGACCATCTCGTGGCCATGGAAGGAGACGACGAAGAGGCCGTCGCAGGCGGCGTGGATCAGGAAGGCGTCGTCGATGTCGTCCCTGTGGGAGTCGGGCAGCGTGAGCACGGGCCGGCAGCCATCATCGGCGCCGGAGAAGACGACCATATGGCGGTCGTAGATCTCGTCTTCAAGACTGGCGATCTTGATGAGCGGCAGAGAGCGCTGGCGAAGGCGGTGCGCGACGAGGAACTCTTGGGTGGACGTGTCGTGGCGCCACGACTTGCGGACGGCGCGGCAGCGGACGATGTCCTCCGCCGACAGCCTCAGCAGGATCTCGTTGGTGACGACCGGCTCGGGCAAGTCGTCCAGGACCGTCTTGCCACTGCTGTCCGGCATCTCGCTCGCTTCTGCTCTCCTTCCTAGCTAACAAGATTCAACAACTTGGTCAGTGAGAACTGCTCGGGTGATCCCGCGGCTTGAAAGGAAACAAGGCAAGAAAATAATGATTTACATACCCTGGATGACGTACTGGATCAGCGGAGAGAGGAGGAAAAGGAAAGACCGCCGGGGAGAGCTATGGCGGAGGCATCTCCGTGGGCGTTGGTGGCACGGCCGTGTTCCGGAGTCTTCTGCGGTTCAAAGACAAAGGGGACTGCCGGGATTGAGTGCAATGCAAAGGCAAATAGATATATAAGAACTCGCCGGATAGACAGATAGATAAAGAACTCACCGGATAAACAATCTGAATCTGGCGGAAGAAGGTCAGTCAAACCGGGGAACGGTGCTTGGTTGCTGTGGCGTCGTCGGTCCAACGAGGAAGAAACGGATGTGCGTAAAACGTGACGGGGGGAGGAGGGAGGAAGGAGTGGATTAATGCTGCGGCCGGAGCGGCATATGTGAGACAAAAGCCATTCATTTCCACTACATTGATTACCTTCCTGCGGAGGGAGAGGCTAGCTGGAGGTTTGACCACCTTTTCTTGGAAGAAAAAAAACTGATTACCTTCTCTACTTTGCTGTGGAGCTGTGCTATGTCATTTGATTCCTTTATTTGTTGCAGAGGAAAATTCTCGCCTATTCTTCTGCATTTGCAAACTTTTGTAATGAAGAATTGGCAATACCTCTAAAGGAAGTAAGGAAGAAGATGAAGCAACAGACATGAATTCGACTTCTCGGAGTTGCCGGAGGAGGATGGAGGACGAGATGAAGACGAATAAAAGAGGAAGGTTAGAAGCGGTCCTTACAAGGGATGACCCGCGACCGGCGAGTAAGGAATGTCCACCTAATCGGGATGTGGCAGTGGATCCGAAGAGGAGTGTGGCGAGCTACCCGAGAAGCAAAAAAAAAAAGAGCTAGAGGAAGGCACAAAGGGGCGAAGGAGAGTGGTGGCATGACAGAGACAAAGAGGGGGGGAGGGGGAGGGCAGCATTGGCCGCATATGAAAGGCGGCACGGGAAAATAAAGGTGCGACAGTTGTGCCATAACCCTAAAACGCCACCGTTGCGCTATATATAGTGGTGTGCAAGATATCAATGAACCATGGCGAGCCAAATTTTTGTAAGAAATACCAAAACTATCCTTGGGTTGGAAAACGCCAATACCAAAACTATCAATATAACTCTGACGTGGGTGATCATGCCGTTGAAATAGGAGGTCTTCATTCATTGGTGCTAGTTCTGCGACGAGCACCCCTCTCTAGAGGCACAATCCTTGGAGGGAGAATCCCAATTCCGTGTGGTAGATCTCAGGATGGAACCAGCTGCACTCGATTTCCTTATAGCTCTTGATCAATATCTCATAACTCGCTTGTTCTGTGGCCACAAGATTTGTGGGAGTCACATAATCTTTCTTTAGGGATTCTTGACCCACGGGAGGCGCCAAGGAGGCTCCTCCATGGGATGTTCTTGGCATGGACTGTACGATTGCCAAGTCCCTTTGCTCTTAACACTGAGTCAAGAGGAGAGTGTAAATCTCTCAATACACTTTCATCGCCTTGGTCCTCGTGAGGTTCCTGGGTAGCCGAACAATCCCCCCAAGCCCTACAAGGTCTCTTGGAGCTAGGGGTTCTCCAAATGAAGTTTTTCATGTGACGACGGCATGTGTGCACAAATCAACGGGGTATTTATATGGTTATGGATCCATAGCAATGACTGCTTATTATGTAATACCAACTTCTACCTATTCATAGTGAAACATGTACACAGAAATAAGAAGCAACTATAGAGGCAAGGATGGGCAACACGGTACATGAACTGCCTTTTTCACACAAGTTGCTTCCCAAAAAATATTGTTAAAACGTATCAAAAGTTGGTCTATTTTTTAAGATCTTGCCGCATGAAGTCCAATATTTAAAACAGATTATAATTTCAATCCTCAAGTTGTATTTCAAAATTTCATATCAAAAAATAATTGCTAGATGAAGCTAGTAACGCCTAGCATGCAGAGTACTTTACGAAGGATGCGCGTAGGAGCCTAGGGACGGAGGGAACCGGTAATCGCACGACTGCACAAACAATTTGCCTCTCCACCGGCAACGTGAAGGGAAAAAAAAACTGCTCTCCATGCACTTGTTTAACACAGGTGCTTCGTCAGACATCCTTAGCGAACGTCCCACGAGAATGATTTATTTTGCTTACACTAAATAAAATTCAAGAGCGACGGGAAAACAAAGAGAAACTAGAACTGGAATACTGTACATCAATTTTCCAAAGAAAGCCGCCCACATTTACCAGCTCTAACATAAATGTATTAAAACGGTACAATTCACCAACTAATAACAGCTCCATGGAATTTACAGCTATATATCCACCTGTAAACTTGTACATGGCCAAAAAAGATATACAGCGGCAAAACCTAATGCTCGTCTAGTTACTCGGAAGTTCCCACAACCCTCTCTAAGCTCTATACAGAACACAGCAAAGGAAGAGAACATCTTGTTTCTCTACATAAGTAGAGATATTACATGCATGATCCCGTCCTGTTTCGCCAGAATTCATGCCAATGCCTAAAAAGAATTACCGTCAACATCTGTACACTTTAGTGACTGTTGGCATTGGCAGGTCTTGGAACCCTTTCGCACCCGATTTTCTGACATCAAGTGCAAAATATTAAGAATACACAAGGAAAAACCCTTACCACGGGATACACAGGTTTGTTGTCTTCTTACCTCCTGTGATGATTAGCTTCTCAATACGTGAGACAATATGCTTCCCGTATGTGTAGGTCTTCAATTCATTCAGGTGCAACTTGATGCTTGACAGGATCATCTCAAGGTGTCTGTCATCACAGGTCTGAAGGACTTTCTGTACAACATAGTTGCCAAACTGATCCTTCATCAGTGCCTGCAAAACAAGAGAGCAAAATCATGAATGAAGTGCATGAAAGTCACTCAAGAATTTATGTGCATCCCGGCATTTGTCAGGCCAGATTAAAACCAAGTGGCAAGTGTATGAACACATGAAGTGCATAGCATCAAGTGAAAAGTTCATCTGCAAGCCAAGTCTAGCACACATTAAATCTGCCAGGCTTTTTGCACACTGTTGACCCATTCGACGCCTACCCACAGCCCCAAAATGGTTTATTTATTTGGGTATCTAACCAAATCAGAGTGTATGACACCACAGTTCAGATCGCACAATTAACGGCAGTATTGATATTCATGTGGAGGACACATGCTTAGTGCCATGTAGCCTTTTAACACTTGTGTTGTGAAAAGTTAATATATGGTCTCAAAAGTTGGAACATTTTTATTAAAAGGTATACAGTCAAATAACGTCTTGGTGAAATAGAACAAACCTGAAATGTTTGGCCAGAAGAAACAATCTCCCTTATAAGGCCATCACGTTCTTCAGGAGTTCCATAGACCAAACATTTTTCAATGACATTAGATGCATATTTCTGCTGACTCAAGAACAGCACTTGCCCAGAGAGCTTCTGTATAATGGACGACCGCTCCTCTGGCTTTCCATGTTGCAAGACATGCTGAAGAATGTTCAAAGGTTCATCAATAACTAATAACTCAACACCTCAAGGAAAGAAGCAATAAAATGGATTCAACAAAAACAAATGCAACAAAAAACATGAGCTTTGGTATGCTTCAGTCTTGATTATTAATCCATAAATTAAATATAAGTATAACACTACCACTCAATTAGATTAGGATTATAGATTGCTAACAGAACATAGAAAATTGGAATGACTACTGACCGAATAAACCTCTACTCTATTCTTTCGAAATTGATAATTCAAATTCCTTGCAGACAGAGACTATTGAATTAGATATATATATTTAAGTAAGATTTATCAGATGATGGGGAAACTAGATAGTTAATTGATTGTGCTGCATTTTGTTAAAGTCTTGCTCAAAACACATCCATTTTTCAAGTCCTCCTAATACAGAACATTACAATGCAATGCATTTCCTTACTGGATCAAATAGATGTCACACCACAAAAGAGGCTAATAAGAAATAGTCCATTATGAGAAAAATAACTAGGCAACAAGTTCAGGGAAATGTATCAGTGCACATGATAGATGCAACACAACCGTTCAAGTTAGCATGTCACTCAGAATTTAATAGAAACAATTTCTTTTGTTAGCAACAAATATAGTTTATTGGGCTGCATTAGTGGCTTGTGAATGTGTCGTATCATACGGGCCAAGACAAAAGCAAAAAGTCTACTAAATATAGATACGTATACAGATAGACATCGTTGACATACTTGAACAACATAGTTCCCAAATTTATCTTCTGTCAGACCACAAGCATGTTGCACAATTTCATTCATCACAGCACTTTGAGTTGCTGGATCATGGCAATGCTCCAATACTCTCTGCAAGATCATATTGCAATTTAGTTCAAAAAGGGAATCAAAACTAACACTTACGAAAAGAAAAAAAAATGGTGTGATAATTATACCTGAATAACTCTGCAGCCATACTGGTGAGTACAAAGCATAAAAATTTGTGATAGTATAGCCTCTATAACAAATGGAATGCGTTCTTCAGGAACACACTCAATGCACTTCTGGATTACATGGTTGCCATTTTGATCACCAATACATTTGAGAACATAATTCTTGAGCTCTTGAACAATATCGATCTTTCTGTCCATATCAACAACCTCAATAACCTGACAATACTGGATATTAGAATTTACTTCTTAAGAGCATGACAGAGATATATCAAACTCCATTGCAATTGTACCAGGTCCATCACAATCCAGCGCACCCTAAAATTACTGACTTTAGACTTTACAGGATAAACTCAATTCAATGCAATAATATTTTTCTGATTAGATGTAAATATCAGGTTGATGGATAATCAAGTATACACATTTTATGATTAATTAATATAAGTGAGTAAACCAATGATAACTATGGCTGCTGGGCACATCATCAGAAAGCTACATCATATGATTCTTTCATGCAAATACATTTACAGGCTCCAAAATGAGCAGAAGGAGCATGATAATCTCGATTTGAAATTCACATTGTTCTAGTAAGGGTAAGGCACTCCCCAATCAGTAAATTGTGTATCAAAAGAAGTAAAGAACGGCATACAATACTCTGCCAGAGCCTAACATTGCTGTTCAGTATAGCATGTCAGCGAGTTGGTCATCAGCACAATGTCAAATGTCAATGGAAGACAGGGAATTAGGACATTATATAATTAAAATTAGATTGGCCTCATGATCAACCAAGATATCTCATTCATCAGATCGATCAGGCTCAAAGTCAAGTAGGCCTTTTGGGTGCTGTAAGTATGGCTATGGGTGGTGTCCTGCTAAGTTACCAATAGTAGCGACCTAGTGAACTAAAAATTGGTGCAAGGCGAACATCTCATGTATTGTATAAACAGTTGCTGCACCCATAACAAAGGTCAGGACACTAATTAGAATTCAAAGACAAATGTTCTGTTTTTGGCAGTACACAAATACACAGCGCCTCATAACATTGTCACAAAAAACTGCTACACGACTATCATGAAAATCATAAAGAATAAAGTGATGATTTCTCCAAACAAATAGTATCAAGTATTAATAACTTGCAGCTTTTCTGCTTTATTATACTTGGTGCAGTATATAATACTCCCTCAGATCCATATAAGTGTCTTGGATCTAGTACAAAGTTGTACTAGCATTGTACTAGATCCAAGACACTTATTATGGATCGGAGGGAGTACTTAAGTAAGATCGGATTCTGAAAAAGGGGAGGATTCAATACATTTGGGGTACTCAAAAGAGATTGAAAGGACAAATTTTGGAGGGATTACATATTTAAAAGGCATGACATGCAACAGAAACAAAGTATTAACACCAAACTAACCTTTTGAACAACTCTGCAGCCATACATATGGAAGCTAAGCTCGAAAATTCGACCGTTAAGTTTATCTGCTAATTGGTTTAGCTGGCTTTCTGTAGCAAACTCGAAAAACTGCAAGTAGTACATCACAAGTAGTACATCACAAATGTCAGTATTTCCAGAAAAAAAAACTACAGAAAATCAAATTACTAGGAAAGATAGATGTACCTTCTGGATCACATAATTACCGAACACATCAGTTGTTAGAGGAATAGCATTAGATAGTATCTCTGGAAAGATTTTTTCTCTGTCAGCAGCAGATGCTTCTTCTAGCTTTTGTTGAATAAACCGGCTTCCATATTGATCAACACTGCAAGAAGATGTGAATGAAATGACTGCAGAAATGCGAGATAAAAAAGACAACTGCAAAATGACAGAATAATATACCTGACTTTCATGACATTTCCCAGTGCATCAAGTAGCTCCAAGCGACCACCATCATTTATATCCAAAGAATCAACTGAGTGTGCCGCTACATTATCTTGATTGCTCTGTAGGGCCATATTTCTGCCAGCTGCCCTTCGACTGAAGGAGAAAAGACGTGATAGCTGCTCACCATGACACGGAATGCTCCCCAAATTAGGATGAAACTGGGACCCTGATCTTTGCACTCTTGGATAGGGAAAGCGAGGCTTGTCATGATAGATCCTGTTATCATTATATGAGGGACCAGAGTTAAGAAGATAATTATTTTCATTCTGCTGACTCTGCCAAGCATAATGATCCTCAAGGTATGCCCCATGATTCCTAGCCAAATCCAGGTCAAGAATGGTGTTGTTTCTATTGCGCAAGGGGTTTATCATATTTGTAGTAGCCGCATCACGGAGATAATTAGCTTCTCCATGCGAATTGCACGACTGCATCAATGTTAGCTTTTCAGCAAAAGATAGGCGATCAACATTATTCATGTGATGGTTACTCATCCTTGGAACATTGCGGCCATCAATTGCACTGTTCTGTCTGCCTAAAACATCACCATATGTGGCTGGCAATCGAAAATCCAAGTGGTCGGACCTAGATCTGCAGAATATATTACAAGCTGAAGGAGATTGGCTATCACCGGTTGTATGTCTGAGCATTTCATCAAGCAGCTCATCCTCATGACTCCTTCCATCAAATGATGTACTATTAGATAGCCTCAAACCAGAGAATCTATCTGAAAGATCAGAATCAAGGTTCCTTCTGCCAAAAGTATTCATCTTTCCCATGTTTGACACAAAGCGATTACGATGCCTATGAAACTCAGAGTTGTCTGTTTCTGGTTCTGTCCATGAGGAACCCATATCAAAAGTTGAGTGGTTTGGCATTACACCAACATTTCGAATTCTGCTCGGTCCAAATTGCTGCCCGTCAAACTCTCCAGCATCATTAAGCTGGAGGCCTGATAAACCTTTAGAGAGTAATACAGAATTGCCATAGTGGTCCTAAAATAAAGAACATATGGCTTAAGTGATGTATTATGAAAGAATAAACAATAACAGAACTACATAAATAAACCTGAAGTTACTATCTCTGTATGAGTTGTATTTAGTGAACCAGGATAAATGTCAAAGCTTTTTCCAATAATATTTTTGTGAGCCAGGTGCAGAGTCATATTAAAAAAATACTAAATCTGTACTATAATAATGAAGCAAGTTATGTTGCCACAAGCAATCTGAGATCGCAACATATTTTCTAACAGAGTACAAAAACATAAAAGAATGGAAGGAAGTTATGCTGCCCAAAATTGACTGCCCAAATGCATTAGCATGATTGACAAAGTACAAAAAAAGGATAAGCGAGGGTGCCTAGCCAGGGTTGTCGGCCTCGGCAAGGCAAGTCATTTCACAGGGGCCTGGATGCATAGACAGGACACACGACAACAATTAAGAAAACTCTTGTGTTCCAAGAAGAAGCCAACTCTTCCACAAAATCAAATTTAAATATACAAAAGGAAGAAAGTGATATGTCATGTTGTGCCTTTGATTCAGATGATCATGGGGCCAGCTGCAACCCCACCAAACCCTATTGCTCTCTACTTGACCCAAACGAGCACTCACCTTCCTATCCCAAAATCCCCGTCTCTCAATCTCGGTATCGATACATACCTTCCTCTCAACGCCTCTACCTCATCCAGAGAGAAGTGAGTGGAAGGACCGTGGGTCAACTTTCTGCCAACCTTGCTGGAATTATACTACTCCCTCCGTCCCATATTAAGTGACTGAAATTTGCCCATATATGAACTTAGTATGACGACAAATTGAATCTCATTACTAACTTATTATGACAGCAAAATAGATCGCAGCACACATCCTAAGCCAGTACTACATAACCCTTGATTGATAGCACGTGGCTAACTCTCAGCAGAAAAGAGCAGAGAACAGAGCACAGTGCAGAGGAAGGAGGGGGGAGTGAAGGAAGTGGCGGCGCACTGCCCCTGCTTAGATCTGGAGATGCGGGCAGCCGGAAAGCACACAGATCTGGAGCTGGATGGGGGTAGCAGAAGGTCGCGCTGAAACTGTATGGGAAGGCACGACAGGAGTCGCTGATGAGCCAGCCTATGGCATAAAAAATCGTTTAAAGCGACCCGACACATCGCCTTTTGGACCCCATGACAGCGCCATGGCCCCAAAACGGACCCTGCAGGCCCATTTCTATCACGAGGCCTGACGCCATGGCCTGGAGGGGCGCCACAGAAATACACCGACGCTATAGCATCAATACAACAACGGCTTTAAAACCATGCACCGCACACACCCCAACATTATGCTAGAAAAGGTTGGGAAACAAATTTTAAATCGGATCCTTCTAGTATTACAGTATGCAGGTTAACAAAGGAGTTGTAACCTCTAAATCTGCAATGGAGATTGTAATGTAATAATTCTGAGCATACCAACCGAATCAACCAATAAAACCACAGGCCAGACATCCAGCCAAAAGACACTGTCACCCGGTCAACAGCAAACGCTCCGGAGAGTATAAAAACACATAAAGGAGCTGAAACAGTGATCCGCGCCTACTTGTGCAACACTAGAGCCCAAATACGCAAAAATAATGGGAGAAAAACCAGGCTTTTGACAACTTCATTACACACATGCAGACCTGAACAATCTAATCCAATCCCCGTCCAAGAACAAACCTCGTAGCATGAGGTAGTCAACCGAAAACAACCGAAACCCTCACCTGCATCTGTTAAATTAGACTAATCTAGTCACCAAATTCACAGCAACCATCACGCTAGTGGGAACCAACATGCACAGATAAAAAGAAATCGAGGGAAACAAATCACGCTATCTAGATCGTGCCGAGACGGTGCAATCTACAGCACGCACCACGCCACCCTCAAACACTTGACACTATCCGGGGCATCAAACAGCATCCATAGAACATCAAAACTAATCTAAAACAGCATCAACGAGTCTCACCTGCGCGACGGCCCCGCGCCGCCTGCTGACCTCGTCCAGCCTCGCGCCAAGCCCGCCAGCCCCGGAGAAGAAGGAACCCCCGCCGCCGCCGCCACCGCCGCCGCCACCGAACACCCCCTCCGCCGCCGCCGCGCAGCCCATTGCCGGCGGCGCGCTGCCGCTGCGCAGCGGGTCCCACCCCCACTGCGCCTCCTCCACCTCCCCCTCCTCGCCGTCGCCGCCATCGCCGAACGGAGCCATCTCCTCGTCCTCCTCCTCTCTCTCGCTCGCCCCCCAACGGCGAATATTTTCGGTTGACGGTTTTGAACGAACGGGTCGCGCCGAAATGTGCGGAGGGGCGGCGGCGCCTTTGTTAGGGTTAGGGTTTTGGGTTTAAGAGCCGGGGAGAAGGAGGAGCGGGGAATGCGAAATTTTCGAGCCGCCGGGAATGGGGACTAGGGGCCGCTTATATAGAGCAGAGGGCAGAGGGGGGAGGCCGGGAATGCGATTCCGTGATGAATCTTCCGCTTTCGTTTGAACGAGGATGGAATGGATAGATAGCAAGCAAATCTCGGAAACGAAACAAAACAAAAAGCGCCGCGGGGGGTTTCCGCTTTCGGGGCGCCACGTGCTTAATCCACGGGCGTGTGCCGCTGGGTGTGGGCCAGGAGGGATCTCGTAATGATGGCACGGGCCCACTGTCAGTGAAGGCGTGCGATGGGCGGTGGTCGTAAACGGGGTGTTTGTGCCTGGCCCCGAAATGGAAGGGGAAGATCTTGTTGTGATGTTGACAGGCAGGAGTACTATGTTTTGTGTTTCAATCCCAATCGAACTACTGTTGCACTTTCCTTTCAAACAACTGATTGACGATTTGTTCAACCTTCAAAAATAAAATCGAGAAATTGGTAACAAGCGTATCATATTTTGTTTGATGTTTTGGGTTCTTTTGTGTTTGTTGTTTTGGGTTCTTCCGTACTTCTTAATTTGGTACTATTAGAGTAGGGGGGCCTGTTTGCTTCAGGGCACCGGGAGTAAAACAGAAGTTCCTTATTAAAAAGGACTTCCTGAGATATCTACGTCGTGCACATGCCATTAGGCTTGAGTCGTGCATGACGTGTACATGCACGGATTGAATGTTGGCATGCAAGCGCCATGCACGTATACGTCTCTCCTTCATCGATGAGAGATACTAATTAGCATGCATGTGACGTGCACGTATATCGGCATATGTCTCATGTACCGACAAATCCAATGTTTATGGTCCTTATTCTCGGACATTTTAGATTCGATAAAGATTGAATTGCAGAGTAATTTAGCATGGTATCTAAACTTCCTTGGACCCCCTTGTACCTACATGAGATGCAGCGGTGGTTAAGGTCCTCGCGGATACATAGCTAATGGTTGACAAGGGAAAATGACAATGTTTATGAAAAGGGTTACATGAGCCGTCACGATAGAGGTGCATGAAGAGCTCACATGTTCTATTTCACCCCTTATATTTGTTCTTTGACTGTATCATTTCTTCTCATTAAGAGATAATTCCATGGGATGGAATAGGGAGAGTTAAAAAGAATCACAATTGTATTTAAAAAATTCATAAGTAATGTTTGATTAAAAAAGGTTACAGTAAAAGTGGTCTATAGACTAGAGAGTGTCCCGTCCTGATTTGTCCTTCAATAAAATGCCCCCACGTGCCACTGACAAGTGAGGCCATAGGGAAACTAAAACGGAGCATTTGATCGTGATCCCACCCTCCCTAAAGGCCCATATGCATCTGGTAGAAATGACCAGAGAGAAACAAGAGCTTATAAAAGGGCTTGGACCCTCTCCCTAAAAAGGACAGCTTGATAAGAAAGGTTACTCTACTCTTACAAGTCGACCCCTTACATTTCCCCCACAGCCACGTGGGACCAAACCCAACTTTTTTTCTCTACAGAAGATGCCAACCTCATCATTGCTAACAAAAAAATTATGAATGAAGAATGAGGTGAAATAGGTACTCCCATCGAGCAACCACAAATTATTCTTCTTCAGTACCTCCTATCTAATAAGACATTTTTCACAAAGATGTCTTGTGAAAAGAAATTCGGTCAAGTGAAAGAATCATCTTTTAGTACATAGAAACCATAGTGCTTCCAAGCGATTCACTGGTAACTTTGTATTATCTTAGAAAGGGAGGAATATGTGCCAATACCAGCACAGCAGAGACCGACAGCAATGATGAACACACATAGTACTACCTGAAAGAAAAAAAAACATGCCTAGTTTGTTAAATGTCATCTTCAAATACTAGCTTAACATCTGAGCAGTACCATTCTGCGAATATGCCTGATCAAGAATACTACAAGTAAATAAATAAAGTTGGTCAAAACATTTGAATTTGCAGAAATGAAGGATCATGAGCACCACCTGAAAGGCTCAGTGGTTAAATGGGTGAAATGTCACGCAAAACAACTGTTTATTTGTTTGAAGTAGAAAAACGAGTGTGGATTTTAATTTCTGAATCAATATATTTGCATTTAAATCCTCAAAAAAATTTATACCTGATACCAAGTCACCGTACTCCGAAGGATGGCCAAAAAGCAAGCACATGGCAGAATATACGCCTGAAATTAGAGCACCGTATATTAGCCACAAATATGAACAAACAAATGGCAGTAAGATTCAGAAGGAAAAACTAACCACAAACATGGTGAGAAGAGACCCAACTAGGGACATCACAAGTCCTGAAAAAGTCAGTAAGAAAATTTCACTGTCATCCCTAGTAAACATCTTTTGTTTCTTTATTTTTATGGATCTTTTTGTTTCTTTAAATGAGGAGAAATATTAACCTACCGAAGAATGGAACAGATAGAGCAACAACAAGGGAAGATAACACAAGAGCTGATCTGAGCAGAATTATGTTCAGGTACGTCTGTCGATTTGAGGGAAGTAGCTCTTCCAAACTGAGGGCAAGAGGAGTCATGGTAAGGGCATATTTTGTTATTGGATTTGTCACCTGAAAAAAAATCCAGAATACATTTGTCAGCATGGAGAGTACTTAGGAAATGCAGAGAAATGGAATACAGTATTATTTCGTATGAACCTGTATAAAGAGCATAATATTATCTCTATCAAAAAAATGCACCATGTGAGCATACTTTAATAATCTTTAGACAAGAACAATTACCGTAGTCCAGACGGCAATCTTGGAAGACACGAGATTAGGTGGTAAATTTAGAGTGAACTGAGACTCTGCGGATTCACCAAACATTATGTACCCCATAATTGCAGCACCGGCGAACAAAATAGTAGACAGCGTGATGCTGACAACAAGCATAAATCCAGGATGAGATCACAAAATCGCCTGAAAATTTACCCTGTATAAAATATTGTTCTGTTGTTATTACCAGGTGAAAACGACAGCATTGAACTGGTTGCTTTTCTTCAGAGAAGAGTATATGTTAGGGAACACTCCATGCCCTGAGTAACAGTACCCATACAGGCCAATGGCAATGGGGATCCCAGGGAGATTCAGTGCCGTCCCTTCGCTCTTGTCGATACCAACATGATCAACAAGCCCTGCCCAGAAGAGGCATGAGACAATGACGATCGACGCAATGACTCCTCCGGCTACAAAATTCACAATTGCAAGATGAGATCATACATTTGTCAGATGAAATGAAATAAAGGAGCAAAAAGTGAATGTAATTTATGCCTGAAATGAAGCTCAGACAACTGAGGTCACGGAGCCAAGTTGTCGGCATGACAATAAGAGCGGTCAGGATTGCGAACAACACATGGGAATCCAGGGTGAATCCCCCTATGGTTAGGTGTGCATTGGGGAACAACTTTGATAGATTGTCACTCTCTAATATCAGATACTCAACGCAACATGCCTGCAGGGAAAGATTAGGACATATTACTATGTGGCAACATTGTTCAAGCATCTGTCATACCGAAATTACTACACTTTTAGGGAGCAAAGAGTTCACAAAAACAATACACTCCAGGTAGTCACTTTGCAACTTGCAAGCATTGTGAAACTTTCGTGCTTTTTATCATATTGATTAGATTTCACTGTATTAACACAGCATATAGCAACCTAGTATTTGTCACAGTAATGTTTCTACAGCATGAAGCATTATGTTAAGATAGTGATTAGGATTTAGGACTCAATAGTCCAAATGGTTCATAAGTACTTACATACAGCTCCATGTACAGGATTATCTGCAGGTGGCAAAAACAAAGGAGTCAAGAGTTAGCACAAGACCATCCTCCATTATACTAAATACTGAACTGAAAACAAATATCAGAATTGGCAGAATTTTACGGAGATGATGATGCGGCCAGGAGTGCCAAAGGCAGCGTGGCCGATGTCCGGGTAGGTCTCGAGGCCTTCTTTGCTATCCAGGCAGCGCCGGAGGAGCACGCCGGTGTACCATGCCAGTACGGCGAGCACGGCTAGTATGACCAGCCCAAGCCAGCCACCCTGCCTGACAGCATATGGTGTTGAGAGGATTCCCACACCACACAAAACATTCACTCCTGCAAATGCGATAACAGGGATCTTTTGAAATGGAGATCCAAAAACTTCTGAGAGTTGCAGGTTTGTAAACTGATGAAAACAGCGGGCATGGTGTCCAGATCGATTGTGTACTTTGCATTACTAGAGGAGATTTCCAACACAAATTTTCAACTTACAGTTAAAAATTCAAACTTTAAACTCGAAATTTTATGCAACTTTCGTTTAGTTGTAGTTGCTGGGTTTCAGTGTCTTCAAAAGTTCACAACGCCTGTTCAGGGGCTAAGGCAACGAAAAGAAAATAAGTCTTACAAAATTGGTAATTAAATGGAAACAAGAGAAGTCTTTAAAAAATTATGGACATAGACGTCTTGTGAAAGCAGATAGATAGATGCTCAAGTCCACATGGAGGGAGCAGATAGATAGATAGATAGATGCTCAAGTCACATGAGTTTAATAAATGGCATGAACTGATAGTTGATTAGGACAAGGTTTCTCTTCCTCCTGGAGAAGGACAGATCTTAATCAATACCACCAACAGAGCATGTTCCTATCACATGACTGCATGTCTGCATGACCAGAATCTGCTAGTTAACTGACATTGCTTAATTGAGGGAAATGGTATGTACACTGAACCATGGCGTCAATATCAGCATGTGGAGCACACAGCATAATTTGTCTTGTTAGTACTAACATGTAGCCGGTCTAACCCTAGGTTCCACAGGAATATCTTAAGTTGCATGGTGTACTAATTAATCATCATCATGTACTAGTCATTTTTTCATGATACGATGTTACATGTTTTTTAAGAAATGAGCTTTAAATATCAATCGACGTTTCAAAACCGTTGGATTAAGATCTGAGGATCATCTCTCCATTCTCTAATCTCTCACTTGCTATCGTTGGATTAAGATCCAATGGCTAAGGGCTAACATGTCGATTGCTCTCTAATTAAAAAACGGACGACTTATCAATAGCAAAACCGTATGTTTATTATGTACCGTTCAAGACCCCTTGGGTGTAGGAGCACTGACGGTAGGGCCCCACCTCATGGCCAGCCCCCCCGGGCAGAGGATTCTTCTTCTGCTGGTCCTCGGGGATCTTGAACAGAGACGACGCCTTCCTCGGTGGTGGCAAATGTTGATGAGAGCTCTTCCGAACGCCTCCTTCCTCCTCGTCGTTATAATGGTCGTCCGGCGGAAGGAGCGGCTTGATGAGGCCACCGGAGACGGCGATCTCCGGTGGCGCGGGCGGCTTGCCCCGGAAGGAGCTGAGGAAGGAGCTGGACAGCCTGCTCAGCCTGGGCGTGCCCTGATGCAGGAACCCGCTCAGGCTCGGGGACTGCACGCTGCTGTACATGTCCATCGACTGCCTGCAGTTCATTTTATATAAAGGGAGTATCATTGAATTTTGATCTTTTTTTGTCCGAGTACTAAATTTAGATTCTGAAGTTTAGGTGAAAAACAAATCTGTGCCCGATAAATTACAGAAATTATGCTGGAATATTGAGCCCTCATTTGATTCTGATGTCCCAAGATGACCAAATTTCTGTAAATGGGTCCCACATGCACAGAGAGCAGTAGGGCCCACCTGTCAATAAAGGGAGTACTAAATTTGAATTTAGATTCTCAAGTTTAGTGAAAAAATAAATCGGTGCCCAATAAATTAAAGAAATTATGCTGGAATATTGAGCCCTCAGGCTCATCTGATGTCCCACGATGACCAAATTTATCCCCCGTTGCTTAATGTCTGAACACACCTTCCTTTGAGAAAAATAAGTAAAAATAAAGTTTTTTGAAAGTTTGAAACTTTGAACAAAGCAGAACGGACGAGTCGAGTGACTGATGACCAGCTGAATTTGCCACGTCGGCGAACCAATGGACCTCACAGGTCCACATGCACAGAGAGCAGGAGGTCCCACCTGTAAATGAGTACTGCAGAACTAGACTTTGACCCGTACAGCCCATCCACATGTTCATGCACGTGGGCCTCCCCAAGAAAACAAAACGCAATTTCTTTTCTTCCGGAAAAAAAAACATGCATGGATCAGTTTCTTTTTGGATCTCTTTTTCTCCTTCTGAAAAAAGAGTTCCCTTTTTTAATCCTAATTACTGCAGTCCAGGAAAAAAATCCTTTTTGCACTAAGAGTTTTCTTTATTACAAAAACAAATTCAAACTTCTTATTTCTATGTATTAGTATACTCCGTATCATACACGAGCATACTTATATTTGCATAAAAGTTACAGTAGTTTGATGGAAAATGTTGCAATATCTCCAATTCTCCATTAGTGTTTGCATGCGCAATTGACAGGGAAATTAAATTAGTCTTAGACAATGGAGCGAGCCTGCTAATATGGACGCACCTGTAGCTTTGCGGCCATTGGTGGGTACTGTTGTAGGAGCTCACGGGCAGCACGCCGGCGACCCGCGGGCTGCCGCACGACGACGAGGAGTCAGACCCGTCCGATTCCTCCCCGCCGTGGTGCTTCGTCTCGTCGTCATCGTCGTCGCTCTCGACGACGAAGCTCCGGTCAGACATGGAGTTCCTCATCATGGCTCCGGACGGCTAAAGAGACGACAGAAACGAGATACGTACGAGATGGTAAAGTGTGAGGAGGAGATGGAGCGAGAGGAGACTCTGGTACATACGTGGTTTATATATACAACGGCGATGGGGCGACTCCGCCGTGGCAATACAGATCCATCTGGATTAATTGTTTTTTTCCATATATATAAATGCGATACCGGGTCCACATAGCATTGTCGTCTACCAAATGTTCAAGGGCATATGAGGAGAGTTTTTTAACCCCGGTTGAAGAACGGAAATCATCAATTTGGTGTGTTTATTGGAGGAGCAGAGATGGAGTTGGAAGGAAATGCAGACCTGATATATTATATAGAATGAAAAGAGAGATGAAATACCGATGGCGATGTAGTTTTCTGTGTGTTAGGTTAGTGGCGGGACCAAAATGGAAGGAAACGCGGACTCGCGGTTGCATGTTTGTATGGAATGATAAGAAAGATGAAATGATCAGATTTCTAGTATTCTCTTTCTTTCTAAATATGCACATGCAAGTTGTTCTAAGTCAAAGTTCGTCAATTTTGATCAACCTTCATGAAACCGAGGAGTACAATTTAGGAGATACTCTAGTTATGTCCAAGAAAACACAAGAGAATTTGTTGTGTCCATGCATTGATAGAGGGAAGGATGATGTACCAGAGCGTAAGGAAGGCCAACGCTCCAAATATACAAGTACACCCAACAATTTCTATACCCCGCACGGAGCAACTGCTCGAGTCCCACTACCCCGCTTTCGCTCCTAAATTAGGCTCGGCCTTGATTTGTATCGAGTAGGCTTGAAATGTTGGGTTGCACAGATAGTGTTTCTAGATCCATCATGACATGCATGAGGTTGATCACCAAGAAATTACATAGGCACACATGAAAAAGAGCAGCCGAGGAGCAGGTGGTTCATGGTTTCCTTCCATTGGTCATACGTCCAAAAGTTCTTCAAAAAGGAAAAAGAAGATCAAGCCGTCAAACGAGGAGGAGGTGGTTCATGGTTTCCTCCGATTAGTTGTAAGTCCTTCAAAAAGAAGTCCAACCCGCTAAACGGACGATGCACCACATCAAGCAAAACACACATACATAGAGGCTGGAGTTCCCCTCTCTCTGTCTCTCCAAACAAAGTTGTTATTGTTAAAAGGTTGTAACTGACTTTTTTTATATAAGAGTATTTTTACGATGCCTCGGCACTCAAAAACAAATTCAGGAGTACCAAATAGATCTGGCCATCCACTTTAATGGGTAAATTAGACACATGTCAAATGTATAATGGGTCTTTTATCTACCGCCGTTAGTTACACCCGAGAACAAAAATAGAAACACGATTGATTATCTCCCGATCTGCTGTTAGATAGTTAGAGACGAGAAAAAAAGAAAAGAGTGAATTCCATCTTTGACCTCCAAGTTCTATTTTTTGGCGGTGTAGACCCCATTTAGTGAAATTTCTGTTTGTTGACCTCACTTAACAGAAGTTCTGCCACTAATGACCATAATTTAGTTTTTGACCCGAATCCCCTCCATCCTGACAGGTGGGACCCATTTTACATGTTGACGTGGCAAGTCAACTCAGACGTGTACTCGATGTAGGGCGCTTTCTTCCGATGCTGCTGGCCTGGGCAACCTGTCACGTGGGTGCCGCTGCGGTGTCCGTACAGCCCGTGGTTGCCATCGTCGTCACGCCGTCGTCTCTGCTCGAGATAGGGCACTTTCTAGGACGACGACATGGTAGGCCGTGCTGTTCGTCACGCAGCTGCCCCGCATGGCGTGCCATGTGGGATTTTTGGTTTGGTTTAACCAGCATCGGGAGGGGGCACCCTAGCTCGAGTATGCGTTTTAGTTGGCTTGCCACGTCGGCGTAGAAAGTGGGTCCCACCTGTCAGATCAAAGAGGGATTCAGGTCAAAAGCTTAAATGGGGTCATTGGCATAATTTTTGCTAAGATGGGGTAAAAAACAGAAATCCCACTAAACGAGATCACATTGTAAAAAAGAATTGAAACTTAGGGGTAAAAAAATAGAATTACTAAAAAAATACGCAATCAATTGTCGATTTGGGATGCGGACTCGAGTGACGACGATAAGTCCTCCTGATCGAATCGGAGGCACCGCCCCAATCGAGCACCTCTCTCATCGATCTCCGGCCCTGCTCCACTCTCTGGCTACTCGTCGCGCCACCATTTGTTCGGTAGCCATTTCAATTCTCCATCTCCGGCAACCGTCGCGCAGTCGTCGCCATGCTCCACCTATCATCTTCGGTCACCTGTCGAGCCCAACTTCAGTGTCGTGGGCTGCTGCTCCGTCTCACCGGCCTTCCCACCGGCGACGCCGCTTCGATCATTCAGGCGATGGCTGCTCCATCTCTTCATTCGCCGGCGCGGCGGCCGATTCGCAGCTTCGTCCGCTCCGCTGGATGCAACAGCCCAATTGCGGCGTTGTAAACTAAAATAAATAAATCAAAACAAGATCAAGTTCGGCACGGGAAAAGACCAAACTATCGTTAAATTATGATTTTGTCCTTTAAATCGAGCTACTCTGGTGGTTTTCGATTTGGTATTTCATGAAATTAAGAATGGAGTACCAAATAATATTGACCACTAGATTGAGGCAAATGAGACAAAAAGCTTTTATATAAAATCATTCCCTATCAATATCAATGAAGCGCAGCCTTGATACATTCACAGTCAATTTTTACCCTAATAGTGCCAAAAGTCCCAAATTCCCTGAGGTGTTCCTTGTTTTGATCGAAGTCCACAGGTCGGCCACTCAGAGTCAGAGAACCATCTGGCTTAGATCTGCGGCCGGCCGGCCGGGATGAAGCTGCACATATGCCTTCACGTGATACTACACAACATCATACTGTCTCTGACACAAAGATGCCACTTAGCACATGGATAATACAGTGGGCAGAATGTATGCGTGGCAATTTGCGTTAATTTGGGTAATGGACCCACTGGTCAGCGACACGTGCCACCTGCTCCGACACGGTCCCGTGGTTCCACTTCCCACTGTATTAGCACCATGTATTTGAGTTAGTAGGATCGTGGATGCATCGTGGATGAGGACTCTTGTTTTGGAGTATCTGACCAATAATGTCTGCATTCTATCGTCATGTTAATTTGTTTATTTATCAACTTGCACAGATTGAGCTTAATTTCTGGAAACAATCTTTTTTTAAACATTATGCAAAGAGTATTCATTTATGTTTGTGGCCTCGTCCTCCCGGCTGCAAATGATTCTCGGTGAAGGGTGGTTCCTTCCAAGGCTTGTAGTTCTTCCCGTGCCAGGAAACCTTTTGAAGCTTAAAGATTAATAAAGTGTTTTTTTCTTTCTAAAAAAATTCAGGAGCCAAAAAATTAATAACGTGTTTATTCGCCGCAAACCACAAATCCAGTGCACTCCCACGTGCACATCAATTTTTAGATATAATGTTGGATTCTCTGGAACCTTTTGAAGCTTAAAGATTAATCCTAAATTATAAGGAGCTGACATTCTTTATTTTGTTGTCTCGCGCGCACTGTTTTCATTGGCCCGTGTAGTCCAGAGTGTCCCGTGTTGTCCAGCTGTGCGAACGTTCGGAGATTGGTCTCCACGCGCGTACGATTTTAGCGAAAGATAAGTCACTGTATTCATGCAGAAAAGTAGGAGTGGGTATTGCTCTAGTATGGAGTTCAGTAGGACAACATGCAAAGCAGGCAAGCATGCATGCACGTGCTAAATATATTGAATCATTTTCTTGTACTAATTGCTTATAGAAATTCAAAACTTTTTGTAGCTCAAACCGTCTGCCTGATTCATAATCTGTTTTCACAATTGGTATCGTATCGACGAGTGCTTCAAATCTAGATCTTACTTTGGTACGTTTGGGTAAACTTTTTCTTAGACTCTTTGCTACCAAGGGATAATGCACGAGTTACCAATGTACTTGAAAAGAAGTTGCCATGTGGCAACTATTGCTGATAAACAATGATAACTCATATCTTACAGGATGGTAACTTCGCTTCACAAGTTACCACCATACCTTGCATCAGGTTGTCACGTGGTAACTTGTTATGAATAGGGTGTCAACTTTTAATATAGGATCTAGCTTCCAAGATCTTGTGTATACAAGGTTTAGAAGTTAAAACATTTTAAAGTTCTAAATTTTGGCAAAAGTATATGCATGCACGAGCATATTTCATTCTCTTACACACATGCATGCCTCCATTGCTCAGGTCACATGCCTTACCAATAGTGTTAACTGTTCCATGAATACCATGAGTTAATACACAAGTTACCATCCTAATCTGTAAGAAGTTGCCATATGATAATTTTATTGTTATTAAAGTGACAATCCTTATTTAGTGCATGGTAATTTTATTACTAACAGGCTGGCAATTCATATATTAGTAGATGGTATTTATTACTAATAGAGTGCAATTCATATATTATTGGATGATAATTGTATTATTAATGGAGTGCAATTCATATATTATTGGATGGTAATTATGCGCAAGTTATCATTATACTTTGTAGGAAGTTACCATGTGGTAACTTATTGCTAACATGATGGCAACTTCATATATCTGTGAGTAGTAACTTGTAAGGTGGTTTTTTTTTTCAAAACATACTAATATGGGATCTAATTTCGAAGATCTCATCGAGACAAAGCTAATAGTGAAAACAGACTGTGAATTGATTAGACGGTTTAAGAGTTATAAGATTTTAAAATTTAATTTTGCAAAAGTCAGCCTACATGGACACTCTACTCTACCTGCTTTGTTCTTGACTTTGCCTGTACGCGGTCGTGAGGTAACAGGCTCCACGTGTATTTGTTTTGGAGCGCATGCATGGCGTGAGACTGTACGCGTGCCCCTACACCAGCGCAACCAGTCGCGCCACAACACAATCCTTGCTTTGGCGGCTCACGGCCTTTGTCAAGTTATGCCACATCATAGCGCTGACAACTTACTTGGCTGGACGTGTCCTACTTGGATCTGAGCTGTGAGTGTGAGTCACCCCCTCCAAATTTGGTGCCTCCTGGCGGCGCCAAACATCGTGCCTCCTGGCGGTGCCAAACATCAGCTTTTCGGCTCACTCAAATCCCAGCTACCCTGCATGTGGATTACTCACGAAAGCTCCATCGGCACTCAATTCCATTTCTGATGAGATGCGACAGGCCATGGCCTGGGGAGTTCCTGACCCTGAGTTTTGCTTGCGCGCGCACTGTCAGGTAGGCAAAGATAGCTAGCAACATTTGGGCTTTGGGGTTTGCCCTGAGTATGTTTTTTTGGATCCACAAATTAACCTTTCACAATCAAGCACTGTACGGTGTGGCAATGTGTGGCCGTATATATGCATTTCACTGATTCACTCTAATCCAGAAATGTATTCTAGAAGAAAAAAAATTAAAACTCTAGTCCAGAAATGAGCGTACCAGCAGAAAATAACACAAGTGAATAATAAGAGTTTTTTTTTTCTCGAAACACTTATCTGGATTTATTGATTCGGTAGGAATGCAGATAAGTTATGCACAGATTACAGAAAATCCGAGTGTGATTTTTTTTTACAGGAATCTGAGAGTGATTTGTAAATGTCAAAAGACGCGGAGGCCCACCTAACAAAGCCCAACCAATAGGAGTATGCTGCTAAATGCTGTTGTTGTGCGGCCCAAAGCTCATGCTCAGGTGAAACCGTGAAAGCACATCACCTCTTGCAGCCAACGGGGCCCACAAAAGAAAAACCCGCAGCGCAGGCAGATAGAACGACACTTTTGGGGGGAAAAAAGAAAGATAGAACGAGAGACAAACTTGATGTGTCAAAAAAGAAAACCCGAGAGGACAGCCGCAGGTGAACCGTAGCCGTCGGCCGATCGATCTCTGCGTCTCTCCGGCATTCGGGCTTGGGTAGCCGATTCAGCGCCAGAAAGATTAGAAAAATCATGGATTGACATCCGGTCCAAGTCTTATGCTCCGTTTGGCATTATAGTGAATTCTCATAATTTTATATTTTTTCCATCCGTTTTTTACTATTTTCCTGTTTGGTTAACCAATTTTTTTTATTTTTGTGTGTATTTTTCCACAGTGAATTATAAAATAAGTTCAGCATAGCACAGTTCAGCAATGTCAAAATGAGTCTTAACTCTTAAGTATCTTCATTGTGAGATTAGGGTGTCAGTTAGCATGCCATCCCAGTGGTGGGGATGATATCATCCGGAATAAATATTTTTTTTTAGAAAAATAGGGCCACTCCCCTGTTCCATTCATCAGCAGACAAATGAAACACAAGTTCATTTATGTTATCTGCCTCAGCAGCCGGCGCATCTCTCAAGACCTACAGGTCAAACCAACCCAAAGCAAAACGATTGCACAAAACGGCTCTATTACAGCACATAGATGCAGAACACAGGAGAAAGACGGGTAGACGCTCCACCAGGGGACCAGAGATCGGACAGAGCGAGCGAAAAACGCATCATGACAGAGGAGCAGCTTCCAGCAGGGACATAGCCTGGATCCCTTGACAGGCACACAGCGTCAATCTTGAAATTGCCTTCTTCTTCTTCATCGCCAGGACAGTCTTGGTGTCTCCATCGCCTTGTTCTCTAGACTTCGCATAGTGCATTCCCATGTGGCCGAATTTGCGTTTGAGCATAATATTTTCCATCGCCGAAGGTGTCGCAGGAGCATATGCCACAGAACCTGCATGTCCGGAATAAAGATCTCCGTGCTCTATCCCGTAATAGTGTGACCATTCTGTTGGGCTTTCTCGATTTAAAAGAAATTCTTAGAATTTAAATACTTCATTTTTTTCCTTTCTTAGCCGTTCATAGAAAAATTTATTCCACAAGCACATCGCGGATGATGAATTGATGATCTATGCCCACGATGCTCAAGCGCAGCCGAAGAGAGATACCATCTATTCTTCAATTGTCCCTTCTCCATAGCTTTCCGGCGACACATTCGGTTCCAACCTTCTTCTCTCAACTGATGCCACATTTGGGACATGCATCTTGGCTCCCTCTTCAATTCATTGGCTGCCCGTGCTGATTTGAGACGCCTGAAATGCGAAAGTTTTTAGAAATCTACTGCAGATCTTAACCCATCTCCATCTTTTGTACTAATATTATTGAGGATCTACGGTGTGACTATATATCCCTGTGTAGTCGGGACCTCTGAGTTAATATATTCACGTGGGTAAGAACTCGTTGAGCTGTTCCCACAACTTCCTCTTTCCATTGCTCTCCTCCAACGGTTCCCACATTTTCCTCTTTCCATTTTTATTTACAAAAATAATTGTGTTATTCTCTTGTCATTTGGTTTTCAATTTCAAAGAACCACACTTTGTGGTGCAGCCTTCTCACGGAGTCACACATTTTGCTAATTTGTCCGGAGAACCACACTTCTTCGAATTAATTGTCTCACATTGCCCAAATTTGAGGATTAAACCGTTTTAACAGTTTTCCTTACATGCGGGGCCTGCTGACAGTTGCCACGTCGGACGCAAATACAACCCGCCCTGCATTTTCTTCCCCTGCTCTCTCTTGTTTCTCCTCTTCCCGAGCCGTTTCCTCCCCAAGTCCGGCGAGTGCTCACGCTGCCCTCCGGCCCTGCGCGCGCCACCCCGGCCGCTCCGCGCCATCGACCGCGGACCCGAAGCCCCCCAGCACCGCCTCCCCTGCTGTCATCTTCCCTACTGCCGGCAAGCCCCGCCGCCCAAATCCGGCCATTGCGGCACTCCACCGACCCCATCGCCTGCATGGAGAGCACCACGGAGTCTCTGCGAGTCCGCCGGTGCGCTCTCCTAGTTTTCCCGCGCCCCCAATCTCCCCAGCGTCGGAGCTCGCCGCCGGCCGCCTCCACCTCGCCGCCGTTGGACCGCTCCGGCGCCCAATTCGACCCGACGTCGCCGCCATCTGTCTCCCCGTGCTGGCGCGCACGAGGAAAGCAGCCTGGAGCGCCACCTCGACCCCTAGAGCTCCGGCGCGTGCTTCGTCTCCTTCGACTCCGGCGACCGTCTTCCTCGTCGGATGCACCGCGAGTCTCCCGTCGTCACCGTGGCCAGGCCACCGGAGGACCGTGCGGCTCGCGAGTCTCCCATGGCTCGGCCATTGGGGCCGCGCTGGTCAAGCTGCCTGCCGCGATGGAATGGAATAGCCAGGCTACTAGGCTAGTGTCCACGGCCGATCGTTTTACCAAGCGGAAATTGGTCGGGGACACCGTTATTTCGTTATTTTGTGATTTTTGTCCAAACACACCGTCCGAATGTGAATTTGTCAGGTACCATTACAATTATATGGCCATTTGCTGAAACACACCGCCGGTCCAAACACGGAAAATTGACCTTTTGGGTTGCTCATGACTTTTTTTTTTTCATGGGAGGGCTGTTTTGGATACTTATTCTCATAGCATTGGCGGTAATTCATTTTGCGTCACGGAAGTTTCTGCATCACGTCGGCATCCTAGCCATGAATTAGTATGGTGCATTTAGTCAACATGAAGAATAAGAGTGAAATAGAAGCACATGGTCCCTAGTAGGAATAAATCATATTTCGCTATAACAGCACAATGGAAGCTAAATACAATTCGGAATAGGCCAGGATGTGAAGCCCATTTATACATTTCAATTTTTCAAACTTCAATTTCCAATCTGCGATTAAATAAATGTTTAAATTGGCAGAAACGTACTGACCGAAAAGGCCAAAATATTCATTAGAGAAAAAAAAGAACTATCCAAAACAGCCCTCCCAAGCAAAATTAAAAAACGTCGCCATATCCGTGAAATGAACAAGTCACCATATCCGTTCATGATCATGGCGACATGGATTATCACGAGAGAGGAGAGCTTTTAAGTTGTCAAAAACTGAGCGATCTCGAAATAGTTGGACTCACACTTTAGCCGATGTCTATGAGCATGGCGGAACCAAGAAATAATCCCTCCGTTTCATGATATAAGGCGCCCACGCATTTTAAGGTCCAACTTTGACCATCAATTAGACTAACAAAATGTGAATGATGTGTTATAAAAATTATAAAAATTACACAAGTAGATTCATATATGAAAGAATTGGTCTAATTGGTGGTCAAAGCAAAATCTTGAAATGCGTGCGTGTTTTATATTATGGAACGGAGGAAGTAGCTTAGACCAAGACCATTAGATTGTATATGAGTAAGAAAAGGTAATTTAGGAGGAAAAGACCGAGACCAAACTTCAAATTATCACAATTTAGCAAAGAAAAAAATATTCAAGCCCCAGCCCGTGGCCCCCCTTGCCTGCTGTGTTGCAGTGTTGAGGTTTTGTCGAGCTGTTGTCCATGTGAAGCAACAACACAATTATCTGAGTAATACAACGGTAATACAAATCCCTCTTTCCCGGAAGAAAAGAAACTTTTCGTCCATGTTTTGCTCCATTACTAGCATAACTGAAGTGCGGAGTAGTGCAGAGCAGCAACCGATAACCGATCGATGCGTTGCGGGTATACAGTGGAGTAGCATGCTTCTCCTGCTGGATCAAACAATGCAGGATCCATCATCCATGTCGACGGCGGTCACGGCCCCTGCCTCCTCTGAGGTCAAGCCGGCGTCGAGGAAGGTATGCTTGATCGGCGCGGGGTACGCCGGGCTGGCGGCGGCGCGCGAGCTGCGGCAGGAAGGCCACGCCGTGACAGTGCTTGAACAAAGCGCCGACGTGGGCGGCCAGTGGCTCTACGACCACGATCCCAACGGCCACAGCAGCATCTACGCCTCGCTCCGGGTGCTGAGCCCCCGCGAGCTCATGGGCTTCTCGGGCTTCCAGTTCCTGCCCAGGAACAGCAGCAATGGCGGCCGTGACGCGCGCCGCTTCCCGGGCCACCGCGAGGTGCAGCGGTTCCTCCGGGACTTCTGCGACGCGTCTGGGCTCCTCGACTCCATCAGGTTCCGCACCAGGGTCCTGCGCGTCTCCTCCATGACCATGGCACCGCCACGGCACGGCCAGGAGGAGCCGCCGAAATGGGTCGTCAAGGCGGAGGATCAGGCGGCCGGCGTCGTGGAGGAGGAGGTGTTCGACGCCGTCGTCGTGGCCACGGGTCACTACTCGCACCCAAGGCTGCCACGCATCGACGGCATGGCGGAGTGGGGGCGGAGGCAGCTGCACAGCCACTGGTACCGAGTGCCGGAGCCGTTCCGGGGCGAAACGGTCGTGATCGTCGGCTCCGGCGACAGCGGCCGGGACATCGCGCTGGACATCCTCGCCGTGGCCAAGGAAGTGCACATCGCCGCGAAATCCACGGAAGCAGCAGCCACCATGGCGATGCGCAAGACGCTGGCCAGGCACCCGCACCTGCACCTGCACCCGCAGGTGCGCCGCCTGTGCGCCGACGGGCAGGTGGTCTTCTCCGGCGCCGGCGGGGAAGAAGACAGCGTGGTGGTGCTGGCCGACAGCGTGGTCTACTGCACCGGGTACCGCTACTCGTTCCCGTTCCTGGACGCGGACCATCAGATCGCCGTGGACGAGGAAGGCGGAGCCGTGGCCCCGCTGTTCGAGCACACGTTCCCGCCGTCCATGGCGCCCTGGCTCTCCTTCGTGGGGGTCCCGAGGAAGGTGCCCGTGCCGTGGTTCTTCGAGGCGCAGGGGCGGTGGATCGCGCGGGCGCTGTCCGGGAGGACACCGCTGCCGCCGGAGCCCGAGATGACGCGCCGTGTCCAGGAGCGGCGCCGCGCCATGGAGCTCCAAGGCGTGCCCGTGGACCGTGCCTATCACCTCCAGCCTCAGGAAGTGTTGGAGTTCTGGGAGAAGTACTGTGGCGACTTGCCGCCGGTGGAGGAGTGGAAGAGCGAGCTTATGGAGGCCGTCAGCCGGGACTTTGAGGACGACATGGAGACCTTCCGCGACCGCGCCGATGACGACGACAGCCTCAGCGAGAATGTTCGGATGGGCCTCCAGAGATGGTACGGCCTGTCCGCTCAGGCTCATCAAGATCAAGACTTGGGTGGTGGTGGTGCTGCTGCTCCTGGAACCACGGCCGATCAACTTTAGTGGTGATCACTGATCAGCAGTGCATATTTGTGGTGTGAGCTTGTTCGATTCGCTGAATAATTAACAGGAGTTCGCTAGATGCTTGAGTTTGGGCTTCGGAGTGGACGGTTTTGGTACGCGTCAAAACCTGCATTGGCATTCATATAATCATACTCCCTCCGATCAATAAAAATTGTTGTTCGTTTTGTACAAATTTTATACCAAGTGAGAGACGCTTTTTATGAATTGGAGCAGTATTTGGATATGGACGGTGGAACCTTCCACTTCGCTGTTCTCATTGTTCAAAAACATAGTATTGTATGTAGTAAAAACAAACCGCGAGATCCCTCGGTTGGTGCCTAACCGATCGAAACAGATGGAGTACGCGGTCGCTGGCAGTCAATGCAAAGTAGGCTAGCACGATGCAACCTAGCTTAGTCCATCCCAGAAATTTGAAAGTTTGTGAGGCAAAGCGCCCTAGCCCAATTTTTCAAATGCGGCCTAGCTAAGTCCGTTTCAGAAATTTAAAAGTTTGTCAAACTATATTAGGAAATCTGTCTAAAAATTTGAAAGTCAAAGAAAGAAGTACATTTGATTTTTTAGAAGTTTTTTTTTTGAAAGTTTCTTTCTAGAAAATTGTAAAGTTTGTTAAAAAAAATGAAAGTTCATTGCTGCCATTCTGAAAGCTTCTCCCTGAAATCTAAAAGTTTGTCAGCATTTGTTGAAAGCTCATCTACAAATTACGTAACTTCACTCTTCTTCAATTTATCTGAAAGTCCATCTCAAATTCAAAAGTCTTCAGAAAAACTTAAAAAGCTCATCTATAAAGATTCTAAATTTCTTTCTGCAAACAACTAGAGGCTCATCTCTAGAATTTTTGGAATTGGTTAGCACTTTTTCTTCAAAACTGGAAACTCATCTATAAATAATTCCATTGGAATTTTGGAAGGTTGTCCGATGCTGTCATCCATGAACTAGCAAGCCCCCCAAAAATTCTTCATCACTTTCACTTGGTAATAGCTTGTTCACTGCTGTGAATAAAAATGTTTATGCATTTCATAATAATTATTTCAGTGCAAAATAACTCTATCACTACTCTTTTAGATGTAGTGAACTGTGAAGGAAAGGTAGAACAACTTTTGTTGCATAGCGCAGGGACTGTCCTGTGCTATAATAAAATCAACATATTTACTTATCATTTTACTATTAGAAAAGTCATAAAAAAGTGATGAAAAAGAGAAAGAAAGAAACAAATAAAAATAAAAATAAAGAAGCAACAGAGCGTTCACGACATGGTACTCACTGAGGCCTTTTTATTATAATTATTTTTTCATTCAGTATCATTAACTCGACCGCCAGCTCTCCATTGGATAAGATAATATCAACATTTGAGAAGTTTCTCAACTTCGATACGGAGTACAACAAAGTACTACATCGACATCTAAAAAAGAGAGCACTACATCGACCAGTCCCTGCGCTATGCAACAAAAAGTTGTTCTACCTTTGTGACTTCATCTGACCAGTCCCTGCGCTATGCAACAAAAGTTGTTCTACCTTTCCTTCACAGTTCACTACATCTAACTCTAAACCTCACTCTTGCCACTGCCAGATCAGGTAACTCCCTCAAACCAAAAAAGGGTCAAATAACCTGATGCAGACATGACAGTTCACTTTAGCTTCTTTGGTGGCGGCGAGCCGCCAGTAGGGACTTCCAGGTGCCGTTTTGTAAGGTTGCTGCTGCTGTCCATCCAGGTACCCCTGGGCTTGGCCACCTTGAGATCTTCAGCGTCGTAACTGACCATGTTGGTCACAAATGCATGCATAGATGTCTCAGCTCTTGCCAGACTTTGCCTTTCAAGAATAGATTGCTGACCGGCACGGCACTGGCGCTCTGCGGCGCACTTCAGCTCCTGCAGCACTAGGCTTCTATCTCGAAAAAAGTTCTCCTTTTGCTTCTACACGAATCAAATTTAGACTGTATGGTAAGCAAAACAATGGATCCACTTGATGTTAACCAACATGTTCACAAGGTATTATCCACTCTAGAAAACAATAATAATATGCAGTACATAACTGTGAACTATCAGGGATGCACTGCTTCACACATAGTGCAAACATACACAATTCTAAGGTCAAATTCATCCACAGGTACAAGAAGAAGAAAAAAAGATGTGGCCAAGATCGTGCTACTCAGTAACTTTTTTTAATCTTGAAATTTCGCAGTGCATAAATATACGCAAATTGGATTTTTTTTTTATCAGAAGATTTGGCTTGTCTGATTGCAAAGAGGTGCAATTAATGGAAATGCTATCGCAATCATGGTTCGAAAAGAAATACTGCCACAATCAGATCTCACAGAGTCACAGTAACATCCACGGCTCGCACAGTGATGTGTACTCCGACCTCCAGTTGCCATAGCTCTGGCTAGCTGGACATATGGCTGCTGTGAATGCCACTGGGCTCACCACCATTGCTGCCCAGAGTGAACTGATAAAAATGCACCAGCATTGCCAGCTGGAGTGAAAGAAGACAATGCAGAGAGCTTGGGTGGAGAAATAGATGAAGGCATGGCATTACCAGCCAGAGCGACAGAAGAAAAACACATGATTAGGGAGAAATAAACAATGGCAAAAGGTCCATTTTGACCATTATTAGAAGCAGCTTTCCAGAAAATAGGCGGCGAGGGTATTTTCCATGACGACTATGGTCAGTCAAGTATAATTGCAATGATATTTCTACAATAAACCTCTTTACGACAGCACCAACCTTAGTTTCTTCTTTCATTTGTTTAGGTGTATTACACACAGATGCAGGAATAAAATCCACCGGTTATTGGTCTTCCTGACCTCACCCGGGAGGTAATACTATCCAGGAAAGCAGGGTATTTTAGTTGCCCTGGTTGCCTCAACACAAGTCTTCGGTCTACATGGAAAGCTGCTCATATAGACACCAGGAATTCAAAATCCATTTCGCATCAGAAGTTCAGAACATACATAAACATACAACGAAGGCACTGTCACATTAACCAACACCACGTAGGATCTTCCCCTGTTATGGTTGTGGGCCCAGGCCCTGCGGCCAGCCATACCGAGTAAAGTGGGAGGAACACCTAAGTTATACATGAACGTCAAAGAAACTAGGGAAGGAATAGGATAGCCATTAGGAGAGAAGTTAGCTTCCTAACTATTTGGATACGCCTAGCATCCCTTTTGGATACAATTAGCAGTGAAGAGGCATTAGGTCTTAATTATCGTTGGAATGTCTTGAGTTTGAATTAATATCTGACCTGTGGATCAGGTTAGTCGTCCTATATAAAGTACTAGCGTGTAACAGCTAATCAATCATCAATCAATAGAGAAAACTTCCAGTAAGCCTCAGAGCCTCTCTTCCATGTCAGGGACAAACCCTGTCGCCAGACAGTATTGGGTGAGTGCCCCATCCCGGTCATCAGATCTTTATCCTATCCAATTTACCCTGTTGTGGACCAAGGTCCATAACAATTTGGTATCAGAGCCAGGTTTCGATCAGTTAATGTAGGCCATATATAAAGAAGTTGGTTTGGTAAGTGTTCAACTCCAGTATCATCTCTGGAAACCAAAATTGGAAGATAAAGGAGTGCCCAGATGCTCCTAACCTGAAAATCAACATGACATTCAATTGACGAGCTTGAGCAGCCACAACCATCACTGAAGTTCAATGTCAACAACATGAAGAATGCTCTAGCCATTGATGTTTCCCTACAGAAGTAAGCAGTTCGACAATGTGAAACATGCCACATGATACTTGAAGATTGAAACATCTATTTTTTTTTCTATGTGATCAGTTAGCACACATTGATTGGGGGACTTTGCAATCTGCCAAACCCCGACATACCTCTGCAAAGAAAATGGTTGCTCCATAAGCACTACAGGCTTCATGTCAGGTCTTTCGGGAAAGGAAACCTGTTGACAATAAGAAAATTTTGACCAGACGTCAGTAACTGAAGATTTAAATTAGATGACACAGGCCTATATGAAGAAATACTACTTTAGGACCAGCTTTCAATAATCTTGACTTAGCTTCTAACTTCAATATCGCTAGAAGAAAACATACAATCCTATTACTCAGCTGCAATAAGGCTTGTTGCCATTACGATATTAAAAAGTGATTCTGTGCTATGTTAATGAATTGATTGGTTACAGAAACTAGAGTTTCCAAGTTTAGAGACTAGAGCAGAATAAATATAGCACAATGCCACCGTCCCCTACAAGAGATATATCAATGACGTAGAGAATTATCTACTCTCTCTATTCCAAAATACACCTCATATAGATTTGTGCACTTGAACCAAGACAGCTCTCGTTTCTAGTGCCTGACCACTCATATTGGGTTAATAATAAATGGATGTGAGTAGTTATTGGCCGGGTGTGGGTACCAAGAGAAAAATGAGGTGTATTATGGAACAAATAAGAAAAATCTATACACGTTGTATTGTGAAATGGAGGGAGTACCTAACCAAGATATCTTGACAGGATCAAATATATGACAAGGTTGCTTGATCAGCAAAAAAGTATATAGCTCTTCAGAGCATGCCATTTTGGGTATTTCAGTTCTCAAAAAGCTGTTGTCTGATGTGTACATCTGTCTCGGAAAATATTGATAATGCCATACTTTGGGTTCTAAATATTATACTATAATAGAAATTAGTGGTCACTGTTATGTTTTTGAGATCGTGTTACTGTCCAAAATAACTGTTCATAACTGTTCTAGGAATAGGAGGGAGTATTAAGGAAGTCGATGCAAATTATGACCCATATCTTGCAAATATCTCAATTACAGCCAACAAAGACACTATGACTTCTATGCAATTGATTCTAAACGAATAAGTATTTGTAATTTCTTTTCAATGTAATATTATTTCCTTACTGGAGCATTTAACAAAAAAAGAAGGTACATAAAGCATACTAACACAAAAATGCGGGTACATTATTAGTCACAGTTGCAAGACCTCAATTGAACGAAGAAATGATAATGGTGCTCTCAGACCATGAATGCTTGTTACTCGCAGAGTCCATCTTACACATTTCTCTGAATAGATAGAAGAGATAATGCAATATGAGAGGACAGGTGATTAAACCCATTTTCATAACATAACATAAAGCCAGTTAAACCATTTAGCTGTCCCAGTACACAGAAAATACTCAATACAAAATAAAATATAATTTCCAATTTATGAATTTATACACCACACTTGGTAGTTTCACTGTTTGTATGGAGACTAAGGTTTCCAAAGAATTTTATCATTTTCAGTCGCTCAAAATCTTGTTAATGAGCAGGCCCGGGCCGATGTGAGTGCGGCCTGTTCGGTGGAACAGGGCCCCAAATTTAGAGGGGCCCCAAATTTCCTACTGTGCATTGCCAGGCCAGCAGCCCATTAGGCATTAGCCAGCCTGCCTGGTCTTCTCATTCTCTAACTCCCTCACGCAGGCCTGTCCTTGCTGCTCTCGTAACTCCAGCCATCCAGCGCCAACGGGAGCTATTCCTCGTCTTCTTTTTTACGCAACGCCGCTATTCCTTGTCATTTTTTTACACTACGCCACTATCCCTCATATAGTCGTCTATCCGTCTTCTTGTGCAGATCATCTATTTGTCTCCCACGACAAGACACGAAGAAACGAACAGACGAACTCATGTAGCCAGAAGGCCAGATCAGACAATCGCGCGAGACGTTGGCCCTCGCCTGGTCCCAATCGCTGACGGATGATTGCCCTCGCCTGGTACCAATCGCTGACGGCCCTGCTCCTCATCTCGTATCGGTCTCGCCGGGAGACTACCAGCAGCAATTCATGAATCCGATCAGGACATAGGGTCACACGTGAGTGCCGCAATCTGCTTAATTTTTGTAGTTCATTAGTTCTATTTTTCTAGTGAAGTAGGAGGCCCAATTTACAGTTTGGCACAGGGCCTAGGATTTTCCCAGCCCGTCCAGTTAATGAGGCAGTTTCGGTGATTGCATTCAGTTTTGTTCACTAACCTTGATTGATCGTATTTATCTACAGGAATATTCCAGAGCTACACATAAGAATGAACATTCAAGAAATGGTGAGAGTCCCTACTTTTGACTGTGTGTCGAAGACTAAGCTGAATGAAGTCGATACGCACATATGGCGGGATGCGCAGATTCAGAATGCACATGACTCCAGCAATGACCTGTGTTGACACGGTTAAATTACTATAGCAAGGAAATATAATGGCAACAAAGGAATCTCAACAGAAATAGCTACCTTGTCCACAAGTCCATGGATGACAAGGCTTGCCTTTTTATCCTTTGGAGTTGCCTGACAGTGAAACAGAAAGATAAGAACATGTTAAGAGAATCAGATTGCATACCTATTGTGGGTTTATCACATGCCATTAGAAAGTTCCTGTATTTTGATCTACCATCCCAAAGATGGATATATTACTCTCATGTTCTGTATATGCCAAAGCAAGTATTGTTTCATTATATTCCATTCCAGACCATTTATTTGTTAAAATTTAGATAAGCCGTCCTTTAGTTTAATTTTAAATATTTAACTGGTTGTTTTCACCTTTATTTGTTACTCCCTCCGATCCTAAATTATTGTCGAAATATTACATGTATCTAGACGCTTTTTAAGAATAGATACATCCATATCTGGGCAAATTTGAGTCAAGAATTTAGGATCAGAGGGAGTAAAATTTAAAGATGTCCTCTTGACCTGAGATACGCATGCATGTCAATACTTTAAGACAAACAACAAGATGCTAGTATTTAGTTGCACGCACCTGAAGATTAACAATAGCCACTTTCCCCCCATTCTTGATTGACATAAGAGGCATATTACATGCAGGAGTAATCTGCAAGCTGCACAGTATTGGATATTAGACAAAAAAATAGAAGCATGGCTCATCATTATCATAAAAAAAGTTCAAAAACAAGAACAGTTTAGCAGACTTCCTTTCTTGTCTAATGGAAAATTGTTTGAACTGGATGGTACATGGACCCAAATTAAAAAGGTATGTCAATCAACCAACTACAGTAAGCACGCAACCCTCTTTATTTGCTCCATTACTACATCAACATGGGAAAGAGTTCAGAGGATTATACAATTAAGCAAATGCCATTTATTGCCAAGTGAGCGTGTATATAAATCACACTAATTTCGGTAATGGAGAAGGAAACCGCGAAAAAATGTTACAGCTATTACATGGGGTAGCATGAACAACCTAGTTCCAAGACATAGGACAAGGTCAGCTGCTAGACATTGCTCCTTGGCAGAATTCATCTCCTCAGGTGGTAAAGCATCCTGAAAAAAATCAATCGAATTATTAGTGAACTAGCTCCCTCCCTCTCTTTCCTCCATTTAGATTAGGGGATTCTTTGTATATATGCTCCAAGTGGGGCATAGAGTACACGCAGTTTTTTTTTCCTCGAACATGCATCGAAGTGTGAGCCATTTGGAAATATATACATGCTCCCAGTAGGCCGCATATTGTAAAAAGATTTTTGTCAAACACGCATAGAAGTGTGTGCCATTTTGTACAGCAAGACAAGCAAAAACTGAACAAAAACACAAGAAAAACAGCTAGTCTAAAAGGTAGAACAAAAAGCTAAGCTAAGAACCAAAGAAGAAGCTAACTAGCAAAAAGGTTCCCTACAGGAGCGCCATCAGGAGGCCTGGCATGCAGCAGAAGCCGGTCCAGCGCCTTGGCACCAGTGAGCTGGCACACATGGGCTTAGTAGAAGCATTGAAGTGACAACAGCCTGGCCCCTGTCAAGTGTCAAGAGCCATCCCCTAGCGTGGTTGTCCCTGACTGCATTCAGCTACTCCAGGAAGTGGGTTTGATCAGCATCAATGTTAACTCTTTGAGACTAAAGAGTTGGTGCCCATATCTGTGACAGAAAACTGCCTAATATCCACATCCGAGATTGCGACTTCAGAGCTTATTCAGGCCAACAGAATTCCCCCCCTAGTGTGGGATGCAGGAACAAAACAGAAACCTTTGAATTCAATTCCAAGCATTTGCAATGTAATACTGAGGAATCACCTCCGTCTTTCTTCAAGACAGGTGATCGAGTCTCCACATGAGCACATGAATGAAGTCCAAGGACGTTCCAGACGACCATCTTCAGGGTTGGTGTTGTCAAGGGAAATCCTCGACCTGGGAAAAGCAGAACGCGGCCCACTATGCCACCACACCCTCCAGGGACATCGACACCAGTGTTGGTGACCCTTCCTCTGCAGCACACAGATCAGCCTCCTACCGCACGCTCCAGCCATAGGGAGCGGCCAGAGCAGCTATCTAACGAATCGAGATAGTGTTTCATATCCACACCCGTGGATGCATCCTCCTCGCGTCGAGCCATCGACAACCCCCATCCTCTCAATGAGAACCCTGGTACAACTACGGAACTACTGGTAGGTGTCGCCTGGGCGTCGTCTGTTATTCGATGCAATCCTTTGGCTCCACCGAGGTGTGATGCCATTGGGAAGGAGGATCTGGTGGCGCCACTTTTCCAGGATCGGCTGCCATGAAGCACTCTTCCAGACCAAATCCTATCTATCCCGTGGGCAGGAGGTGGGAAGCTGGCAAGGTGATGGATTTGAGGAAAGTGTGATGGGGAGTGGAAGGGGAAGTGGGGAGTACATTCCTGGGCCTCCGACTGTACTGTCCAAGCAGTTTAGGACATTCTTTGTATCCATCCATGTACTATGTGCCAGTAACAAAAACAGTAGAATATGGTGTTTCTAGCCAACAATACTAAAATACCTAAATAATCTAGACAGCATAACTGCCAAACATTTCATTAGTGAACAAAATACCTAAATAAAAAGTGTTTGTAGCAAAAAAAAAACTAAAATAATCAAGTAAGTTCACCAAGCATAATGTTAGCTATGAATCAAAAAAGTCATTTTGAGATACTGATGCCTTTAGTGATGGATTTCTAAATAGCTGGAGGCAACTGTCAATAGCATTATAATAGAAATAGAGAATATGCAAGTGCAATGCTAAACCATGTATTGTCCAACAGAACTTCCAGCTGAAGCATTTTGCTGGTAAAGCAGGCCAAGAAAGAAAATTTTGCAGCTCTTAAATATGGTGTGTACCTCCCAATCAAGAACTGTATCTTTTAATCTAGTTCCACAGTTCTTATCAGAACAACGCCTCGGAGTATCCTTCAGTCCTATTGTCTCGATTTCAAAATCCCGAAGGTACCTTCATACAGAGAAGGATCTCAGCAAAGTGCTAATTGAATAAATCAAGACAAGAAAAAAGAACTACTTTCGTGTTGTACTCCCTCCGATCCTAAATTCTTGACCCAAATTTGTCCAAATATGAATGTATCTATTCTTAAAAAGCGTCTAGATACATGTAATATTTCGACAACAATTTAGGATCGGAGGGAGTATGATATAAACAGAGCAAGCTAAAGCATACTCCGCTTTACAGCATGGGCAGATTTCCATGAAAGAATTCCCATGCAATTCGGCCAGCTTCTCCCTTGGGAGTCCAGAACGCAGATGTAGGCTGTCAACATTCTGGCAAACACAACCTCCATTAGCATTGCACACGCTTAAATTACATGGATAAAATAAATATGATTGTGATAGGTGAAGCATTTTGCTCACCACAGAGAAGAAAGAACATACTTAGCAGTAATATTTGTGAAATGCAAAAATGGAGTTCGTGTATTCAAATTGGTATATTACAAATTTGTTTTAGAATGTTAATCGGTAGAATAATGAATACTTAGTAGTAATATTTGTGAAATACTCGTGTATTCAAATTGGTATATCATAAATTTGTTTTAGAATGTTAATCAGTAGAATAATAAATATCTATAAACTGATTTGCAATGGAGCGAAAATTCCCTGAGAGTTAACCTTATAATAGACTTGGAGCAACATTCCCTAGGAGTTAACCTTATAATAGTGACTTGGAGCAAATGCTCCCTAAGTAAGTATCGGTACTGGACATAGACACAAATATAAAGCGCAATATACATTAGACTCGGTTGAGTTGTGCGCACCTGGCTTATGACAAACTTTAGGACTCCTGCTCTTTCCAATTCAACTAGTGCCATATGGGTCAAGGTTGGAACTGCTCGGTGAAATGGTAGTGAAGCATCAGGAACACCTTTTCCTGAACGCTACAAAACGCATGCGACGTATGCATAAAGTTATACAGCTGGCATTATTTATTAAAAAATGATTTATCATGAAATGTTCATGTAGCATCTTCTTATAGGAAATGAGAACTAATATGTGAATAAGTACGGTTCATTAACATAGTAAAATTGCAGAATTTCATAAAGCATAACTTTTGGGGTACCTAATTCCAACAAAATAAGCTAATAACCATATTGGAACATAACTTTTCGACAACTGGTGCACTTAAGCATGAATTGCATGACATAAAGTAGACTGAAACATGGCTTATTTGCAATCAAGCATACAGCATATAATTCAAAAGCAACAGATTAATGCACGCCAGAGAATCATACCAAGCAAGAAAGCAGAAGCAATATAGATATCCTACCTGCAGAGTCCACACACCCTTTGGCCCTCGGAAATCAGGTATGCCTGATGAAGTTGATATCCCTGCTCCGGTAAACACCACTAAATGCTTACTCTGCAACAACGATCAGGGCTTATTCACTGAAAACTGAAACATATAAAACATGAGTAGAAATTTAATTGACATCCAGGATGGTAGCCAAACCTTTCGGATCATAACCGCAAGCTCTTCTATCTGCACCATTCATCCAACAAAAGGAACATTTAAACAATGTTTTTCTTCAGGAAATAATGTTAAGTAGTAAAATAACTGCCTCCGAGTTTTACAATTGAACAGGATAAATGCCTGCAAATCTACTGATCGCCACAACTAGCCCTACATCACAAAATTCACTTGTCAAAATAACAACAAGATGTAAGGTTTGCTTAGACTCCTGAATTTGCCTAAAAACAACTATTCAGCATGAGGACCTGCTATCATGCAGAACAGACCATACTGGAGGCATGTTCAGATGTTCTGCCTTAAATTGCAACATGAAGTTGGAAACCAAGCAACCAACCTAATCATAGGCCACATGAGTTTTATACATCCACAAAATTGGTTCCTTCATTTATTTAACTCTATAACCATTTCAAATTTGATATTCTTTCTTACAACTTAACTAACCAAACCTTTCCGAACACTATTGATTTTATAAGAGCGTGGGTCTTGATTACACAAACCACAAAAAACTCAAAGAAACAAACAAATATTTTTCTTTTTCTGAGTTCATCATGTTTAGTATATATTCTTAGCTAATTGTAAAAATGCACAAAGTTTTACACTTAAGTAACAATGATGTGATCGGTGATTCCACCAAAGTTCTAACAAAATAAGCATGGACAATAGGTCACTTACAGCCTGAGCAAACAATAGAAAGTACTAGTTCGAAAATAGAAACTAAGGTGTACCAACTGTAAAACGTTTTGGAAGGAAAAGCAACAGGAAGCTCCAATTTACAATCATGATTTAGTTCACAAGATTAATTATCTTCTAACTTTTCCACATTAAATTGTTGAAGCACCACACCCACAGACTTAAAGGGAAAAATATATATAAGTAGGCAAAAAATCAACCTTCTTCTGGAGGAGTTCGGGGGAATCAAACATCTCAGGCATGCCCACACTGCCCACATCCTCCCGGTACGACAGCTTCTTAGCATAGCCCAGCGACATCCCTTTTGGCCCTGTTCAAGCTTCAATTAACCCATCACTGACTTCTTGATCAAAGAGACCCAATTTTTTTATTCCAATAACTATTTTGTGGCCAATAGAACTTGATATGTAGCCTAACAATTGTTCTCCCCATCTTTTACAGCTTTGCATGTTAAACTTACGTGACTTTACGCAAGACGATCCTCCCTACTGGTAAGTTCTATGACATTTAATCAATCTCACATATCTGATTCTTCCTAGATGTTAAAAACTAATACAATTTATCTATTCTACTTTGCCGGAACGAAAAAATAACAAAGTAAAATGTTTTGAAATGAAACAATTCACAGAGCTTGTGAACTAAGGTCTTGTTTGGTAGCAGCCACGGAGCTAGAGAGGAATTCATAGGCGGGCCAGGCTAAATAGAAACACAAAGTTTTGTCCTCAATCATACTAGAAGCGGCGTCGATGCCCTTATTCACTTGAAAGCTCATAATTTTGAAGATGGGGTTGCATAGGACCTAGCGACAAATATGCTCTCACGGTATCTCTTTGCTTCAGTGAATATTTGCCAAATTTGAGGACGCAATCCAGCGTTGTAAGAACTCGATACCTTAAAAAATAAGATGTTCATTTGATTGTTCTTCGTCATGGCTCCGTTGCTGTTGTTCCAATTCGAGCAATGGGCATATTGGGGAAGAGGAGGTGTGCCACCGTGCCGGTCGCAGGGCAGCGTGCGGAGCAGCAGGGGCTACGGGCTCAGCAAGGCTCCTTGGTGCAGGGCAGGGGGCGTAGCCTCTCAGGATAACCTGCGGGGCGAGCAGCAGCGGCGTGCGTGCGGCCCTGGCTAACGTCCGTCGTCCTCAAGGGCTTGGTGAGTTAGCGACGCCAGACAGGATTACGTTCGTGAGCTTTCTGCTGGGCTGAAGTCTGATTAATAGTAGTAATTTGCTTTTTTGCAAAAATCTAGGGCGGGCCATTGCCCAGGTTGGTCCTAAGGTAGCTCTGCCGGTGTTTGGTAGATCACCATATTCTCGTTTCGCAGCTCCCTGCTCCTGATCCTCAAAGGATTCACTCCATTAAGAATCTGGATCCATCTCATAAAAGTGTTCAGCCACCAGGTTGACTCTAAGATCAATAAAAGGAAGGTTGAGGGTAAATAGACAATGCTACCCCTGGTTGCGACAATTTACACATAATTATGTCGTACTTCTGGCTATCTATCTATACATAAACTTCTCCAATTTTCGTAAATATTACATTTAACCGCATGCATGAGTTTAACTTTTCATAGCGATTGCACTTCTCAACCATCACGCTAGCAGTGTTTGTACACATGTTGAACTTTCCAAAATGTTGTCATGGATAACATGCAATAATCGAGTGTTGCATGTATGTACTAATCGTTGTTCAACATTTAGCAATTTTTCCAGCTATTAAATGAAAATTATCGTTCTCTAATTGAATCATTAAAAAAATGTTCCAACTATAATCAAGTGGGCAAATAAGATGCACAAATCACCCTAAAAAAAATCTTAGTATTGTTTCTATCTTCCATATTCGGCAATAGCCTTTGCATAATAATCATGGAAGTTGGGCAAAGCCATGGTTGCCACAACAGTTATCTTCAGATCATACATTGGGCAAGAATTCTCCATTTCATCCTCCATACACCGAAGGTCCTCTTAAAAGTCCTTAGGTTTAAACGGTCAAAAGTACATCAATAGCTCCAATTCAGCCACATTGGAGCACAGGAACTATCTGAGTATCCGAGTAAGTTTTTAGCTCCACTCCCAAGTCCCACAGAGTAGTTGCTTCCATTTACTACAGTTTTTGATATTCATTGAATAGAATCTTCTGATTCAATAAGCGGCCGACAAGGGCCCCTTGCCTCCGGAGCTCCTACATGGTTGAAGGATACAGACACACACAAAAAATTGGGCAAAATTTGGCATCTACGTACACTACTCAGAAGAAAAACAAGCTTCCCTACTAGTGCCAGAACATACAATCTTGGTTTGAATCCGTCGAATTAGAGAGGGAGAGGGGGGCGGAGGAATCTGGACGGGAGGAACGAAAATATTCCTCAACCAGGGGTTATGAGGAAGGGGGTGGTGGCGGGCGGCGTGGGCGCCATACCTGGAGAGGAGAAACGAGAGAAGGACGAGTGAGGCGTCCAAAAAACCCCTCCGCCTCCGGTTGCCTCCGATGGTGGCTCTCGCCGGTCGCCGCCGGTTCTCGTAGCCTCGGCAGCGCTCGGTCGCCTGGTTTTCCTTTACTTCCCCTGTTCACCAGTTACCCGAACGTAAAATTTCAGCAGCCGAGCGCTAGGGGCTCGGGTATAGATGGGGTATAGATGGCCAACGGGCCGGCCCGGCCGGTTACGGAATAAACGGGCCTGGCCTGAGCTCGGCCCGGACAATCCCGGCAATATAGGGTGCGTTTGGTTGGTGAGTATAGAAGGATGGGTTGGCCCCAACCAAATTTTAGGGGTGGAGCCAACCAAATTTCATGTCCAATCGGTTGGTTGGCTTTTTTTTTTCTCTGGCCGTCGTCCTGGCCGGCCCAGACCACCGCCCCAATGCTCTCCTCTACACCGTCCCAGCCATTGCCCCAATGCCCTCCACCACACCACGGCATCCACCTACTCCACGCCACCCTCCCTCCGCTTCTGCCGCCGCGACTGCGTCGCGCGCAGGCCATCGTTGCCACTGCCGCCTCGCAGGCTGCCGTCGCAGGGCCCTCTACTGGCGGCGAGGGGAGGAGCGGGGACGTGGCCCACGCGCCGGGACGCGGCGAGGGAAGGGATGAGCTCGTTGGGGACGCTCAGGATGAAGGCGAGGCCGGAGGAGGCTGCCGCGGCTAGGAGCGTGGCGTTGGAGTCGTAGAACTTGACCGCGGCAGCGCCGGCTGACCGAGCGAGCTCGAGCGCGACGTGCGGGGGCGGGAGGTCGTCGTCTAGCGTGTCATAGCGGACGTCGAGGAAGTGCACGGTCTCCGCGGCTGGCGCATCGGTGAGGGGACGGGCTCCGGCGGCGACGGGAGGAACTCCAGCGGCGAGTGGGCGGGCTCCGACGGCGACGGGAGGAGCTCTAGCGGCGAGTGGGCGTGCTCCTGCAGGTAGGGCGCAGGCTCCGGCGGGGACGGGAGGAGCTCCAACGGCGAGTGGGCGGGCTCCTGCGGCTAGGGCGCGGGCTCCAGCGGCGAGGACACGCTCCGGCGCGAGGGGTGCGAGAGAGAGACGAGAGCAGTCAGAGAGAGACGAACAAGAGAGCAGCCAGAGAGAGGCGACCCGCGTGAGCCGACCGAAAATAACGACTCACGCGAACCTCTGTTTTGAGGGAATATCCGCTCATGGGTGGCATTGCTCGGAAACCAAACGCCTGAATATTCGCTCGTGGGCCGATTGGATCCGCGCGGGGCGGCCCGACTCGCTAAACCAAACACACCCATAAGGGTCGGGCCGGTCCCAAAACGCCTCCTTCGGGTTGTCGTGCCGGCAGGCCACAAGTACAAAAGATAAAAAATTTGGGCCAAAATCTTCTATGTTCTATATCTAAATATGAAAACACACTACCAACGTACAAGCATGTCACATCATCGTATCGTTAATTTGTTCACACTTATTTAGTGACTCATATTTTTTGCACATGCATGCAACTTTCCATCAAGCTATCATACAACTTCACTATATGTTTTCAATTTCGGGTACTCTTTGGTTGCTACAATTTCACCCACGTGTGTTAACTAAAAATTTTCATAACAACGTGTGGAGCACAATCTAGTTAGTGAAGTTGATGGGCCAAAACAAGTTAAGTTGATGGATCAAGGGTAAAACTCAGTTAGATTGGGCCAACTTTTTAAGAGTTGGTGGGCCAAATGAAGGAAAAAAATAAAAAAGTTAATCGGGTCGTGCCGAGCCAGCCCGCGGGCTTGATGTTGAGGGGCAGGTGCGGCACTGGCCGGGCCACGTGCCAGCCCCGCCAAATTAGATATGTATCAGGCCCAGCCCGAGTTGGGCCGGGCCTGCAAGGCTCTCGGGCTTTTTGTTCGGCCCGGGCCCGATTGCCATCTAAAGGCTCGGATAATGATTTGTTCACACGTGGGGAGGGAGAATGTCGAATGCAGCAGGAGGTGCAGTAAATTCTCCTTCATGCCTTGTTCGTTTCAACTCATCCCTACCTTTGATCCAAGGGGATAGAGGGGATTGCAGTTCATTTTCCCATCAATGTCTCCTATCACCCCACCAATCCCTTCGGATTTGGATGCCGAACGGAGCCTCAGTTGGCTTTATCTTCCAAATTGAGCGGGCTAACGAGGTATGAGGGTATGTGTATAGAGTGTGCGGGCACTATTTAGCTTACACAGTGCCTCTCTGGATTAGGAAAGTCGTTGTTTCCATGAAACATATTCGAAGGAGCGGCGCTCGTTTCTCTTGGCGTTTACAACAAGCAAAATGGGCCGTCCTCTTTCTTTCATGAGTATATTTTGTTATCGAGGTAATAACACTGGCCATATAACAACTTGTACGACGTGCCTTGTTTAAGACAACATCTTGCAAAATGGGGTCAAGTGGTACATCAACTTGTGTGGCAGCCACATGGCAGAGCAGACTGGGACTAAATCATCCACCCGTCAAACGATTAACAAGTTGATGTACCACTTGACCGCATTTTGCAAGATGTTATACTTAATTGTTCGCGTGACACAAGTTAATTCTTGTATGGCTAGAGTTATTATCTCTTTCTTTAAACATAACCACGAGGTGATACCTCCATTGCTGCCTGATGCCAATTAGACATTGGTAGTGGTTACGAGAGGTGTGTACACATTGTTGGAGGTAGATTGTGCTTTGACTTCTCGCAAACAATGTTAGATTTTACACTGTCAGGTAGCCATATGCATAGAAACCGCGTATTACTTATTTTCTCATTTAGTATTTCGTTGTGTTGTTTCTAGTCCCGAAGTGTCGTAGCAAAACCTTGAACTTGTAAAAAAAAGAGTAATGCCTTCACAATGATTTGTTGTACGTACGCATGGAGCTTACCATTGCTAAATCGATACAACAAGGATGCAAAAATACAGCGCCGTACGTGACGCTCAACTCAGCATCCCGAACAAGCACGCTGAGGGAGCATACGCAGCCTGAAAACTGCATCGTCCATCAGACGGTCAGAACTGCGTAGCGCGATCTAACACATTGCCGATAACTCACAATACAATCGTTAGAATCATGCATGACATACCGTCTGATCGATCAAAACAAACAACATTTAAAACCCTTCCTTTCCAACGCATTGCCGAAAAATCACTAGACAATCTTTAGAGTCATGCATGAGATATCGTTTGATCAAAACACGGCAATGAGTAAATACTTCCAATTAATAGGGAATCAAACCGGAAGCTTAGCTTCGAAGCTGAATGACATCATGGCCGCGTCGGCTATATAATACACAACGAGAGCTTAGCTTACTAGCACAAGAACATAAGCAGCTAGCATAGTGTCTGTAGTCTCGATCAAAGCCATGGCTCGCCGCATAGTAGCCCTGGTGCTCACAGTCTGCTTCTTGGGTCGCTTTCCCCTCCCCGAGCAACGACTTCCTCCGGTGCCTGTCGGCGAGCGTCCTCAGCAACCTCCTGATCGCGCACGGTTCCCCGTCGTTCCAACCGGAGCTCGTTTCGTCCATCCGGAACGCCAAGTTCGTGGCGCCGGCCACGGCGCGTCCCCCGGCGTGCATCGTGAAGCCGACGAACGCGTCGCACGTGCAGGCCGCCGTGCACTGCGGGCGGCGCCACGGCGTGCGCGTCAGCGTGCGCAGCGGCGGCCACGACTGCGAGGGCCTCTCGTATCTCTCGTCCGGCGCGGACGAGCCGGCGTTCGCGGTGCTCGACCTCGCCAACATGCGCGGCGTGCGCGTGAACCGGCGCCAGAGCACGGCGTGGGTCGACTCCGGCGCGACGATCGGGAAGCTCTACTACGGCATCGGCAAGGCTGCGCCGGGTCTCGGGTTCCCGGCCGGCGTGTGCCACGGTGGGCTTGGGCGGGCTCTTCAGCGGCGGCGGCATGGGCCTCATGATGCGCAAGTACGGCCTCTCCGCCGACAACGTCCTGGACGCCACCATGGTGGACGCCAACGGGAACTTGCTGTCGGGCAAGAAAGCCATGGGGAAGGACCTCTTCTGGGCCATCCGCGGGGGCGGCGGCGGGAGCTTCGGCATCGTGCTGTCATGGAAGATCAAGCTCGTGCCGGTCCCGGCCACGGTGACATACTTCGACATCACCAAGACCATGGCGCAAGGCGCGGTGGACGCCGTGACCAAGTGGCAGACGGTGGCCCCGGCGCTCCCCGAGGACCTCGGCCTGCGCGTCGTGGTGGAGAACAAGAAGGCCAACTTCCAGGGCCTCTCTCTCAGCAGCTGCAGCGCCGTGGTGCCATTGGTCGGCGGCCGGCTGCCGGAGCTGGGGATGACGAAGGCCGACTGCCGGGAGATGAGCTGGGTGGAGTACACGGCGTACATCTACTTCGGCGACGCCGCACGCGCCGGGAAGAACGGCCAGCAGCTGGGGAACCTCCTGAACAACCGGAGCATGACACTTGGCCCCTTCGTGAAGAACAAGTCGGACTATGTCAAGAAGCCCATCCCGAAGTCGGTATGGGAGAAGATCTTTACCTGGCCCTACGGCGGCGCCATGGACGAGCAGCTGGTGATGGAGCCGCACGGCGGGCAGGTCGGCAGCGTGCCCGACGCCGCCACGCCGTTCCCGCACCGGAGCGGCGTGCTGTACAACATCCAGTACGTGGAGTTCTACCCGGGGAGCCTGAAGAGCAACCCGGAGGGATGGGTCACGGGGCTCTACAAGTTCATGGAGCCGTGGGTGAGCAGCAACCCGAGGGGCGCGTACGCCAATTACAGGGATTTGGACATGGGGGTTATCAAGGTGGGACGCAACGGGGTCGGCGACTACGAGAGCGCCAGGGCGTGGGGGGGAGAAGTACTTCGGGGCAGACAACTTTAGGAGGCTCGCCTTGACAAAGGCCAAGGTGGATCCGCACGACTTCTTCCGCCACGCGCAGAGCGTGCCGCCGCTTGTCTCCGGGAAGTAGTAGTGAGATCATATCATCGATCGATCTCAGAGCATGTGTTTATTTACGTGTCAGCATGTGAACGATGCTAGCTCGATCCTGAAATCACCACAGCCCATGCAAATTTTTTCATTTCTTTTTAACACCGTGTTGTTATAATAGATAATAAAATAGGGACGACTATGTCTCAGGCGACTGACAAACTAGATCGATCCGTAACTTGAGAAGTATTTGGGCTGGCAAAGTTTTGGCTTTTTTGTTTGGTTGTTTGGATATAGCTTATTTCGAAATTACTGACTCTATGGGTAGGGTAGGTGTAGTAGAAATAAATAAATCTCTTAAATTTCAAATCACAAAAAAATAATCAATTGCACATTAAGTGTTTTAGTGTGCAACTCAGCCTAAAAATAATTAAATAGCACATTAAGAGTTTTAACGGGCAACTCATCCTAAAAAGCTAAATTTTTACATCGGGGAGATGATATGAAACTCACCGAAAAAAGCTTAATCACACGTCGAAGGTCTTAATGTGCAACTCATCCTAAAAAAACTCAATTGCACATCAAGCGTCTTAATGTGCAACTCATCCTTAAAATAACTAAATTGCACATTAAGAGTATTAATGTGCAAGTCACCCTAAAAAACTGAATTGTACTTCTCCGATTCATAATAAGTGTCTCAGATTTAGTACAATTTTGGACTAAGTTAGTACAAAATCTGAGACACTTATTATGAATCGGAGGAAGTACATCAGGAAAATGATGTGAAACTCACCGAAAAAACTCAATTGCACATCAAAAGTCTTAATGTGCAACTCATCCTAAAATATATAAATTGCACAACAAGAGAAATGATGTGCAACTCACCAAAAAACTCAATTGCACGTCAAAAGGTCTTAATGTGCAACTCACCATAAAAAAACCTAAATTGCACATTAAGAGAGATGATGTGCAATTCACCGAAAAACTCAATTGCATATCAAAGTTTTTAATGTGCAACTCATTCTAAAAAAACTAAATTTCACATTAAGAGATATGATGTTCAACTCACCGAAAAATGTCAATTGCACATCAAAAGTCTTAATGTGCAACTAACCTTTCAAAAATAACTTAATTGAACATCAACATCAAGAGAGTCGATGTGAAACTCGCCCAAAAAACCCAATTGCACAAAGTATTAATGTACAACCCACCCTATATTCCGTTATCTTCTGATAGTGGAATCCTATCGAAAGATCGTTTAAAAAAAGTGCAACCCACTCTAGAAAAAAACTAAATGGCACATCAATACGAGACATGGTATAAAAATAAAAAAGTTAGGAATAATAAGTTACTAGAAAATTATTCATCTTTTTTTGTGGATAGGAAATTATTCATCGAATAAGTTAAAAAAATATTATGGGCACAAAACTACATGTTGCTATCAACAAATACATGTACCATTGACACTGACACGTACATAGCATGTAAAAGAATTCCCGTGTAACAAATATCTCTATCTCTATTTCTATTACTTATAAATGCACCAACATATTCATCCTAACGTCCATCTCACTAAACGTACACGTAGTACTAATAGTCCCACAATTATACTAACTAAACACGGATACTTGCTAACCGTGTGCGCTCGGTGATTACCGATTGCGGCTGAAATTCCATCGCGAGGAGAATCTTTCGGCCCCCGTTTTCATCCCGAAACGTTTTTTCTTTACTTTTTTTTCCTCAACCCGCCAGTCTCGGACGCCGCCTCCTCCTCCTTCCCTTCCCCTGCGGCCGCCGCCGCGAGCCGCCGCCGCCGACCCCCCACGTGACCAGGCACCGCCACCGCCGATCCCCACCACGCGACCACGCATTCCAATCGCGACCCGACGCCGCTGCCGATCCCCGCACGAGACCAGCCGAGTCGCTCGCGACACGCCGCCGTCTCATCCCGTCGGGACCCAAACGCCGCGAGGTCCCAGGCCTCGACGCCGTCGTCACTCCGGTCCACCCCCACTCCCCCCCCCCCCCCCCCCACCCCGCCGCGTGTCCCGATGGCGCGGTCGCCGGCTCACCGCTCCGGCCCGGCCCCTGCGCATCATCGTCTTCCGCTCCTACATAGGCCTCCAATCCTACCTGGTAGGGAATTAATGGACACTTCGCGCCCTCGCCCAGATCTGCCGCGTTTGGCTGGCTCTGATCGGTGGCTCCTATGCAATTGGTGATCAGCTGCTGCAGTGTTTTGTTCTGAAATTCTAATCTCCCTGTCACCTCGAAATGTCTGATCCCCAGCCACCTCCAGGCATGCAAGTTCTAAAATTCTAATCTCCCTATCTGTAGTGCTTTGTTCTACGATTGCCCTGTGGTGGCGTGCGTGGTTTGTGTTCTTAATACAGAAGGAGGCAGGATAGTTTGTTGCACCGAGGATTGTTTAGAAAACAGAAATTGTAATCTTATTCTTTTTACTGCTATGTTTGTTACATGGAGACGATCAGGATGTTGACATGGAGCAGCAGCAGCCAAGCGACCATTCTTCTGATTTTGACCCCAATATTTCTGTTGCATAGAGCAGCAGCCTTCTATGGATCCATGTCTCATGTCCTATGTACTGAACTATTGATACACTACTGTTGTCTCTCTCCAATTTATGTATTTACTGCTGCCATAATTTTTATTTTTCACAAAGCCGCTATCTGACATAGCTGCGCTATAGCTCCGCTGTAGCTGTTTAGCTGTTTGAAAAATGTCGCTGTACTGCATAGCCCGCTATTTAAAATCATGATGCTGCATAAGTTAGGAAGTACTAGCCTTTTGGAGTTGTTCGTTAATAGGTATTTACATGCTTTTCACTGGGAGACAGACTTTGTGCAATTTTAGAAATTTTAGAACCTAGGTATTCAACATCCATCATGCTCTTATCCATACAAGCAGTGCAAATAAAATGGACCTGACTCTCCCATTCTTTCTTCTACAAATCAGGAGTGCTTTTTTTTTCTAAGGCTGATCATGAAATTGTTACTAACTCTGAAGGTAATATTCTGAATTTGATGCAGTCGGATGCCCGATCGATCTTTGTTCATAGCAACCAGTTTTAAGCTCTGCCATTTTGTGTGAATGATGTTGTATTTGACAAGGTGGACAAGGGCTGCTGATCCAACTATGAAGCCTTAACAATAAAGGTAAACTATGCTTACATTGTGTGATTGGTTAAATGACCATACCCTGTGTTGTATACCTGTGTTTACCATCCACAAACTCTTCCATATTTCTTATATAAAGAAAAGATTTACTCCTGGCCTTATTGTATTAGTACTACTAGGAAGTATCTGATGGTGGAAGAAGTTTTTTGGTAACCTATCCACCATATATAGAAAGTTCAGTGTGCCAAATTTCAATTATCAAATGAGGGTGCATGTCACCATTTGAAACTTGGTAATGCTCAACCTCTGTTCTCAATGACAACCGTATGAAAAAATATGTGTCAACTGTAAAACATCTGCACTGTTTGCTGAATCCTTAGTTTTGTAACTATCAAGATAGATACCGAACCATCTGCATACGAGTGCTTTTGTTCAGTGTCAGATCAGCCTATTTTATATTACTCATTATTAAAAAGAGTTGGCTGGGGTAGTTGAGTTGTAGAAGTTCTGATTTGCACAATTTCCATTTTGTATGTCAATAGGGATCCTGATTGATGGTTGAGCAATATTTTTTTACCTGACTTATTGTTTTTTTGGTAACCTATGCTGTTGTGCCTGATTACAGGGACTTACTATAGCTAAAATGACATATGTGGAGAAGGGAGTAAGGTTTATTGCTGAAAAGAACCAGGTTGGACATTATTACTCTACCAAGGTTCGTGCCTCATTGGATCTTCTAAGCTGCACTACTGCAATAAACTTATTGTCTTGTTTGATTCCCAAAATTTGAAAATTGGTTGAGCTTCAGCTATGCAATTGTGCATCCTTAAAACTGAAAAATGCTTCAGCTTCATTAATTGCTCGGTAGTCTCCCAAAATTATATCATATGCTATAACTTCTCTGTTCGACGCACAAGGCAATATCATTATAGAACCTAGGGAGGTTTGCAGCCCGTCTGCATGCCCAAAGTATACTAACCATAATCTGCATAACAAATCAACTAGAGTGGCCAATGGTGAGATGGGCATCTTCCTCCATGGGACTCCATGTCATTGTAATATTTCCGTAATGTTTCTTCTCCGAGTCCTTTTATATGAATACTTCCTATATACAACACAATTGTATTTATTTCTCTAAGTTAATTGAAAGGCTCCTTGATTCTAAACAAATCATTTTCCTATGGTTGATCAATGCTTTTGATGCCACTACAACAATATGACTATCAACACGAATGCTTTTGTTGTGAATTCTTTTTTGTGTTTCCCTAAGAGTGACATTGTGTACCAAGATGTCTTGGAGTTTTCAAACAGGTATTCCGCATTCAGAATAGGGAGAACACAGTTCATCTCCTTATAATTGAACTAAGACTAATGTTTTTGCTTCTCTTATTTTGTATTTAATTAATCTGCAGCCAGCTATTGGAGTAAGAGAGAGTACATGCACATTATATTCAACAAAAGGAGATCAGAGAGTACATGCACATTATATTCAACAATACGTATTCCAACAGAAAAAATGAATATGGATAAAGGTAAATATTTAAAGCCTGATGAAATATCACCCCCACTGCTTCAAGTAATTTAGCTTGCTTAATTTTTTAGGGAAGAGTTCATTGATTTGATTCGGCAATAACTGCTTATTGAGAAAAATCTGACTTGGATAAGGACCCCTCTGCTCTGTCTGAATCCTGTTTTGACTGTTCATATATTATCACTGTTGGCTTCAGACTTTCAGTTGCCAAAAAATCACATCATTCGAGGCTAACTGGCATATAGAGAATTAGCAATTTTGTGCTTGCGGTCATTCAGTACCTGAGTAAGGACCTAATAGCTATCTTAAATGTGTGCAGTCCCTTTATTTTTCTGTCTTAGCTTGCTAGCTGCTTCTAAATTCTGAGAGTTGAATGCATCTATGAATTGGCAATGCATAGTGAACTCCTTCATGTTCATCTGGAAAGAGGGAACGAAAAAACTTGTAGCTATTTCTTTTTGGAGATACGTGTTAGCTTTCTATAGTTCTGTCAAAACTCCCATTAGCTGACCAGGATAGTTGCTTTTTTTATCCTGAAAATCAATCCATACAAAATGTTTCTGAAACTCATGTCATTAAGTTCTACATTTTCTGAGTTTAGAGTTGGTGTAAAATAAGGGATGACGTGGTGTTTGTATCATAATTGTTTATGATACCGACATAAATTGTTAGGAGGTTTGGATTTCTAATATCTGAAAATATCTTTGTACCAAGATGTGTTATTGGTAATGGTGACTTGGGAATTCCAAATGCTTCCCGTTGTTTCCCATCCCGAGTCAAGTAAGGAAGACTACTTATTTTTAAAATATGGTCTTACGGAGTACATTGGTAGTTTCAGCAGAGCGTAATTCAGGCCTTGGGTTCATGTTATGCAACTTTTTCTTGGAAATTCCGCTGTAAACCTTAATCTTGTATCCTTATTGGTTCAGATTTGATGATTTTGGATATTGTCTATGTTCAAATGAGATTGATTTGACTTCGGTGTATAATGGTGCATTTTTTTAAATGGTCATCATGGTTCAGATTTGATGATTTTATGAACAAAGTTTGGGCAGTGTGTGTGTGGGGGGGGGAGGGGGGGCAACTTTAGCATTTTGGCTTAAAAATAAATAAGAGAGACAAAAAAACTGTAGAAAGAACAAGTCATCGTATAAAAAAGGTAGAATTTGAGTTGTCACATGTGAATACGTGCGTTGCACGTGCAAACTCACTGATATAGTAAAAAAGAAAACCACATACGTAGCTAGCACAACTGAAGCCTTGATCGTAAAAAACAACAACCGGGTTGGCAGACAGACAGCCATCAGCCATGTGGCCCATGTATGGCCCAAAACACCTTGCTGGCCTGTTACAAGTCACGGACTGGGCAAAAGAAAAACAAATCCATCACAGATCTTGACGTAGCATCTGACGGCTACAAAAATCGACTGAGAAATTACTATTTCTCAGTCGCCTGAGATTTAGCAAAACCAAATAAAATATGGACACACAAGTCTCTCGGTCCACTGAGAAATTACCGTTTCAGAATCCGCTGTGCAGCTTTTTGCTTGGGTTTGTGTGGATGTGTATTTGGTTTTCCGGCCTACGACTTGGGAGTTGGGACCGGAAGCTTTTTGGCTACTCGATATTAGAAAAACACAAGCCATACGGCGTTGGGCGACTGGACCAGATTGGCCCCATAGCAAATGCAGTCACAAAAACAGAGAGAATTTACCTCGCTCTGCAATAACGTTGCCATGTTCATCCGAGGACATCTTCTGAAGGAAAAGAAACACATTTATACTGTAAAAAAATCGATCATTTGGAGTACATAGTTCATATGAGAAAAAGGTTTTTCATGTACTCTCTCCGTCCCGAACGGAAGGAATAGTTACGCACAATGATATACTGAGCATGTAGGCTACACAACTAGCTAGGCCAAATGCACAATCGTTGTTGTTGACCCTCACATGGAGATATATACAGAGATACGAAGGAGGGGATAGATTTGGAGTACAAGACAAGTAATCTTGTTTAAACTGATTTATATCTTATCTCTAATTCCAACCATATTATATCTCTAACAAATCATGCATGTTTGCCGAAAACTTTTGCCAGGACCACTCATACTACAGCTAGACCCATTACACAAACACAATGCCTCAATCTTACTGAAATGGCAATCTGCCCACCGTTAGGGCTAATCTCTTGTTCGTTGCAGCAGAGGTTAACTAGATAAATTCGACTGCTAATCTCAGTAATATATATAAATGAGAACATTGTGTCATTCAAGTTTGAGGACCCAAAAGGGGCAATTTGCAACTTCGAGAACTAAATCAGACCGTGCCACCAACTTCAATGGCCGTGGATGCGTTTCACTCAGAAATGCGAGGTGGTGAAAGGGCATTTCTCTCCTAAGTGGTTTTGGTGGTGACGACAACATGTTGCGTATCTAATCGTGGTCAAGTATTTCAGATTTTATAAAGAAGTTGGCACAAAACAATGAAGTGGGTCCTCAAGATGTTAAGAAGCGTAACGGTGTTAGTGGATTTTCCGGTTTGATTTGAGTCGTAGGGCATCCGTACCATGAAGAGAGAATTCACAAGGAAAGGTAATGGATGAATCACTTTCACGCACACATCTACACATATTGCACCCACTAAATAGCCTACCCCAAAAAGTGAGGGAAAAGAAACTAAATTCAGCATTTGTTGTGTTCTGCATGCAGTACATGCGGTGGAAGCTCCACTCTGGTCGCTCTCGGTTAGGACCGCAAGAATTTGCGGAACTTCCGGTAATTTGCGGTCGGAAGCTCCGGCTCCTAACCGAAAGTTCCGCCTATCTCTACGCCGTGCATAACGGCTCTATTTTGGGGACTCCATATAAATATCCTTTTGTCCCCAACGGATCTTTTGTCCGAGCTTTAGTCAAGAACAGCCGATGTTATATTGGTTCATGAATAAAAAAAAGATATTATATTGGTTTTAAACTGCTGACTTGCGAGATAGTGGAGTATCTGTTTTTTGAAACCGGAGTCCCACGGCCACCATCAATTAATAAAAGAAGAGAATTGTCTAATTAATTAGTGTAAATCGGCAAACACAATTACAACGTGTCCACAAAATTCCTGTGACACCATTGTCAGACCTAACTTACCAACACACGTTTGAGACAAAACTGACGAGAAGAAGACCGTTGTTAAAGTTGTCTACTAATGTCATCGTTATCACACATCGTCGCGACTCCGCGTTTAACACGTATTCCGAAAAGAAAGAGGAAAATGAATTGGACTGCCTCTCTCACTGGCTTTGGGGCCCACCCGCAGGCCCTCCCCGATCGAGAGCTGCTTTGCTCCTTGCGCTCTGTTCCACCCAACCAAGCCCACTCTGTTCCTCGCACACCTTGCGCTCTCCTCCCCAAACCCTCGCCGCCGCCGCCGTAGCCGTCGCAGCATGCTGCCGCCGGTGATGATGGGCGGACTCATCGAAGAGCTCTCCCCGTAGCAGCCAGCACAGGAAACCACACCCAGCCACTCTGCTCTCTGCTCGCGCTCTTTCCTTGATCCCCAACCCGCCCAAAACCCTCGTCTCCGCCGCCGCACCATGCCGCCGCCGCCGCCGGTGCTGCTGAAAGAGCTCCTCGAGGAGGTCTTCTTCCGCCTTCCTCCGGATGAGCCAGAGCACCTCGTCCGCGCCTCCTCCGTCTGCAAGCCGTGGCGCGGCATCCTCGCCGCCGCTACCGCGAGCTCCACGGGACGCCTCCCGTCCTTGGATTCTTCCAGAACATTCGACGGGACTGCCGATTCCTCCCTGTCTCCGCCTTTCGGCCTGCCGGGTCTGACTTTTCCAGCTGGGTTGCGATGGACTGCCGCCACGGCCGCGTCCTCTTCCGCGCCAACAGCCTGGACAGCAAGGCGCGTTTTGAGTTCGTCGTCTGGGACCCTATGACGGGCGTCGAACGCCGCGTGCCCTTTCCGGACATGAACCTCATTAGCTTCGCGGCCACGGTGCTCTGCGCCGCGGAAGGCTGTGACCACCATGGCTGCCAAGGACAAGGTGGGGCGTTCCGTGTGGCCGTCATTTCCGTCATTTCTACCACACGGACACGGCTGACCAAAACCGCATCTGCCTGCTTATACTCATCAGAGACTGGCTTGTGGAGCGAGCTCACCACTGTTGACAATCTTGAAGCCTCGGGCCAGAATCCGATTGTGACGAGCATCATTGTGGATAATGCGCTCTACTTCAACAGCATTGGAAATCACATTGTCAAGTACCAACTAGCCACACTTGACTTGTCACTGTTTAAGAAGCCGATCAGGTGCTGTGGGGAACTCATTACAACGGAAGACGGTGGGTTGGGATTTGCTTCCCTAAATTGCAAAGCCTTAACCCTGTGGTCAAGGGAGACCAGCCCTGATGGAGCCGTGGGATGGTCAAAACAAAGGGAAATCGATCTCGTGATGCTACTCCCTGATGGTGCTCGCTCTACCGCAACATCGTCTAGTAGGCTGTACATTACGCGTGAGTATGGCTTCTTGAGTGGCACCCAAGTAATTTTCGTGGCACACCTGTTGGTGTCTACATGATTGACATTAAGTCAGGGAGAGCCAAGAAGTTGCTCGAGAAGCTCGAATGTTGTCGAGTATTTCCCTATGCGAGCTTCTGCATTCCAGGTAACACTTTCGTGCATGTAGCCATGTGCAATCCTTTGTTGCGATCTATCTATGGAACTTAACAACATTAAAACAAATATGGCAGTTGGCAATGTGATCAATAGATTGACTTGTGTCGTTGTGGTTCGAGTAATCAAATCAGCTTATTTTATGTTCTAAATTCTTACAGCAATGGATTACATGTTCATCTTCTTTTCATGGTTTTGTGCATTTCTGGATTTACCTAGTGCTGTTGGGTTAGATTGACTTGGGTCGTTGTGGTTCGGAGCAATCAAATCAGCTTATTTTTATTTTCTAAATTCTTACAGCAATGGAAGCAGCTTCTACAGGCCAGGGGCAATGAGTCAGTGTTTCAAGTGTTTGGCAGCCTCTCATTGCTAGAGCAGAAGTTTCTGAATGAAGAAGAGGTCCTGGTAGTGATGTTAGATACGACACAAGTGCGTATTTGAATATGTAAAATTACTGCTGATCTTAGTCTTGCTTTATGGAGCTCTGTTTAAGAGGTTGATTTGGTACCTTGCTTGTTTAGTTCGACAAGTGCTTCTATGTAAGCTGGTAGCCCTAGCATGACTCGCCTCTGGAGCTCAAAATGTCAGTTTGAATTTTGGAATAAAAAATTGTAAATTAAAGCTTCCTTTTGACTAAAATTATCTATGCTTGTGAAAATAACTGCAGGAAGTTTACACTTCTTAACAGCGCATTTCATATTCTCTGAGTCACTCCTACCTAATTTGGTTTTGCTTAATTTGTTGTTCCTTGGAAATGGCTGTGTATAACTTGAAATCTATTAATTTATTACCATGGTCCTTTATGGCCAATCTGGAGCAAACATTGCAGACCAAACCCCAACCTTGTAAATCTGCAAAACCAGATACCTGATTCTTGTATGGTTGTTGAAAATGCATGTTCCTAAGCTCTATGTACTGTATCTTGTTAGGGTTTGCTACTGGTAGATTGCTACAGCCAATGAGCATACAGTATGTATATCCGTTTACTTGAGTCTGCTTTGTTATCATCTTTGGAGCTTTGAGTTTTTTTTAAGGTCTGCTATTAGCAAGTCATCATGGTAACTGTATGTTCTTTGGAAATATCTGTGACCTTGAGATCTGATCTCTGTTTCTGATTTGAATTTCACTTTATGTGAGCTGATGTTCCTTTTATGCCTGTCAAGGCAATTTGGAGGTGAAGATATATTTAATCTGCTCTCCTTTTCTTTTTCCTTTTCTTTCGGAAATGTTATCCTGTCTAGCTCAAGTTCCATTTCTTAAAAAGGTTATCCTGGATAGCAGTGCCAGCCTTTTATGGCATACACTTGGATTAGAGGTATTGAAGTTACTTCCATGTTTGTATAAGCATGGTTTGTCAAGTACTGCAAAACCTGACAAGCTAATGACTGAGAACTAGCATTGGTAAGCTATGTGAATCTGTGAAGTTTTTCTTTATTTGTTTGTCATAGTAAGGATTCGGTGTTGTGGCTTACTTTTTTTTGCATCTTCAACTTGAACCTTTATGTCTGGTGAAGGGTCTGCATTGTGGCTTGCTTAATGGAGTTACTGGTCATGGAATGCTTGAGTAGGCCACTTGAAAGTTGCAACTGAAGATATCCCAACTGTCTTTCGGAAACAAAGCTTGAACTTGAACTGAACTGAGAAGTCACGGTGACACAACACATCTGTTTTCATTTCAGAAGCAAGAGCATTGAGCAGCATTCACAGAGCTTGAGGCCTTGTTCACAGGCCAAAAACAAGGAGATGAAAAGTACTGACATCATCAAAGAATAGTAGTACAACAGTTTTAGCTAGAATAAATATTTCCCGAAAATCGTAATCACCATCTCCATTCCAGCTATATATATAGTAGCAATGTAGTATTGATTATTTGATTTGCTGCAGAGTATGGTGTTCATTTAGACCCTCAGGGCTCAGGTAGAGCTGCTGGTCTAGGTACTGCCGGTCCCAGTTCGCGGACCTCAGGTTCCACATCCCTTGGTTATCCAGCGACACCAAGATCGCCGACCATCCGTTCGGGTACACCTGATGAAACCAATTGCAAATATTCAGAGTTCAGTCTTCAGAATTGGTTCTTGATTTACTCTGAAACTGGTATTGCTATACATATACCTGAACTGTATGTCTCGCTTGCGCGTCGACCAAGTTGTAGTTTGGTCGCTCATTCTCGGTCCACTGGCCATTGCCATGCCGTACCTGAATCCAGAGACAAGATCGTCAGCCATGACCAATGAATGAGTTCCTGCCAGAGATATTTTGGAGCATGACAAAGATTTCAGATGGTAATGGAAAGAAACTGCTGTAGCTTACCTGACAACCCAGAAATCATATCCATCAAGATGCCATGCCTGGACTTCATCCTCTGTGTTCTGGAACACGACCTCGATAAACTCATGCAGGTTGAGCCTGACCACCGGCGTCCCCTGCCGGGGAGCCCCGCCGGGACGCTATCCCACTCAATCAGGTCGGCGATGCTGTAGTTGTCCAAGAGCTTCAACGGCGTGTCGGGGACGACAAACGACACGCCATTCACCGCATACCTCCTCTGCCCGGCGACGACGACAGGCCCAGAGCCGGCAAAGACCAGCGTCCTTGACGTCGGGATGGTGCCATAGGTAACGAGTGAAGTTTCTTTCCTTTCGTTTTTCCAACACTGCATGTACTGTGAACGCTTTGGCGTGGTTTGGTTTCATTTTAATAGAATGGAGCCGGGAAGAGAGTCCCTGTTGATCTAAAAAAACTTTAATACTAATATTCTTATCAACTTTATTTGGGTTCTGCATACAAGTACATATCAAATACCCATTTCACTCTATTTTTCTCCGTTCCCTTTGGTATGTGGTACTGATATCTTTCTCCTTTTCTTCTCCGTAACACTGGCCGAGTGAATTTGGTGTATTCGAAGACACATCGGAATACGGCCAATATATCCAACGGCATTTTTCTAGATTTACATAATCATTTTTCATTCATTTATACGTGACCAAGTGATGCACATGGTAAAAAAGAGAGGCTAAAAAGGCTCTAATAATTGAGCAGCGGCGGCACGCTCTGCTCGTGGCGGAAATGGTTCTCAGGATCCACCTTGGCTTTGATTCTGGCGAGCCTCAAGAAGTTGGCCGCCCCAAAGTACCTCTCCCCCCAAACCTTGGCGCTCTCGTAGCTCGCCACGCCGTCCTTGTTGACGCCGATGTCGAGATCCCGGTAGTTGACGTAGGCACTCCTCGGATTGCTGCTCACCAGCGGCTCCACGAAATCATACAGCCCTGAGACCCAGCTCGGCGGGCTCGTGCTGAGGTTCGCCGGGTACACCTCCACGTACTGGATGTTGTAGAGCACGCCGGCCCGGTGCGGGAACGGCGTCTCGTCATCGGGGACGGCGGCGCCGACCCTCCCGCCGTGCGGCTCCAGGATGATCTGCCCGTCCGTGGCGCCGCCGAAGGGCCAGGAGAGGATCTTCTCCCACGTGGCTTCCGGGATGGGCGTCTTCACGTAGTCCGACTTGTGCTTGAGGAACGAGCCCACGGGGAACGTCCGGTTCAGCAGCGCCTCCAGAGGCGTGGCCGTGTCGCCGAAGTAGATGTACGCCGTGTACTGCACCCAGCTCAGCTCCCGGGAGTCCTTGGCCGTGGCTCCGAGCTCCGGGAGCTTGTCGTTGGTTATCCTGAGGGCCTCGTGTTGGGGTCCGAGGTAGAGGCCCTGGAATCTGACCGTCCGGTTCAGGACGACCGCCCGGATGCTGAGGTCGTCGGGGAGCGCCGGGGCCACCGTCTGCCACTTTGTGAGCACGCCGGCGGCGCCCTGCTCGATGGTCTTGCCGACGTCGAAGAAGGTGATCTTGGGTGGGACCGGCACTAGTCTCACCTTCCATGATAACACGATGCCGAAGCTCCCGCCGCCGCCGCCGCGGATGGCCCAGAACAGGTCCTCTCCAATGGCCGCCTTGCCTTCAAGCAGGTTCCCGGTGGCGTCGACAATGGTGGCGTCGATGACGTTGTCGGCGGAGAGCCCGTACTTGCGCATCATGAGCCCGATGCCCCCGCCGCTGAAGTGCCCGCCCACGCCGATGGTCGGGCACACGCCGGCCGGGAACGCGAGCCCCGGGGCCGCCTTGGCGATGGCGTAGTAGAGCTCCCCGATGGACGCGCCAGAGTCGACCCAGGCGGTGGCCGCGGCCGCGTCGACGCGGACGGAGTGGAGGTTGAAGAGGTCGAGCACGGCGAAGGGCTCGTGGGAGAACGTGGAGCGGTAGGAGACGCCCTCGTAGTCGTGGCCGCCGCTGCGCACCCGGATCCGCACGCCGTGGCGGACGGAGCAGAGCACGGAGGAGCGGACGTGGGAGGCGGTGGTCGGGGTCACGATGGCCAGCGGAGGGCTCGCCTTCGCCGGACCCAGCTGCCTGGCGTTCCTGATGGAGGACACCAGGACCGGCTCGAACGAGGGAGATTTCTGCGTGAGCACGAGATCGCTGGGGATGCTCGTGGTGAGGCACTGGAGGAAGCCGTGGCCGGACGCCGACGACGGGGCGGCCACGTATAGGAGGAAGAAGCAAACGAGTAGCGCTGCTAGCCGGCCAATGGGTGCCATTTTCGATCGATTGAGCTCCTACACTCACTGTCTGCCTGCTTATGTTGATCTCTTCGCTCGGTCGTCATATATATAGGCTCGTAGGAAGTGCTGAATGTGGCAAGCATTATACGATTATTACATATTATATGGGGCCAAACTAATTATTTACCGCCTTCGTCGCCATCAGATCATAACGCAGCCGCTCGGAAACGAAGGGTAACCATTAAACAAAGAAATGAAAGGTCACCATAAAAGAGATTTAAGATTCTTCAGTAACGATGGCAAATCATTTATTGTTTTGGAAGACAGAAAATTCGCGCAATAGTGAGTAACAATTTTCTATAATCAAGTCCTGATGTGTGCATGTCGTCGGAAATATTATTTAGACGTGCGAAGGTCCATCCTAAAACCTGTCCTAAAACCTGAGTGAATCTTCATTATTATTCAAAACCGGACGGATCAGGAAATGTATAATGGGATGATGTCAACATTTTCTTAGTGATGATATTCTTAGTGATGCCATGTAGCTTTCATTTTACTAGATGATTTACCTTTTCTTAACATTTAGTTTATTAACTTTATTCATCCAAGCATTTCTAAATGACATGGAGCATACGAAAGAAGACAGGCTTATCAACCATTGTACATCGCCTCACATTCCACTGCGATCAAAACAAAACAAATTTCCGTCAAACCTAGAATAACATGCAAAACCGTTTCATTATTACTTTTATGTATTTTATCAATAACCCACATATACTAAGTTTAGAAGGCCAACACGTATTTCTAGTCTTCTAATCATCAATTTGATCAACTAAATATGTACTCCCACCGTTCCTAAATTCTTGTTGCTGTTTTAGTACAAATTTGAACTAAAACAACTACAAGAATTTAGGAACAAAGGGAGTATTACAGTGCACAAAAGATATACAATTATATTCATACAAGAAAGACCTTTTTAATAATATTTTTGTCATATAACTTATCTTCTTTTGTCAAATTTATGACATAGGAATGTGTGCAACAAAAATGCTAATCAGGTCCCGAGCTACATTCATCACGCTATCTTGGGCGCCGGATCCACATCGAGATCCAGCCAGCTCTCGTTCCACGCGTTTGTATTTCTCCGGCCCAGCCCGTATTCGGAGACGGCTGCCCGGATGGACCATTTGACCGTTAGATTAACATTTGTGCCGATCTTGGTCCGAGAACTGAGGCGTACCCCATCTGACCGTTAGACTAACATTTGTGCCAATCTTGGTCCGAGAACTGAGGCGTACCGAGATGGGCCATGTGACCCCTTTAGGACTATCACAATCGATTCTTTGTCACCTAAGTTAGCTAGAAGCTCCTCATCACTTGATGTTGGACGTCGTGTGTGGTTCTCCCGTACGCCCGATGGTCTTTGTATAACTAGCGTTTGTTTCCTAAATAAAGCAATCCGTTGCCCTCAAATTAAAAAAAAAACTAATCGCGCTGTACCCCTGAAAAAAACCCAATCGCTCTGTAATTAACCCAATCAAAGTTGGGCTACGCGCATATGTCATTAGGCCCATGTTGTTGGGTTCACAAACAAAGATGGACTGAATTATGTGTTTTTTTTACTTGGATCGGAATTTCGGCACTTGGACGAACCAGTCCGTCCTGGACCAATACGATCTTCGTGGACCAACAATAACTGGCTCACTAGTCATTTTGGCCCCTCCCCCATCCTGTTCCGGTCCATCAGGTCCAGCTCAGTGATTTTCAGATCACTAACAACCAAAGCAAGCTCTGAAACACTAATCAGCAGTGACGGAGAAATGCAAATTTTCCGATCAGCGAGTAGAAGAAAAAGGGAGAAAGAAAGATTTGTTCGGATTGAAACATTCGTCAGGAACAGCTTCGACTCGGTTTCTGGTTCGCCCATGACACAAAGCAGGGTCCTCCACGCGAACTACGGGCACTAATCCCCAACGAGAGAAGCCGTCGCGGACACGACGTTGTTCCCCCGCAGCTTCCAGCGTCCTCCACGTCGTCGCCCCACGGCGGTACAATGCAGATCTTGGACACCGAGAAGCTGTCCTTGGCGGTAAGCTTCCGCGCAGCGGCCGGGACGGGAGGAAGAGGATGCTGCTGTGTACATGTCCCCGTCGTGGGGAGGAATGGCGGCAGGCGGAGCGAGGTGACTGACCGGATCTGCACCCACGTTTACTGACCGGATCCAAATCCAACTTGGGTACTGCCGCTGCAGTAGAAAAATCCGGCTCCTGATTTGGGACCCTTCTTACTGCCCACCTACTGTATTGTGCCCCAAAGCTTCATAGTGGAAGAAGCCGGATGCAGGATGGGTGAAACTGAATGTTGACGCAACTTTCATTCCGAACTCAGGTGCGGCTGCTTGGGGAGGAATAATCCGGGATGAGAATGGCCTGGTCATCGCTTCTGGTTGGAACTTAATTTCCAATTGTCAGGCCGCTGAAATGGCGGAAGGTGTGCGTGTCTAGAGGGCATCAAGTGTGCAAGAAAATTCAGTACGAGGCCAATTGTTGTAGAGAGCGATTGCCAGAATCTTATAGTTCAGCTCTCGGACCCTTCTATCCTGAGATCTTCTATTCGGCCAATCATTGAGGAAATTAGACACCTCATTCCTTTTGATCCACGAATCCGGTTTAGGTGCACTATGTTAGAAATCATCTCACCTAATAACAGTGCTAATTAGGCAGTCGCTAAACACGCTAATTATGCAATTAGTCATAAACATGCCTAATTAGCCGTCCGCTAATCACGGCCCTAATTAAGCAATTAGCCATAAACGTGCAATGATCGGTAGCACAATCTCAGCGATTTGAGATCGGCCCTGGACCCACAACACCAATATAAAGGGAACCCCCACGGGTTCATTCCCAACGTTCCACCGAAATACTACTCAATCACTTAGCGGCGCTGGAGGGCAACCGAAGGATCGATCCCGTTCCCGGCCAGTGCAGGTGGCGCCTTGATGGTCGCCGCTACCCTACATGAACACCTACGTCTACAACATCATCTCTTACGACGACACCAGAGGCGTCCATGGCTGCTCCAACCAATGGTTAGTTTAATTCCGCATCTGTGATCATGTTTTAGACTAAGGTTATAAGATCCTATCATTACTTTTTAATCTAAGCATGTTCAGTTTAGTCTAACATTTGGTATCAGAGCGTGCTTAGTCTTAGCATGATCCTGTTTAGTTTTTTGTGCCTCTGTATAGTTGTAATTAGATCTGTTCATCATGTTCTACTTGTTGTTAGTCTAAGATTAGATCAGTTTATCCTGATGAACACTAGATTAGATAAGTTTGTCACATGTTTTAGTCTAATTCCTATCTGTTCGTATCAAGTAATGTAACTTAGTGGCTAATTAAGTGATTAATCTAAGTGATTAAGTTATTAGGATTATGGCTGATCTTTGTTTAGTCAAATCGTCGAAATTAGTTTATGAATTCCGCAAGTTAGTTCGTTATTAAGCATTGAGAAGGAGGGGAAACGAATCTCGATTCATATGAGGAAAAGCCCAAATCAGTGGAACCCTAACCCTGAAATTAAGAAAATTACTTACCTGGTGTAACAGCCCGAGAGCAATCCTTTTCCATTTAAGCCCTTGTTGGACCTGTTTGTAATTTAATTAATGTTGCATGACATTTACATTTGCATCCATGCCATGTCATATCTGCTTTTGCTTCCCATAAATTTGAAATTTACAATTCAACTTGTTGTTTGAATTATTGTTATTAGAATTTGCTAGAAGATTCAAATATGAATCTTCCTTCCTTCTCTTTGGGTTTTAAAATCCTTTTCCTATATTTTACAAATGATATTCAAATGGGTTTTGTTTTAAACCTTTAATCCCATTTGAATACTTCCAAATATTAGTGCCATAGTTGAATTCTCCTACTTCTCAGCTTTTCAAAATGGTATTTGAAATTTAAATCAAGAAATTATTTGCAAAAGAGAAAACAAAAAAAGGAAAAAGGAAAAAGAAAAGAAAACTCACCTTCTTACCTCAGGCCCGAGTCGGCCCAGCCGCCTCGGCCCAGTCTCCCACGCGCCCCGCAGCCAACTCGGCCCAGCAGCGCCCACAGCCCAGCAACGCAGCCCCGCGGCCCATCTTCACCCGCGTGTGCCCGCGTTCCGTTTCCCCGCAGCGAAAACGCATTCCTCCCGAAGGCGCCACGTCTCACAGCATCATCCTCCTCCTCTGCTTTCGTCCTCCCGACCGATGGAGCCCCCTCGCGCCACGTCGACGTCGACAGTGACAGGAGCATCCGCGCCCCTATTTAAGCGCCGCCACGGCCTCCTCTCAACCCTAGCTCAAGGAGAAACCCTAGGTGGGCTCTCCTCCCTCCCTTTCTGCGCGCCGCCGTCGCCTTCTTCCTGAGCCGTGGGCGCCGCCGCGTCGAGCCACCGTCTCCAACTGAACCGCGACGAACCTCGCGCGTCACAAGTTGCGCCTCGTCGTCCTCTACGCACACGCGCGAGGAATTGAACCGGGATCGCCTACGTCGACGCCTAGCTCCTCTTCCCCGACTTCGGCCACTGCTGCTTCTCCGACAAAATTCTGGTGAGTTGTCCACCGAAACCTCGTCAGCTTCCTCCTACAGTTTCGTAGTGAGCTCCTCTTCCTTCTACTTCTTTCCGTGCGTGATTTAGTGCTCCGTAGCCTCGTAGCCACGTGCACGCGTTTTGCCGCCGCCGGCGAGCCGCTGTTCGCCGTTGCGCGCTCCTCTAAGGGCCCTGTGTTGACCTTCGCGTCAACTAGATCCTCTCCGCGCACCGCCGCTCTTCCGCAGCTAGTCTGCCCTCCGCCGCCTCTGTTGGTCGCTGGCGCCATCGCAACGCCATGGCCACCGTGCGTCCTAAAGGCTCCGCCTTTTCCTCTCGGTTTATTTCGCTCTGCACCTGCTAACTAGCAAGATCCATCGTTCCACCCGAGTGGCTTGCTCCCTCGTCCGAATTCTCAGGTCGAGGCCGACCCGAGTTCGGTTCCGGCGCCTGCAAGAAAACCCCAACCTTTTTCTCTCTTAAGCCAAACTGACAGGTGGGACCCGCTGGTCAGTGACCGCGGGCAGCCAGCTCGGCTAGTCTCGCCCAGTCAGCGCCACGTCCCCTCCCGGGCCCGTTGTCAACCTAACGGGTTGGAGTTGGAATTCCATTGCTTTAGGAATTCCAATCCATTTAATATGATTAGTGTATCATCTACTCACTTGCTGTTAAGATTTCATGCATCATCCTTTGATTGCGCATTTAAAATATGATTAGTGTATTTTGTATGCTTATACTTTCTTTTTATGTGGTGTATTTGCTTTTTCCTCGTTAGTCTCCGGTTCCTACGATGATGACTACGCTTGTGTTCTTCTTCAGGATTCTTGCTCAATTCCGGGCAATTGAGTACTCCAGGTAAGGAGCCATTTCTTGACCATATTGTTCATACTTATTGCCTCTCCCTTAATCTTGCATTAAGTTACGATCTCAGTCTTGTCACGATGCCATTAGAATTGCATAGCTTTTAGTCAACTCTATTCAAATGCCTTTGTCTTGTTACTTGTCCTATTACCATGTCACCTGTTTGCTTGTTGCCCTAGTTCTTGGTCATTAGATGTCATGCTTAGTTGCGAGTCTAGTGTCCTTATATCTGGGGTTCCACAATTGCTATATCCACATGCTACTTTATGTTTAATTGCAATTCTTAAAACTATGATATGATATTAAACTGTAACAAGGCAACGATGGGAGGCCTTGCTTTAACGCGTTGGTGATTTGTTCCATTTGCGCCGACCTGAGGGCCGAGTTCTCGTTTTCGCCGATCCAAGAAATTTCGCGCTAACCGCTCGTGGGAGAATATATGGGTTCCCCCTCGGCTTAGTACTTGTTTCATAGCTCTTCCAGGGGCCACCTAGTTCGGGCGTTCCATTTGGCATTTGCATTGCATGCACACAGAGATTCGTGGAGACTTGTTGGTGACTTTGCATTCATATAGGATTGCGGCACTAGTCTGGAGTGGTCATCCTGCGGGCCCTGAACCACTACCAGCTGTCCTCGCAACTCTTGAGTCCGTACGGCGCTTCGGCCGGGCTCTCGTTTCGGATTAGACTTAGTTGGGTGGTCCCCTGGATTAGTTGTGGGGCTTGCAAACGTCGTGTCGCCCAATCCTGCCGACACACGCCTTTGTGTGTTCCTACTCGAGTGGCAATAAGGGTTGGACGAACGTGTACGGGTAAATTGGCACACCCTGCAAGGATAAATCTTGCGGAAAGCCGTGCCCGCGGTTATGGATGACTTGGTTGGTCATTAATTGATCATAGAGAACTTAACCAACTTAATCTCAAAAACTTGAGTAGTAATTAGCCTTAATCATGGATATGCTTAAAACTGCTTAAGTGTGAGTTTCCTTTGGATTGCTTCCTCACAGGGTGTTGAGGGGGTGATATGAGGATTGTGTTGTTTGGTGTTTAGTAAATAGGTTAATCACCTCACTTAGTAGACGCTTCTCATCCTCTACTTAGTCGTTGTTAATAGAGTGTCTCTCCAGATATATCTGCTGCTCCATAACCGCACTTTACTCTCCTTTGAGACATGTTGCATACTAGCATAGATCTCCCCGTAAGTCTTGCGAGTACTTTGTACTCAGTTGCTTTGCAACGTTGTTTTCTTCAGAAGTTCCAGCAGAGCAGGTGAGCCGCTAGCTTCTTCGTGGAGCACGACCTTGGATTCGATGTTTAGCCAGGAGATCCAGATCAGGGTTCTGAGACTCGTGGCGGGTTTCCTTCCAGCTTCCAGCCTCTTCAGGCCATGCTGTATTCTTGTCCGTACTCGGGCATAATTCGACTTCTGCTGATGTAATGATGTAATGTTGAGACATGTGCCCTCTCTTTGTAATAATTGTTATTCTGCTCCTTGTATGAGCTTTGTAATTACTCTCTTCTATAGAGTTTTGGCAATGATATTCATGTTGCAAAATCCTGCGAGGAGCACATTAATGCGTGTATGTATTGAGGTGTTTATCGTAGGTTAAGAACCTGAGGCTTGAATTACACAAAGGTTAGCAATTTGGGGCTAAATTGTATAATTCCGGTCCCGAGGTCTTACACCTGGGCTGTGGCCGTCGCCTGTGCATGGCATCATGGCCGTCATGCATGGTCGTCGGTGAGGGTCTCCAACCGCTGTTTTCGTCCGTTGTGCACCGCATCAGTCCATCAGCGGCGCATGCATCGGCACAGCCGGACCCGACGCTCGGTATCTGTCGGGGCATGAGCGGCATCAGATCGCCGCCATGCCGCTCGCCGGAGTCGCCGTGTCGCTCGTGGCAGCAAAAGGACCTCCTCCGCTCCATGCCTGCGCCGCCACCTAAGTTCACCGTGAGCGTGCGCAGCTGTCTCCTTACTCGTGGGCTAAAGCAGCTGCGTGAGGCCACCTCGACGGAGCGGCGCGCGGCATGAGTCCGCGGCACGCCGCGCCGACGAGGAGGCCCGTCGCACCGCGCCGCGCTAGGCTGCAGTTGTGGCCGTCGGGAGGAACATGGGAGAGAAGGAGCATTGCGGCTGAGCTGGGTGGAGAGCTGATCGATTAGGGATTAGGGCATGTACAGTGGTAGATAAGATTGTCTTATATTAGGCATTCCACGTCAATTAGAAAAGACAACAAAACATGTTGTACAATGGGTTATCTCTTAGTGTTCTATCTTAGAATTAATGTTTACATGAATAAAATTAACTAAATAAATGCTAAGAAAAGGTGAAATCTAGTATAATGATAAATTTGCCTTATTTTTACCTTATCATTCTTGTGAAGAGATCATCTCTTAATTAAGAGAAGGCTTGTGCCTTTTCTTCGTTTCTCTCTCTTCCACATCAGATTTTATCCTATGTGACATCGCTAAGAGAAGGCTGACGTCACCCCATTGTAGATGCCCTCGTACTTGCTCCGTGCAAATCACAGCCACACATGTACATCCGACGGCCTCTGTTCCTGGCATAAGCAACGCCATGAATGGGCCATTTTATTTTTTGGGCCGTTAGAGGCCCAGTGAATGACGCAGATGGCAGGCCCAAAACGTTGGCTAGCATCAGATTTTTGTTAGACGTATATGTTCAGTTCAGTTCAGCTTTTTGTGTATTTACGTTCTGTTAATCCCAATTAGTTTCAGTTACGTAAGAAATTAACATATTTATTTTACTGCATCTGTGATATGTGATACTGAGATTACTTTGGATGCAATTTTAAGCTGAATTATGCTATTCCCACCACATGTACAACTAAGATAAGCTCTAATTAAATGGAACCAACGGGAAATTTAATTAGAGTTTTGCTCACGTTGACTGTAATTGTGAGCTTTCTAAGCAGAGTCTCATTTTGCTTCTGCCCAACGGTGATGCAAATTGAGACTATCAGTGCATGTTATTAATCAGAACAACGTAGCCACTAATACATAAAGGTTTATCAGTAACGGTTGAAAAACAACATCAGTAACGGTCGGGCCGCCGTTACTAACTTCGTGTTACTGATGATATCCATCATCAGTAACGATCGCTCCGACCGTTACTGTAGGAGCATCATCAGTAACGGTCGGAACGACCGTTACTGATGTACATATACATCAGTAACGATCGATACCCGATCGATCGATCGTTACTGATGTATATGTACATCAGTAACGGTCGTGTTGCCACATCAGTGTCGGTCGAGGGACCGACACTGATACATTTTCGGTATTTAAAAAAATAATTAAAACCACAGTAGATGCACAGGAAATACACAGAAAATTATATACAGCACAGCACAGAATGTATCTCATCACAGAAAAATACATATAAAGCCGCATCACATCGCATCACATCACATCACATCATTTAAAGCATACAAATGTATATAAGCCGCATCATATAAAGCATATAAAGAATACAAATGTATCTCACTTCACGACATTGATTACAAAGTGTCAAAATTTCATAAAAGCATAATTACAAAGTTTCAAAATTTCATACAAATGTATCGCATTTCAAGCTAGATCCTAATGTTGTGGGTGAATCTTAGACACCACTTGTTGCACGCGTTCGTAGAAGTCTCCACTAGGCATGATGACCTCATTGTTGATGCGATGGACGAACTCCCTTTGAATGTTATAGACGAGCCATTTAGGTCGGTGTCCCATTGTCATTCGGGGCCGCTAGTGCTCTTCCATCACCGCGACTGACCCCTTCCACTCAGGCTTGAACATGCTGGCATTCTTCATAAGGATGTGACAGCAGTAGTAGCCACAGAACATACTGTCTGGCGGCTGTTGCTGGCAAGGGAACCTGTGGTTGTGGTGAGGCTCGTCTTTATAGCCTTTACCAACTAGTTTTTCCTTGGTCGCCACTTTTTAGAACCTACCTCGAACACCCTTTTTCGGAAGTAGTGAATCAAAGTAGTACACCGCGGACCAAGGCAAACAAATGAGTAGTGTCACACAATGGTCTCTGTTTTCAAAAGAAACAAACTTTAGTATCTAAATGTGTATAAGAAAGACTGATTTACAAAAAAAAACGGTTCCACATATAAAATTCAACTTACTCCAAATTAAGGAAGAAGAGGATGAAGTCGTGGTCCGCGTATTTCTCGAGACATGCCACCAAGTATTTAGATGCCATGGTTCTTGAGGCATCCTTTTTAGGCTCAAGACCGATGTCATCGTAGTTGAACATCGCGGGGTCTAGAATGGCTACTTTTTTGACCTCCAATCGCCGTAGTTCTCTTATTTGGTAGGCAAAACACAGCCTTAAGAGGTTGATATCAAGCTTTTGGCGGTTGAAGAGGTGGAACAGTTCGTTGAACTCCACACCAAAGGTGATAGGACGTTCCTAAATGTACCCGGTTTCTTGGTCAAAGAAGCCATAGTCTTTTGGGATTCTAACATTGATCTGTTGGGCATGCTGTTGAGAACCAGCTGATGCTTGCATGTAGAACTGATGAAGCTCTTGCATCTCTCTGGACACGGCACGCAGGGGATCTTTGTTGACCATCGGTTTTCCAGGATAGTAAATAAGCACCCGGTCGAACTCCCTAGCCACGAAATAGGATCCGTCTTCGAATCTCTGGCCTTGATATGGGTTCTTGATGAGAATGTCAGGCCTACTGTCCTCCCAGACTCTAGTTATGTCAGGCACATGGTGCATCTCATCTTGAGTGACATTGGAGGACTCCTTGATGGTCTTGTCGCCGCGCCCCCTCTTTTTATGCCTCCTCTTACTGTCCCATGCCTTCTGCTCCTCTGCCTTGTACTTGTCATCGATCTTGTGGCCTCTCATGGACTCAGCGGCACCCAAGAGCGAGAAGATGGGAGGGACGCTTCCAGCCTGTGCCGACCCTGTGGTCTGGCTATCTTTGAGTTGTGCAGGCATCGACATTGCCCGCTCTTCATCTCCGTCGGCATCGACAGGAGGAAGTATCCTAGGGGAATGGCCGAGCGGCGAATGAGAACTACTTTTGTGGGCGGAGGGAGATGGAGTCATAGAGGGACGATGCTGGTTGTAGAGAGATACCAAGCTCTTAGGCCACATAATTCGATAGTTTGGACAACCGCGTAGGATATCCACGCCTTTCTCCGGAGGTAGCGGGATAGCATAATCCCGATGCTCCTCGACGACGGAGTCCACCATCACACTCACTTGTGCGTCGTTCATGAGAATGCCATGCACCAGTGGCGGTGATTGTCTGGGCATCAGGCGACCAATGGTGCCTACAGGCTTTCCAGGCTTGTCAACGTGGATACGACACTTCACTGGTGCCTACGCGTAACAAGAAGAAGGCATATGTGTGTAAGATCTTTATTCATGAAGGTAAGGAGTGAAAAAGAGTTTGAAAAGATTGCTTACAAGGATGTTGTCGCTCGGACCCGGATCGTTATCCCGGCTGCCCTCTCTTGGGGAAGGTTGGCTAGCGGGGGGGTTGTCCATGCTAGGAGCCGGGCTGTAACCTAGGGTGTTAGGTGTCTTCGTCCTCCATACGTGTGTCGGAGGCGGCGCTGCTCTTCAGCGGGGTGCTCTTTCGTGGGGGAAGAGGAGGAAGAGGAGGAAGGAGGTTCCTCAAACCTTCCACTCCTCCCCCGAGTATGGCGCCAAGGGCGGGGTGGTCTTTGGCCAATGCCGACACCAAATGATGGACGGCTTGCACTGCATATTCCTGCGACACCTCTTGAGACACGATAGATGCCTGCTTTCGCGTCTCCGCCTTAGCTTGTTCTTTTATCTCAAAAGAAGTGGGGAGCTTTTTCTGGACCCTGCTTCGCTTTGGAGTAGGCGGGAAATAATCATCCCAGCAGGCCCCTTCGCCTTCTCCTAGAACACGGCCCATGTGTTCCGCCTTTTGCAAGCCGGTGGTCACAGCCGACTCCCACCTCTTGCTCTACACGGAGTTGTCGGAGGTTTCTGACCTCTTGCTCTCTTCCCATTTGTGGGCATTTTCTTGTTATCATATAAGACATAACGTGAGTCTATATGGATCAGGAGTGTCATAATTAACGCCGAAAACAACTAAATGCACGTGAACCCTTACCGTAAAATTTTTAACAGGCGCGGCTACATTGGCTCAATGCCCGCCCACTCCTCGGGTGTCATGTGCTGACGTGCATATTCTCTAGCACGTTGGTCCTCCAGCATGTCATGCACTGGAGGCACCCTGCCTGCCGCCTCGAGAATTCGGTTCTGCTTGTGCCAGACCTTCTTCTTCCCCTCTTTCCCTGCACTCCCTAGTCTGTGGTTCAAGGACTTCCTCGCGCGCAACGCTCTCATGTGTTCACTCTTCGCAATGAAGGCAGGGCTAGACGATTCCTTCTTGAACTTTTCCCATTCGGCCTCATCAGCTACCGACGGCCATTTCTTCTTGTTGATCTCGTAGGGTTTGTCCATCCACTTTCTAGCAGTGGTTTTCCAATTAGCAAGTGCATTGAGGACTGCTATGTTGACGGCTGTTAGGAATCGCTCGCGCCACTCGTCGGTGACTTGGAACCTCCTTGCAACGTCCGCGATGCACGTGTCTCTAACGACTTGGGAGATATCACTCCACTCGTTGGTGATCTTGCAATACTTGCGTGCAACGGCTCCACAGGTCGTTGCGAAGGCCTTTTGTGCCCTCTCAGGCGACTCCGGGCGGCCTCTCTCAGAGTCCCGGGTGACCACGTAACAGAATTCCTTCAAGTTGTGGCTCCCCCTCGGCGTCTTGTTCCTTTGCTTCTTAACGGGAGTTTCAGAAGGCTGCGGGTTACTCTCTTCTACCCGTCGCTCGTTGTGGCGCTCTTCTGAACGAGAGCTACTTGAGCCAGAGCTGGCAATTTGCTCTTCCGATGAAGACTCTTCATCGACACGATCTACCTCCTCCCGATCAAGAACTGGTTTCTGACTACTCTTGCCCATTTCGTACCTATGCAATCAAAACCATCAAATATATATCGGCCGAAAATTTCAACATGACCTATACTAAAAAACTAGCAATTTTTCTCTACTGGGAGCTCGAAACCTGCATAAAAACCCACCCGCATATGTACCCCTCGGCACAATGGCCGGCCCCTTCTCCAGTGACCCGACACGATGGTCGGGCCCACAAAATTACTCATGTGTGGTATATATAAAAAATTAACCCTACAATGTACTAACCCTATATCAAATTCACAATATGTGTGCCCATCTAACTCAATTATCCACTACGACCAACTACAATTCAATTATCAAATTAACATACTTTTATGGCTTGGGGAACACTATGCAAACATGTATATTGCAGCATATAAATTATATAGCTACATAATTCAAATCATGCTCTTTAATTCAAATCAGCAAGCTAACACTTGTATAAATCATGCTCTTTAATTTCAGTGAACCCTAACACTTGTAACCCTAACCCTAACACTTGTATAAATCAGCAAGCTAACACTTGTATAAATCCTAATCCTACAAACTACAAACTACAATGCTAATCCTAAATTAACATGCCCATCTAACTCAATTATCAAATTCACAAATCCTAACCCTAACCCTAAATTAACAGGAACAAATCCTAACCCTAAATTAACAGGAACAAATCCTAACCCTAACCCTAACCCTAAATCAAGCTAAATCAGAGGAGAGGGAGGGAGGCAGAGGAGAAGGAGGCACAGGAGGCAGAGGATGCGCGCACCTGTGGGGAGGACGGAGACGGCGCGGGCGCGGGCTCAGTGACGACGTGGGGGCATCGGGCTTGGCGGCAGCGGCGGCCGGAGGAAGTCGGGTCAGGGGTGTCGGGCTCGGGGGCGTCGCGGCTCGGCGGCGTCGGGCTCGGGGCAGCAGAGGAGGATCATTAGATGGACCATGATATCGAAGAATGATGGAGGGAAGAACATCTCGACCTCGCACAGAATCTGTATCATACTATCCTTCAGTGTCTAGCATCGTCTAACGGTGATTGACTTCTGCGAGATGCTGTCAAAGAAGTCAGAAAGCTTCATGATTGTCTCCCTTACGTGCGGCTCCATGATACCTCTGATTGCGACTGGAAGTAACTGAGTGAGTATGACATGGTTGTCGTGAGACTTCATGCCAGATAGCTTGTGACTCTTCATGTCAACTAGATGCTTGATGCTCGACGAGTAGTTCGATGGGACTTTTAATGCCCTGCAGGCACTGGCACATCCTGTGCAACTCGTCTTTGTACAGGTTGTAACATGCAAGACGACACCGCGTGGTCAGCGTCACGAAACCATTCTTGTTGGCTGCCGACACTTGATCTTTGCCCCACAACTCTTTTCTGATAGACATGAGTTCCAGGTCCTTCCGTGCATTGGGTCCATCTTTCGTCTTCTTTGGAATGTTCATTAGCAACCCCAGCACGCTGTCGCATACATTTTTCTCCACGTGCATGACATCTATGCTGTGGCGACATTCTAAATGTGCTCAGTGCTCCAGGTCCCAGAATACGGACCTCCTTTTCCACACGACGCCTTCAGGTTCCTTATATTTTTTTGCAACAATCTTTCCGGGGACAACCTCAAGATCGTTCACAATTTCGAGGATTTGCATACCAGACTTCTCCTTCGGCGCTGTCCCGTGCTCCGTCTTCCCATTGAACCTTTCCTTGTCATCACTCCAAGGGTCTTTAGCATCCAACCACTTCCGGTGGCCCATGTAAACAATTTTGGATGAAGCGGGCAACTTCTCCGATGTCGTGTTTTCCCCGCACTTTGTACATGCCTTGTACCCATGTGTCACCTGGCATGAAGTATTTCCATTCGCGGGGTAGTCATGCACGCAGGTTAGAAGCGCTGCTCTCATCGTGAAGTACTCCCTCCTGTTTGCGTCCCAAACCACTCTTCCAGGGTTCCAAAGCTGCTTCAGCTCATCCTTCACTAGCTGCAGATACACATTTAGATCAGCTCCCGGCTGCTTTGGACCCTGTATGAGCATGCACATGTGGATGTACTTTATCTTCATAATGAACCATGGAGAAAGGTTGTAGACAAACAAGATCACTGGCCATGTGCTGTGCTTGTTGTTCATGTTTCCGAAAGGATTTATCCCGTCAGTGCTGAGACCCAGCCTCAGGTTTCTGGGCTCTGCCCCAAAACCCGGAATGCTATGTCGAAGTTCCTCCACTGAGTCCCATCGGCAGGGTGTCTTCGGACCCTAGGTTCCTCCACACGGTAGTGCCCGTCAGGATTGAATGCAGCCTGCGCCGGATCGTGATGGACGAGATACCTCGCATCCTTAACGTTCTGCATCCAACGTTCAACTCGGCCACCTGCCGTAAGATACCAGATAGTCTTTCCCGGCCTGCCCTTCATCACTTCTTCCCCATCGTCTTCGCCAGCTTTGGTGTTTTTCTTCTTGTATCTCGATGCACCGCATATGTGGCAGCTCTCATGGTTCTAGTACTCTCCAATGTATACTGTTATGTGCTCAATGCAGTCGTTTGGACATGAATGATGTTTCATGCAATTTAATCCGAGCGGGCATGTAATCTTTTTTGCCTCGTATGTGCTCTTGGGCAACTTGTTTGGCTTTGGAAAAACCGAAGCAAGGTAACTCAACAAGTCGTGAAGCCCTTGTCTGACCAGCATGATGCTGCCTTCAGCCTCAAAAGTTCGAGCGTCACTTCGAACACGTTGTTTTCTTCGCCAGCTCCATCATACAAGGGTGTGTTTGCGTCCTCCAACAATTTTTTGAATTGAGTAGACTCTGCCTCATATTCGGGGTCCTCCAGCTGGTCCCGTAGGTACGGGTCATCTAGCATTTCGGCAATCCTGCCACATGGAGCTCCTTCACCTTCCACATTAGCCTCCTCATCGACCCTTGTTTCTTCCTCGGAATCATTCGCCAGATCATACCGCAGGACATCATCATCTTCGCTACCGCTACCGACATCAACCGCATCCTCCCCGTGACAAGTCCAGCGAGAATAACCTTCCACAAAACCCGATGCTAGCACGTGCATCTGAACATCTTCAGGCTTCATCATGCATGTGTTTCCACATTTGCGACATGGACAACGCATCATCAAAAATCCTTTTCCTTCCATATCACCTTTCGCGACTCCAAAAAAGACCGTCCATTCGGTTATCCATCGATCATTGATTCTTTCCTTGGCGTTCATCCAAGAACGGTCCTTCGATCTACAACACAATACACAAGAAAACAAACAAAGCAAAATAGTTAGCCTAATCATTGACAAGAGGATTAAGGTGTTAATTAACCGGAGCTAACTAATAGTTTGAAATTAGAGACATTCGGAGAGAAATTGGAGGCCGGCGAGAAAGATCGGGAGGGAGAGAGAGCTCGCAAGCGAGAGGAAAGCTCCGGGCGACGACGAGGAGGCCGCATTTTGGCCGGCGGCCGCGGAGCTCAAAAATTTGAAATTGCTAAACTTCGGAGAGAAATTGGAGGCCGGCGAGAGAGATCGGGAGGGAGAGGGAAGTTCGGGGTCGAGAATCGGAGCTCGCCGGCCGCCCGCCGGCGATGGAGGCGACGCCGCCGGCGGGGGGGGGGGGGGGGGGAGAGGAGGAAGGGGTAGGGAGGAGGGGCTACCTGGGGGGCTCGCCGGCGGCCATGGCGCCGTCGGGCAGCACCTCGCCGCAGCTGGTCCGTTACGACGCGCGGCGCGACCAGCGTTTTAAACCGCGTCGATTATCAGTGTCGGTCGGGGTTTGCGCGACCGTTACTGATAATCGTTGGCACATCAGTAACGGTCGCGCTAGGCCGATCGTTACTGATGAATTGTTCATCAGTGGCGGTCGCTTCTTAGCCGACCGCCACTGATGTAACTCGCAAGCTATGATTATTGATTAGGGGCGGTCGCCTCGCGTGACCGCCGCTGATGTGTGGCTGGGCGGGGATGGGCAAAGCCCACTCTGTTCATCAGTAACGGTCGCGCCGGACCCGTTTCTGATGTTCCGTTGCATATAGACCGTTTTGTAGTAGTGAGGGTTAATTTCATGTTTTATTATTTACCTTGTTGTACTATGACTAATTGAGACATTTATTTATTTTTTGGCATAATTTCAGTTAGCAATATTGCGGGCTACCTTAATTCCATTGATCCCCTGAACGGCACCAACTTTCCAGCATGGAAAGAGAAGGTGCTTATGGTCCTTGGAGTCCTTGACTTGGACTATGCCCTGCGTGAGGATAAGCGTGAGGCTCCCGAGGAAGGTGTGGAAAATCATCAGCGTAAGCATAAGGAATACACCACCCATTCCGCTAAGTGGGAGAAGTCCAACAGAATGTCCACCATGGTCATTAAGAATTCAATTTCTGTTGGCATAAGGGGAGCAATCCCAGAAAAGAAAGATGGCAGGGATCTTGATGCTAAGGAATATCTTATGGCTGTAGTGGAGAATTTCAAGAGCTCTTCCAAAACTTATGCAAGCACCCTGATCATGAAGATGCTTACCTCACATTATGATGGGTAGAGTGGCATTAGAGAGCACATAATGGGCACATGTGATATGGCTGCAAAACTTAAGGCACTTGAGATGTCAATTTCTGATGGCTTTCTTGTGCATTTTATTATGACTTCACTGCCTGCTCAGTATAGTCCCTTCAAATTAGTTACAATATTAGGAAGGAGACTTGGACTATTTCTGACCTCATAAGTCATTGTGTTGAGGAGGAAGAAAGGCATAAGGCGGAGAAAATGTAGGACCCTGCCAACTTTGTTAATTTTGGCAAGGGTAAGCATCAGGCTGAGTCTGGAAGTTCAAAGCAGCCAAGGAAGAAGCTTAAGTTCACTAAGCAAGAGCCTAAGAATAATGCTCCTAAGTTCCATGCTGATAATAACAATGCTCAGAATAATGGTCTTCCTGCGGCCAGGCTCTGCAAATTTTGCAAGTCACCTCAGCACCGTCAGTATGATTGTCCTGGTTTTAAGGATTGGTCCAAGAAAAGGGGTAAGGATTTTGTCTCATTTGTTGATGAATCATTCTTAGCAAATTTTCCCCCTAATACTTGGTGGATTGACTCAGGTGCAACTGTGCACATTTCAAATTCATTACAGGTGTTCAGTGGAAGAGAACTTTAAGAAAGGGGGAGCGAAGCCTAAGAGTGGCTGATGGCTCAGAAGTTGAAGTCCAAGGCATCGAGAGCTTCCCATTAGATCTTGATGGAGGCTTCAAACTTTTACTTAATGATGTTCTTTATGTACCCGGTTTAAAGAGGAACTTAATTTTTGTTTCTTCATTAGATGATTCCGAATATTTATGTATTTTTGGGAATAAGAAGTGCATCATTAAGTATAATAATGTTGATGTTGGCCTTGCTGGTCGGCAAGGAAAACTTTATATGCTCTCTCTTGATTCAAATCCTGTGATGCATGTATGCGATAATGTGAATAAACGTAAGCGTGATAATGAGACCTCGTCGAAATTGTGGCGTTGTCGTTTAGGCCACATTTAGAAGGGGAGAATGGAACGTCTCATTAGAGAAGAGATAATCCAACCATTAGATTTCTCAGAATTAGAACAGTGCATCGACTGTATTAAGGGAAAATTTACTAAGTCATGTACAATGGTTAATAAGACTGCCTTATCTTAGGTGTGACACGCCAATTAGAAAAGACAACAAAACATGTTGCACAATAGGTTATATGTTATTGTTATATCTTAAAATTATTACTTAGATGAATAAAATTAACTAAATAAATGCTAAGAAAAGTGTCGTGGTGGTGTCACGGCAGATGCCATGGGATGGCTTAACTTGGGGCCGATGGACGATGGAGGATCCGGAGGAGGGAGGACGTGAAGGGAAACACGCACAAACACATAAGCACACACGGATTTACCCAGGTTCGGAGCCCTCTTGCCGAGGTAAGACTCCTACTCCTGTTTTGTTGTATTAGCCGAGATAGGCAAGCTCTTACAATGATGCTCTTTGAGCTGTATCCACATCAGATTTTATCCTATGTGGCATCGCTAAGAGAAGGCTAACGTCACCCCATTGTACACGCCCTAAGAAAATTAAGAAAGGAGCTACTAGGAGCACGGGTCTCTTAGAAATAATTCACACAGATATTTGTGGACCCTTTCCGATAACATCAGTGGATGGTTTTGATTCATTCATTACGTTCACCGATGATTTCTCCCATTACGGACTTATTTATCCCATTCGCGATCGCTCAGAATCATTAGATAAATTTAAGATATATAAGGCTGAAGTTGAAAATCAGCATAATGCTAAGATCAAAGTTGTAAGATCAGACCGCGGTGGTGAATATTATGGGAGGCACGCTCCATGTGGCCAAATTCCTGGTCCATTTGCTAAGTACCTTGAGGAAAGTGGTATAATTGCCCAATATTCAATGCCGGGCGAACCACAACAGAATGGAGTGGCTGAGCGGCGTAATCGCTCACTTATGGATATGGTGCGCAGTATGCTCAGTTATTCTAGTCTGCCGGTGAAGTTGTGGTTGGAAGCATTAAAGACAGCTGCCCACATACTTAATAAGGTTCCCAGTAAATCGGTGCCCAAAACACCGTATGAATTGTGGACCGGGAGAAAGCCTACACTTAATTATTTACGAGTGTGGGGCTGTCCAGCTGAAGCTAAGTTATTTAATCCACAACAAAAGATATTAGATCCTAAGACGGTGAGCTGCCACTTTATTGGATACCCTGATAAGTCTAAGGATATCGTTTTTATTGTCCTGATTGTCTCACTAAATTTGTTGAGACAAGACACGCCGTGTTTTTAGAGAATGCAGACATCAGTGGGAGCTTACCAAGAAAAGAAATTAATCTTGAGGGATACAGGCTAATATACCTGTACCAGTGATCCAAGAGACAATTCCCATTACACCTCAGTTTGTGCCTGAAATAATAGTACCTCCACCTCAGACTTCTGGAGCTACAATTCCTGCTGAAAATCCTAATGAATCATCTAATGAGTCTCAGCAGGAACCTGTGGCAACAGATGATCAGGCACAAGAAGAAGTGGCTCAACCCATTCCTCAACCTGCCGTGGTTCCTGATGATTCACTAAGAAGATCACAGCGGCAAAGGAGATCTGCTATTCCAGATTATTATGAAACTTATTTAAGTGAAGATCTCTATGATGTTGGAAAATTAGATGATCCTTCCTCCTTTAAAGAGGCAGTATCAAATAATAATTCCACTAAGTGGTTTGAGGCTATGGAGGATGAGCTTAAGTCTATGAGCACAAATGATGTATGGGAGTTAGTTGAAATTCCTAGCGGAGTCAAGCCAGTAGGCTGTATGTGGGTCTACAAAACTAAGCGTGACTCCAAAGGGAAAGTTGAAAGAGTTAAGGCAAGACTGGTAGCAAAATGCTTTACGCAAAAGGAAGGGGTTGACTATAATGAGACATTTTCCCCGGTGTCAAAGAAAGATTCATTTAGAATTGTCATTGCACTTGTGGCTCATTATGATTTAGATCTTCATCAGATGGATGTTAAAACTGCATTCCTAAATGGCGACTTGCATGAGGCTGTATACGTGGTGCAACCGGAAGGTTTTGTCATAAAAGGCAAGGAGCATATGGCTTGCAGACTTAAGAAATCTATTTATGGACTTAAACATGCGTCTAGGCAATGGAACCTTAAATTTGATGAAGTAATTAAGAAATTTGGGTTCATAGAAAATGAGGTGGCTAATTGTATCTATATTAAGATTAAAGGTGGAAAAGTTATTATCCTAGTACTCTATGTGGATGATATATTATTAGCAAGCAGTGATAAGAACATACTGCATGAGATAAAAGCTTTTTTATCATCTCACTTTGATATGAAAGATCTTGGTGAAGCCTCTTATGTTTTGGGCATCGAGATACACCGAGATAGGACCGAAGGAGTATTAGGATTATCTCAAAAGACATATCTTGAGAAAATGCTTAAGAGATATAATATGGATAAGTGTGCTGCCACACCTGTGCCATTTGCAAAAGGTGACAAGTTCAGTTTAAAAGATTGTCCTAAGAATAAGTTATAATCAGAAGAGATGGAATCAATTCCATATGCTTCCGTCGTTGGAAGTCTCATGTATGCACAAGTCAATACGCGTCCTGACTTGGCATTCGTGACCGGGATGCTTGGCAGATATCAGTCTAATCCAGGAAAGGTCCACTGGAGAGGTGCTAAGAAAGCTTTACGCTATGTGCAAGGCACCAAAGAAATCATGCTCACATATAAGAAGTCGGATAATCTCACAATTGTTGGTTATTCAGACGCTGATTTTGCAGGGTGTGTGGACACTAGAAAATCCACATCAGGTTATGTATTCACCCTCGCAGGAGGAGCAATATCATGAAAAAGCTCCAAAAAAAGTTTAGTTGCATCGTCGACAATGCAAGCTGAGTTTGTAGCATGTTTTGAGGCAACAGCGCAGGCTGTGTGGCTAAAGAATTTTGTCCCAGGCCTAAGAATTATTGACAGCATTTCTAAGCCAATTACTATATACTGTGATAATCAAGCTGCAGTATTCCTTTCGAGTAACAACAAAACAAGTGGTGCTGCCAAGCACATCGACATTAAGTATCTTGTTGTGAAAGAAAGAGTCCAGGATCAAACAATTAAGATTGAGCACATAAGTATTAAGTCTATGCTCGCGGATCCACTTACCAAAGGCTTACCACCTAACCTATTTAGTATGCATGCAGTAAGTATGGGTTTGGTGAACAGTCTTCAAACTTGATTCTGGCAATAGGGCCATTTAACTCCCAATAAGTTTAAGAATAAGCGTTCTAACACGGTACTACAGTGAACTATGGGCAATGGGGTCCCAGTAGCGATATGTGCTGCCGACGACGCATTGGTCTAGTCTTATTGTTGTATTGAGTGTGAACATAAGTTTAAGTACGAACGTAAGCATTAGTTGTTCAATAGTTTTAAGTATAAGATGAACATTAGTTATCAGTTATTAGTCGTTCGATCAGGTGGAAGAATGTTAGAAATGATCTCATCTAATAACAGCGCTAATTAGGCAGTTGCTAATCACGACGCTAATTATGCAATTAGCCATAAACATGCCTAATTAGCCGGCCGCTAATCACGCCCCTAATTAAGCAATTAGCCATAAACGTGCAATGATCGGTAGCACAATCTCAGCGATTTGAGATCGGCCCTGGACCCACAGCGCCAATATAAAGGGACCCCCCACGGGTTCATTCCCAACGTTCCACCGAAATACTACCCGATCACTTAGCGGCGCTGGAGGGCAACTGAAGGATCGATCCCATTCCCGGCTAGTGCAGGTGGCACCCCGAGGGTCGCCGCTACCCTGCACGAACACCGACGTCTACAACATCATCTCCTACGACAACACCAGAGGCGTCCATGGCTGCTCCAACGAATGGTTAGTTGAATTCCGCATCTGTGATCATGTTTTAGACTAAGGTTATAAGATCCTATCATTAGTTTTTAATCTAAGCATGTTCAGTTTAGTCTAACAGACGTTCGAACAGTTGTGTTGCTCATGAATTAGCAAAGTTCTGTTTAAGTCATTCTAGAGGCGAGGTGTTAGGTGGTGCTATTCCCCCTGCGTGGGGCGAATTCTTGAGTTGGAGTGTAATAACTGTGGCGGTTGATTAATATATTTCCACCTTGGTCCACCTGAAACCAAATCGGGGAGATGAGATCGAAGCTCTGCTCGAGGTCCAGCGCCTTCTCCAGGGACACTATGAGCTACGCGAATTTGTGGATCAGATCTGTGCGGTGGAGGTGGAAGATGAAAGCAAGATCACTTGACATCAGCAAATTCGTCGGTGCCGGAGCTCCGGCGACCGAAGGTGGACGAGAAAGGCACGAACGGGGATTATTTTGGGAAGCGAGAGACTGACTGAAGTTTTTGTTTTCGAATCGGCCCATGTTGACCACACATTGCGCGTCGCTCTTGGGCCACAAGTCCCTGCTCCTAGACCCTCTATGGGCTGAACCTGAGTTTCCATGGGGAAGCGAGAAACTAACTGAAGTCTTGGGCTGAACTTGAATTTCCATGGGTCTGTATTGTGCATTTACACGATTTTCATTCCTGAGATGGCCCACCACGATTCAAAATCTTTACTATTCCTTAATTTAGAGTTACTTAGTCCATCATACGTCGTCCCAACCCGACCCACGCGTTGTCGGCCTTTTTTCATTTTCACCCATGAATTTTCTGGCATTAACCCACACTCCACGCGTTCCTGAGACACCGTACCGAATCGAACCCCCCACCACACCTCCGTATCCTCCCCCCATCGACGCTGCCGCTAGCGATGCGCCCCTGCCCCCTCCTTCTCTCCCTCCTGATTCCGCCGCTTCTGCCCCCGCTTGACTGCTTGACCACCTCCAGGAAAGGGATCTGGCCATCCATCGCTATGAGATCTCGCACTCCATGCCGTCGACTTCTCCTGTGCCCGTGGCTAAAGGAATTGCACAACCTAGAAGGAAGGGATGCTGCTGCTGCGGTGGCCTGCGGACGTGGCGGACTCCAGGGGAGGAGGCGGAAGAAGGAAGGGATGCTGCTGCTGCGGGGAGTGGTGGCTACAACGCCAGCGGCTCTCGTGCTCCGCGCAGCCGTGTTGTCGTCGGTGCTTCTTTGGCAAGGGGCTGGATACAGGCGCCATGTTCTAAGGCGAGTTCTCCCGAGAGCGTGGTGCTGCACTGCAAGATCTCGCCTTGAGTTACTTTTGATAGTTTAGAACTATTAGGATGTCTCAATATTGATTCAACAATTTTTGATTGGACTAGGACAATTTTCAATATAGAACACACTGATAATTTTCAAAGAGTCCTTTGGCTAAAGTAGTTTTCTGTATATTATACATCATCTTGATTGCTCACTACAAGTTCAAATGAAAAGGACATCCAGAATCAAATAAAAAGGACATCCAGGATTGTTCTAAATTATTGAAGAGTTCCAAAAGTGCCATTTGGATAAACATGTCAAGAAGTTTTTTGGAGATTGCACGGAGCTTAAATTCAATCTGGGTCGCTGTTTTCATCAGGAGGTTAGTGCTGGTATCTCTCACTCATTTCATGACAGGTTAAGATATTTTATCAATCTATAAATAACCAGTGCATTGTTTCTAGCTTAGAAATGTTTAGGATTCATGAAAAGGATACGTCTTTCACTTGGAGCCTGTGATTGTTATTATAGAAGCTTGTTATTGTTTCTATACGAGGAAAAATATTCTTGATAAGATTTGCTGTGAAAAGAAAATATGATCAATTATGTTGCAAAGAGTTCTGACAAGATTTTGCCTGATAGTTCTGATATGTTCGTACAATTTGAAGTTTCAGAGGAGACCTCGGAGCTGGATTCTGCAATTGCAACTAGAGAATACTCGAATCGAGATATGCTTATTGCAATTGATGCCTTTGTTTTTCCATACGTGGAAGTCAACGGGTAACAGAGAGGGTATGCTGCTACTTGGAAGGACGATGTGTTTTCAGAAAGATGTCGCATCAAGATAAGCTGATCTAGGCGGGGGAGAGGATTTCAACAGCGTTGCTGTAGGCTTTGGATCAAGGCAGCAACCCACACAAGGATCTGGAGGATGGGTTGCAGGAGTGAGAAGGCTCAGACTTGCCGCAACAGTATTTGAAGTTGTCTTTTCGTACATATCTGAAAACAAACTCCAGAATATTTAGGTTTCTGTGAAATATGGGGACATCAGTTGAACTTGTATTTGAAATAAATTCACAAGAGCATGGAGTGTGGAAGTTATTTAGATTTTACATTGAGAAAATGTATGATCTTGCACAAGTTGATGTATGATATAAAGCATGAACCAGCTATACAATCAATTCATTATGTGAGAAGCAGGAAGAAGAGTACTACAATTAATGAGCACATGCAAATGTATTGTGCTATCAGGTTCATGGAAAAAACGGTGCGAGCTACTCAAGCCCATCATCTCCAATGAGGTGGATTTGATAGCATGATTCTATTATACATAACTCGAGTATTTTTTGTGCTTTTTTCTTTTTTTTAATACATATTCACAAGAAATTTTATGAATGTGCCGCGGTGAATGGCCTATGTTCATATATTGTCGAGATGTAGACTATAGTATTTACTTATTATCGATCACTACCATTGCTTTTGTTACCTTTTTGAAAGTGATGTTTGGTGGTCATAAAAAAATAAAAAAATAAACAAAATAGTTTGATTCATATGTCTTTTGAGTATATCATTCCGTTGCAATGCACGGGCATTCCGCCGGTAACCCAAAAGTAACACAAAAGAAAACTACAATTCTTGCGCTAAAAAAAAATCTTAAGATTTACGAAGCTCATTATCTTTGAGGTTTGAGGCTAGTTTGTGGGGTTCATCTGGGGACAGTTTGAATTGGCCCAGCATATGGAATCGTATAGATGGGCCAACATTGCGCATTTTTTTAATTTCTCATTTTTCTTAGTATGGGGTTGGGCCATATCTCTGATCGTTCATGCCCATTTACATGCTCCAGATAAACAGACCCTTGTTGCTCGTGACCCATTTGTCTATGTCTATGAAAGTATGATGTAGTTATATGATTTTTTTTTTAAAAAATTGGGCCTTGTTTTGCATTTTGCCTCGGGGCCTCAATTACCTAGAACCGGCCCATAGAGGGAAGCAATTTCGATCTTAACACCTAACAAAAAAATTGTTCTCTAAAAAAAAATTTGTCTGTCATCCATTCATAAGTAATTTATATCCTTTGAAGTCTTTGGTTATCCTGAAAGGTTCGGGAGGCAATTTTTAAATTTTCCTATACCAACCGAGGAATGGAATAAATGCTTAAAACAAATCTAACGGAAAAAGGATAAAAGAATTGCCCATATAGTAATAAACCAGCAAATCATTATCTTCGCCTAAACTTAAACATCAGCATAAGGTATGTTTAGCTACTGATTCATTAAACATAGGCCATATCAACCATGTCTAGCAGGCATTAAAATTAGGCTAAATTAGGCGTTAGGATAAGGATAAGGCATCAGCCCGTTTAGAAATGGAATTAAAACAAGACGTTAGGACAAGCGATTGTATGATGCAAAACATTAATATCTTCTAAAATAACCATGTCATGTCTTCACTATAAATACAAATCGTGGATGTACTCATACACTCACCTCATCGACATGGAAAGGACCGGGAAAGGACTACTGGGAACCAGCTGCACGGCTTTGATATGCTTGTGGCTGGTGACGATGCTTCTCTTGTCATCTGGTATGATGTCTCTTGTCATCTCTCTAGATCAGACTCAAATCCAAGTTAATAATTTAGTTGATTTGTCTAAAATGTTTGCGGTTGGATGCAGAAGATTTGGGATCGTACGGCTGCGAACACCAGAGGAGCAGCACATGGTTAAACGAAACGTGTATCAACCGCGGTACCTGCAACGTGCCCTGCAGGAAGGAGGGCTTCGACAACGGCACCTGCAGATCGTACTTTACGTGCATCTGCTCCAGGAACTGCGGCGACGGATCCAACCCTGCCTCTATATCTTGATCGGAGCTGCTGCTATTATTAGTTCACAAGAAGCTCTCTCCGCGGCATAATAAAGCAGCATAGCTTGATGGGGCAGTGCTCATTTCCTGCAATCTTTTTGCCTGCTTTTGCTTTAATTATGATTAACACTGCTCATCATCGCAGCGCGCTCTCCCTCTGTATATATATATATATTAAGGAGTGGGTTGATCTTTATATATATATATATACATATATATATATATATATATATCATCCTTTTGTTTTCAAAGTTGCACTCACAAACTTTAATAAGATCAATCCACTCCTCAATCTTGTTTTTTTTTTCAAAGGATCTAAGATCGTTATGCTTAACGATCTGAAGTGCTTGTCCAGTTCGATTCGATAAACCGAGCGAACGAACTTTTGTTAGGTTCGTTGGGGTTTGATCTTTCCGTCAAGTCCTACACAATAAGCACTAATATGTGTTCTTTGCTTTTGTTGAACAATACATTCAAAATGGCTGTGTGCATCAAAACTCAGTGGTTCAATCTCCTTCCGAAGAAAAACTAATACTCCGTCGTTCCAAATTAACTGACGTGAATTTGTATAGGTTCTTATACAAATCCATGTCAGTTAATTCGTCACAGAGGGAGTATGTAACTTCAACCTGAACTGAAAAAGAAGAATTTCTAGTTTGTCGTGGTGATTTATATCTGGTTTCCATCGATTGGTCCCACACACTTGCTGGTCCGTTGCCTTGGCATATCAATCGACTGTCCTGTCACTCGTCTCGTTGAACCAGACGGTGGTACGCAGGTATTGCCCTCAACGGTACGGAAGCCAAACACAAATTCTTCCTATCGCTGATGAAGTGATGAGTGATGCCCAACTTAATTATGTAGTTATGCCACTCCAGACAAATCATGTGTTTGCCTGAGGTTTTCCACGCGTACACGGGAATTTGTCATGTCAAAATCACAAGTTAGTGCACCATCGGGATGACTGACTAATAAGAAATTTCTCGAAGTAGGCACTAGGCAAGCCTGACTGGCCAGTTGGTGTGACCTTGTGATTGGCTTGCGGAGCACAAAGGGACAAGCGTTTTCAAATCTAAAATCCAGGACAAGAAAAGAAAAGCAGAAATATCTTTTACTTATATTTTCCCATGCTGAGTGTTTGTGTACTACAACATCCGTTTCACAATTTTTGTCGAAATATTACATGTATCTAAATGTTTTCTAAGAATAGACACATCCATTTTTAGGTAAATTTGAGACAAGAATTATGGAATAAATAACTCTCATTTATTCCCTTCGTTCCTAGATAAAGGTGTTCTATCATTGTCGTAAGTCAAAATTCTTAAAATTTGACCAAGCTGTCCATCATTTTTTTTTGAAAAAGTCATAAAAAAACTACCAATATCTATTTTTCCGAAAAAGGAGGGAGTAAATGAGCGAGGAGGTGGTTCCCTCTTTCGCTCACTTTCCTCTTAGATTATCCCGATCCCCTTCGTCTTCTCCCCCATCCCGCGCGTCCCCCACGTACCCCTGCCGCCCCCACCTTATCCTCCTCGCGCGCCGCCGCCGCCTCCTCCCCCTTCCTCCTCCGCTCGCCGACGCCGCTTCCGCCTCTCACGCGCACTGCCGCCGCGTCCGGATCCGGGCCACCACGTCCTCCTACGGCCGGATCCGGCCGCGCCACTCGCACCGCGTGGCAGAAGCAAGGTGAGTTTTTTTTCTCTATAAATAAAAATAAGAAGCTAAATAAAGAAATAAAAATAAAAAGCTCAAAGATTCTCAAAGCCGGAAAGCAAAATATAAAAATGAAAATTCAAAAATATTATAAGCTAACTTTTTATTAAAATGTTTCCAAAAAAGGCAAAAATAAAAAATTCCGACGGTCCAAACATGGGCTGTTGGAATTCGTTCGCTACCTTTGATATGGGCGGTCGTCCGCCATAACTCTGAATTATCATAAAAATGTACTCGACATTTCAAATTTTCACTTTAATCATCAATTCAGCAATATAAATGTGAATAGAAATTATGTCATTGTAATTTTTTGAATATAAACTACTGTAATTAGAATGCCTATGTGCCGACTGTAAAGAGACGGAGGGTTAGGAAACCATTTCCCTGGCAAACGAGAGAAACATATCTGAAAATCCTGAAAGACACCGATGTTTGCTCTCAGGACCGCGATTTCTCGCGCTCTCCGCTTCCGGTGGGTGGATCCACCGCGATTTGTTGTTCACGTACACACAGCGTCAAAGTGGGAACACTATCCCCGCGCAGGCGGCGGCGCGTCGCCGGATTGTCATCTCCTGGTGCTTCTCCCCAAATCCGTACGCTCCCAAATCTTTCCGCTCCCATTCTGAGTTCTGAGGGCTAGATTCCACTTTTCCCAGTGTCAAATCGAATGCCTGTGTCGATGTAGGTGAAGCTGCTGTCTCATCTTGGTTCGTTTTACCCCCACTATTGGGGGAACCTGGGATGTAGAGGGCCTGTCAATCTTGGCGGTGGAGGGATTCCCCATCTCGCTTTTATGTAAATTTATTTACTAGTGGAATGGAAGTAGTACTAAATTGGTCTGAAAGGAGGTTTTTAGTTTGTTCACTGTCGAAATGCATCAGTGGCCAAGTTACTGCTTGAGTTGTTTTTTACCGTGAGCTGGTTGTTTTCTGTCGGTGTAACTCTTGAAGGTGGTAACCTATGCTGGCAAGAAGTCAAGAACAATTTCCTTGCACTGACTACATATTAACGCCACTTTTAAGGAATTTTTTATGCCGATTGCGAAAACCTTGTACTTGCAGAAAATTGATATTAGTTAGTAGCCCATGTTTTCACCTCTGCCTCTTCTCTAGTGTTGGGAATGCCTTTTTTTTCTTTGGGTATTCTAGAAAATGTTTGACAAATGGATTCAGAGTTAAATGTAAATAGGTATATGAATACAGTTATACAGATACCGATCTGTTATCTGAAAAAAAAAGAGATACAAATGCATTAGTTGTGCTATTTGTTGCTGCTAGCCCTATAATGTGCTTGAAATACCATGTTGTCATTATTCTTAAAGCTCTAATAGACAACTGTATCATATCCTCAGTGTATGGCACTATGGCATAATATTGCTTCATACTGGAACTTATTGCTTCATACTGAAGCAGGGCACTACTGAAGTGAACTGATGAAGGAAGAGGGATCTGGAGGCGTGGGGATTTGGACTGCTCCATCAAGCATTTGTGTCACTTTAAGCATGGTTGGCCGCATCGTCGGCTCCTCCTGGAGGCACCACAGTGCTACAGCCACAAAGCGCTCCACCTTTTTAATGTTGAAGTTTGCCTCGTCATCGCCCTCCACTAGCAAGTCGATCCTCCCACACCTGTAACAATCATTTGCCCAGTAAGTGAGTATTGACTGCTCTTCGTCAGCGATCTCGAGCTCCACATTCCGCCTGCAGCACACAAGCTCCAGCAGGATCACCCCAAAGCTGTAAACATCAACTTTGGAAGTGATCGCTATGTTCTTGAACCACTCCGGGGCAACATAACCTCGAGTACCCCGAATGCCGGTGTTTGTCTGTGTCTGATTGGCACGAAGAAGCTTCGCTAGGCCAAAGTCTGCAATCTTCGCCACAAAGTTTTCGTCGAGAAGAATGTTCGGTGGTTTTATGTCGCAGTGGATAATCTGTGTGCTACACTCCTCGTGCAAGTAGAGCAGCCCTCGTGCTACTCCAAGTGCTACTTGAACACGTAGGCTCCAATGTGGCCGAGTATCACTGAAGAGGAATTCATTTAGGGAGCCATTGGTCATGAACTCATACACTAGCAGTCTGTCAGTACCCTCATTGCAGATACCAAGCAGCCTGACCAAGTTCTTGTGAAACGTCTGCCCGATTGTTTGCACTTCCACCATAAACTCCTTCTCAGTCTCTTGCTGGAGCTTTTCAATTTTCTTGACTGCAATGCTGGTCGCATGCTCATCTTGCAGCTGTCCTTTGTACACTGTACCAGAGGCACCGCTGCCGAGCACCTCACGGAAACCACAGGTTGCCTTATCCAGATCGTTGTAAGTGAAAATCTTCGGGGGCAATACAGAACTACCCGATGATTGTGATGACTGGAGTTTCTTCTTGGAGATGATCCAGACACCACAATAAGTGCCACAGAGCAGAATGGAGATAAAAAGAACATTTACCAATACTGAACTTCCAAAAAGTATGGAACTCCCAAGAATCCAATACTTCTTGTCCTTCTTCCATTTGCTGGAGTCGTTGCTGAGCTGGGACTGGGAATTGTTGCTCCTAGGCACCTTGATAAGAACTGTCCTCTGGACACTTTCTGCCATATTCCCATATGATAAAGGGAGCTTTTTCTTCCAGCAGGTTCTTGTATCTGCGTGAAAGACGGCTGTGGCACAGAAGCAATCAATCACACACAGCCTCCGGCACTCTGTCAAGTCTATGGGGCTGTACTCCTCATAGTCAGATTGAGGCCAATCGACACGATCAATGGAACTCATCTCAAACTGTGCCATTGCGGCTGCCTCATCAAGGTCACAACTCTGTGGTTCAAAGTCTGGCTTGCACCCTTTGTATGTTCTCTTCTCGTCAAAGAACTTGTAATGCTGCGGGCATTCGCATTTTGTTGTCTGGTTGTGGGTGCCATCGAAGGAACAGTAACTGTTGAAGCCGCATGCGCCACTGCCTGCCTGTGCACCTTTTGCATTGTTTATTGCATTGCAGATGTTCTGGGGAATTGAGCCCACCAATGTCCATTGCGATTCCCACAGATTTCTCGTCTTCGTGCTCTTCGGGTAAACATATTGACGAAACATACCGTCTGGATCAAGGGTGGCACGGTAGAAGAATTCACCAATTGGGCTCACCTCTGCTGAAGTGATATTGATCTGTGTCCCGTTTTTCAGAGTGAAGTATACCCTGCCGGTTTCATTGAACACCAACTGTGAGCCGTTGCCAACTGTACCACTGGCCCAGTATGCATCATACTGATGTGTGGAAGGCACGGCAATCGGATACATCACGAGATTACCATCACGTTGCACAGCTAGGAGAAACCGGCCATTAGAGTAGTCCGTGGATATGAGGCGACTGCTGAGTGCCGTCCCCAGAGGGAGCACCTGTGTTGGCAGGATGGTATCAGCCGGGTCACCAAAGGTCTCCCACTTTTTTGCACCATCTGCACCAACAAGCACAAAGTCACCAGTGTCGAGCATTCTGGCGTAGGCCACAGCAGGGACTCGGGGACTCCAGACCTCATCTCCTGAGGAGTCCCGGAGCGAAAGCAGCCCAGCAGTGAGCCGGAGCACAGAGCTGGATGGGACTTCGACTGGTGTTGGTGTATCTTCTCCAACAGAGCTGGTCTTGGCGTACCAAGCGACGGTCTTGTCAGGGATCTTGTTGAACCAGACGGCAAGGAGGTAGGAGGAGGGGTTACCTTCTAGTGGTCGGAAACCGAACGCGAAGTCGCCGGAGGGCGAGAGCCACGAGGTGTTTGGTCCCTGGGGTGTCAAAGAGGAGCCCAACGTAATGTTTATTTCTGCCTGAGCTGATGATGTGCCCAGTAGCAGCAAGAATTGGAGGAAGCACAATAGGAGGAGAGGTGCCATTGCTTTTGCTTGTTCCTTGTTCCTCCTACTGATGATGACAAGCTTATATGCCTTATTGCCCATTGGAGAAGGCATTTAACAGTCTACGCTCGCCCTTGCCTTGGAGTATAGGCAGTTAGGCACACTGCAACTTCTAGGAGGACCCATCTTATGGTGCCAATACTGTACGCGGAAAATGTTTGCCTGTGAATTGAATTTTGTGTGGAGCAGCTTGTGAGGCTGAGATTGAATTGGTCAATTGCTTTTAACACGCATATGTACAGTTCAATCGTTAGCCTTCACTTCAGGGAAAGACATGCTTTTGATATGTTGACTGTTGAATTTGAAGCATGAAAAAGGTATATATTCCCATCCTTTTAATTTACTGTTTCCTCTCTATCCTGCTTGCCTATTAAATCATTGTTCAGAAAAATAGCCATTAGCTGTTAAAGCAGCCTGGATATGTGCATGACATTCTCTTGCGGTGTTGTATTAATAAAGCTTGATTGGTTAAACTCTGATTAACTGATCCGCATAGCCTCTTTCTGGCAAGTGAGAAACGTGCTTTGATTTTCACACGGCACAAGTTGCTGCTAGTGTTGTGAGCTTTCTAGAATGAGTTATGGCTGCTCACTTTATGCAGATCCTTACGTTCAACAGTTTTCGTTGACTTGACTTGACCTGGCACAATTGGTCACCCATCAAACACTTCATGGGGACCAGTAACAGTCAGCTAATGCCTTAGCTGTCCTTGCTATCATCCACTCGAAATTTTGATCCCAGCAACAGGTTAGCATCTTTGGACTAGTCAACCGTGACCAGTAGTACATCAGAAACTTGGGACCTTTTTTGTGGGAGGATAGCTTCAATCCATTGGTCTGGCCAAAGAATGACTATGGACTTATGGTTGGAGTAAACAACGCTACAGATACTACGACAATGTCAACCACTGAATTTATACAGGAAGGGTTTAATTTGAATTACTTTATAAATTAAGTTTACTTCATGCTTATTTGGATTTTATCCGAGGAAGGACCCAGCCATTTTCTCTCCTCTCTTTTTTTTATTTTCTCTCCTCTCTTTTCTAATGGACATAAGTTCAAAACGAGTAGCTTTTGTTAAGAAATGAGTTTCGTGGAATCTGCTCTCTTGTACTTATACTCGAGCCTTGATTACGGCGACATGTGTACTTCTAGGGAATCATTATGTCCTAGAGCACAAATTGTTGTGTTATTAATTTGCTCTGTTAGTAGAGAGTTTTTACGGTACCCGGTACTCCCAAATGAGAAGTGGAGTACCAATCAAATCTGACCATACATCTTTAGGGGTAGATTAGACTTTTTGTAGTCCGTATAAACCAATTTTGTCTTGTGTTTCGGTTGGAATTTGACCGTGATTGCGTATCATGCGGCGGCCATCGCGCAACTGTTACTTCCCCAACGGCGGTCCGACCTCCTAGTGAATTCAATCACACAAATGGCATCGAGTTTTCTTACGACAGCAACGCACATACCAATTTGTGCTGCTATGTGCTATCTGTGTAAATCCAGATCAACTACAGATTCAATCTAAGTAGTACGTATCAAGATGGGTGTTGTACGGGGATGAAGTATTTCTTCTCAGAATCCGTGATGAGTTCGTACGTATCCCGTGCTGCCATTCAGAGGAGGCGTCGCGTCCTTGATGTGTGACCCTCCCTGCCGGCAAGCGTTGCGAAAATAAGCAGATTGTGGGCGTGTGGGGGCGTGTAGAGCCTACCCTAAGAGGCATTCGTAGACACTGCATCTCTGAATTTGGGGATTAGGGTTCTAGAGAAGTCTAAAGTAATTCTATTAGATCGCTGCATCTCCAAATCAATCTGGATTCGTTCATATACGAGCAAATAATTTCTAAATTAACCAGTTTGTTTAATCACGTGCTGGTTGCAGATTACAAAATACGCCTACGGGAGGAATTAGTACATGCTGATTACGGTTTTACCCCTAAAACCAAGGTACTCCATAGTATTTGAAGGTCGTACTCCTATCCATCTATGTTGGAGTACTATTTAAGGTCAACCATTAGATTAGGATCAATCAACGGTCCATATCTATTCCGGGGTACCGTAAAAGAGCTCTAGTAGTAAGGCTCTTAGCTGAAGTACTCCACTATACTCTTTTTTATGCCAATCATGCTTTTCTTTTATTTCTTTTTGTACAAATCATGTTATTTTTTATAAACTGCTGCATGGCTAATCATTTTGAAATTCCATATGTGTTGCTGTTTTTTACTTCTGATTTGCAGGAAGCCTATGGACATGTTTTTGCTGTGATGATTTAACAGATAAGAATGGCACATGTTGGTTTACTTGAGAAAATTACGCAAAACCACCACAATTGATGCAACCTTCTAGGAAAACTACCTTTTATTTTTTATTTTTTACAAAGTACCACTAGTTTTCAGTATAACTCTACAAACTTAAAGCCGAAGACTTATTCGGCTCCTGGTTGCTCCATGAAGGACTTTATGGTTTCACGATTTATTTTTGGTCGGTTGATATGGCCCACCGTCAGCGAGAGTGGTTGAGAAGTGCTACATGCAGGCTGGCGGGTGTCCTCTGGAGAGCCTGAGGTGTCCCTATGACGTGTCGTTGGACTATGTTCTGGAGAATTCTTCTCGTTACTATAAATTCGAGCGTTACGTCTGGCTCTTGGCTCTGCGGTGTAGCTGCTGGTCGTGGTTTTCCGTGCGCCTGCTTTCCGTTTGCTCGCTTTCGTTAAGGTGGGGTTGGTGCTGCTGTGGTGTTCTGCTTCGGGTGCTGCTGCGTGGTTTGTTCTGTTAGTTTTTGTCTCTACTTTTTGGTTTGTTCATTCCGTCGTTGTTGCGTTTATCTTTTTCTTTTTTGATTTTTATTTTGCTGTCTTCTTTTTCGCGTTTGGTTTTCGCTGATGTTTTTTTCTTTTCGTTTTCTCTTTTGTGTGTACCATTATTTTTTTGTTTTTTTTATCTTTGATTCCTGATTTGCGGTCTGTCAGGTTTCGTTCTTTTGTTGTTGTTTGCTTGGTTGGGTCGTCCTCATGGACGTGCCTTCTGAGAGACATGGGACGAGGTGGTTTCTCCTGATGTTGGACGTGCTTTGTTAGAACTAAATAAGCATATTTCCGAAACGTAAGTTTTACCCACATTTTTGTTTAGTTTCTTTCGTGAATTCGGTGATGAAGTCTATTCAATGCCGTGGGTATAATGGGCCAAAATGTCTCAGGGCAGCAAGATAGAAGGAGTAGAAGGAGGGGAGTCAACTTCGAAACCCTGAAAAAAATCCCCAATTTTGACGAACCCTAAAAATCCACAATCTTGATGAACCGTAAAGAAGGAATTTTGGTACTTACACGGCCGGCGCCGCACTTCAGACGACAAAGAGCATGGCCTCATGCCGTGCGCGCCGCCGTTGCCTGATCATGAACTCCAGCGCCGGTCCCCGCCGTTGCACCACCCATACAAATGGATGCGCATGAAGTCGAGGCGTCGGCCGCCACACTTGACGAAGCAGCGCGGGGGACAGAGTCTCTGCTCCGGCGAGCGCAGCCCCCGCGCCACCATGGATGCTGGACAGAGATGCTCGCCCCTTCGACAGATGCTCACCCCTTCGAGCATCACCCGCGCGCTGGTGCCGCCATGTATGCTGGACAAGGGAAGGGAATGAGGGAGTTAGGGTTCAGGCTCCCTTATTTTCATTCAATCCGACGGCTTGGAGCACAGAGGGAAGCAGACGGGCCGTCGGGACGTAAACGGGCCAACTCTAGCTACGGGCTCCGGCCCAAGTTTGCTCAGTCCAGAACTATCCATCCGTGGGCCTCGCTGCTGTAAACTACCACGTGGTTAATAGTTCCCTCTTGGACTATCCATCCTTCCAGGAACTTTATTTTTTTACTTGCTAATAACCCAAAGAAAGTTTCACTGGTAGACAACTACAAATGATCACCAGACGATACAAGCCACGGCCCAGCCGGGCGTAAATTTAAACGGGCCGAAACATGAATGTTGGTTTCCTTTCTTCTAGGAAATCAACAGATGCCTATCTTTTGTAAATATAAACAAAGTATACATCCGGCCCAGCCCAACTATAATTAAATATGTAATTCAAACGAGACCATCAATATCGCAACGCGAAATACAATTATCACAGTTTAGGTAACTACAAATTTTTGTTCTCTTTTGAGAAAACTATAAATCTAAACTAACCAAACTTAATTAGTGTAGGTACAAGGCTGATAACACGGACAGAAAAAAAAATGCAGCCCAGCTCAAGCCACATCATCAATTTTGTCTCTCACTAAATAATTCGACAAAAAAACATTTATACGATATATTTAGCAATAACTAAGTTCCGCTTGAATGGTACAAACACGCAGCAACGTGCGCGTACACATCTAGTACTGGTTACTCCGACCACTAATCTCTGGACTGAGTACAAATTGACGGCAAACTTGACGATATGACCCACATGTCGGATCCAATGTGGCTGCCACCTGGACAATCTCTTGCCTTTTATACTTCCCAAACCAGCTGGTGGTACACGCGGCGGCGGCTAGAAGGGCTACAGGGTCTGACGAATCTCGAGACCAGGGGCAAAAAAACTGGGGACTCGCCGTGAGTTCACAGAGGAGGTCATGGAAGGCATAGAAGCTCGGCGATGTGTGGAGCTCAACGGTGGCCGGCGGCGGCCAAAGCTGAGCGTCGACGAGGGGACGGCCACGTGAGGAGGGCACTGGCGCGCTCCTCTCGGTGGCGTGGAGCTCCCGACCTCGACAAAGAAGACCGGAGCTCGCCGTTGGAGGAGATCGGTGCGCCAGAGCGGTCCCGCCGGACTTGGAGAAGACAAGCACAGCGCCGGTGAAACACAGCGTGGCGGCTCGATTCTTTCTGCGTGAGGGACTGCAGCTTCTAGGGCACGGTCCTGCTACCCGTCGTTGGGGCTCACGTGCTCTATGTTCTGCGCGGGCTGCGACTGCGGCGGGAATCAGACTCGCCAAGGTTGGCCACGGCGGCCGGACGGCGACCGCCTTAGCTTTCACACCGGACCCGTCTCCACCGCTAGACCACCGCCGCCTCATCCCGTCCAGCTACCATATCATTTCCTGTTCCAGCTAGGTTAACATGATGGAAGCTTGATTTTTTTTTTGACTACTTCCTGCTTCTGCTGACAATATGAACGAGTTTAAGTTCACATGAAAGCCAAATGGATGAGAATGGGGAGGGTTTTGGGCCCGCGTCAACCACAACAAGGCCGAGGGGAAGGAAGTGGGAAAAAGAGAAGGCAAAGCGTGCTAGTGCGAGTACGTTGAAAGATATTTGGACGGAGATTATGGCCAACAAAAGTCAAGTAATTGAGAAGGGGGATGAAAAGAAGGAAGAAAAGAAGGATGAACACCACAAGTGGTTCATGGAGATGACAAATGAGAAGCTTGCGATTGAGAAGGACAAGGTGGCACTTGAGGCGAAGAGGCTTGAAATTGAAGCAACGAGGGAGCCAAAGTGGCTTGACATTGAAGCAATGAGGGAGCCAAAGAGGCTTGACATTGAAGCAAAGAGGGAGGAGAAGAGGCTTAATGTTGAAGCAATGAGGGTGGCGACCGAGGCCGAACAAGTTGGGCTCACTAAATTCAACGAGGAGTCGAGGATCATGATGGCCAACACAAGCTTGATGGATGCTAAGACAAAATTGTGGCATGAAAATCTTCGTGACAAAATCTTGGCACGAAATGGCATTTGATCTTGTGATGATGTACCGCATGATTTGTGCTTATTTTGGTACTATGTCATTTGAGATATTTGAACTTTGTGATTTGAGATATTTGAACTTTGTCATTTTAATTAATTTGCACTCTACTATTTATTTTTGAATTGATATTGTTGAACACATGATTGTTTGATAGTAGAATTCATTGAGAAATATGTGTGGACAATTTAAAAGGTAGACATTTAGTTTGTGTCCATTGAGTGATGTGGTAAATGGATATTTGCCAAATTGTGCGGACAATGGACAAACGGACGGATGGCTTGTCCATTTGGCTATTCTCCCTTGGAGATGCCCTAACAAGCAACACACAATACTCATTTGTTAGTGTTAATGAGATAAATTTGTTGCTCATTGAAAAACGAACACCGAAGTTAAACTAGTTGAGCAAACGAGTGCTCATTAAATCTCGACGAACTCGAGCTTTATGGCTAAGCCTACCCATAGATCAAGTTCATGTACCAACCATGCAATTTTAATAGTTATAAAAGTAGCATTGTTACTATGATTTCATTTAAAGATTCATGGTCGTTCGGCCGAACCGTTCGCTCAAACCTATTGACTGAGTGGAACAAATGGTGTGTTTGGTTGCGTGCAGGTATCTGGTTTACATCATACGAGGGAGCTTGAACCTGGGATATAAGTTGACGGTTTCAATGTTTTGCATGTAGCCCATTTCAATTTTTTTCCGCCTCCAGCCCCGCTCGTCGGTGCTAACCACGCCTGCCGCCGCCCATATCCGAGCCCGTGCGTTGTTACCACGGGTCAGCGTCTCGCATTCACCCTCATCGATCCATGGGTGGCCGTCGCTCACCACATGTAGCCGTCGCCTCGCCGAGCCTTGCATCTCCGCTGAGGGAGGGGCGTGGCACTGGGGATGTGTAGGCGGCGAGGGCCGGTCGCTCGAGAACGATAGGGAGGGAAGAAGAATCGACAAATGCAGGCTGAGTGGCCTCTTTTTCACGTCTGGGCTGCAAGTACAAGCCAAAGCTCAGGAAACCAAACACCTCAAAATTGGCATCATGGCGCGGACAGCGGACCAGATGCAGTGACTGCAGACAACCAAAGACCCCTAAAGCGAAAGCATTTAAATAACTCATGAGTGATTCATTTGAAAAATCAACATTAAGTTTCTCTTTGGAATTTTAAAGAATGGAAAAACCTCATAAATGTCGTCAAATTTGATAAAATTTGTCAGCTAGTACTCCCTCCGTCCAACAACAAGAAGCATATTAGGTTTGCGTTGACCAATCCTTTGACCAAAAATTACTTCATAATATGTGATTAATGTGATCAAAATCATAACCATAAGCAAATATCATTGAATAGGAATATAATGGATATCAACTTATGTCCTATAATTATATATTATTAGAGCAATTTGTGATCAAACCATAGATTAAAGGAAAGCTAATATGCCTCTTATTGTTGGAGGGAGGCAATACATACAAGAGACCACTTTGCGAGCGCTAGGCTGGTTTGAACTCCAAGGTGATGCCGCGATGTAGCATGTACTAGCACCGTCGGATGCCCGCGCGGATAGACGGATGCTTTGCAAATGGTTTCTTGTAGGCAAGCCTGACACCTTATCCGCAACCCAAACCCGTGATTTCCCGCTGTCCGTCCGTCCGTCCCCATGTCATCCCCGGCATGCCATCCCGGCCTCCTGACACATCACCACCAGGCGAACCTCCTCCTCCCGGCGGCTCCCCCGTCGGTCTTGAAGCCAGCGATTCATCGAACAAGATCTGCGCGCCTCACCTTCCAGTTCTTCTCCGCCGTCATCATTCTCGTCTCATCTCTTCTTGCCTTCATAAGCAGATCTACCTTCCAATGATTTTTTTGGCTCGCTAAGGTCACTTCCCGCACACGGAGCCACCAATACAAGCGTTTCCTTTTGCTCTGGGTGTGCCTTCTGCCTTCATTTGGGCGTCCTACCTCCCTCCGACTCATAAGCGAAGCACAAAAATACGTCGAGGTAGGGCGAATTCGTATATAAGACATATAACACTAAATGTATATTTTATGATTGCAAAAATGTATTCTAATGTGTTTAGTTTCTATATTTTAATAATTCTTATAATGTTTTGTATTTTACATTCAATATTTGTATGGGTGCTTTTTTTTATCCACTTTAATATTGAACTAATTTTACATTTAATATTTGTAGTATCCGAACTCATATAAGTATAGACCGTCAAATGTGTAATAATCTTAATGCTATATATATCTTTCTAATAATCCAATGTTTCACGGAATGATAGAACACATGGAAATGGATTATCAAATTAGTTCTTTATAAGAGTAAATATATATTTATATTTTTTGTTTCCAGAAACATCTCCATACTTAAATACTTAAAAAAAAGATATTTGGATTTGCTGTATCTAAATCACATCACTATAGTTAGGGATAAGTTGATTGTTCACCCGTTGGATGTACATTGATCGTTAAGATTCATAACAAACAGAAGGGAGTGGCTCCGATACTATCGACTAAGAAGAAAACATGTTGCTTAAAAAATCAGGCACTTCAGATATGGACACACCCATAGATATTTGGCACCCTAGTCACCAGGTCGAGCGAACGAGGAGGGGTCAGGCCCGAGGGGATCGGTGAAGACTCCGAGACCTCAGACGATCTTTGCTGGCGGCGCCTTCTACCTCCTCCTCTACTTGTTGGCGCGCCACACGCTGAGAGGGTGGGACATGCTTGGAGAGGTGATCGTCGACGACGGCGGTTGCTAGCGGCAGCCACACTAGTAGAGAGGGAGAGAGATGTGAGGTTCATAGAGGAAAAAGAAACGACGTTGGCTCGTGATTGCTGGCAGTGACGGCACTAGAGGGGAGAAGAACATGGCCAGCGAGAGAACCGTCGCCACATAGATGATTTGGGGTGGGTGTGGGGAATAGTCATGGCCATTAGGCCGAGTTTTTTTAGGCCGGCCCGAGGCACGTGAAAAAAGCACGGCCCGGACCAAATCGTGCCGGGCCAGGCACGAAGCCTACCACGTGCCAGGCATTTTTTAGGGATTCCAGCCCATGGGCCGGCACGAGCACGGTACGCAAAGCACCGAGACGAGCCTGGCACGGCACGAAAAGCACGACACGAAAACAAGCCGATTTTAATTTTTTAAAATATTTTATATGTGTTTTCAAGTGTTTTTTTAATCTTTACAGAATTTTTCGTTTAAAAATGCCCCGAACGGGCCGAAACAGCCCGAACGTACACAGCTCAGGCCTTCGTGCTTTCAGGCTGTAGGCCAGATCCGAAATGACTACATACCAGGCCTTATTTTTTTATCAAACTCGTGGACCATGACACGGCACGATTTCATTTCGTCCCACCGTACCGGGCCGTCTCCGTCTCGTGCCCGGGCCGTGCCGGGTCGGTCCGTTGGCCAGGATCAGTGGGGAACAACCGAACAAGATGTGAAATGGGAAATTTTCGCTAAAAAAAAAGACGTGAAATGGGAAAGGAAGAGGATAACGTGGAATTCGAAATGTGCCCTTCGGACGAGAGGTCAGACAGACTTGGAAGCATGAACCCCGTCGCTTGTATTCGTCTTCGAGCGAGCGCCGCCGCCCCTGCCTTCCCATCCCGCTGCCGAGCAGCGCCCCAGCCCCCTCGCTCCGTCTCTCGTCTTCCTCCTCGTGCGAGCGCCTCCACCGCAGGTATCTATCTCGTCGCCCTACCTTGCCCTACCGGGTCCTCCGCCCTTGCTCCGACCCATATTACTTCTTGTTGATTTAGTATAAACTTGTACAGTATGGGTCGGAGGGAGTAGCATTTTTCCTTCCAGAAAATTGGGCGTCCAACTGAAACACATTGTCCACGCAAGATGTGATAATGCATTCAGGTGGTAGGATTTAGAAGTAGAATGCAGTTTGTCTGAATGTTGGAAATACAAAACTAATGGATTACTACTTTCTTACAACTAGGCCGGCTAGGACAATGGATGCAGTACCAAAGATGTTTGACACGTTTATTACATGCGTACAGGTGGTATGGCAAAAAGAAGGAGACTGCTGTTGGTTCCTGCAATTAGTATCGCCATTGGTTCCTTTCAGTACAGTCTTGAGAAGGGGTCAGCAAAAGCTGAATTTACTGATAGTAAGTCTTCAACCAGTATCCACCCTGTTTAATATAGACAGGTTCTTCTCTACCATAACAGATATGCTTTGAAGCTATAGTTATCCCGAATGCTCTGCTGACATAATTAATGTTGGATTCCGATCTGCCATGTTGACATTGTAGAAGAGAGGCCAGTTGTTAGACTAAAATGATTTTACCTCAAGGATCTCATCCTCAAATCTTTTCTTTGCATATTTGTATACAATTTTTTAGTTGGTCTCTTTGCAGAACAGAAAAATCTTTCAAGTGTAACAGCAACAGCGAGGCTGGTATATATACCTAACTGCTGCTCGGTGAATTGTGTTTAAGTATATCAAAATTTCCAATCAGAACTCATAGAAGCACTTTAAAAAATGCAATCATGCCTTACTCTTTGGTATTACAATTTTAGTGCCAGCGCTTCGTGGGAAGGATTATGGGAAGACGAAAATGAGTTATCCAGATTACACTGAAACAGAATCAGGCCTCCAGTACAAGGTGCTTACACGGCCATTCAATGATTTGGACACAATGTTCACATGATCAGACTTGTTAAGTTCATAATTCTCATAACAAATTACAGGATTTGCGGGTAGGGGATGGCCCATCCCCAAAGAAGGGAGAGACAGTAGTGGTGAGTTACAAGCAGTCAAGCATGGCCTTTGCACTGGACCTGTAGCTAGTTTTATTTTGTTTCATCTGTACTTTATGTAGCATGTTCTTTTTTTGTTATTTGTTGAGGTGTGCCAACCATGATGTGGATTTGGGTTTTTGAATGCGCATCAGATTGATTGGGACGGGTATACAATTGGATACTATGGTCGCATTTTCGAAGCTCGAAACAAGACAAAAGGGGGTTCTTTTGAGGTACAAAATGCTGCCTTTAGATGATAAAAAGATGAGTCCTCAGCTCCCTTAGAACTATAAAATAGACATCCTTTTAAATATAAACTGAGTTATTCCTTCAGTTTGACCAACGCCCGCATTTTGTATTCAAATTACAGGGCGGTGATAAGGAATTCTTCAAGTTTAAGGTTGGATCAGGACAGGTGATTTTCTAATTAGGCACTGGTAGCACTCAAGTACTCAACTAGTTTTCTTATGCTCCCACTAGGCAAATTCTGGTACTTCATAATATAATTTTTGGTAGAATGCTTTATTGCCATGTTCATAATCCATATTTGTGTTTCCATATCCATGTTGTCTGACTGATACTGGTTCTTGAATAACATTACCATGCTTGTGCATAGTAAGTAATTCTTATTCACTGACAAACGTTCCTACCTGTAATTACAATTTATTCCTCCAATCCTAAATTCTCGTCGTAACAACGACAAGAATTTAGGATCGGAGGATGTTTCCATTCTTTGCTGCGGTACTGTGTACGCTGAGCTACACCGTTTGACTTAGTTACTTTCTGACAAATAGCATTCTTAACAACGTCAATTAGGTCATACCAGCTTTTGAGGAGGCTATGACAGGCATGCGTCCAGGTGGAGTTAGAAGGTAAGCTGTCCCCAATTTCTGTAACCACAATTTCGATGTATTAACACACTTCTAAACGTACTATGGATGGTTCACACTTCAGGATAATAGTACCACCGGATATCGGTTACCCAGATAATGACTTGAACAAGTTAGGACCAAAACCAACAACATTCTCGGTAATAGTTTATCCCTGAATATACTAGTTTTTCTATAATTTTGATGATTAGATCACATAACAGTTCTTTTCTTTTTTACAGGGACAAAGGGCACTTGATTTTGTTCTGAGAAATCAAGGGTTAATAGATAAAACTCTCCTGTTTGACATCGAGCTTATCAGGATAATTCCAACACAATAAATACAAGGTTCCTTCCTTGGAAAGTGAGTATGTGTTGCACAAATGTGCAATTTTTATTCTCTCGTTTGTCCTGTTCAACTCAATAAATTGTCAGGAGCATGTATTGTTGCAGGGTATTTTGATGAATATTTCGAGGAGAGGAGTACAACTTTTCAGAATCGAAAGAAATCTTTGGAACATCGACCGATATGTAAATATATACCATTTATTTTAGTACCAAAAAAAACATATGTACATCCAACTGCGATTTTTTTTCTAGGATATCCACAGTTTCATCTTTCTCTTTGTAGCATTTTTCTACACTAATAAAAGCATATTTTGAATGAATCGTTTATAAGTGGAGCCAATTGGCTTAATACTTATTCTGCGCAGGTTTCATCACAGTAACAATTCTCTTCTGAAACTGATGTGGCAATTCCTGCTTTTTTTTATTGTATTTTGAATGCTAACTATAGTGGTGATAACTCTCTTCTTGTAAAGTACAAGCTGCTTTTTTTCAGTGCCACAGTATATCTAATGTTGAGTACGGAGTAGTAGATATTGGAATAAGGAAGATGTATTATACCTAGCGCCGTATAATATAACTTGAGCTTTTGTAGCTTATCGTTATACAGGACTGTACATACGCCCTATAATTATCCGACAACTCATCTGCAAAAAAAAAAGAAACCCGATAACTCTCTTGTAAAATTTACTACACGACCTTCTGTCCAGTGTTTGGTAAAACAGGATGAAGGTGCAATTAAACCAGTCTATCTAATCCCAGGCTGCAAAGCCTGCATGAGGAATAATAGTGTCTCCAGATCTCCTAAATAAGTATCGGACTCCAATAAGTATTGGGAGTGATAAAGAAACATTAAGATAATGTCGTTAACACCAATGTTAAGCAAGAATTGAACTATTTGAGTAAATAAAGGAACCTTAGCTTGACCACCTTGTAATGTTATTCCGCTCGTGTAATAACTGAGCTGTCAGTAGATCAATTGATCTACTTGATCTACTGTCTTTCCCTTCAAAAAAAACTGAGCTGTCCATGCATTTTAACATACTCCCTCCGTCCAGAATGAACTGACGTGGATTTGTATAGGGCTGTCAGGAGATCAATTGATCTACTGTGTTTCCCTAAAAAGAACTGAGTTGTCCGTTCATTCTAACATACTCCCTCCGTCCCGAATGAACTTATACAAATCCACGTCAGTTAATTCAGGACGGAGGGAGTACGAGATACAGAAGAAAATGGACCAAAATAGCTCGAGTTTAGCAGCATTTTTACTAAGCTAGAGATTTTGACTCCCATGCCTGAAAGCTCTTCGGGTATTGCAAATCGATAACCTCGTGGGGTACGTTTCAATTGAAAGCTTCTCAAGCCGAGGAAATATCATGAATTCACTTCGGGTTTCGTAGAACATCACAGTCCCAACATATAGTATTTTTTTAGAATTTTTTTGAAACTTCTAAACGTGGTTTTTATGGAGTTTGAACGGTTTGCACCGAATGAGGTTTTCACCGGATACTTCGCCTATTTGAAAACTCTCAAGATATTTCAATTCCAAAACCTTCAACTGAGGGAACACCTAATCCCTATTATATTTGGATACTGCGTCCAATGAATTCTTGCAAGGTTGCACCCAGTTAGTAGAGTATTAACTAATATCCTTCTAACCCGCAAAAAAAAAAAACTAATATCCTTCTAAATACCTATTTGGATAGGCATATGATTTTGATATACTTTTGAACAACAGGTGACCCGGACAAAAAAAAGGTTTAATCAATGTCCTACTAAATGCGTATAATTTGGATAAGCATCATTCCAATTAATACTTTCCTGCCCATGTTGCCAAAAGTGAGAGTGCAACATCTATTTAAGCGCCCTCATCCCACTTGTCTTGGACACCTTATCTTGACTATCTAAAACCAATCCAAAGAAATAAATATGAGGATCTCTACTAGCTTCTTCCTCGTTGCCGCTGTTGGGATGATCTACGCCATTGCTGCCACGCCAGCCGCCACAGGCTGTGATGTCCCATTTGGGGACCAATCTAGGACAGCCGGGATTGTCGGCGCATGGGAGCCAATCAAGAACGTGAATGACCCACACATCCAGATGCTAGGCGGCTGGGCGGTGTCGGAGTATGGCAACCACGCCAACTGCAGGCTGAAGTTCCACAGGGTGGTGAGGGGCAGGCAGCAGTACGTGTCCGGGGCGGAATACGAGCTCATCATCGATGCGTCGCCGGAGCTGGTAGGAAGGAAAGAGGGCTGGTACAAGGCGGTGGTTTATGAGCAGGGTTGGTCCAACGTTCGCCACCTCGTCTCCTTCAGCAGGGCCTAGGAATGATAATTGTGTTTTGGATCTCTTTGGCTGTTTAATCCAATAACAATAATAATAATAATTGATCGATCCTTTCGTTTGTCACATGTTCTGTGGAAACGCTAGCTAGTGGCTACAAGTCTTTAGAAAGTGAAATATAATTAAAAAAACAAATATGGGAACTATGTGAATCTTTTATCTATTATATGCTAAAAACATACGATGGGTTAAAAAAAGATATCCACAAAAGGGGCACAAAATGACCAAAAAAGGGGACACCGTGCAACCAAATAAACCAAAAAACCGATCACCCAAAGGGCGAAAATTGGGCACCCAATCACCTGCCCTAACACAAACGTTGCTCTCAATCGGGAATCACTTAGCTTCCACCACAAACACGTAGAAAATCTGCCCTAATAGCAGCAAATTTGCCAACCAAAAGCACTACCAGCCCGTTTGGCCACCACCATAAATGAAATGAAATCCAATTCTTGATAGGAGGACTTCATTTGGTTGAATTTGAATTCCCTGTTCAGAAATCATGTTTGTCTACCACATGAATTTGTAGAGTGATAGACAATTCCAGAAAAATGATGGCTTTTGAAGAGGAATTGGAGTTAGTTATGGTGCAATTGTATGGAATTTGAGATTGAATTTCTCTGGCCAATTCTGTGCTAACCAAACAAGTTCGTTTCTGGAATTTAAAATGAATCAAGAATTCTAGTTCCAAATGATGAGTGCCAAACGAGTTCTAAAAGTCCCGTCCCAAAATCAACCAAAATAGCCACCGCATTTCGATGGGAATCAACAACCAAACTGAAACAAAAATACCACCGGAATCGCACACAAAATAATAACAAAAATCACATCCGAAATCTACCAATCCACCAAAAAACATCAATTAACCAGACCAAATATGCCACCGAAATTCAGTAGAAGTTGCGAACAAAACCAACATAAATCATCACCAAACCCACCACAACCCGTTAGCTACCTGAATTGCACGAATCAAACCTATTGATCTGCCCAATCGCGGTATACATACAAAGGTGATTCTACATCGACCAAAAAATGCTGAGAATAACAAACTTGTCAAGCGCATGGATCATGGATGAATGTCAAAAATACCGAATTAGCCGCGTGCCATTCGCCTGTCACCGGTCTAAATCGCTTGAGATCCGAACCGTTCACCGTGAAACATATATAGGCGATGCAGGAGCAAGCGATATATAGCGATGATAAAGAACAATGCAAGAAATGCGGGTGCATAAATGGAGCCGTACCTCGGTAGTCGTATGGAGGAGAGAGCTAGAGCAATTGGGCAGGAAGGTGATGCAAAAGAGGGTTGTTTCGGCTAAGAGTCAAAACTGGGCTTTCAAACAGGCAGGGCCTAATTAAGTTTAGGTTTACAGCTGTAAGCATTGAATATATGATCATTCGTATAATATTCATCTGTTTGTAAATATAAGTTGCTCTATCTTTATTCTAAAGTCAATTTTCTTAAAGTTTGCCCAAGTTTTATAGAAAATCTGTCAACACCTGCAACTCTAAATTAGTTTTATTAAATCTATTATATGGTGTATATCTTCATAGTATACGTATCTGATATTGTAAATATTAGTACCTTTTTTTTATATATTTGACCAATCTTTAAAATGTTTGACTTAGGACAAAGCAACGGCATCTTATATTTACAAACGGAGGTACTAGGCCGGCTGGGTGGGATGTAGAGGCGGCGGTGGGGCTGGGGCGGAATGTGGATGTGGCAGCTGAGGAGAACAATGGGGAGGGAAGAAGAATCAACGAAGTGAAAGAGGTTGCACAAGAAAAACGGTCACATCAGCCATGCAGGCTGAGTGGCCTCTTTTTACCTCTGGGCTGCAGGTACTAGCTAACAGTGGCAGATCTAGGATTGTCCAATGCGTGGGGCTAAACTAGATCAAGCATGAAAACCTAGGGCTAATCCTTTGCTAGCTAAATTTTTTTTGCCAAATCACTAATGATTTGTACATGTATTAGCTATCCCTAGTTACCCTAGGTGTGGTTCCGCCCCTGCTTGCCAAGGCTCAGGAAATCAAACACCTCCAAATTTGCATTGCGGGTGTGGACTAGATGCAGTGCAGACACCCAAGCACCCCCAAAACGAAAGCATTGAAATACCTCATGTGTGACTCATTTGAAGAATCAAATGTTTCTCTTTGAAATTTTAGCAAATGGAAAAACCTTTACATGTGCAGACACCCAAGCACCCCCAAAACGAAAGCATTGTGGAGGTTAGGGAAGGTCGATTGACAACGCTGTCAATTTTCTGCAGTCAATAATAAACAACTTCTCAAGCTGAGGAAACATTATTTCTTCTCCTTCCACTGACTACCATACATGAAAGCTCTTCGGGTATGGTTGTTTGCATCGATTGATACAGAGGCCGGGGGGTCTCCCTCTTTTTCGAAAAAAAAATTGAAAGCTCTTCGGGTATTGCAATTCCACAACCTTGTAGGGCATGTTTCAGTTGAAAGTTTCTCAAGCCGATGAAATATTATGTATTCCCTTTACGGTTCCTTCGACTGACTTCTATCTTCGAAAACTCTCTAGATCTTTCAATTCCAGAACTTTCGATGTTAATTTCTCCGCAAAAATAATAATTCAATTGCCGGGACCTGCTCAATGCCTACTATATTTGGATACTGCATACAATTAATTCTTGCACCCAGTCAATAACTGTTGAATAATTTCCTTCTAAAATGCCAATTTAGATAGGTATGCAATTAACTGCAGAGTAACAGATGACCCGGAAAAAGAAGGTTGCAATCAATGTCCTTCTAATCATGGTGACAAAAGTCATAGTGCTATGCATCTATTTAAGCGCCCTCATCTCATTTTCGTTGGACACCAGACATCCCCACATAAACCAACTGACCTTGCCTACCTCAAACTGACCCAAAGAAAGATGAGGATCTCTACTAGCTTCCTCCTCGTCGCCGCTGCCGGGATCATCTACGCCATTGCTGCCGTGCCAGCCGCCACAGGCTGCGACGTCCCATTTGAGGACCAATCTAGGACAGCTGGGCTTGTAGGCGCATGGGTGCCAATCGGGAACGTGAATGATCCACACATCCAGATGCTGGGCGGCTGGGCGGTGTCGGAGTACGGCAACCGCGCCAACTGCAGGCTGAAGTTCCACAGGGTGGTGAGCGGCAGGCGGCAGGTCGTGTCTGGGACGAACTATGAGCTCATCATCGATGCGTCGCCGGAGCTGGGAGGAGGGAAAGATGGTAGGTACAAGGCGGTGGTTTATGAGCAGGGCTGGTCCAATGTTCGCAACCTCGTTTCATTCAGCAGGGCCTAGGAGTTATAATTGTGTTCTGGAAATTATGAATAATCTCTTTTGATGTTTAGTCCAATGACAATAATAATTGATCCATCCTTTCGTTTGTCATGTGTTTTGTGGAAACGCTGGCTAGCTTGTAGCTACCCGTCTTTCACTATTTTTTCTCTCTAAAAAGAGGACGTTTTTTGTCCTTGCATCAATAGCTGCACACAGCCATAATATTATTGAAGTCTCAAAAATTGAAGAGATCTCAGTTATTACAACTCAAAGTGACAACATATAAGATGAGAATAAAACATATTCCTCCTAGCCTAACACCTCAGTACTCGTCAAAACGACCCCAAAAGCAGCTGAGAGAGAGAGAAAGCGAGAGAGAGAGCTCGGTTCCCCAAATCCAAGAAACACCCAACTCTCATAGCCAGAAGTCCAAGACCATTCACCTTCCTAGGTTGCTTGGTAGCCGGCATCAACGTAATGGACACCGCCACATTGCCTTCACTGTAAAAAAAAAACTAATACCCTTCTAAATGCCTATTTGCGTACGCATATGATTTGGATATTCTTTTGAACAACAAGCGACCCAGACAAAAAAAAATTTAGAGCCATCATCCCACTTGTGTTGGACACCTGACCTTGACTACCTCAAACCGATCCAAAGAAACAAAGATGAGGATCTCTAGCTTCTTCCTCGTCGCCGCTGCCGGGATCATCTACGCCATTGCTGCTGCTCCAGCCGCCACAGGCTGCGTTGTCCCATTTAGGGACCAATTTAGGACAGCTGGGACTGTCAGCGCATGGGAGCCAATTGGGAACGTGAATGATCCACACATCCAGATGCTGGGCGGCTGGGCGGTGTTGGAATACGGCAACGGCGCCAACTGCAGGCTGAAGTTCCACAGGGTGGTGAGGGGCAGGCAGCAGTACGTGTCCGGGGCGGACCACGAGCTCATCATCGATGCGTCGCCGGAGCTGGGAGGAGGGAAAGAGGGCAGGTACAAGGTCGTGGTTTATGAGCAGGGCTGGTCCAACGTTCGCAACCTCGTCTCCTTCAGCAGGGCCTAGGAGTGATAATTGTGTTTTGAAGATTATGGGTAATCTCTTTGGCTGTTTAATCCAATAATAATATATTGCTGTCAAACAAAATTGACCCATCCTTTGGTATTGTCATATGTCTTGTGGAAACGATAGCTAGTAGTTACAAGTCTTCATTAATTCGAAAGTGATTATTGCATAATGGCATAACATAATTAAAAACAAATATGTGAACTATGTGAATCTTTTATACATGAATCTTTATCTATTACTGTATATGGTAAAAAGACACGACTGGCTAACAAAAATATAGATGTATATCTATATAGATATCCCCTCCAGTGGCGGTTAAAAAATGGGGTTGGTGGCGGTGATCACGCCCGCCACCAACTCTGTGTCATTGGAGGTTTTAGCACCGGTGGCGGGTAAAATACCCGCCACCGAAGACCTACAAACCGCCACTGTAAATCGCTTCGGCACCACCAGAAAAGTGCGTAGAGTACATCAGTGGCGGGCAAATTACCCGCCACTGGACATTTCCAGTGGCGGTCTTTGACCACCGCCACTGTAACCTTTTCCGGTGGCGGTGGTGTATAACCACCACGGGTACTGTTTTTTCCCGAAAATAAATAAATGAATTATTTATAAAAATAAATATTCCCGTAGCACAGAAATAGTAGGAATACAACACATAGCAGGAATACAGCAGCACAGTATACATCACCAAAGAGACAGAATAGCAACAAATATATTACAAAGTTCCACATGAACTAAACATTCAAGTCAAATGCATGTATACAAAGTGTTTGAAAGAATGAGCCACAAATAGAAGTGTTCCACACAATTTAGCCACTTTTGGCGACAATCCCGCCGCTGTAGTAATCCCTGCTCGATTTGAGGACCTCCTTATTGAGGATTTCGCCGATGTCCTTCTGGATCTCGTACACGAGAATTTCTGAGTTGTGCCCTAACCCGGCGTTGGCTAAAAACCAATTCCTCACTTCTTCGAAGGTCTTCTTCCCCTTCGGCTGGAAGTCGTTGATGAACTGCTGAATAGTGTGCGCGCAGTAGTAACCACAGTAGACGTATCCTTCAGGCTATTGCTCGCAGGGGAACTTGAAAGTGTGCCTGAGGGGAGCGTCATGATTGCGGCTGAAGCTTGCCATCCCGTACCATTTCACCGCGTCGCGATAGGCTGCGTCAATGACATATTTGATCGGCTCAAAGTCGCATTGTGGTTCATTCTCCATGCGTCGTAGTGGATCAAAATATGTGACCCCTCCAAGATCAAGGCAGATGACGATTGTCACCCAATGGCCACTGTTTCACAAAAGGACGCACATTGTATTAGCCAAATAATATAACAAGCAAGTCTTCCGACGGAAAAAGATTTATGTATTCACGCGAATTGAAAACAACTTACTGTAGATGGTACAATATCAATACAAAACGGCGGTCTTTGTGCTTCAACATGAATTGAATGAGGTATTCAATGGCCAACCTTCTACTTTCGGCCAACAATGGGTCTGGACCAAGCAAAGTGGCGTTGAAGAGAAGGGGGTCGGCGACGGCCATCCCATATTGCTTCACCCTATAGGCATCCCTCGTGTAGTGTACACACCACAGTCTTAATATGGTGTTGTCGAGGCACTTGTGGTTGAAGAGGTGAAACAAGTCGAGGAAGTCAATGCCGAAGGTAACGTCGTTTTCTCTCTTGATTTCCCCCGTATTGGAGTTGAAGAAGCCATAATGCTTTGGCACTCGAACCCTAATTTCCAAATTTGTTAGGTCTGTGCCTGATGATGACACATTCATGCATTTTTCATGGAGCTCTTGCATCTCCTGTGGCAGGCGATACAGGTCATCCGGGGACACCATCGGTTGTCCGGGGTGGAAAAACAAAAATTGGGAGAATCGCTTGACCACGAAATAAGATCCATCAGGCAATCTATCTCCAACACGGGGGTGGGTGGGCATCTTCAGAATGTCTGGTCACTCTTTCCAAATCCCTTCTATCTGCGGTGCGGTCTTTGGTTTTCTTCCCGTAGAAGACGACTCTTTCCCCTCCTTGGAAGAGCCCTTGCTTGCCTTGCCGCCTATCCCCCTCGTGTTTTTCTTGCATCTCAGGAAATCGGAACTGTCCAGTTTATGGGGGACCTGCATCCCAGATGGGGCACTTCGACGGGGCTCCAACGGGGCCGATTGTGCTGCGGCTCTCCGGGGGACGGGTCTTGGTGCGGATGGCTTCGAGGCTTCGGGTTTGGGGGCGACGGAGGATTTTGGCCTGCATTGTCGACACTGCACTCCGCCGCAGGTGAGAAGTCTCGTTCCGCGGGCTCGTAGTCCAAAGGACCGAGTGAGGCGCCAAGCGGTGACGGAGACGTCAGGCGCCGGGCGGGTGGAGACGGACCGAGGCGGGGCGACGGAGATGGAGACGGAGAAGGCTCCGTAGCGAGGACCACCAACCTCCTAGGCCAGATGAGGTAGGAGTTGACGCAATCCCTTAGGGTCGTCGCCTTTTCGTGCGGAGGATAACGGACCGGTTCATCTCGAAGCCCTTGAGCACGGAGTCCACCTGCACCCTGACCAGGTCGTCTCGCAGGGTCACGTGGTGCACCACGGCCGTACGCGCCCAGAGGATTCCCCACCGTCAATATGGGTAGCCGGCATTTGACGCCCTTCTGCGCATGACAAACATGGCAACATCATTAATAAATTGGAGCATGATAGTGGTATTTCACTATTTTTCGTAGCGCGGGAAGACGCTTACCGTGAGGTTCTCGTCGGGTGGCCCAAGAGGGTCAAGCTGGCACTCGGTGCCGGAGCATGAGGTGTTCTTATTGGGTAGTGGGGACAGATCCGGTGTGGGTGGGGTTGGTTGGATGGGCGCCGGCGGGAAAACACCGTGATCAATGAAGTTGTCAACGTCACGCTGGTCCCTTGCATGCCGCATGAGCTTCCTGAGCTCCTCCCTAGCCAACACTCAGATCTTCTCATCTAATTCATCTGAGCTCTGTTCTTTGCTGGACGCCCTTTTGCGTTTCCGGGAACCTTGCTCTTTCGCCATCTGCCTGCGAAAGGGCCCGGAACCAACACCTCGCATATGGCCCCCGTGCTCATTTCATTGCAGAGCGTAGCTGATGGCATCATCCCGCTGTTGGTTGATAGACAAGTGTGAGCCATCCGATTCCCACTCTGCCATTGCACCCTGTATACAAAAAGCAACATGCTCGGTGTTAATCTGATATGTGAGTATAAGAAGCCCAACCGATAAAAGAAGATGTCTGGACGAGGCCTTACGAGTGCAGCCTCTTGCTTCTCTGACATAGGCTCCAGGCCCGTCCACTGATTTGCGGTCATGGACGACCGCAATCATTTGCTGGAGCGCTCACCACGAAGCAAAGTTGGGACCCTCGACTATATACCGGCTTGGTCCAATGTGGCGTCCTCTTTCGCCCACACCTTCTCATTTCCGGGGCGTCCACGACTGCCGAGGCGGTGGTCGAAGGTCCTTTTCTCACGAAGCTCCTTGTACCATTTTTGGCTGGCCTTGAATTCATCTGACCTAACCCACACCTTGAACCTCTCCCAGTCCTCCTCCGAGATCCCCTTCCAGTGCTTGTTAACCACTGTCTTCCAGTCTTTGCCAATGAGCTTCCTGCATTATATTGCCACGTGCTCTGGCCCCTTCCTCATGACTTGGTGCATCCGCCACTCCAAGCATCTCCTGATCTCATCATTGGCAGGCACGAACCGCTTCCATGCCGCCTCGTAACAGTCCTGCTTCACAGCTTCCAGGACGTCGCTCTATCTTTGATAGATCCGAGCGCGTACCCGTACGATGGTGTTGCATGTGTTCGAGAATCTTTCTGCAGTCTCCACTGGTTCCTCCGGGTAGCTTTCTTTATTGAGCTTGGTGACGACCCACGACTCCGTCGGCACCTTGTTCGCACCCCACTTGGACTTCAACTGAGTAGTCGACTCCGTAGCCTGAGACGTCGCACCCTGGGCTTCTTCCTCGTTAGCTGCTCCTTCAAGGAGCAGCTACTCCTCGGCTCCTTCAAGGAACAACTACTCCTCGACTCCTTCGCCATGCTCGAAGCCATCGCTCATGGCAATTTCTGAGCCCGAGGAAGATGCCCCCGCTTCTTCTTCGACTTCTCCCTCCACAACCGGTGGCTGCTCAGGCACCTCTTCAACGCGAGCCTGAGGTTCCTATCCAACACTTATGAAAGTAATTTAAAAAACAAAAAAATTCGGCATGACCTATGCTGTAAAACAAGAAAATTTCGGCATGACCATTGCTGTAAAACAACAAATGAGTCTACCCGAATTTTATACCCGCATAAAAAATATTCCCACCCACATATACCCCCTCGGCACAATGGCCGGACCCTTCTCAACGACCCGACACGATTGCCGGGCCCACATTCCTCATATCAACCGACACGATGGTCGGGATCACATGCATGTATCAATCTTTCCACCAAGAGCAGCAACAACGAACATAAACAGCAACCACATAGCTAGAACTAAACATTAAAAAGCCTAAGTAACTAGAACTAAACATAAACATCAAGATTTAAACCTAAATAGCTAGAACTAAACATTAAAAAGCCTAAGTAACTAGAACTAAACATAAACAACAAGATTTAAACCCTAAATAGCTAGAACTAAACATTAAAAAGCCTAATTAACTTCAAAATTCAAAAATTATAAACCCTAACACTACACAACAATCTAATTGGACCCTAATTAAACCTAATTTAACCATAATTGAACCTAATTTGACCCTAATTAAACCTAATTTAATTAATAGCAAGGGAGAGAGAGGCCATACCGTCGCCGGAGTCGGGGCGGCGGCGGCGGGGGTCGGGGTCGTGGACAGGGTTGGGGCGGCCACGGCGGTCGGGGTGGCAACGGCCGGGGCGGCCGGCGGAGGCGGCGGCGTTGAGGAGGCCCGGCCGCGCCCCTGACGATGCGGGCCGGGCGGCGGCAAGGCGGGGCCGCCGGATCCGGATCCGGCGGCCGGCGGCGGGGCCTGCGGGGCGAGGGGCTTCCCGCTCCTCGTCGTCCGTTGCGACCCCCCGCTCGGGTCCTGCGATGACATGGCGGCGGCGGCTAGGGTTAGGGTTTGGGAGGCGAGGGAGAAGGGCGGCGACGGCGCGAGTTGGGCAGCGCTTCGCCGTCGGGGAGCTCGAGGAAGCGCTGCGGGTCGAGAAGACGCGCGCTTCGGATACGAAATTTTTCGCCAAGTCCCGCTCTGTAATATATATAAGGAACATCACCAGTGGCGGGTATTTCGTGGATACCCGTCACTGGCGACCCCTCCTAGGATTACTGGTACAAGAGACCACCGGTGGCGGGGATATCCGGATACCCGCCATTGGTGACCCACCAGTGGCGGGTATATGAAAAACCCGCCACTGGTAATTGGAACAACAGTGAGGGTTCACCACATGCCTGTTCCACGCACCCGTGGCGGTGATATTGTATATACCCGCCACTGGTTAATATTTTGGTTCTAGTATTATATTCTAATTATATTCTGTGTCTCTCTGAAAATTATAGCACCTGTACTTTCAAGTGCATAATAATTATTTCTTGTCTCACTAAAGATTTCAATGCTAAATATATTGCTGAAAATGAAATATTTATGCTTTTGTAGTGTTTACTGTCATTAAAAATTGTTATAAATTACAAAATTGCTTAGAACAGTCTGATATTTGGCATGGAGGCTTCTCACACAACAATATGCCTGTATATGAAGTTTGGTGTCAAAATTCCAAATAAAACCCATAAGAATACCATATTGGGATCATCTAGGTAGATATCTCTGATACCTCTAAGCCAACATCTAAATTGTAACATTATAACAACTTTGGGCTTGATTTTTTCCATGTGGCTTCATTAGACCGAGAGGTGTTCCCATGCCAAGTTTCAGCTCATTTTGATGAAAATTGAATTTTATGGAATTAAATTAGCACCAAAGCCACACATTATCACAGAAATTTGTATGAAATATTATGAATTAATATCTAAAACTTGTATTGGGAACAAACAATATTATTATACACCCAAAGGTACAACTGCTATATTTTTTAGGAACGCAGAGAACAAACAATAGTGCATTCTGAAATCATTACCAGTGGCGGGTTTCATACAACTCACCGCCACTCGTGAGTTGGACAAGATTTGGAAAATCCCTAAGTCCTCTAGCACTCACCAGTGGCGGGTTTCAGGAAAATCACCGCCACTGGAACCAGTGGCGGGTTTCAGGGAATCACCGCCACTGGTGGCCTTTTACGGGCTGCCGCTCGAGGCGAGGTGGGAGTTTAGTCCCACCTCGCTAGTTTACAGGCGATTCAACCAGCATATAAGGCATTCCTCCCTTCTCCCATCAGCTACGAATATTCACTGGCCTGTCTCCTTTGCTCCTCGCCTGGCCCGTGGGCTGGGTACCTGTACTGTTCTTTGTGGGCTCGGATTGCAGTCTCGTGGGCCCGGGTCTGCTCTAGCCTAGTAGCTAGTAGGCTGCTCCCAGGTTCTCCTGGCTGGGCCCGAACTCGAAACGCTCAGTTGACCCGAACGGGCTTAAAAACTTTTTTGTTTTCTCCTTTATAATGAAAATAACATGTAATAAGATTTAAAAAAAAATCCATATCTCTTAATTGTTTTCGAAATCGAAACAAGCAAATAAAATATGCATTCACACTAGAAAAATATTTCGAACAAATTTACGCATTTGTTTTCAAATTTGAACAAGTTAAAATTCAAACCTCGTTAGAATTCAAATTACATTGAAAATCATCAACGAGCATAATTGATCAAAATTACACAAATAGTGTACTATTGGACAATCTTGTCTTTTTTCTTAGTTGTCTTCTCTTTCCTCTTATACGTTTGGAGCTCATCGTGGCTGCTTCTGGCGTAGGCCCCGTCTTGTGTGGGTAATTTTGACTTCTTTCTTGTCTGGATCATCCGTCTTGCCACCTCTTCTTCTTGCCTGGTCGTGGGATCGGGGAAACCTTCATAGTCTTGTTGTGAAGTTACTCCGTCGACCCCAACAATGCTCCTTTTACCTCTCCTCACGACTACGCGGTTTTTCGCTATCGGGTCTTCTATGAAGAAGACTTGTTTGCATTTGGAGTGCCGAGATTCTTTTGACGTTCACCTGATGACGGGGAACCTCTTTTGGCAGAATCATTGTTGTGAACCTATTATCTTCATGCCTGACATCGCGTGCCCATCTGATGCGAAACATTGCGATGGCGGTGAAGGTTTAGTCAAGCTCCCAGATCTCTTCAACCACGCCGTAGTACGCTTTAGTCTGGCCTTCGCTGTCGGTCCCCGTCTCAGCTACGAGAACTATACTACTGTTTTGGTACGTACTCTTACGGTCTTGAGCCTTGGTGTAGTACGTATACCCATTCATTGCGTACGGCTGGTATGTCACGACGTTGCGGTCGGGAAGCCGTGACAACTTCTGGACAATCTTCTCATCTTCATTCGTCGCAGCCCTCGGATACCAAAGATCCTTGAGCCACATGGCAAATGTAGAAGTGTGTTTTCGCTGGATCCAATCATCATTCCTGTTAGGGTTGAGGTTTCGAAGTTCTTCGATGTGCATGTCGATGAACGGCTCGACCTCTGGCGTGTTGTGTGTGCTCTTATAAAGTCGTCCATTCTTTGGCGGGCATGCACATCAAGATCCTTCCGGCCAAGCCAACCTTCACCTTCTAGCTTCCCCTTATGTCGTGATTCGGGGACCCCTATGGGTTTGCGGTCTGCCAACAAATCAGTGCAGAACTCAACGCCACCCTATGGGATAGCCTTCCATGATGCTTTCTTCGGGACGCCCTCTGTTACGAACATATCGCTTCAGCACCCCGTTGTATGGTTCAGGCCCAAACATGTTGTGCAGGAACGATGGCCGTAACAACAAGATCTCATCGGTGACGTGGACCATCAGATGGACCATAATGTCGAAGAACGATGGGGGAAAGAACATCTCACATTCGCACAATATCTGTATCATTGCGTCCCTCAGTTGCAGGCAATGGTCCACCGTGATGGACTTCTGGCCGATCGTGTCGAAGAAGTCACAGAGCTTCATGACCGTCTCTCTCACCCATGGCTCCATGTAGCCTCTTATTGCAACCGGAAGTAGCTGCGTGAGAATCACGTGGCAGTCATGAAACTTCATGCCAACCAGCTTGTGGCTCTTCATGTCAACGAGTTTCTTGATGCTGGATGAGTAGTTCGATGGAACTTTGATGCCATGGAGACACTCGCACATTCTATGCAGCTTGGCTTTGCTCAGACTGTAACACGCACGTTTGCATCGCGTATATATCGTGCGTTCACCATCCTTGTTTTCTTGCGGCGCCTCTTCCTCTATCGGCCTCAACTTCTCCCTTATCCCCATCCACTGCAGGTCCTTCCATGCTTTTGGTCCATCTTTTGACTTGTCCGCGTGGTGCATCATCAAGCCCAACAGGCTGTCGCACACGTTCTTCTCGACATGCATGACGTCTATGGTGTGACGGCTCTGTAAGAACCTTCAGTAAGGCAGGTCCCAGAACACGGACCTCCTCTTGTACGTCAGGCCGCCATCTGGACCAGCAGCCGGCTGTGCTTTCCCGGCCACGACTTCGAGGTCCCTGACAATTTCCTATACTTCGTGTCCAGTGAGTTCCCTCGGTTTGTGCCGCCTCTCTGCCCTCCCGTTGAAGTTTTTCTTATCATCCCACCACGGGTCCTTCATCTCCAGCCACTTACGGTGTCCCATGTACACAATCTTTTTTGATTCTGGCAGGAACAACCCTTCTATCTCGTCCCCGCACTTTGTACACGCTTTGTACCCATGTGTTGACTGGCACGATGAGTTCCTGTTCACCGGGTAGTCATGCACACAAGTCAGGAGAGCTGCTCGAAGGGTGAACTCCTCCTTCTTATGAGCGTCCCAAACCTTTCGACCCTTCTCCCAAAGCTCTTTGAGCTCATCCTTCAGCAGCTCTAGATACACGTTCAGATCAGCTTCAGGCTGCTTAGGGCCCTGTATGAGCATTGATAGGTGGATGTACTTCCTCTTCATGACAAGCCACGGGGGGAGGTTGTATATGAACAGGATCACCGGCCATGTGCTGTGTTTGTTGCTCAAGTTTCCGAACGAATTGATCCCGTCCGTACTCATCCCGAACCTGATGTTCCTTGGCTCTGTGCCGAACTCGGGGAATTCGTCGTCCAGAGTCCTCCATTGAGCCGCATCTGCGGGGTGTCTGAGGACTCCATCATCGTTGCGGTACACGCCCTCAGGATCGATATCCGCCTGAGTCGCGTCGTGGTAGATGAATCACCTGGCCTCCTTCTCATTCTGGAACCAATGCTCCAGCCCGGTGCCACACAGGAGATACCAGACCGTCTTTGCCGCCACACCACGCTTCAATTCTTCCTCCTCGCCGCCGTCAGGATTGGGGTCTTTCTTCCTGTATCGGGATGTTTTGCATACTGGACAGCTGTGCATGTCTTTGTAGTCGCCCTTATATATGATGCAGTCCAGTGGACAAGCATGGTATATGATGACCTCTAACCCGAGGGGGCATGTAACTTTCTTCGCCTCGTACGTGCTCTTAGGCAACTTGTTGCCCGGAGGAAGTACCGTACGTAGGTAACTCAGAATCTCCGTGAGTCCCGAGTCCACGATGTTGTATTTTGCCTTTATATGCAAAAGCTCGAGCATTACTTCTAGCACACTGTTATCCACGCCGGCATTTTCATATAACGGTGTCTCGGCATCCTCCCTCAGCTTCTCGAACTTACGGGACACCCTCTTATCCTCGGGGTCATCCAACTGATTCTGCAGATGCTGATCGTCTAGCATTTCAACCATCCTACCGGTTGGAAGGTCTTGTACTGGATCCTCGCCACGGTATGCTTCTTCACCAGGCTGGTCGTCAGACTCCATGTTTTCCATCTCAATGCCGTCATCGACTTCAATGCCATCCTCCCCGTGAGAAGTCCACCTTGAATAACCAGACACAAATCCCCGCATGAGCAAGTGCATCTCGACATCCTTTGGCTCGTACAGCTTGCTGTTCCGACATCTCACATAGGAACAACACATCTTATCACCCACTTTCCTATGCATATCTTTCACGCCGGCATCGACAAAAGTCTTCAGCCGCTCTATCCACTTAACACGTAACCTGTCCTCGTACATCCAAGCACGGCCCATCGAGCTACAACACAATTTTTTTTAAAATAAACAAATCAGCTTGATCGACAAAAATGGAAAATTTTGGCATGACCTTTGCTAAAAAAAATAGCATTTTGCGCTACGAAATTCGATGCTTGCATCAAAAACAAATTACCCCCCACCCACATCGGCACGACGGCCGGTATCACATCACATAAGAAATACAAGGCACGAAGGCCGGTGTCAACACACATTAAATATGCTTAACATGCACGTACACCGGTCCCGAGGTTAAGCTTACCCTAGGGCTAACCCCCAGGGGCTAAGCTCCCCCATAAGCAGCAGCAGCCATGGACTCCAGAGAGAGAGCTAGAGAGAGAGAGCTGCAAAGAGAGAGAGCTAGAGAGAGAGAGGGAGCTCATCGGAGCAAAATTAAAGCGAGAGAGAGAGGGATCCAGGAGGGAGGGCCCTCACTAGGGTGAGGGGGAGCTCCAGAAACAGTGGGGGCAGCCCGGGAGAGCCGCCGAAGAGAGATCGGGGCCGGATGTGCCACCACCGGCCACCGCACCATTAATGGCTTTTTGGCCAAATTGAAGAAGAAGAGAGAAAGAAGAAGGAGATGTGGGGGGGGGGGGGGGGGGAGAGCTGCCTTCGAGCCGCCGCCATCAATTTTGGCAAGGCTTCGCTGCCGGTGAGGAGCAGAGCCGCAGCTTGTCCAAGACAGACGCGTGAGCTCGAACAACTTCGGGCTCGCACAGTACTTATATATAGGAAGGTCACCAGTGGCGGGTGTACGGATAAACCACCACTGGTGACCTCCAGCGGCGGGCGGAAAAATGAACCGCCACTGGAGGCCTCAGCAGTGGCGGGTAACCTGAGGCCCGCCACTGGTGCTCTCCCACCGGTTTCCCCTCTTTAGTCCCACCTCGCTAGTTTACATGAGTTCCGACCAGCATAAAAAGGATTCCGCCGCCCCACTTACCGGTGGTTACTACTCAGTGCTCAGTGCGTTCCCCGTTCCGGTCGAGTACTAAACGAATGATCGGGCGGTGCTTAAGGGGTTCGTCGGACGCCTCTCCTCGTCCGGTTCATCAAACTTGGGTTCCTGAATAGAACTCCTTTCCTCCTCCAATCGTGCAACAAGTCTCTTTCTCTCTCTCTCTCTCATCCCTAAGCCCACTCTTTCTCTCTCATCCCTCTGCACATCAGCCTTATACAGAACTAAGAACAATATTTAATTTATTTTATCAATTACAATTGTGAATTCTCTCTTGATATATATATTTGGTGATGATATTTCCTTCTTCCTTGGATAATGTTCAGAAATATTTCAATAAGTCTTTCTGAAATTGTGATGGCCTTTCTAATATTCTTGTTCACATGAATTTTCTGTAATTGTGATTCCTTATTGACCCCCAAGTATTAACTTGGGATTTGCTTTTGAAATTCATGTTTTCATGGCAAAAATGTACTGTTCATGTTCAGATGTTTTCCATTTTCTACAATTTTTCATCTCTGAATACTACAAGAAATTATTTGGGGCATCGGTGCCGATTTTTTTTCTCCCTGTTGGAAGATCGGATTGCGGATGTACCTCAACTCTCCCCCGCTGATAATGCCATCCTAGTGGCTGACTTCACTTAGGAAGAGGTGCATGCTGCTATCTCTCAGATGGAACGTAACAAGGCTCCGGGCCCTGACGGTTTTCCTGTTGAATTTTATCAAACCTTTTGGAATGTTATTAAATCTGATTTGATGGCCTTATTTGTGCAACTTCATGCTGGCGAGCTGCCTATGTTTAAGCTTAGTTTCGGGGTCATTATTCTTGTTGCCAAGAAGGAAGATGCGGTCCAAATCCAGCACTATAGACCAATTTGTTTGCTTAATGTGAGTTTCAATTTTTTTACTAAGGTTGCTACTAATCGCATTGCTGGGATAGCCCAACAAGTGATTAGTCCTACGCATACGGCTTATATGCCAGGGCGTCATACTTTAGAAGGGGTGGTTGTGCTTCATGAGACTATCCATGAGCTCCATTGTAAGAAGCATGATGGTGTATTGTTTAAAATCGACTTTGAGAAGGCGTATGACAAGGTGAAATGGCCGTTCCTTCAGCAGGCACTTTGCATGAAGGTCTTTGACCCTGTTTGGTGTATTTGGATATCTAGTTTTCTTCAGGGCGGAAGTATGGGGGTTAAAGTTAATGATGACATCGGTCATTTTTCCAAACACGGAAAGGCTTACGTCAGGCGATCCGTTATCACCCCTCTTGTTTAATATCATTGTTGTCATGTTGGCTATCGTCATTGCTCGGGCAAAAGAGGATGTCCAAGTTGGAGGCCTTATTCCGCATTTAGTTGAGGGAGGGGTTTCTATCCTTCAGTATGCGGATGATACGATTCTCTTTATGGAACACGACTTAGCGCAAGCCGTTAACATGAAGTTCTATGTATGTTTGAACAATTCTCAGGTCTTAAAATTAATTTTCATAAGAGCGAGACTGCTTTGGTAAGGCTAAGGATGAGGAATCTAGTTACAAGCATATTTTTGGGTGTGAATAGGGATTGTTACCAATCCGTTATTTGGGGATTCCCGTTCATCACGAGAAACTAGTTAATAAAGAATGAAAGTCAGTGGAATATCGTTTTCAAAAAAAATGGGGTGTTGGAAGGGTAAACTTCTCTCCTACGGTGATCGTCTTACCCTTATTAATTCGGTTCTTACGAGTACGCCTATGTTCATGTTATCCTTTCTTGAGATACCTGTCAGGGTTCGCAAGAGATTGGATTTCTACATATCCCACTTTTTATGGTAGTCTGATCAGCATCGTCGCAAATTTAGACTGACCAAGTGGAATATTATCTGTCGTCCCAAGGATGAGGGTGGTTTGGGAATAGAATTATTGGATATTAGCAAATGGCTCTTCAAGCTCCACAACGAGGAGGGAATGTGGAAGGAGCTGCTTCACGATAAATACCTTCGTGGTGATACCCTTTCTCAGTGATCTGTTAGGCCTTTGGATTCGCCATTTTGGAAAGGGCTCAAGAAAGTTAAAGATGATTGTTTTGGGCATGGTATGTTCGTTCTTGGGGACGAATCCGGAATTCGTTTCTGGGAGGATACTTGGCTTGGTTCTTCATCTCTTTCTAATCAGTATCCGTCGTTGTTTCGGATTGTGTAGCATAAAAACATTTTTGTTGCTACAATCTTTGCGTCGGTTCCACTAAATATTCGTTTTAGCCGGAATCTGACTGGCAACAATTGGTGTGATGGTTACACTTAGTGCAATGCTTGATGTTGGTTCAATTTACTGGTGAGCCGGATAGATTTGTGTGGAGTCTCTCATCCTCGGGTATTTTTACGGTAAAATCTACGTATGCGGATTTTATGGATGGAAATACGGACTTTCAACGACAATACATTTGGAAGCTTAAAATTCACTCAAAAGTGAAAAAATTTATGTGGTTCCTTGACCGAAAGGTTATTTTAACCAAAGAGAATCTAGCTAAACGGAATTGGGAGGGGAGTTTAAAATGTTGTTATGCGATTCGGACGAGACTATACATCTCTTCATCTCTTGTCCTTAAGCTCGTGTTGTGTGGCGCATTATTTTTATTGCCTTTAATTTACCTCCACCGAGTTTGACTATTAATATGTTTGGAAATTGGATTAATGGGTTGGAAAAAATAAATCTAAAGCTCATATTCGGAGGGGAGTTTCGGATTTCTGTTGGGCTATTTGGAACCGTAGAAATGATGTCGTTTTTAATAGAGCCAGAGTTTCTCATTTTTTGCAGGTTATCCTCCGGACTACCCATTGGATTCGACTATAGGCATACCTGCTTCCTGCATCCCAGCGGGACCTTTTGGATATTGGATGCACCCGTCTAGAGATGGTCGCACAGGATTTCTTCGGCCAGGCTCGTTGGCGGTGTGCTAGACGACTAGACGCATAGGATCGCTATATCGAACTTTTTCTGCTGGCTTATTTTTGTATCCACGATCTCTGATCAGTGATTTGGACGACATTTGATTACCTTGCAATAAAAATGGCTGTGTGCATCGATTGATGCAGAGACCGGGGCCTCCTCCCCTTTTCGAAAAGAAAAAAAAATGATGTTTTCCATTTTCTGGACAGCATGTTGGTCGGCCGGTGTGAAAGGTCCAAGAATGTTTCTTTGCCAGTATAATTCCTTTGTTAAATGAAGGGGCTTATCCTCAGTTTCGTATTACTTTCTCAACTTCAGGTAAGAAATCAACACCTCGAGTGAAAATCTGCGATTAATTTCGATTACTCTAAGGTGCTAATATAGTTACTGTTCTCACGATCGATTCAACCTTTTCTTTTGTGGCACAAAATTTACTTATCAACTTGACCGTTGTAGTTTTCAGTCTGCCTTGATGCACTCTAAACCAAAATCAACAGTTGGCATTCCGGCATACATAGCGCCAGAAGTTCTTTCGAGAAAATAATGATGGGAGGCAAGTTATTCCTCGTTCTAAGTTTGGCAGTATTCAGTTATCCACTGTATTTTGCATCCACATCTTCTTCTTTTTTCCAGTAGAGACAAGGTAAAAATAGGTAGGCATAGCAATTAATAAATAGAGGAAAACTAACTAAATGTTTTTATCTTCTTTTTTTTCTGTCATGGATGTTGTATGATGTTGTATTCTAAATGTTGTTATCTTCGGAAGAAACATTTCATGAAAGGACGTTTGGTGGTCATCAAAGTCAAAAAAATCTTCGAGTGTATCATTTTATTTTGTTGTTCCCTGGCAAATGCATGGACATTTCGGCTAGTGATATAAAAAATCACACAAAAGGGGCACAATTGACCACAGAAGGGGCACCACAACCAAATAAAACCACCGAAGACAAATATTGGCATCCAAAAGCCCCTTCCCATCCTCGAGACGCGCAGCACCTGCGCAAGCAAGAAAACATGATTTCGTGGACCCATTTGCAGATGTCAAACAAAATCACCACATATGGAACAAAAGAACATCTACATCCAAGGCCACGAACGCGCATGCATGCAAGAGTGATCCGAAAAAAAGAGGCGCGATCTGACTATGTCACAGCGTAACTACAGTATGTCTTACCCCTGCCTTTAGATAAGAAAAACCCACGCTGTCCGTGCGCACAAACCATCGCTTCAACTAACAATGCGACACAAAAGGAAAACAGAACGACCACAACACGGTTGCAGACACAGAACGAAGAACAGACGCAAATACATCAAACAACTGGCTATACTACATCGATGAACAGCACATCCAGACATGCACTACAAAAAGACCAAGAATAACCACTCATACGAACGGAATAATGAGTAAACTTGCTCCGCAGAACACATCGCCACCGTTGAACATCCAAAACCAACATCTTCAAAGAATATACACAGAAACACAGTCAGATCCACGAGAAAAACATATGGAACAACACGCTATCAGAAACCAAAACACCCGAAGGAAACCACACGCCAACAACTATGAAAAAATACAAGAAAATCTACGGAAGAAATACACCTGCAAGCATGAACCAAATACAAAAAATCACGACCAAAAAGGAAAACACGTAGATCTAGGCTCAAAGGAACAGAAGGAGGTGGTGACAAATATACCGTAGCATGTGGAGCTTGCGCATCCATCTGGAACCTCGTCTGCATGGCGATGGCTTCCTGTAGAGAACGCGCGTACCGCACCATCGTCTCCCTGACCTGCGAAGGCCACGGATAACCGGGAATGGGCGCACCCTCCACAGCGTTCAGATCTGCAGGCCCTGCACCTCCTCCTACCTGGAACGCCATACACCAAAGACACAAGAGAGTAGGCTGAACTGAAGAAGAAAATGTACAAACGGAGGAAGGGCAATGACAGACGGCGAGACCAGTGACGCCCCTTTTATAGGCTCGACTCACTCCGTCCCACAGTGTGCGCAGAATCATCTAGAGTAGCGAAATGGTCCGTATATCATATGAGCCAACTCCAGCAAACATCTAAACAATCACGACCCAGCATAACTACCAGTCCAAAGAAATAAAGCTTTCCGAAGCACCACGTAAGTTACGGCCTATCGAAACCACAGCATTAGCACAACATACCCACAGTTAGTATCCCTCCCCGTCTTCTTTTTCTTTCTTTCGTTCATTGTAGCTCACATCCCTACAATAGAGAAAGCAAAATAAAGTGAAGGGATAAAGTTTTTTTTTAATATAAGAATTAGATCTAGACCATATCTAAATAAAATGGGAAAAAAGGAAGGGGAGTTGGGACTCCATTGGATGAATCTTTAAAGAAGACACAGCATAGAGGAAACAAAGGCTAAACTAAGCGATTTTGTTTGAACAGAACAGATTCTTGTTTCATCGAGAAAAAGAGATAAGTTCTGGATGAATTGACAATGCATAACTTAATTGATTAATTTAAGTCTCGTCCATTATACATTAATGGGTGTAAATTATGTTTACGCTTCACGAGTATGATGTTTTTTGGACATTTCAATGAGCCTAGTAGTCCAAACACACATACTAACTCAACCAACTGAACAGTGCAATAGGAAGAACCCATGCTGCACTCCACTACGTCGCCTCCGCTAGCCCACTTCCTGATAATAGGTAGACTCTCTCTCCTTCTATTTCTTTTTAAAAAAAAAAGATCCGCAACATCGACATCCACGTTCTATCTGAATTGACGCATTTTTTGAACGAAAAACGTAGGATTCAAATCCCAAAGAATACCTCTCATACAGACCATATGCGTTGTAAGTTCCGTAACAAATGAATTCCATATAGCATGACTTTTTCCCCATTAGATTTTGCAGAAATTCAAACACAAAACCTGTTCTCTTTCAAACTATATCTTTTAATAGCCTCCTCCCTGTCCCTTTCATTTGTTACTCCACCCACCGTCAAAGACATATCTGTAGTCTTGTCCCTACAACTATCCTTTCCTACGGCACATAATCTAAAAGTCATATACTTTTCGTACGAAGCATCCAGACACTCTCTTTAAACAACTTCTATATTTTGAATCCCTACACTTTTCCTGACGACATAGTATTTCAATCCCATCAATTTCCTAATACTTCTTTTCTGCAATCTTTCGACCCAATAGAACCCTTACTAAAATTCGCTCACCCCAAAGCCAACGTCACAATCTAACCAGTAACCAACGAACAACATGAACCAACCATGGCCTGTAAGCTGAGTAGACGGTGACACGAGGCCCGTTTCCCTGACATCTCGGTGTTTTTTTTTTCCCATGGAAAAAAATATTAACCTGCAGAACTCTTAAACGGGCCTGTACGAACATTAAACGAGCCGCCGTTTGCATTCCTGGACGCTTGGGCAACACAAAAGCAACATAACCCTGCACAAGGCAAACGCAACAGCAAACCTACGACGCTGTGGCCCATTAACTCTGCAATCCCAACATGTAACAACCAAATACCAACCTTAATATAGCGAGGCCCAAAACCATTTTAAAAACACCCAAGCAGGCCCAGCAGCAAGCCTAACCCGGTAAAGGCACACGCAATTACCAATTTGATCAAACCAGCACAAGGGCGCACTGAGCCCACCATGCCGCCAACCCCACACGAAGTAAATAGCTAATCCGTCTTTTGCTGAATGAGAAAAGTCTATCTTCAACCCTGATCTTGTATACAAAGTCTGAATTAGACCCAAATCTTTTAATTTCTGAATTTTGAACCCTAACTTTAGCGATCCCGGTTAATCAAAACCTTTAATCCCATATGTTGTGTTTGGCGGACCGGTTTAATTGCCTGGGTGCGGGATTGCTAAGCAAGTTGATTGAGATAGTCCCAAGACGGCTTTGCGGATCTTCTGGTACTTTCGGGTCCATAGTATCCGGCCATGTCTACTACATTATGTTCACTGTAGGTATATACTTTGACCATAGCTTGCATAAAGCCATGAACTAAAGTCTAAAGTTACGTGCTAGGTTTTAGTTGACAACTAAATGATCATCGAGTAGCAGTGGTGTCTTGATCTAGTACACACGCCTGCACATGGCGTACATCAATCATGCATGATTTTCGTGTACTGAAGCACTGTACACGTAGATGAAAAACAATTGGCCAGGATAAGAACCTCGTTAGTTATTTCCTAAGCGTAGTCAAAATTGGCAAAAATAATAATAATACTAGAAAAATAGGAGATAAGAAAGAACCTCACTCGGGGATCAGCTTTTCTGCTTACAGCAATCCCAGGCCACGTCAGCAAACCAGTCTGCCAAACAGGATTTTCAGGATTAAGGGGGTATTTGATCGGGATCAGCAAGGTTAGGGTCCGAAATTCAGGAATTAAAAGGTTAGAGTCTAATTCAGACTTTGTGTACAAGATGAAAATAGACTTTTCTCTTGCTGAATCCTCTTGACGTCTCAATAGAACAGGGGACGCACTTAACCACATATAGCCCCGGCATAGCTGGAACGTAACAGGCGATGCACCTAGCCGCGTACCTAACCATATAATAGAACCTAACGGAGAAGAAAGCACTATTCTCAAATATAAAATGAAGAATTCTCAGTAGATAAACGCTAGTATGCAGTCAAAAGCAGCTATATTTTAAAATAATACGAAAGAAAGGAATCTGCATATATCACGTCTGCAACCAAAAATGACTACTGCATAGAAGAGACCAAGAAAAAGATCAGCATACTGCAACTCTGGAGTCAGCATTTTAGCAAACAGTAAAAACTATATGCCCATCAAACACACCTCGCAACACAAAGAGAAATACAAAAATACCGAGACTTAAAACAGAAGAACAACGTCATGTCAACCATGTTTCTGTACCCCTTTTTACACCAGCACCATTCTAATCCCTCGCTCATCCCAGCCGAATCAACAAAAAGGCCGCGTAAATCGTAGCAACGAGGAGCTCGCAAACACGCCCTCTCCTTTCCATGGTCACTCAAACCCCTACTTGTGTACGGGGCTATACCAAGCAATTCCCATTCCATGAACGTCGATAAAAAGTCAACAACCATGACTCGGCAAACCGAACACAATAAACCACGATCAGACGCCAATATGATCACAGAGCTAACTAATATCGCATGCTAACACTAACATATAGGTCTCACAAGCAGTAACGTGTCCAGAACAGTATTATACATTATTTATTACGGTCATCCACGCAAACACGTAACAACAGAATACGTAACAACACAAGGGAAACTGATCATATGCCTGCACACGGCAACCGTCCCAACATCTAGCAGACCAACTGAACCTCACCACAGAAACCACGATCATGCCGCACAAGACTAACCACCATGATCATTCGGACAAGCTGCGAAAACAAAAAAATGCACAGTACGTTTAAACCAAAACCGCGTGAAGTGATCTGTAGACAACAACCAAAACAAAAACAGCAGGATACCCTAACAATACCTGAGCAATTAATCAACATCGTTGTGGCCCTCCTGCGCCCTCCTGCGCCGTACGTGAACAACTTCTTAGACACGTGAGACTTGGATGTTCCAGATCGCTGCCTGCAAATGAACCAGGAAAAAACAATACTAAACACATACACGCTGACATGTATAAGCACACCATATAGGAAACAAAACAACTATACTTCCACATAACTACCTCTTGTCCTTTCGTTTGTCCGCAGCAGCACCTCTGGCGCCGGTGCCATCCTTCTTCCCTAAATCCTTCGCATCAGGCAGACTCTCAAGTTCCTGCTCAACAGCATATTCATCATCCATTAAACCAATGCGCACAAGAGCCACATCGCGAAAATAAAACGAAAGGGAAAAGCGGTTCTAAATGTAAAAAGAAAAAAGAAGATCTCGGAGCACGGGTCTCCGGCACCGGGGATGCTAGGCACCCCCTTGTTGTTCGGTGAGGGGCGAGGCGAGCACTCCGGCGATCGCCGGCGTGACGAGAGACACGAAGTGCGGACACTTGGATTTACCCAGGTTCGGGCCACCCGGAGGTATAACACCCTACGTCCTGCTGTTTTATGTACTCACGAATGTATGTGTTCTTACAGATTGTCCCGGGGGGTTCCCGGGTGAGCTACTTGTTCTTCTCAGGGATTCTGCTATGAACGGATGCACTACTACTTGCTACTGAATGGGGTTCGAACCCTTTGACCGATGACATTGGTCCTCCTTTTATAGTCAAGGAGATACCACAGTTGCCGATGCATGCAGCGTGACACGTTATCTACATGCGTGTCATTGCCACAAAACTTACCCTACTGTAGATCCATGCTAGGCTTCATGCAGCGCCCAGGCCATTGTGCATTGTAAACAAAAAAGTTCTTAGAGTAGCCGCTCTAGACTTGTTGAGCAAGACTAGCCCTGCCGATGTGACTCATGTCGGTGCATTAAATGCACTGCGCCTGCTGTGTGGTCTTGTCTCCACTGTTTCGCCGGCCCCACCTGCAACCCCTGAAGCTCCAGTACCCGGAAGGCGCCCCGGTACTGTTGCCTGGCAAGTTGCGGGGGAGCGAGCTGGTAGCCTCCCAGGTTCACCCCTCCCGGGAAGCCGGCCTAGCGGGATCTCGTCAGTTGCGATCCACACGTCCCGTGCCAGTGGGGCCCCATGGGCCACTGGTACGACAGTAGCCCCCGGGTGTGGGCCGGCAACCTTGAGCTCCTGGGCAGTATCATCCTGGGTCGGTTGCCGGGCTACGCCCTCCCGACGCGTGGGTCCCTAGGCCAAGCTGGCAACCCGGCCACGTAGGCCGCCGTTACGCCTCCTCCCGTCGGAACGGGAGGAACGGGTGCACGATCTCTGGCCCCGCTACCCCTCTACGAGCAAGGAGTTATGGCCACGTCAGGCAAACCGTCTTGATTCCTCCAAAACTTTAGGGCGCTTGATTACTGATCGTGGGGGCTGCCCGTTGCAATTCCGCCTGCCGGATATAAATACCCAGGGACGGCGTCACAAGGACTCCCCTCCGCTACTGCCATTGCTGTTGCCTCCCCCAAGCTCCTTGCGCTCCAACTTCCGAGAAGCCTCCCCCAGCGGCAAAGGAGAGAAGAGCAGCAAGAAGGAGATGTCAGAGCGAGAGCGCAAAGACAAGGAGAAGAGGGCCCAGTTCGCGTCCTTTGTCGCACCAGTGGCACCCGGGGTACCACCGCTGCTTGACGCGTGGGTCGCCTCACCTGCTCCTCGCAAGGATAGCACCCTGGTAAGCACCGCGCAAGCTGCCCGGCAAGTCACCAACCCGGTAGGGCTAGCCGGGCTGCGGGGGTTACCCTGGAAGGCGACGAGAGAATTCCCGCCTGGGTGCCCCCTGGGAAGGTCACTTGCCGGGGAGGGCATTCCCGGGCGCAGGCATTTACAACAGGGACGAAACCCAGCAGGCAAAGCATTGACGCCACGTGGCCGCCCGGCAGGCTCCCTGTGCGCAGGGTTGGTCAGAGCGAGGAGTGTGGCACAAGCAAGCATTTAATGTTCCGATAGAAAGGTGATTCCCCGTCCAGTCAGCCCATAGTGACTGACCCACAGTGAATCTAGGGCACGTACCGCCCTAGTTGCAGCGCTACGTACCGTGCATGCAAGCCAGTGCAGCAAGAGCAAGCTGCCTAGGGTCTTTGCTCAACACTTGTCACCCATGCACCGAAGCACCTGTGGCATCCCCTTAAGTATAAAAGGAGGACCATCGTCAACGGTCAAAGGGTTCGGTTCTTACTAGTTTTAGCCCAGAAATAGCAAGTAGCACTTAGCAGGAAAGGAGAGAGCGCCCGGGGACTCCTCCGGCAACTTGTAAACCCTAGTTCATTGATTAATACAAGCTCAGAAGCAGGACGTAGGGTTTTACACCTCAAGGTGGCCCGAACCTGGGTAAAATGGTCTTGTGCATCTTTACGCTTGACATTGGCCTCGCCGGCGATCGCCGGAGCGATTCCCAACGCCCACTGCCGAACCAAAAAGGGGGTGTCTCAGCCCCAGGCTACAACATCTAGCGTGCCAGGTAGGGGGCGCGTGTGGAGAGCTCGCCGATGACTGCCGGCGCCGTCGTCTGCAGCTACATCAGCTTCGTCTTCTCCGACGACAGAGCCCGTCGACATGCCTCCAAAGCGGGCTGGCGACTCTCGGATCGACCCGCATGGTGCCCCAGCGACGCACACGCGGTCACGCGATGTGCAGCCCGCTTCGCAGGGTCAGGAGAACCCTGAGCCCTCTTGGGTGCAGCAGTAGCAGTCGGAGCTGCCACCCCCACCTCCTCGACCGTCGGCGGACAACCGGCTGAGGGGGCCAGCGGCTCCCAGTGCCAGAGCTAGTCGCGCGAGCGGCCACAACGCCGACCGTGCCGGCCAGCGAGTCCACTCGCGGGCCGAAGACGCGCAGCAGCAGCTGCGCCACGAGCATACGGCGTCGCGTGCGACGCCGACGTGATCTCGCCCTACTCACCCAGGGACACCGGGGGACAGGGCGGAGGTCAGCCGGTCGGAGAATCGGCAGCCTCCCGCTTAAACCCGGTGGAGGCCATCATCGCCGCGCGTGTCAAGCATCTTCGACCAGGGGCACGAGATCATCGAGGGCATCAAGCGGCAACAGCTAGGGTTCGTCAGCTGCTACAACCGGGTGCGCCAACAGCTCGCGGCAGCCCAGGGCCGGCCGGACAGCGCGCGGGAGGGGGTCGAGGAGCGTCGGCAGGAGCAGGCGCGCCTTCAGGAGGAAATCCGGGTGGCGCAGCAAGCCCGGGCCGAGGCATCCGAGCCCTTGGTCCCGGAAGCGCACATCCAGCACCAGCTTCAGGAGCTGCGCGCGGAGCACAATCAAGTGCTCGAGTCGTTGGAGGCGGTGCGTATTCGAGCCGAGGGGGAGCACCAGGAAGCGCTAACGGGCTTCCAGGAGCGCCTCGACGAGAAGAGAGGGCTCATCTTCAGCTACTCCTGCGAGATCCAGCAGTTGCGCCAGCAACTCGGGGAGAAGGAGCCGCGTCTTGGGAGAAGGAGTTGCAGGAGCAGCTCCAAACCCGGGAATGCGAGTTCCAGGAGCTGCTCAGGGCCACGACCGACGCCAACGCAGCCCTCAAGGGCGAGCTAGACGTCGGCCGGAACGATCTCCAACAGATTGACGAGGAGAACTCGGAGAAGGCGTCGAAGATCTCCAAGCTGAAGGACGAGCTCCGGAGCCAGAAGGCTGAGACCGAACTCGCCCGCCGCAACCACGCGAAGCTCGGGAGCCAGCGCCAGGAAAGCACGGCCCTGCTCCGCAGGTTGGCGGAGGTGGGGAATGAGTCGTTGTCGAAGCTGGGGGTACCCCCGACAGCCATGGACGGCAGCGACGTCAACACCCTCATCCCCTTCTTCGCGAAGTTCGTGGGAAGGCTGACAGCCGTGGAGGACCGCATCGGCAGCTTCGGGGACCGGCAAGTGAGCGTCGCCGCGTCTCAGGTTGCCGGCGCCCTCCTGCCGCGGGTCCACCAGGCCTACCCCGAGTTCCTCTTCGAGACCATCTTCAACGACTGGTCACCGGAGGAGAACAAGGAGCACGCCAACAAGGTCAGCCGCTTCGTCGACGAGATGATCGTGCGGATGACGGGGCAGGCTGGTGCTGGTGAAGATGAGGAGGAGGTCGCCGCCGAGGAGACGCCCGCCGCCGAGTCCGCCGTCCCGGAAGCACCCCCTGCGTAGTCGTTCCTTGTATCTTTCATTTTTCCCGCTTTTTGCTTATACCCCTTACTTTGTGTTAGCCCTTTGTCACCTTGAATGCTTATCGTGAACTCGTTTGTTTGAATTTCACTTTATCCAATATCAATTTACTTGCTTTTCCGCCTATAACTAGTTTGCCGGGGAGGGGCTCTGTCTTTCTCGCGCTTTAACTGTGTACCCGGGGACTTGCCAACTGCGTGCTTAGCCAGACTGGGGACCCGGGACGGACCCGCAGTACCAACCTAGGGCTAAACAGTAGCGGCCTGCCACTCCGCCTGCGGATTAACTACCCCAGCGCGCACGCCTCTGGGACGGACCCGCGAGCCACGTGTGGGGGGCGTCCTCCCCCCGCAAGCATCCTTCCTACACTCCAGCTACACGGGGACTGAGCTTACCTCGGAAAACCAGTGTGATTAAAGGAAGAACTAAGGACTCGAAACAAAGTACTTAGCTTTCCATTCCCTCTGCACTCAGTGCACCCTGTTGAGAGCCGTGGCAAGGACGCTGTGGTAGTGCACCCTCCAGCGGCATGCGCGGAGGCATGCACCTCCACAGTGTCTTCGCGACGCCTCTCGCCTCTTGCGTTGCCATCTCTAGTGTCCCCCTCTAAGCGATGTGGCAGGGCCGCAATGGTGGGGACACCCTCAGCGATGAGCGCAGAGGGATGCACCACCATCGCCACTATGCGACATCACTTGCTTTCTTGCCCGTTGTTGGTGTTGCGCTTGCTTCGGTCTTTAAATAGCCGGAGTGCCGCCCTTGCCACCGCACGCGCGGAACCACCGGTTGACGCGTGGAGGCGCTGGCCCTGTCTCAGAGTCCTACATCAAGCCTCGAAGTAATTGCCATGTATGTACAACTTATCTGCAAGACGACGACCCCCGTGATTGCTCCACAAGCATCACAGTGCGCCTTCACCCCCACCTTTATCGTGCATGTAAGATTCTTGCAGTGCCCATGGTGCATGGGAATTTTTTTTCGAAATGCATGAAAAAAGACAACACTAATTGGATAACCTCCTGCCTCCCAGCCCCCGGGCACAGAAGAGTCGACCTCAGACTTGGGTGTGAGCATATTTTCTATTCCGCGGTGCCGTGCAGGCACGTAGCACGTTGTGAACGGGTTCATCAACTGCTAGGCCTCGTTCCGGGGCGTCCCGAGAACGAGCTTAGTTTTCGGGGTTCCGGCAGCCCCCTGCTCACAGCCAAGGATGAAGAGACAATTCTGTGCACCTAGAGCAGGAGACAGAAGCGGACATTAACAGCAAAACACAATATTTACTGAAACAACACTTATCTTTATTCAACTTTGTGCTAGCGGATTACAATCAGCCCTTGCCCGGCTACACTAGCTTAAAGAGGCACGCTGCCGCAGCGTCACCCGTGGGTAAGGCACCATCGTTTCACGGGTAGAACTTGCGCAGGTGCTCAATGTTCCAACTATTGGGCACCAGCAAGCCTTCTTCGGTTTCCAGCCGGACAGCCCCCGGTCTAGTTACCTGCACTACCCGGAAAGGGCCTTCCCAGTTTGGAGTCAACTTGTTCCCGGCCTTCGTTCCTTGTATCGAGCGCAGGATGAGGTATCCAACCTAGAGCCCCTGGGGACGGACTCTCCTGTCGTGATAACGACGAAGCCCCTGCTGGTAGCATGCAGGTCGCACAACAGCCCGGCATCGAATCTCCTCGATGAAGCTAAGGTCGTCTATCCTCTGCGCATTTTGGCTCTTGTCGCCGTACGCGCGTACCCGAGGTGACTCATGCTGGAGCTTGAGGGGCAGCACAGCTTCTGCCCCATAGACGAGGGCAAACAGAGTTTGGCCCGTCGCCCGACTTGGTGTTGTCCGAACCGACCACAGCACGGGCTGGAGTTCTTCAACCCAGTGTTTCCCGTGGCCCTTGAACTTGTGAAAGGTTCTCGTCTTGAGCCCCCACCGTACCTCTGCGTTGGCGCGCTCCACTTGCCAGTTACTCGGATGAGCAACAGAGGTGAAGTGAATTTTAGTGCCCATGTCCTCACAGTAAGCTTGGAAAACCGCACTAGTGAATTGCGTGCCATTATCGGTGATAATGCCGTTAGGCACACCAAACCGGCACACAATGCCCTTGAAGAACTTGATAACCACCTGCGCTGTGACAGCTCAGACAGGCTCCACCTCGATCCACTTTGAGAACTTGTCGATGGCTACAAGGAGGTACTCGTAACCGCCAACAGCTCTCGACAACTTTTCGACGATGTCCAGGCCCCAGACCGCGAACGGCCACGAGGACAGGATGACTTGCAGGGCTTGCGTTGGCTGGTTACTCTTCTTGGCGTGAAACTGGCATGCTTCACAGGTCTTGACTAGTTGTTCGGCATCAACTAAGGCTGTTGGCCAGTAGAAGCCGTGCCGGAATGCTTTCCCAGCTAGTGCCCTGGAGGCCACATGGTGCGAACATGTGCCTTGATGGATATCCTCCAGCAGCGTGCGCCCTTCCTCCTAGGGCATGCAGAGGAGTATAACTCCGTTAGGACGCCTCTGGTAGAGATCCCCATCTACCAGAGCGTACATCTTGGCTTGCCGGGCGACTCGCTCCGCGGCAGCGTCTTTCTCCAGGAGGGTTCCGCCCTTGAGGTAACGAATGATATCCGCACCCCAGGATGGCGGTTCCTGGCTTAAGCATGCCACGAGCTCGGTGGCATGGTGCCACGCAGCTGTCTTGGGATCCCGGAGGGGATTCCCCGGCAACCGTCTTGGGATCGACAGAGGGCTTTGACTACCTCTGTATGAATACCACTCCGGCACCGGCGCCCTGCAGACAGAAGGCGCCGTCGAAGTACATGACCCAGTACCCTTCATCCAACTTGCCAGGAAGGCTGGCTTCCGGCTCTTCTTCCTCTATTCCCGTGGACGTCCACTCCGCGACAAAGTTGGCGAGAGCGGCGCTCTTGATGCTTTTGGTATTCACGAAGCGCAGCCCGAACTCTGCCAGCTCCATTCTCCATTCGGCCACCCGCCCGGTGGCTTCACGATTGATGAGGGCTCGCTTCAGTAGAACCCCGACACCACCGTTATGCTGTGCGCCTGAAAGTATTGGCGCAGCTTCCGTGAAGAGAGTAGGATCCCAAGCAAAAGCTTCTGGACCTGCGGGTACCGTACTCGGGCACCACGCAACACCGTGTTGATGAAGTACACGGGGTGTTGCACTAGCCGCTTGCGGGGGGCAGCCTGAGTGGACTGCCCCTCGGCTCCCGGGGCAGAGGCGGTAGCCGGGGGTTCCCCCCCATCACCGGGAGCCCACGGCCCCCCTGTTCTTCCCTCTCGGCAATGAGCACGGAGCTCACTACCTGGTCTGTTGCTGCCAGGTAAAGCAGCAACGGCTCGCCCGGCTTGGGGGCGACGAGAATCGGCGGCGACTTCAGGTATTGCTTCAAGTTCTGGAACGCCGCTTCCGCCTCGGGGGTCCAATTGATTGGGCCCTTCTTCTTCATTACCTTGAAGAAGGGCAGGGCTCGCTCGCCCAACCTTGAGATGAAACGCCCGAGCGCCGCAACGCAACCGTTGAGGCGCTGGACGTCTCTGACCTTGCAGGGTGCCTCCATCTTCTTGATCGCCTCGATCTTCTGTGGATTGGCTTCGATTCCCCGACAAGACACCAAGAAGCCCAGCAAGTGCCCCGAGTCCACGCCGAACGTGCACTTCTCGGGGTTAAGCTTGAGCTCGATCCTGCGGAGATTATCGAATGTCTCCTGCAGGTCGCCGACGAGCCAATCCCTGCGTCGCGACTTGACGACGATATCGTCCATGTAGACTCGATATTCCGGCCTAGCTAGGGTCCCAGACACTCGCGTAGAGCGCGCTGAAATGTTGAGCCCGCATTCTTCAGCCCGAAAGGCAAGCATGTATAACAGTAGCAGCCAACCGGGCTGATAAACGTTGTTTTCTCCTCATCTTCGACCGCCATCTTAATCTGATGGTAGCCGGAGAAGGCATCCAGAAAGCATAAAGACTCACAACCTGCTGTGGAATATACTATTTGATCGATCCGGGGTACATGGAAGGGGTCCTTAGGACATGCACGATTAAGATCAGTAAAATCTACACACATGCGCAATTTATTCCTAGCCTTAGTGACTACAACAGGATTCGCTAACCAAGTAGCGTATAACACTTCCCTAATTGCCCGGCATTCTTGAGCTTCTCCACTTCTTACTGGATGAAGTCCTTGCGTTCTGTGCTTGCCGGCGATCCTTCTGCTTGACGGGCCGCGCGTCTGGCCGCACCGCCAGCCGATGCTCGATCACCTCCCTAGGGACTCCGGGAAGGTCTGACGGCTCCGAAGCGAACACATCAGAATTCCCCCGAAGGAAGGCGATGAGGGCGCTTTCCTATTTGTCGCCGAGGCTCACACCAATGGAAACGATGCGTGCCTTGTTGCCGGCATGCAGGGGCACCTTCTTGACCTTGGCGCCTTCTTCCTTCAGCTTCATGCCCTTGCTGACGCGCGGGCTGGAGCTAGTGCTGCCCCCTGCATCTTGCCCGGGACCGGCTCGTGCCTTCTTCTGTGCGGGCTGCTCGCCCGAGAGTGGATCCTCGTTCTCGGCAACATTGTAGTCGCCGGAATCCGCCACCGCCGAGGTCTTTACGACCTCGCCCACGCACCAAGCAACATCCTTCAGGTCGCACTTGAGGAAAAGTACACCGTATGTTGACGGCATCTTCATCACGCCATAGGCGCCATGAGTTGCCGCCATGAACTTGATCAGCATCGGCCGACCAATAATCCCGTTGTACGGCAACGGGGTGTGAGCCACGTCGAAGACGACGTGCTCAGTCCGGAACGCTTCCCGGGACCCGAAAGTCACCGGGAGCGTGATTCGCCCCATGGGCTCCACCACTTCGGGGTTGATCCCCCGGAATGGGTCGGTGGGCTTCATCTGCTCCAGAGGCAGCTGAAGCTTCTCCACCCACTTGGCGGACAGGAGGTTAAGGCTCGCCCCGTTGTCCACCAGAACCTTGGTCACAGTCACATTGTTTATGATCGGTGACACCATGAGGGGCAGTACCCTTGATCCCAAGGGACGAATTGGATGATCATCGCGGGGCTCCTGGAAGCCCGGCTTGTCGCCTTCGTCACTGCAATCGTCCTCGCGCTGCTTGGCATGAGGCTTGTCGCGTCCCCGGGGAGGCCGGTCCTTGCCTCCTCGGGCTTGACCGTGACCCCCCGTGGGTTCTCCCTTGTCGCCGCCGCTGGTCGCGCCCCGGCCCGCACCGTTGCGTGGGTTGTTCAGGCAGTCTCGCGAGAGGTGCCCGATATCCCCGCAGTTGAAGCAAGCCCCAACAGCATGGCGCTTCTCGTGGCGCTGCTCGCGCTTCTCCTTGATGGTCCGGAGAGTGCGGCAGTCCTGTGCGTCGTGGGTGGCGTTGGTGTGGATGGGGCAGTGCGCGGCCGCTGCCGGCTTGCTACCCGATGCTCCTGCCGACGCCGCCTTCTTGGTGGGCCTCTGGGGAGCCCCCGGTTCCGCAGCCCGCACTTGCTTCCCGCCGCGTTTTCGGGAGCCATTCTTCCCGGAGCCCTCGGGTGGTTTTGCCGCCGCTTTGGCGGCAAGCTCAGGCGCTAGGCGCCCTTCCTCGGCCATCGTGCATTTATGCGCGAGAGCGCAGAGATCCCTAGTAGTCCGGATCCGGTGCGTGTTCAGCTTCTCACGCATCTTCGAGTCACAGACATTCATGGCGTAAGTGTTGATGATGGCGGCCGCTTCCGCCTCTGGGATGGAGTAGGAGATGTTGGAGAACCTGTTAGTAAGTCCCGCAACGTCTCCCCCGGCTTCTGCACTACCGTGTGCAGCTCCGCCATGGTTCCCGAGCGCTTGTAGCCACCCTGGAACCGGTTCACAAATTGCTCACGTGGTCAGCCCAGGAGGCAATGGACCCGGCCGGCAGGTTGAGCAACCATGTCCTCGCTAATCCTTTCAGGACCATCGGGAACCAGTTGGCCCTGACCTTGTCGTCGGCACCAATAGCATGCATGCCCAACGTGTAGGTCAGAAGGAAGTCCTTGGGCTTCACGGTCCTGCACGCAAGTGAGCTCGCTGGCTGGCAGGTGCGACGTTGAGGTCGCCCGTGCGGCTAGCTCCGGCGCTAGGCGCCACAGGCCTCCTCGGACGGTTGTCCATCGACGCCCGAGGAGGTGGCGGTGGCAGCTACGGTTGCTGCTGCGGTTGTTGACGTTGAGGGGACCACGCACGCAGCGTCGTGGGATCGAGTGCGCATGGCCAGCGTGTCGCGCAAGTCAACCCGGTGCTCGTCTGCCTTCTTTGGCGGCATGGCGAGCTGGCATAGACGATGTCGTAGGTGAAAAAGCCGATGACGCCGGCGGTCACCCGAAGTTCTCTGCTCGCCCCCCTACCTGGCGTGCCAGATGTCGGAGCACGGGTCTCCGGCACCGGCGATCGTCGGCGTGACGAGACACGAAGTGCGGACACTTGGATTTACTCAGGTTCGGGCCATCCGAAGGTGTAACACCCTACGTCCTGCTGTTTTATGTACTCACGAATGTATGTGTTCTTACAGATTGTCCCGGGGGTTCCCGGGTGAGCTACTTGTTCTTCTCAGGGATTCTGCTATGAACGGGTGCACTAGGGTTCGAACCCTTTAACCGATGGCATTGGTCCTCCTTTTATAGTCAAGGGGATACCACAGTGCCGATGCATGCAGCGTGACACGTTATCTACACGCGTGTCATTGCCACAAAACTTACCCTACTGTAGATCCATGCTGGGCTTCATGCAACGCTCAAGCCACTGTACAAAACAGTTTTTAGAGTAGCGGCTCTAAACTTGTTGAGCAAGACCAGCCCTACCGATGTGACTCCTGTCGGTGCATCAAATACACTGCGCCCGCTGTGTGGTCTTGTCTCCACTGTTCCGTCAGCCCCACCTGCAACCCCCGAAGCTCCAGTACCCGGAAGGCGCCCCGATACCGTTGCACGGCAAGTTGCAGGGGAGCGAGCTGGTAGCCTCCCGGGAAGCCGGCCTAGCGGGATCTCGTCACTTGCGACCCACGCGTCCCGTGCCAGTCGGGCCCCGTGGGCCACTTGTACAACAGAAAAAAAAGACTGATGAACAAAATCAACCAACAGACCAACGCATCATGCGGCGCGCGTGGAAGGATCCTCCAAAGGATCGTTCACAAAATCATCGACAGCATCGACTCCTAAATTAAGAGGACTCTCCAGTGTCACAGAAGCATCGCCTTCCTCGGTGGCCTTAAAAGTACATGTGTCGCATGATAGAAACCACCAGTTTTGTTCATGAACTCACTCCTGGATGAACATGGCACACCTGAACTTCCTATTCAGCAAACACAAACCCCCAAAACACATGAAGACCATATGAACCAGATAAAACAAAACGAAGCACAGAAAAGCAAAAACAATACCACAGCCACATGAGGTATCATCGAAGCGAGACAGCTAACATCAACATTCTCCACTTCCAAAGAACGGAATCTCTGACCTTTGTCAATAATCCACTCGATAGTACACTGCACACTCCCAATCCTAAAAACCATATCAGAAGAAGAAACACAACAATCCACTATAACATGAAAATCCACTATAACATGAAAAACCATACTTGTAGAGAACAAGAAAGGCGACGAAAAAAATAGCGAATCAAGGAAGCACCACAACACGTACAAATGGAGAAACAAAGCCCTGAAACACACGTACCTCCTATTCCTTAAAAACACAACGTCTGGGTTGGCCATATTTATGCAAATCTTGGACCCATAGCTAGCCGACAAGCTGAGCATTGCTGTTAGCCATGCATAAAAAAATCAGACCGAACGTAAGTCAGAAATTTAGAGAAATCATAATAAAAAAAAGGCAGACGCATAGCAAAAATAAATAATCAAAATAAACGTACAATCTTCTAGGTTATAAGTGCATCCCATAACCAACGCAATAACAGGCTCCTTCCGACTGGACACCACTAAAGCATCTGCATCTAAACCATCAGCATTTTCGCCCCATAGAGCCAAAATAGCTGTCTGCCTGTAAACAATATATCATGAAAAGAACCAAAAAGAACGCAGAATATCAAATTGAGGACACATCAACAGAAAACCAAAAACACATCAGAAAAATACCAAACAAAAGTGCCCCAAGAAAATACACAACACTACCTCATGACAGTAAGACGAACAACACGTTTTGAGACCTGCCGCCCCTTAACATCCACCGAAACCAAAGGAGGCACACCTGTAACGATGCCAATCAAATCTACCAACAGAACAAGCCGCATAAAACAAGTGAGCAACAAAATCAGACTGAAAACGAAAGCAACAACACACACACATAATGGTACGTAACAAAGAGAACGACAAATCACCTACGAGAAATGTCTCGTCACCGATGTTATCAATCATGCTTTGAAACGACCGCAACTTATACGCATGGATTGGGAAATCAACAGGGGCGGGACAAATTTCATTTACGGTGCTCCACCTGGCAAGCCTGAGCTCAAATCGATGCGGGACAGGACGAAAACGATCCTTCGCTGGGGTCACCTCAAAGTATTGCAGGTAATACACGCAGCCTTCAACACGTCCACAAACTCGGGTAGCCAGGGCTTACCAATGATACCAGGTATTCCATCGCCCTAAAACACCGCAATCATATACAAATCATCGCAGGCCGAAGTCCATAACACCCAAAAGACTATATGGAGTATACCTTCTCGTCCACTTAAACAAGATGCACACGCAAAAGATCATCCGTCTTCTCCGTGCTCCATTGATTCCAACGTCGGGAAACTCTAACACGGACACACCAATCTTGCCTGTCAGCTGTAACGTCCTCGAGCAGACAATAACACAGGCTAGACATCTTGCAACACAAAAAAAAACACAACACTGGTTATCACACGCACAATTAAAATACAAACACAAGAAAACCAAAATATAAACGATGCAATACCAAACCATATAGAAAACGAAATAAATACATAAAAGAACAAGGTAAACAGGCATCACACAAAAATGAACACAGGAAGAACAACCAGCGTCAAGTAGCGCTTTATTACAACACATAAAGTTACAGTAAAGATAAAAACTATGCAGACAGGAGGCAACCCCATAGATAGAGCCAATCATCCCCACAAACACGTCTACATAACCATATCAACCACACCAAAGGGGGGGCCAATCACTGTCCAACCGTGGCAAGAACTTCCTTGTACACAAAATTCTTAGTCATGCAACTGCAAGACCCATCATCTTCCTCGATAAGAACACGCAGACGAACAGGTGACTTAACCCTCGAAACAGCAACATACAATTGGCCATGCGTAAACACAGGATTTCGAAGATAAATCCCAACCCTGCCTAACGTCTGTCCCTGACTTTTGTTGATAGTCATGGCATAGCAAACACGAACAGGAAACTGACGCCTTTGCATCACGAAAGGCCACTTCGGACATGTAGCATTAAGAACTATACACGGAACACACATTGATTGTCCTACAGAAAAACTGGTCAAGCCAGTACCCTCAAACACATAATCACCCAACTTAGTTATAAGCAGTCTCGTTCCATTACATAACCCCTGAGACTGATTCAGGTTTCTCAACAAAACCACCGGAACACCGACCTTTAGCTTCAAACAATGATGAGGGTAATTGTGAACAACAATGGAATTCAAGAACTCAACCGGATACAACTCCTCTATATCAGGTATTTGTTCAGAGCAAGGCGCAATTTTATCAGCGCTCAAATACTCCCTCAACTCACCCGGAACCATTGCTGTTATGAAATCATTAACCTCATCAACCACAGAAATTGTAGGACACACAATGGCCCTATCAGCTAAGTAGGATGCGTCATTATAGAGATCCAAAAACCCATCTTATATCTCCTCGACTATTGCAGCAACTCTTTCAACCTTCCCCATAACAAGAAATCTAGAGGATATGCACACCCACAGATTCTCGTCGCCATCAGACCGCTTCTTAGTTGGCAACACACCATCCCCAACATCTAGCACCCATTTTGCAAACCCAGCTAACTCAGCCCTCTCTTCCTCAGACAAACCCACTACCTGAAGCCTCATATTAATAGACAATTAAATGCAGTAATATCGGACCACAAGGGCGAACTACAAAGAGCAGCGTCAAGCACCTCATGTTTGGACGCCCCAGGCATCACAGGCAACACCTGCCGAAAGTCGCCACCAAGAACCACCGGAAGAACCCCAAAAGGAAGAAGAGCATTGGATGGCTGATTTTCCGACAAAAGATCCCTCAAAGAACGATCAAGACACTCCAAGCATTTTCTATGGGACATAGGCGCCTCATCCCATAGTATAAGGGCAGCTTGTCTAATTAAATCCGCTAACATGGTGCCACGACCAATGTTGCAAACCGAAGAATCATCGACATCAACAGGAATGTGGAATCTTGAATGAGCCATCCTACCACCGGGCAACAACAAGGCAGCAACGCCGGACGAAGCAACCGCAAAAGAACCTTCCCTTCCGATCGCAGTCTAGCAGCAATCGTTCTCCACAAAAACATCTTGCCAGTACCCCCATGTCCCGAAACAAAGAAAGCACCCAGCCTCCGCTCGCCGACGGCATCAACTATTCTATCGTAAACAGCAAGCTGGTCAGAATTTAACATCTCATAGAGGGACTCACACTCCCGAGTGAGAGCAACCCTATCATAGCATGTCTCCTCAGCAACCAACCTATTTGAAAACGACCCACCATCAAGGCCATCAGCATCCGGAAGGTTGTAGGAAAATATGGAACTACCACTCTTTTCAAAAAGCACAGACAATTCCTTAAGTAGCCGAAAACGAAGAAGATTATGTGGCATAGAGTATGACTGATTTCGCAAAGCTCGACGAACCCCATAAAGAATATCCAGAGCCATGTAGACCCAATACTTCTTAAACAAACCAGAGGCATCACCAACGTCACAAAACATCAGAATGGTAACAAATAAATCCCTAAGCTGCCTGGGTGTAGCCCACAAAACAGTCTCATCAAAGACATAAGACCACTCAGCATCATCACCCAATAGCCCACGCGCGTGGCAAGCCTCACGAAAAGTAGAGAATTTTATCCGCTGATACGTCCTAAGATCGTCAAAACTCTGTGCACCACGCACACACATCAACAACATCCGAAGATAAAATAGCTCGCCCGTTGTAGGATGGACATACCTAATCCTGCCCAACTTAGCATTGCCACCCCGAGGCTTCCAACGCTTTTTATCTTTTTGCCAAGTATACCTCCTAGTGAACTCGCAATACGTCAAGTCACGACATGCCTCATGTTTGCTATTCATGTCAAACCATTCAGTCAGAGAACTCTTCCTTACATTACATCTACTAACCACGTCAGTAAGCTTATAATCTTCTGAATAAGTAACCCTATTCATACCAGGCAAATGAATCTCAAGCCTCTGGACAGACGGAAATCGAACATGCACATCAAACGAAAACAACCTCCACACAGCCTCACAAGAATAAAGATACCTACAGTTGATATACTCCTCTACTTCGTCAACACCACAACAAGATGACCCAGGAGCATCAGAAGTAGACATACCTTGAACCTTTATCTTGGTTCGGTTGGCACCCTTATTAATGTACTTAAACAAATACTTAACCAAGTTTGTCTTGTTACACCACTCTACATTAATATGGGCCTGATAAAGCAATGCAACATTATGCGGAACAACACACCTGTTGTTTAATCGGCATGTTCCCTTCATAACAAAACGCCCATCGTGACGACGCCTATAGACAGGGAACCCATCCTTGTCAATGTAGATCTCGTTACCAAAGCTCTTCGGATACCTCTTAGAACAAACACCATCCTTCATGCAAGAGCAGCCAAGGTTAATCTGACCGCACGGACCATGCACCATAAACTCATCAACCAAAGCATATGCAAGAGGATCAGCATTAATGCTAGGCAATTCAGCAGACACGATACTATCTATGAAACCAAAAGACACGTCAGCACCCCCGTCAGATGCGGTGTTGGATTTGATATCGAGCCACACTAGCATATGAGCATGAGGCAAACCACGCTTCTGAAACTCTACCGTATACACTACTGCACAAAATTTACGGAAACAAAATAAGTAGAAATGAAACCACCCAACTAACACGAACGACAAACAAACAGACATAAACCTTACCGGCTCTCGTTGGGCCAAAAGCATCCCCACCTCTAATATCGACATACAACTCGTTCAATTTAATCTTAAACACCCTGGCGCAAATATCAGCTCTATCGGAATGAACCTGCCCTGGCTCAAGAGACAAAGCCAAAGCAACCTCGTCCCACTTCGGATTGCACGTGAAAGTTACGAACAAATCTGGATCTCCATAAACCCTACATATGGCCATAGCGTCCTGATAATTTTGAGCTAAGTATCGACGGGACCCTATGAAACTCGACGGCAGCAGAATGCGGAAACCCACATTCCTCCCAGTGGCAGCACCCTGACCAACTGCATCAGATAAACCTTGATAACTCTCGCCCCTAAGCTTATTTTGATTCCTACTAATATATGAAAGCCTATTAAACTCTATGCAAGAATATGCATCCACTTTGGCTTGATCAGAAAGACGACCATAACATATATAAGGATTGGGCTGCCCTTGCCTATAATGACAACGATAGCAGTAATACTCAAGCATACTAACAACATCTCTGCCCACTAAAGGCTCATCGCCCACGGGGACAAACTTTATGCCCTTATAAAACCCTTTCTCCCCGTAAGGAAAAAGAAGAGGGTATTGCAAAGACATAATGGCTGGGTGCAAAGAAAAAATCTGCTTCAAGGGCCCTTCCTGAAGCTGCACCACAATATCAAACTTGCTTTTGTCACCACTAAAATCACCAACAATAAGAGCGGCCAATTCAGGGGCCATTGGAGGACTATACACGTTAGGATCAGCAGAATCGGAACCAGCAATGCGTGTCGCCAGATCAGAACAGGATGGTGATTGAAGACGCTGGGACGCAACTCTAAAAGTCTTAACCAACACGTTGTGCTCATTCAACATCTGTAGCAAAGAACTGACAATGTCTGGATCAGCTGCATCACGTGTATCACCGGAAGATCCAAAAACATTCATATGATGAGTTAACTCGTTCGCAATGTCGTAGACATACATCTGAGCAAACCGGGGTGGCTTCCCCTCCAACGCCACTAAAGAACCAATACGATGGGACACAACACCGTGTATACGGAAAACATAAGGACCATTGCCCGTATTTATACTCGTCAACATCAACCCCCGTGGATGTGAATGCAAACAGTGAATTGTAAGACCTGATGAGACAGCATAAACTCCTTGGAACGACGGTCGCCACCAAAATTGGCCAACTAACGCAAAGGAGAGGGCCAATCTGCGTAGCGAGGCAACACAACACGCCCACCTCTACAACACAAATTGTAAACGAGCGTCCCTTGGGAAACAGCAGAACCACGTTCAATTCTCTCAGAGCACCAAAATAAAGACCCACAAAAGAGGTATATATAATCAAGACCACCATGGTATGATCTATCAGGATAGCCGACTGCTCAGGTATGAGGGAAAACACACAGTCAAGAGGACCTAAGAACAATCAACAGCACATATACATAACAAAACAAAGAAACCCCTCCCCACCACAAGACATGGGCAAACCCACAACAAACACAACGATCATTTTATAGACGATGGTTTCAAACGTGATTACTAATGTACCTCATTTTAATAAACTATCAGCCACTCAGTGCACCAACACTCATTTTCCTTTTTCGGCGTCAACAATCATACATGCACCCTTCCACCCAAACACTACCAAATTACGCAGGTGCATAACAACCTAACAACAACGCATGTACCAAACCTCAAATGACATTCTTAATGCATCTACTCTAAAACATCCAAGAACCCAACTGCAAACCAATCATCACACACGCAGTTACCCAACAACAACATCTGATATAACCAAAACAAACAAACCTAAAGCTTTATACCGAAACGTGAAACCATCCAACCATAAAAATTACCTTTCAGATAGGAGATGTAATCCTTAGATAGCCTAGGGAACCGATCGACAGGAATAGACCGCGGGGGCAGCCCTAAACAACAAAACAGAACCAACCGTTCATGGGAACACACCTCACAACCCAATCCAGCCAAACGGGGAAAAAAATACATCAACATCTGACTAACCAAACAAGCAAGGACGTCGATGCACACGGCTCCTCCTACATCTCTCGCGGGTAAAATTAGATCGAGCCAAAGGCAAAACCAAGCAGCCTACGAACACACAATCTGGTCGTCAGCACACACCACCAAGACACCAGAAATACCAGCACTAACGTACCGATAAGTCGACGCTAAACACTCGCCGGGATCGGAAACCCCTCACGCATGGCCCAGCCTGATCAGACGCCGGAACTACCCGAAAAACATCACACCAGGTGACAACCCCAAACGAAACAAAAATCAGCAAACAGAGATCACGTTAAGCTCAAACGGAACAAAATAATAATCAAATCATGTAACGCAAACTGACAAGCGCAAAACAAACACAGAATCAACGAACCATTAGTTGGAGCACCAGTACCCGGCGGCAAGAGCGACCCAGAGGAAACGGCAAACCGCGCTCGAACGGCAGCCGCACGCGCACGCGCATTTACAGCCCCAGCATACATTCGAATCGAAACCCCAGTAAGCCCAGGCACCATGGGCTCATCTCAAGGAACACAGGCAGAGGCCAAACAACGCACCAGAACGCCGAACAGAACGGCCGGAACTACCACCGTCACCGCCATCACTCTCATCCGACGAAGTCGAATCAGCCCGCACGGAGCAACTGCGTGAACGCTTCCTCGAAGAAGACTCGCAATCCATGGCACTAAAACGCGGCCAACAGAAGCGACAACATATGCAGGGGGGAAGAAAGAGAATGGCTTCACAAACCAGCAACTCGTGTGTACAAAAAGGAAGGACAGGGAGAAGGAAATCCCCAACACAACAAATCAGCCGATAAGAGATCCGCGTACCTCGCAAACAAACGGAGACGCGACCAGCAACCAGCGACGAAAGAGACGGAGCAGCACGACCAAACACGACGGAGACAGCGTCAATCAGCAAGATCCCACCAACTCCCACCGCACAACCCTGCATGAAGACACCCAAGTCAGATCCAAACAACAATAATACAATAGAAAATACCGAAGCTCGCGACCGCACACCGCCGCCACAAGCGCATAGCGTATCTGCCCTCAAGAACCAGCAGGCACCAATCCAGCGGTCGACGGCGACGACAAACGCGCTCGCAACCGAGAAAACGAAGAGGGGAACGAACCTCCGGTACGAACCAGCAGGGAACGAAATCCACAAGCGGCCGAATGACGAGCCGACAGCAGAGCAACCGCTGGCCCTCAACAACACGACCGCCGGAAAAACAACCGGAAGCAGCGGCGATTCGACCGGCGAAACCACAGCCGGATAGACCCAAGCGTCAATGGGGAAGAGGAACACCAGCCCACGCCAAGAAGGAACCAGACCAGCAGCCACGTGACCCCCCGCACCGACCCAACGGACGGAAAAGCGCCCGACACGTAGCACACGAACCGCCTCCACGCATCTCACTACCATCCTGGCCCCACCAAAAAAGACAAACCGACAGAGCCCTGCCGCTGACAACACGGCCCCATCCCACAGTAAGCACCCGCACGGAAAGCCTCAGAGCGACGAGAGGGCGAGGACTCCGCCCAGCCGTAGAGATTGTAGGGATACTGCTTCTCTGCAAACCCGGTTTGAGATCGATGCTCGCCCCTCTACACGGAGGCGACTTCAGTTGGGAGATTTTTTTGTTTTGTGTTTTTAGAACAGTTGGGAGCTTTCTTTTTTCTTTTTGAGCGAAAGAACATTTTTTTTAGTAGTTGGGAGCTGGCTGGCTGGCCCTTTGTTCGCCTGCGTTCCTTTCATTAGGGCTTTGTTTGTATTTTGGGTATGCACCCACCCGGCCGGGCTCATAGCCCAATCCCCGTGGATCGGTGCGACCCGGTTGGGAATAAATACCAGCCCACCCGAACTTTCCTAACGCCCATGGAATATTTTTCCGAATCGGTGTCGTCAAAGACAAAGGAAAAAAAGATCTCTCTCTCACGTCTCAACCCGGAGGCAGCGTCGGCGCCTCAACAACCGGCCGCCCTCGTGTCACGGTAAGCTTCTCCTCCTCATTTTCTTCCTTCCGCTCTACTCTTCTCGCAAGGGACTCTCCGTACCATTACAAGAATAACGTTTTACCTTAAATCCAGGCTACCTAGGTGCTCGATCTTGGGGTTTTCAGGTCCGTATTTAGAAGAACCAGGTGCGGGTTCTTCTCGATTTGGGGGCTAGGTGTGCTGTGCTAGCTCGAATCAACCAGCCCACTTGAAGAACTTGACATTGTAAGTTGCAGCTAGGTACTCCACCACGTGGCATCTGGGCTTAATCAGCGATCTGTTAATATCAAGAGACTGGTTTTTCTACTCTCGAGTGTGTTGCTCCACTAATCTGGATCGTCTGACTGAATGGAAACGGAGGGCAGATAGGTATGGGTGACGACATATGCAGTGACTCAGCAGACGGTGTCTGACGGCATGGACATTGTTCACGTTTGTCCGATTGATGTAGTACGACCTACAAACAATAGTTATGTCCAAAAAAAAATCCCTGTTTCGTGTACTACACAGCTATGGACCTGTATCTCTCTATATGTTGCCCTACTATATAATTTTTCCTCCCCCAACAATAGTGATGTCGTACCTACATGTCATGTCTGATTTACTTTGAATGGTATAAGTATTTTCCAGATGCGATTGAAAGCCATGATGCACGTGTCCAAAAAGGACGTGATATTCGACACCACGACTGTTGTGTAATACTCCCTTTGATCCTGAATTCTTGACTTAAATTTGCTCAAATATGGATGTATCTATTCTTAAAAGAGTAAAATGCACCCGAGGTCCCTATTCTTTCGTGAAGGTGTCAAGTAGGTTCCTAATTTTTGAAAATGCACGTTTAGGTCCTCATTGTTTGGTAAGTGGTTCATTCCAGGTCCCTCGCCTGTATGCACAGCTCCGCCGCATGATGTGGCTGCCACCTAGGCTTTGGGCCCACACATCAGGCGGTGACGTAGCGTTGCAATCTTACAGAAAACCCCCCGTGTGGCAAATGTTCCTAAAAAGAAAAATATGGCTACCAAGAGAAGGATGAGTTCTGCAAGAGTGGTAAAAAGATTCCATTTTTTAATACATGCAGATGTCACTAATCCTAGGTGGCAGCGCCACGTCGTCGCCTGACGTGTAGGACCAAAACCTAGGTGGCAGCCACGTCATGCGGCCGGAGCTGTGCATACAGTCGAGGGACCTGGGATGAACCACTTAACAAACAATGAGGACCTAAATATGCATTTTCAAAGATTAGAGACCTACTTGACACCTTCGCGAAAAAATAGGGACCTCAGGTGCATTTTACTCTTCTTAAAAAGTGTCTAGATACATGTAATATTTCGACAATAATTTAGGATCGGAGGGAGTAGTAGATTTCGATTGCACGCAGAGGGTATGGGTTGCAGATCAGAAAAGTGGTGTGAGCTGTTGATTTTTTTACCAGAGATTTCATTTCATGTGTGTGTATATATATCAATTCTCTCTCACTCAAGAACATGTGTTTTCTCTCTCTATATATATATCCATTTAGAATATGTGTTCTATCTCTCTACATATATATCCATTCTCTCTCAAAAATATGTGTTTTCTCTCTCTTTTCATATATATCCATTCTCTCTTAAGAATATGTATTTTTCTATCTATTCGATTTCGCCTCTCTCAATACACACACACTCTCTCTCTCAAGAATATATGTTTTCTCTATATATATACATATCCATTCTCTCTCAAGTATATGTGTTTTCTTTGTCTATTCTATTCATTCTCTCAAGAATATGTGTTTTCGTGTACTTCGATTTCGTCTCTCTCTCAATATATGTACACACACGTTCTCACAAGAATATCTGTTTTCTCTATATATATACATATCAATTTTCTCTCAAAAATATGTGCTTTGTCTGTTTATTCGATCCACGGCTGCAGTTCTTCTCTTGTACCCAACATGGAATGTTCTCATTTCAATATAGTCCAGCATATGGTGTTGTCATTAAATATTGGGTGACAGAATTAATATAAAATGATATCATTATTGTTCTACGTTGGATGTGGTCATGGAAATACAAGACCAGAAAAGATGTCTGTTCTACCAGCATGCATGGACGCCAAATTCAACTTGAGCGACGACCACTGCTCCAGGGGACGTGGGAACAGTACTCCACTGAAGATCCATGTACGGGACGCAGATGGGGTCTGAGACTGTTCGCGACCTTCCTGCCGTCAGTTCGCACTGTTACTTGCCGTCTATCAGTGGTGACGAGACGAGCGGTCATGATAGGCGGAGCATCGCGATGAGAGCAATCAAACGTTTTCCTAATATCAATTATACTGCAGTTAGCTACTCCTGGCAATCGACAGCACTTGGTCTGTCGCTGCGCCTCATGCATGGATTTTCAAGTGTTTCTTCAGATTCTTGTTCACGAAACCCAGGTTCTTGATTCGTATCTGAATATCGTATCTCAGTTCACTGAAAATTGTAGCATTGGATGAATACTCATCTTGTTCAGACAAGGGTATTGTATATTTTCAGAGAATAGTATTGTTTTTCAGGCATTTGCCGCTATTAAGATGCTTTGTCTCAGCCAAAAATCTTGGGTTGCATTTTTTTTCTTCCTTCAGAAGCTAGCTTGACACAACAGATGCATGAAACACAAGGAATAGGACAGATAGAAAATGTTGGGGGTAATAATTAAGTTCATTGATAGATTACCTAGTAACAGAAATAAGATCGTGAAGCTACTGCATTGTTTCGGTTGGAACGACACAACTGTAAGGCTTAATCTCGTTTTTTATTCTGATAACCGTCAAAATTTTCTTTTCAGTGGCAGTAAGCTAACGAAAGCCATGGACCTTAACAAGAAAGCTACTGCTGCCAACTTAACTGACGATCTAGTGGTCGATATCCTCTCCCGCTGACATACAAGTCATTTTCCCGCTGTAAATGTGCCTGTAAGGCCTGGTCTGCCTTATCTTCTGATCCAGACTACCGCACAAAGCTGTCCAAAAAAGTAACTGCTGGCCTTCTGTACCAAAGCCATGGCAAGTCTGCTATCCCACTTGTTAGCCTGTCCCGGAATGATGGAGAAATTGATGGAATTCTTGCTGATGTGCCACACTATGAGCATTTAGAACTTGTGGACTGCTGCAATGGTCTAGCCCTTTGTAAGTACAGGAACAGCTTTACTTCTCCAAGCATTTGCCGCTTCGTTGTGTGCAACCCAGCAATACGACAGTGGAGGATAGTTCCTGATACTCATTGTGCGACAGATGATCCTCCGTGTGTAACTTTTTTGGCCTTTGATCCATCATGGTCACCACAGTTCTACGTCTTCAACTTTCATCAGAGGCATCACCACCATTTGATACTTGGTACCAGGAAACTTGAGATATTTTTCTCTGGATGTTCGGCGTGGCTTGTGGATGAAACCTGGAACTCCGAGATAACTTTCTCTGGGAGGAAGCCACGCTTATTTCTTAATGGAATGCTGTATTTGGAGACCACTGGACATCAAGTTTTGGCATTCGAAGGCTTGGAGGCAATTAGTAATGGCATACCGCCCTATCACTGGACTATTACCTTGCCAGATGACTCTTTGTACGTGTGTGATTTTACTCATGGTTGCTTCTGCAAATCTTCAGGGATCTTACACTATGCATTGCCAGATGATAATGGTCGTTCGATTGCTGTTTGGAGTTTAGATCATGCTTGGCATTTATGGGCTTGGAATGTGAAGTGTCATCTTAGCATGAAAGATGCATTTGGAAGGAACGACTTTGTTTATTATAACGACGGTGGTCTTGATGGTGAGAGTGACTGGTTTTGGAACTGCGATTACCGGATTGTCGCTCTTGACTTGGATAGAAAGCTACTTCTCCTCTTTGACCAGAAGACAGACAACCTTCTTTTGTATGACATCAGCACCGGGAAACTTCATGAGATACGAGATAGCTTTCAGTGGCCTCACAACTGTTACTTCTACTATGTACCGTGCTACTCGGAGCTTCCAGCACAAGAACAACCTTCCGCGTACTGAATGGCACCTTCTCTGTTCTGTCTGCATGCCGAAGAGACAATTCCTCTTCCCTAGACGCTGAATCACCCTGTATATTACGCCAGTCGGTGTCATCTGTGTAACGAGTCCAAGAACTCGCTTTATCATTTTGTACAACCTGAACTAGTATTATGTACGATCACACCTTTGTTGTTTTAATTTTGTTTCTTGTATCTATCCAAGCTCCCAGTTTACTACCTTGTTCAAATTTACTACTCCCTCCGTTCGAAAGTACAAGGAGTAGAAATTTTGTTGACCCTCAAACTTTTTAGCCTTGACCAAACTTAGAGCAAAATGGATTAACATCCACTACTTCAATTGAATACACTATGAAAATATATTTCATGATAGATCTATTAATCTTGATTTTGGGACTCTAAATGTTGATGATTTTTCTCAGAAATTTTGGTCCAAGTTTGACAGTCAAAAATAATTATATGTTTTATATTTTAGAACGGAGAGAGTGTTAGTGTATTACATGTAAGATTACGCGGGTTACTCTCTGCCTTTAATTGTTTCTTCGTAAGCGGGTTTCTGGCTATTTGAGGATATAAAGATCAATCTTCTTTTGGATGTAGCTAGTTTTTCTTTTTAAGTTTGAACTAGTGTTAGAACACTACAATACACCTGGACACCTGGACGTATTCAGACTTTCAGAGTTAGAGAAGAAAACCTCATAGTAAAAATGCATGCAAATTTTTTTGATGCAGCAGACCAACTGCATTGATTTTGACTAATTGACTAAACTAGTTGGAGGAGCACAGCAGTCCGCAGAGAGCTTACCCCTCCACTTTCAGTTTCGTCAACTTTAAAAAAATTAAACTTACGAACAGAATTTCCCAAACTTATGAAAGAACTTGCAATTTGTCTACAATTTTTTATTTGAGAAATTTGACAAAATGGCATACTTTTCTTTGGTCTTTGCCACAAATGCACACATTTTTTCCATTAGACAAAATAACACGGCTTTCTTTGACACATTGACATTTTTAGCCATTTTCCTTGAGCCCACATGTCATAATTTTCTGGACCAAATTACCACTGGCGCGAATTAGATTGGTCCATCGATCTATCTACACGAACAGAGAGAAGGCTGGCTGTCAAAAAAAAAACAGAGAGAAGGCTCCTCGGGCAGGAGACTCTTCGCCTCGTCTGGCAGGAGAGGTCGTCACTGCCGGTGCCGGAGGAGGCCGCCACCGCCGCTGTCCCCACGATTGCAGGCAAAATCCAAGTCGTTTGCGTCCGCCGCGCGGGTGAGCTGCTAGCGGGTAGCGGCTCGCCTCTGGAAAAATGTGTGCCATCTCTCCACGCTCCTTCCGAGGATTACTGGATTAGGCCCATCGAATGGGCTCCCCGCTCCGGCGATTTCCCCCCACCCCGACGGCCATCTCTCCTCGCTCCTTCCGACCAAGGTAACTCCCTTTCCAGTTTCCACTCCCTCGTGTCTGGATCCTGCATGCTCCCAGCGCGTAGGAGAAGCTGGCCGCGTACCTCCTCGATCGACGGCCTTCAGCCTGGCCGGCGAGCGTGCGGGCGGCGCAGGAGCATGGGGAGCAACGGAGCGACGAGAGACCAGCCACGGTGGCGCGGTGGGAGAGCGCTTTTCTCTCTGCATGTGCAATGCGATCGATATTTTACGTAGATCGCCAGGGGTAATTTGGTCCAGAAAATTGTGACATGTGGGCCTAAGTCGAGAAAATAGCTATAAAAAAAAGGTTGTTTTGTCAAGGTATCAAAGAAATATGTGCCTTCTTGTCCTTGGAGGAGCGGCGGATTCCAGCCACTCGCCAGTAGAAGGATTCCCCTGTTATTGTTTTAGGTTTTCCTTTGTGACGAGACGAAACGGTGGCGACATCTTGCACTAAACGTAAGCTCCTTTCCGCATTGTCCTTGCTTAAGTGGAGTGTCCAGCACTAGTGGAGGGTGTGTGGAGCTACGTGTCCGACGAATCCCTTGGAATTAATCCGGTCCATTTTCTGGGACTCTTTCGATCTATGGTTCTCACCTCTGGCGATCGTTGCTACTCTCGTGCGTTGGTCCTCTGCGGTGACTTTCCAACCGTCAACTATAACAAGCTCTCATTTGACAAACTTTGTCCGGCTCTGGTGATGAGGGGCGAGGATAGTGTCCCATTTCAAATGCTTGTTGCCGTCGCTAATTGGAGTAACAACCTATTTGTAATCTTTATTACTTTTAAGATCTTTGTACTGCTACAATGATCATCAATAGATGGACAATTTTGCAAAATAGAAAATACCTCCCATGTAACTTTTTCGATTCGCCTCTCAGATTTGAAAGTTGAAACAAAATCCGAGTTGAAATTTGGAAAACTTGGAACATGAGAGAGGAACGAACGATTTTCATTTTGCCTTCCAGAAGTGAGCACTCGAAGACATGGAATTGGTGATGGTGCAAATCCTGGTCTAGTGTCTGGTGCAAGTTTTCTTGACTGGCGGTTTCAGTGTTATTTCTCTTGAGCTCTTGGTATGATACTCATTAGTGATTCCTTTGTGTTGTCTCGGCATTTCTGCTGCCTTTGATGGCCTCCTTCTTTATGTCAATATTGTCTCGTTCATATGACACAATCGATGCTACTCCCTCAGTCCAACAAAGGATGTATCAACTTTGACCAAATTTGAATGCATTTATACATTAAGTCATGTCTAGATACATCCAAATTTTGACAAACTTGAGACATCTTTTGTTGGACGGAGGGAGTACAATATTCAACCACACCCAGTTCTCAATTTCATTAGCTTGATGCTTAGATGTTGTTTTTGTTGAACTTCATGCTCTGTGGTTGTGCGCTCCGCGAAGATGATTCGCACCACGCATCCACATCCCTCTCTTTGTCTCTCCCACTTGCCCCCGCCAACTCCCCTCGCTCGACTGCACTGCCGTGCCGCCTCCTACCCTCCCTCTCCTTGCCCGACTGCACTTCTGCGCCTCTTCCTCGCACCGTGCCGTCAAGCCTGACGATTCATGGATCTCAAGCGTCGCCGCCGTTGACAAGGAGATCCGTCTCCAAGCCAAGGAAGATACATCTTCTTTTTAATTGATAATTGAAAGTTAAGAAAAGAAAGAGGATCGAGACGTTGACTAGAGAAGGGGGGGAGGTGAATAGGCAACTACAAATTTTTCACTTACTTTTAACAATTTAGGTGCAGCGGAATATAAAGGTTATCTAAATGCAATTAAGTGAAACAACCTATACGATGATATACTAGCAAGTAACAGGAACAAACACAAAGCAATTAAGCTTGGGTAAAAAAGTAACCAAAGGGCTCGAAGGAGAGACGGATTTATCCCGATGTTCACTTTCTTGGGAGGAATCTAGTCACCATTGGAGGGGTGAGGGAACCACGAAAGGTATACCTAATAGCCGTGAAAGGGCACACCCAATCTCCTTGAGCCTCCCACACCAAAGTAGGAGCTCAGTCACTAAGTGGTTGGCCTTGAGGTGGCCACCGGACCTTCACAAACTTGACGGGGCAAATCCACAGAGAATAGATGCTCCCGAGGCGACTCCAACCGTCTAGGAGTCCTCACAACTCCAAGAGTAACAAATCAAGTGATGAACTTCAAGAGGGACGAACCCCTTCGGTGGATGTGTAGATCTAGGGCTCCTCTCTCTTTTCCCTCAAAGGATCGATTGATTTGAGCGAGCGAATGGGAGCTATTTGAGCTTTTGAGCTTTGGGCAAAAATGAAGATGCAAAGGGGCAGGCTCAGCTCAGTGGGGAAGAAAGGCACCCACGAAGAAGAAGGATGCGGCCTATCTAAAGATCCACCCAGAAATCTGCCCGTTGGGGCTGAGATGCACTGCCCGGAATTCACCCGAAACCTCGAGAGGAATTCCGGACGATGCATCGTAGCGAAGCTCTACGTAGGCTCCGGAAGAACTCTGTATAGCCTGGATTGCGGATGGCTTCCGGAGGAGCCTCCGGGTGAGTCCAGAAACCACTGGACCCATCTGGAGGTACACCCAAAGGGCCGGCCGGGTTCCGGATAGCACAGAGCCCACCCAGAGGACACCCGGAACCTCCGGCAGGCTTCCGGCCTTCACAAAGTAGCACATCACAGGAAATTCAATAGAAAATTTGCTTGGAATGGAACTAGGCTTTGTTATGCCTGTTTGTAGGGGTAAGTATGTGGATTAGGATGTGTATAGGAAACGTAAATCCACTTGAAGTTCATCACAAGATCCCCCTTAATAATACGGCTTTTCTATGACTCAAAGAAGGTAAAATAACACAAATTTAAATGTACCGCTTTCTTCATCCTTCATCCTTTTAGCCAATACACCACACATGCTTTGATGATCTTTTTAACTTAAACCTGTTCACTCACTTAGCATTAAATATCTACGCATGATGTCATTTACACCAAAACCCACTTAGGGGACGAGATGTCCTTTCAAAAAGCAAAAGTTAAAAGTTACTACCTCCGTTCCTAAATTCTTGTCGCTGTTTTAGTACAAATTTGAACTAAAACAGTGACAAGAATTTAGGAACGGAGGGAGTAATTTAAAATGTGAGAAAACTAAAAGTTGATAAAAATAAAATTTTAGAGATTGACAAATGAAAAGTTGGCCAAAAAAGGTAAAAAAAATCCGGCATCCCATCTTTGGGCTGACTGGATCGCCCGCCATGTTTGCTCGTCGGGCAGCTCACCAAACAGCCTCCGCTATTTTTGAGTTGTGTGTTTAATGTTTGTGCTTGATATTTTATTTTCAATTACGTTCAGTTTATTACTCCGGCGACATGTATTTTCTGCTTTCTATTTCAAAGGATGTGTCTACAGAAGAGGCTAAATACCGAAACTCCCGTAGAGAATGTTAGGTCTAATATTGAGTTTTAGTTATACACGTATTGGTGTAGCTAAGTTTGGGTCTACGTGATTCCCCGCGCGTTGCCGCGGAAAATTCTATATGCATGTCTGGATATGATGTTAGGAACAAATAGTAATAATATGATTCAGTGCAAAAGAAATATGAATATTGCAGGACAACAAAAGGATAGAAGTAATTTTGATATACATGAACATTAATAACTTCAGAGAAACCAAAAAGTAAAACTTCATCAACCTGATATTTGCACATCTTAAAAAAAATTACATACGTATCATGAAAATATGTATACTTGATGAACTACTTAAGGTGAAAGTGAAAAATCTTAAGTTTCAAAATATTAAATCGTCAAAGGTACCATCAAAATGGATTTCTAGTGATCTACAACACATGAGATGGATGGTGATGTGTACAATTTGCATGTTAATGATATGCATGATGTGGATGGTGGTGTGGACACCTTGCATCCATGGGTGCACCGTTTGGTTTATTGCCGCTAGCCAGAGCCTGGGACGACGTGTGAGAAGAATCAGGATGAGTTGTTGTTTTTCTCCACACGAAAATTTATACTATGTGATGTCTATAGCTTATTCTAGTTGCATAAGTGCTTAGTGTCTAACTGTCTTTTATAAACGAGGAAACTACACCGCAGGTCCATCAACACGGCAGCGATGTTCAGTTTCGTCCGTTAACTTGAAAATTGTTCAAGTGACTTACTAAACTTGTCAGCTTTGTTCATTTTAGTCCAAATGGCCAAAATCAGATGAAATTCGGCCATGCTGGCATGTGTCGTGGACCTGGCCGGCGTGTGAGGGGGCTTTTCACAATTTTCTGGTTGTGGACCTTTTCTGTTTAACCCCATCAAATCTCTAGAATGGGGAGATGCTGCACTCGCCGGTGAACACACTTCGGTCCGGCATACGCGGCGTCCACGCGAATAGCTCCGTCGATGGGTTCGGCGGCGGCTACTCGAACGGCCAGATCCACGTCACATGCCATCATGACCGAATTTCGCCCGAATCTGACCATTTGAACTAAAATGAGCAAAGTTGTCAAGTTCAGTGAGTCACTTGAAAACGCCATTTGAACTAAAATGAGCAAAGCTGTCAAGTTTAGTGAGTTATTTGAGTTTTCAAGTTAATGGATAAAACTGAACATCGCTGTCAAGTTCACGTACCTGCGGTATAATTTCCTCGTTATAAACCTATTTGTATTGTACTTTTGATTTTTTTTTGAAATCGTAAGCTTTTTTTTGAGGGATTTTTTTGAAATCGCAAGTTGAATTTGTGGTGCTTACAAAATAACAATTGGATAATACGTGTAGCGTGACAACTCCAGATTTAATCCTGGATCCGCCGCTGTGGAGGCGAGCCGATCCAGCTCTCTTGCATGGGCAAAGTTTTCCTCGCCCGTTCAGGCTAGCTCGTCCCCGAAAGCTAGAAAATCTTGAATCCGAATTGAGCACATCACGGCCGGCCCTGTTAACAAACCGTAGCCATTAAGACCGGAGGCGCGCGCGTTGTCGGACTTGGAAGCTCAGCAATGACGCTCAGGCGCAACCACGCGCAGTTAATTTTACCGGCGGCCGGCAATCTTTGCGTCATCCCAGCGCTCCACGCATCGCGTCCTTGTCAGAAAAACAGGTTTTTGGGAGTGAGAAAACCCAGTTTTTTCTCCTCATGAGAAAAACTGTCTCCCTGTAATTTCCTAACTCATCAATTGCAAGTCCAATTTGATAAAATTTCATACAAAATGCAAAGTGTGACTGCACACTGGCCAAAATTGCATCAATTCCATATAAAATGCAAAGTTTAGATTACACATTGGCCAAAAAATTATCTTTCCGGGAGGTTCCTTGCCGGCGTCATCTTCTTCAGGGAAGAACGCAGGCAGCGTGGGCGTGGCGGGTAGGGCAGGCAGCGGGAGGAGCCTGACCGCCGGGTTGCTCTGGGGCGGCGGAGTGGCTGCTGGCTCGCCTGCCCCTTCTTCTCGCCGGAGGAGCGACATCCAGCAGACTTCGTCGGGTTGCGGGATCGGGGAGGAGCGGCCGGCGCGGTGGGGGCTGGCGCCGTTGGCAAGGGAGCGGCGGCGGCAGGGTGGAGCTGCCCGTCTCGTGGCTCCTGACGGGGATGCCAAGCCCAGGTGCCGTCGCGCCTTCTTTTCCCGGCCGCGCAGCGCCGTTGGGTGCGGCAAGAGTAGTGGATGCGGGCAGCGGGAGTGGGGCGATGGCAAAGGAGGGTCCAGCGGTGGCGGGGAGAGCCAGCGGAGGTCGGCCGGCGGTCGGCGACGGCGGATCGACGAGCAGGAGTCTTCTCGCGTGAGTCTGGCGTGCGCAGGCGAGGAGAAAAATTATTTTCCGTGGAGGATAGACTCCCTATTTGGAGGGGGGAGGAGAGAGGTTTTTCCTCCCTCCCAATTTTTTTTCTCATTGTAAAGGTGTTTTGGGATGCTGGTGGAAACTTTGGAAGAGAAAAAAAGAAGCTTTTTTCTGGTTTTGGGAGTGAGTTTTCTCCTGTCCTGCTGGTGCAGATGCTCTCGGCCACTTGCGCCGTTGTGAGTAGTTTGCTGGCGATTTCCTGGCGACGCGTGTCCAGGACCTCCGGGTCGGTCGCCTCTACGTCCGTTGTACTTCCTGGTCGCGTTTTCTTTCCTGGTTGACTACTTGACTCTTCTATTTCTTCTTCCTAGTTCTGCCGGACCGTTCGACGGGGGCGGCGGGGTTGCTGGCCGGGGTTCAGTTATTTCGGAGAAAGGCGGCGGTCAGTCAGCGGTGTGGTGACTGGTGGTGGCTCCGTCTGCCGGTCGTGGTGCCATTCGTGCTTCCGCCGATCGGTGTTCCTTCGTCGCCCTGGTTCCCAGGTGGGGTTTTCTCATTTGTTACTCGTACTTTACTTGGTGTTCCGGCCGTCCATCTCTCTCCCCGGCCTGGTTTGCGATTCCGTGTTTTCTTTGTTCTTTGCGGGTAGGATTATTACCTGATTGGGAGTGTTTTTTCAGGTCGCGCGTGCCGTTGGGGTTGGTTTGTGGGGGTTCGTCGTCAATTGTTGTCCCGGTGTGCTGCTATATACGTCCCTTTGCTTAATTGCCTTCCGTTCGTGCTTCTTGTGTTCAGGTGCGTTTTGTTGTGGCCTCCTTAATTTTCTTCGATTTTTTGTTTGAGCTTAATTACAGACCAACTAGAGAAACTTCAATTGACATTTGTCATGCATTAAAGTGATAGAAATGTACAGGTGTGTTTTATATGATGAGTATATATATGACTACGAAGATGTATTTTACAGAATAGTTAACAGAGTATAGTTACAGACGAATATACAAAGAGATTTAACAGAAAGGTGAGTCCCCCTGAATCCCTGATGCATTTCATGTTCCCGTCTTGTCAGGGGAAAATCCTCTTGCAACAGATTTGTATTTTAAACAAGTACTCCATAGTTACTTGACACCAATATCTTACAGTTTATTTCCTCAAGAATTAAAAAAATCCAGAAGCGCGGACCAACTTGGGCAAGATTGTTCTCATCAGTTCATCAACAGCGATATAAGAACACAAGACATGCTATTTTATTTTTCCAAATAGACCATCAAAACTTCACCCAAGTGTTAGTAAATTAATGAACACATGAGGGATGATGTTAGAATGGACAGTCTAAACTGTGATTCAAGTAGTGTGGCTGTATCAGTTTTCTCAATTTTTCTCGGCATCAAGTAATATCCAAGAAGAATAAAATTTATATTTACTGATTTTAGTGAGAGAACAGAGAAAAACGAAAACACATCCTAAATACCATTTCATTTAGATACAGCTAAAAAAAAAGAGGAACAGCTCAATCGGGCATCACTAGAATATCCAGCTGACTTGCTATTTGCCTATTTGGTCTATTTGGTTGTTGCTGTGGGGTTAATTTAGAAGGCTTTTGGTGATTATAAATCGTCAGTTCGTGTGTCCGTGCATATTTCTTTTTGGGTATTCTGCCATTGGTCCGTTCATTGTTGTCGTCCTAATACAGTTTTAATAAGAACATCCAAGCGTCTTCCCGTTTTGTTTATGCTCTGGGGTGTTTATTTTGTAGGTTGTGGTCTCCTGCAGGTGGTTTGTCTTTCAATGTCATATAGATGCAGTTTTAGTAAGAACTCAACCGCACATACAGCCAACCCAGAAAAAAATCCAGGAAAAATCCATGAGAGTTCATGAAAAAGAAGCCGACTGACACGAAAATATCAGGCCATACACATCAGTAAAATGACCCAAATTCATGGCGCAGGGAAGCGCCAAGACCTTCTAGTATAGTAATATTTTCTCCATTTTCTTGGTTGATACCTGTCCCTGGCCTTTGCATAGAAATTACAAAATACACACAACATAAAGTATCCAAAAGTCTCTTGATTACAAAATAACATAAAAACTAAAGGTCTTAAGACGCTTCAATCCGTAGAGTAGACCAGTACCTACGCGGGATAATTAAACACCTGGCTGACCACTCTATCAGTAGGCACGCATCCGTAGCAAAACCCAATCCTCCAACTTTAGAAGCATGGATCAAAGTGCATAAATACATAACCTACAACGGATAAGAAATGATCATTTTAATAAATATCACACCGTTTTTGTATAAGCACAAAAATGCCTCTCCTAAAATACATATACAATCTTCAGAATTCATTATTCATCGGATCTAACGGTATCATGTATCTTAAGTCCACGTTTACGCCATGCTGTTCTCTAGTGGTGACTCGTCCTGTTGTTTGAGTTGCCGATTCATGAATCGGAGCACATCTTACACCTAGTTCCCTGTGCATGAATTGCAGGAGTTTGAAGAAAAATCAGACTGCAAAAAAACAACAGTTAGCACGTGAGCCTGCAGCGCCCACAAGTTCTTACTTTATGTAACTGAAGGAACATTAACAAGCATGTCAAGATTGCAGAAAAGAAAAAACTTGGCTGCTGCAGGTACATCACATAGCGCAAATGGATTTTTGCTAACATTAGTTAATGATAGTACCTTGTTAATTACCTAAAATCTCCTTTATTTTTATCTGCCAGTATCCAATTCCAGCCAAAATTGCTGGTCATCAATGATGGTCACTACAATAGGACGACGGTTTATCCTGGTGCTCATGGCATACAGTGCACAGATCACCCTCATCTGCAGTAGTCCTTCTTCATCATATGGAAACGAGACAGATTGGTTGTCACTACTTGAATTCAAGAAGGGGATCAGTCTTGATCCACAACAAGCCTTGATGTCCTGGAATGATACCACTCACTTGTGCCACTGGGAAGGTGTCTTGTGTGGGATGAGGACTACTGATCCGCCTCGTGTTATCTCTCTTAATCTTACAAATCGAGGTTTAGTAGGGCAAATATCTCCTTCTCTTGGAAGCCTTACATTCCTCCGGTTCCTATCTCTATCAACTAATTCATTTTCCGGAGAGATCCCTCCATCCCTTGGTCACATGCATAAGCTACAATCCATTTCCTTGAGTACGAACACATTGCAAGGAAGGATACCTCGTCTTGCAAACTGTACCAACCTAATGGTGCTACAGTTGGATAGCAATAATCTGGTTGGGCCATTTCCTAGTTTGTCTGCTCATCTAAAAGAGCTGGATCTTTACCATAATAATTTGACTGGAACCATCCCTTCTTCCTTGCCAATATCACCAAGCTAAGAAAGCTTGTTTTCGCACTTAACAACATTGAGGGCAACATCCCAAATGAGTTTACAAAGCTGCACAAGCTGCAGTTCCTATACGGAGGGAAAAATAGGTTGACAGGCACGTTCCAACATGCCATCTTAAATCTTTCTAGTCTCAATGGTCTTGACCTTGCTATAAATCATCTAAGTGGGAAGGTACCATCCAATCTCGGGTAACCACCTACCTAATCTCCAAATTCTTGGATTAGCTGGAAACTTCTTTCATGTACATATCCCCTATTCCTTGATAAATGCTTCCAAGCTACACATGATCGATATAGCAGATAATAATTTTAGTGGGATAGTACATAGCGCCATCGGCAAACTTACAAAACTGTCGTACTTGAATCTTGAATTCAATCAATTCCAAGCTCGTAACAAGCAAGAATGGGAGTTTATGAGCAGCTTAGCTAACTGCACTAAGCTACAGATTTTCTCAATGAAGGGAAATCGCCTGCAAGGACATGTCCCAGATTCATTAGGCAACCTTTCTGCTCAGCTTCAACATCTATATTTGGGAACAAATAAATTGTCAGGTGGTTTTCCTTCCGGCATTGCAAATCTTCCAGGCCTACTTATTCTAGGGTTAGAAGAAAATCGATTTACAGGTGAGATACCAGAATGGCTTGGAACTCAAACAAATTTACAGGGAATAGAGTTAGCTAGCAACTTCTTTACAGGGGTTATTCCGTCGTCTCTATCAAACTTATCTCAATTGACAGAACTCTATCTAGAATCTAACAATTTTTATGTAACTATACCCCCAAATTTGGGAAACATTCGGGTCCTTAAAATATTGAGCATTTCCAACAACAATCTTCACGATAGCATACCAAAGGAGATCTTCAACATTCCTACAATAACACGTATCAGTTTATCTTTCAATAAACTGGACGGACAACTTCCTGTGGAAATAGGACATGCCAAGCAACTATCCTATCTGCTAATTTCGTCAAATAACCTATCTGGAGTTGTTCCTGAGACACTTGGTGATTGTGAAAGTATGGAAGTCATTAAGTTGGATCAGAATTCCCTTACTGGAAGAATTCCTCATTAGGCAACATTAGAAGCTTGGAAGTGCTTACTGCTGAGTAATTAGGTAATTTCGATGAATATTTAATCCAGAAAAACAATGTGTAAAACATGTAGCATATTATATCATGCAAACTAGACAAATTAAATAGCAACGCACAGCAATAAAACTCATCTAATTTCACGGCATGAATAATAGAACTACTAATCAAAATCAACAAGAAAGAGCAGATTACGTACGGTGTTGTACTCTTTTCTTGTGTTTGTTTGTTGAGGTCGGTGACGAGTCCGGTGGCGTCGATGTTCACACCGGCAGCAGCAGCAGCCTTGACTACCTCCTGAGCAGCGGCCAGCGCCTGCGCTTGCGCCCGTGCAGCAGCAGTTGCCTGGGCTTGGAGTTTGGCAGCCTGTTGCTGTGCTTGGAGTTGTGCAGCCTGCTGCTGCTGAGCTAGAGCGGCAACCTGAGCCGCGGGATCTCCGAGGTCGTCGGCCATTGGTGATGAAGATGCCGACGAAACAGGGACGTGAAGAAGCGAGCAGTCGCGTGAGAACGCTCCCCAAAAACCTTATCGACCGTCTCTCGGGCAGGATCTCGAAGGTCGGGGTTCCGGAGGCCTACTCTCCCGGCGATCTGTGCATGCAATCGGCGGGATGGAGTAGCAGTTGGCGGCGATTGGATCGTGGGCGTGACGGCTAGGGTTGTGGTGTGTTCCGTCCGGAGGCCGCGGTCGTCTTATTATATAGGCACGCAGGCGGAATTCAGTTGGGTTTAGGAAACCAAAACCGACTCCGCAATTATCGGGATTTGTTACGCGTCCGCAACGGATTCCGACTGCCAAAAAGATAAGCACGACCCGGCAAGGCTCGAACTCGATCCACAAAACGCGGCGCGCGCGAGGCGAGCGGAGGAGGAGGAGCGCGCGTGGGGATTTCCCTTGCTCACTTGCTCAAGAGGTGAGAACCAACACACCTTATATATTGGTCCAACTCCCCCTAAACTAGCAAGGTGGGACTATTCCCACTTCCTCATCCCACTACATGAATGGGCTTTTGAGATTTTCCAGGAATTAATTTCAGATTGGGCCTTGGGCCTAACCCAAAATTCCAACACTTACTATGTCTCAAAACCACTTGTCTGGATCAATACCAAAGTCTATTAGTACTCTGCAGTATCTTCAACAACTAGATCTGTCATTCAACCGTTTAGATGGTGAAGTCCCCCAGAAAGGTATCTTCAAGAACAGGAGTGCAACACGCATAGGCGGAAATCGTGGGCTTTGCGTTGGACCCCTAGAGCTCCACCTGCCTGCATGCCTTGCTACAAATTCAAGTAGTTTCAAGCACACTGATTGTCCACTATGTTTCAAGGTGATGATTCCACTAGCTAGCACGTTGCTACTTGCTGGTGTCATATCTCTGCTACTTTTCTTGTGGAAAAAACAAAGGAGAAAATCAGTTTCTCTATCTTCGTTTGGTAGAAAATTTCCCAAAGTTTCGTATGGTGATATTGCTAAAGCAACTGAAGGGTTCTCTGTGTCCAACTTAATCGGCAGTGGAAGATACAGTTCGGTGTATCAAGCGAAACTTTTTGAAGATGAAAATGTGGTGGCTGTGAAAGTTTTTTGCCTCGAGACAAGTGGAGCAAATAGGAGCTTCATCGCAGAATGTGATGCTTTGAGGAATGTACGGCATCGCAATCTAGTCCAAATCCTAAATGCGTGCTCTAGCATTGATTATAAAGGAAATGAGTTCAAAGCCTGGTCTATGAGTTCATGCCACGAGGGGACTTGCATAAATTCCTATATTCAAATCAAGAGGACGAGAGCTCTTCAAATCTGAACTACATTTCATTGGCTCAAAGATTAAGCATTGCGATCGATGTATTGGATGCAATGGCATACCTACACCATAACCACCAAGGAAGTATTGTTCATTGTGACCTGAAACCTAGCAACATTCTCTTGGATGATGAAATGATAGCTCATGTTGGAGACTTTGGACTTGCAAAGTTGCAAATTCCCACAACAGCATCACCATCTTTTGGTGACTCTGCTTCAACTGCAATAAAAGGAACAATAGGATATGTTGCTCCAGGTATATATTATACCTTCTAACATTGTGGTTTTTCTTCCTATGTAACTTAGCTGTGTGGATCTGAAATAAGCTCTTGTTGTCGCATGTTTTTGCAGAATGTGCAGGGGGTGGTGAAGTTTCAACCGCAGCTGACGTTTATAGCTTTGGAGTTGTTCTCCTAGAAATGTTCATCCGAAGGAGGCCAACTGATGACATGTTCAAAGATGGGTTGAGCATTTCACAGTTCGTAGAGATCAACTTCCCAGATAAGGTGTCTCAGGTTGTTGATTCGCAGCTGCTGCAAGAGTTGAACCTCTGCCAAGAAACTCAAATTGCTGGGGGAGAGGAAAATAGAGTGCAGCAGTGTCTGCTTGCTGTGCTAAATATTGCGCTGTGCTGCACCAAGTCGTCCCCGAATGAGCGCATCAACATGCAGGAGGTGGCTGCCAAGCTGCACGGGATCAGACATGCTTACCTCTTGTAGAACTATAATAACGAAAACTAAATAAGCAGTGCTGTTTAATTATTTAGTAGTATCCCTTCCTGTTTTTTTTTTACTGAAAACTGTAGGAGAGACTCCGACAGTGTGTGTGTATATATATAGATAAAGAAAAAAATATAGAGAAATGAAATGAGGGGGAGGGGGGGGGGACAAAGAGGCAACTGAGACTAGCCAAGCCAGCAGTGCCTCTTTTCTGGCATCCGGCATGCGGGCGCTCTGATTAGAGAGATCAGTCTTGAGACCATTGAGCCAACCAGGAACAGAAGCAGGGCAGTTTCTGAAGATGAATGCATTACGTTGCTTCCAGATATTCCAGCAGGCAGAGAGAAACACTTCAGTCGAAAAGGAGGAGTCCAAAGCCTCACGAGCCGACAAAACGTAGTCAAGAAGGATCCAGAAGGAGAGCCAGGAATCCCAATAAGAGACCAGCACCGTTGGCTGAAAGGGCATTGGAAGAGCAAGTGATCTCTAGTTTCCCGAGCTGAGAGATTGCAAAGAAGGTAGCGGACAACACCATCTTTGTTACAGTTCTTCCTCTCCATAAGGTCGCGAGTATTAACTCTATCATAAAAGAGGAGCCAAGCAAATCCCTTGATCTTGGGGACGCAGGTGGACTTCCAAATCCAGCGAAGAGCCCTAGGACAGCGGCTGCCCGAAAAGCAGCTAGTATAGAAGTGCTTAGTCTTGAAGTGACCATTGCCCCAGATGGACAACCAAAGATCGGAATCCTCCTCAACATAGTCCATGTCTTGCAGAAGCCTGAGCAGAAATAGGCAGAGCGAACAGACGCATAGGGTCAGCAGAACGAAGAACCGCCCGAAGGGAAATGGAGTGATTGGAGGCGAAGGAGAAGGCACGAGGTAAGCGTGCACTGAGACAGTCGTTATCCCAAGAGTCATGCCAGAAGGAGATGGAAGCACCATTACCCACTAGGCATCGAGAGACAGCTTTGACGAAGAGCACGTCTATAATAAGAGTTCCAGATGAGCTTGACCCAAGGCAGATCCTGATTGTTGTAGAACTTGAACAGGAACTTGACAAGCTGGGCAGTGTTGAAAGATCTCAAGTCGATCACCCCCAGACCACCTTTGTTCTTAGGCTGACTTACCTTGTTCCAGGCGATAAGAGCTTTACATTTACCGGTGAATTCTGATTTATTCTAGAGAGCAACCCTGCGGCGCTTAGCTACCGCCTCAATGAAACCATCCTGAACTTTAAGAATGCTAAGAGTGTAAGCCGGCAGAGAGGAAAGCAAAGATTTCACCACTTGTAACCTGCCTCCGAAGGAGAGGAAAGCAGAGCAAGAAGCTAAACGCCTATCAATACAATCGATAATAGGCATGAGGTCGCGGATGCTGGGGCGAGTAGTGCCACGGGGAGCCCCAAGTAAGTGAAAGGGAAAGTTCCCACCTTGCAGCCCAGAACACCAGCCAGAGACAGAATTCTATCAGCAGAGACGTTGATAGGCATAATGCAGGACTTACGAAAGCTGACACGCAAGCCCGTGGCCTGAGCAAAGGATTCGAGAAGGGCTTTAAGGCAAAGAAGCTGGCGAGAAGAGGCCTCCATGATGATTAAGGTATCGTCAGCATATTGTACAATCGGGAAGGAGTCATCGCCATTGGGCAGGGGAAGCTTGAGAAGATCCATTTGAAACGCTTTGTTAATGATGGCCTGAAGAAGATCTGCCACTAAAACAAAAGGCAAAGGGGAAAGCGTGTCCCTTGCCTGACCCCACGTTTGCAATGAAATAATTTCCCTGGAACGGCATTAAGCAGGACAGCCGAAGTAGCAGAAGACAGGATATTCTTGATCCAGGCAATCCAGGTATCATTAAAACCAAGAGACTGGAGAATAAGGATGATGGCCGAGTGCTCCACAAGGTCAAAAGCTTTTTCAAAATCTAACTTAATGACCACAATCTCCCTGCGCGACTGCTTACATTGGTGAATATACTCGAGCGGCCAGGCAAGGCAGTCTTGGATAGAGCGTTGTTTGAGAAATCCATATTGATAACGGTGCACAATCTGAAGAATGACATATTGAAGCCTGGAAGCGAGCAATTTTGTGATCAACTTGAGGCAGTAGTTGAGCAGAGAAATAGGGCGGAAGTCATTGATGGACTCAGGCGTGGAAACTTTAGGGATGAGAGCAATGAAGGAGGAATTAAGGCATTGGAGGCTAATGTTGTGAGCAAAGAAATCATCGCAAAGCCTGATCACATCCTCCCTAATAATGGGCCAACAAGACTTGAAAAAGGGACCATTAAAACCATCCGGGCCTGAAGAACGATCATTGGGTAAGCTCCTAATGACGGCAGAAATCTCATCAGCGGAGAAGGGAGCAGAGAGGCCAGCCAGGTTATGTCGCACAAGAATACTATCAAGGTTGAAAGGCATCTGGATACCTTCAGAAACTCCAAGCCTTTCCCGAAAAGAGGTCCAAAGCACGTCGGCCTTCTCGGCGTGAGTCTCAGCAAAGGAGCCATCGGGACGCTTGAGCTGAGGGATCGTGTTTCCGCGCATTGCTTTAGTAGCAAGAGCATGGAAGAACTTCGAATTTTCGTCCCCAAATTTTGTCCAACGGATAGTGCAGCACTTCTGCCAATGCTGACGCTTGATCTCACGAAGTCTGGCTAGGTGAGTCTTGAGCAGAAACCGAAGGTTCCATTCCGAAACAGCAGTGGGTCTTCTTTCTTCAATGAGGTCGATCAGAGAGATGATAAGCTCACAGTGAGTAATCCACAAATCAAAGCGGGAGATCTTGCGACTCCAAATTTTGAGCCCATGACGGACATTCTTGAGTTTAGAGCTGATGACTCCGCAAACGAGCCACGATGAACAGGGAGATACCAATATGCGCTGACCAGGGAGATGCCGAGTGCAGATGTAACCGGGTCGAAATACTTTTGGTTGCGAAGCACAATATTTTTAGTTTGCTTAAGTCTTTTAATTATCTTGTTCCCAACCGAGTCTCCGAGTTTATTTTTCTGTCGATGAAATTTTATGACTTCGGTTCTTTGTCTGCCTTGTCGGCGTTCGACGTACGAATCGCGAAGTCATAGAACATACCTTTCAAAAAAGTTTAAACTCAAAAAACTCACTTGGGGATGCCCAATACAGGAAGGAATGCCGGGTTAGGTAAAATAACACGCATCTCGGCTTGCTCATTTGCTTATCTCGGCAGTCGTTTTTCATGTGTTCAGTGATTTCGTACCCATACTTTAGCTAGCCATGAAGCCGGGTTGCGGACAACAGCGAAGTCGTAGAGGGAGTTTTCAGTACCGACACATTACTAAACCGCCATAAAATTACACAATCAAGCCACACCGACACACAAAATGATAAATGCAATACAACACTTAAATAGCATGGAAGTCCTCGAGTTCCTTTTAAGAACCCGGCGGATAATATCATTGTCTCAAAATATTCAACATAAGGAAAAAACGATACAAATACTCATCTCTCAAGTATAGAACGGACGAAGCAAAGCTACATTCCATGGCCTCTTGGTCTCCTCGCCTGACCAGTCCATCCTGTTCGCTTTGAGATCTTGCGCATTTATAAGATAGTAGGAATCATTGTGTAGTGCTTTGCTCACAATGAAGGGTCCTTTCCATGGGGTGATAGTTTATGCATGCCGGCTGTGCGTTGCACAAGTCAGAGCATGAGGTCTCCTTCCCGGAATACTCGCGGGTTTACCTTCCGGCTGTGATAACGCCTTAGGTGTTGTTGATAGATGGCCGACCGAGATAGAGCCAACTCCCGTGCTTCTTCGAGCAAGTCGATATCATTTTCTCGAGCCTCTTTTACCTCGGCCTCCGTATACATGGTCACTCGCGGAGAGTCATGTTCAATGTCGGCTGGTAAGACAGCTTCCGCCCTGTATACGAGGAAAAATGGCGTGTACCCTGTAGAGCGATTTGGAGTCGTCCTGAGACTCCATAGCACAGTTGGGAGTTCGTCTAACCAGCATCATGGAGTGCGTTCCAGTGGCTCAATCAACCGAGGTTTTATGCCGGCTAGAACCATGATGTTTGCTCTCTCAACTTGTCCGTTGGACTGAGGATGTGCCACGGAGACGATGTCTAGCCGGATTTTTTTTTCTGCGCAAAATCGCGCGAAAGGTCCCTCCGCGAAGTTTGTGCCGTTATCCGTGATGACACTGTGCGGGTAACCGTACCTCAAGATGATGTCTTTCAGAAATGATACGGCGGTCTTGCCGTCACACTTCCGTATCGGCTTCACTTCGATCCACTTGGTGAACTTGTCAACCATGACCAAGATACGTGTCATACCTCCTCGCGCCCGCTTGAAGGATCCCACCATATCCAAACAGCAAACAGCAAACGGCCAAGTGATTGGAATAGTCTTGATATGCACCTCTCTCTGCAACAGCTGGGCCAAGAGAGGAAAGATCCAAGGGTGGCCTAGAAGAAGCAGAGGCAGAAGCAGAACCAGTGGCCATGGCCTTGTAATCTCTTTTGAAGCCTTTGGACAGCTCCTGAAGACTGGGACTGCGACGCACCTCAGAAGCCGAGACCGGCCTGGGCCGAATAGCACGGGGACGACGGCCCACGGTCGGTGGAGATTGGAGGCGGGAAGAAACATCATCCTGAACATGATCCATGTGACGACGGGAGTATGTGATCCCAAAACTATGAGTGGGGCGAGAGGCACCCATAGGAGACTCAACAAGAACTGGCGAACTAGAAGTCCCGAGAACAGTGGGCGCCATGCGCGTCGAGAGCAGTGGACAAGGACGAATGGGGGAGAACAGTTCTTCATTCAAGGCCGGAGCGGGAGGCGAAGCCATAACAGGAGAAGAAGAAGCAATGGTAGCACAAGGAGCTTGCACCTGATTGACGTCGAGAGCATTCTCAATGAAGTGGCGAAGGAGGCGTTTCTTCCCACTAGAGTAAGTGTTAACATCTTGTAGCTTGAGCAGGTTGTCCAAGAGATGTCCGTGGGGGCTTGGAGGCGCGGCAGTAGGCACAGTGGTGGGACTGAGCCCCAGAATGCGCGTCGTGGAAGCCCACACACCACTGCGAATCGCCGAGCATTGGCCAGCGTCGGGGAGCTCGTGCGGCACCGGCAGAGCAGGGTTAACAAGGCCCTTTCCCTTGCGGTCGAACGGATCCACATGGACGGAAGTCGAGAGAGCGCCGCGCGTTTGAAGGTGCTGCTCCAGGAGCGCCAATTGCAGGCCAACCGTAAACTTGGAGGGGTTGTCGATCACCTTAGGATGCCGTCATCATCGTCGTAAACTGGCGTGGACCGACCATCCCGGATACAAACACCAGTCGGGGCAAAGGGCCGGCACGTCACCAGTTGAGCACAAGGGACGACCGCAGACGCGGACGAGCCGGGACTGTCAGAGGCCGCCGGGCTTTGGTTGAGGGCACAGCCCAGCGAGCGTGCCGGAGCATGACGGTTAGGAGGAGGGTCTGGGAACTGCGGCGCAAGAAGAAGCACTTCCTGAGCCGGAGCGGCCACATCAACCGGATCGGCAGCCCCCTCACCCCCCTGGTCGATCTACTGATGCCAGGCATCCCACCCCAAATCCTGAGGAGGGGAGGTGGCAGGGCATGGCGGTTGTGAGCACCCGGCGGCAAGTCCTCCTCAAACGGCACCAAGGCATCGAAATCTCCATGCAACACCATAGTAGGGACAGTCCAAGAACGACCACGCCCGCCAAAAGGATTCACCTGCTCCACAATAGTACTGCGAGGCACCATGAGGTTGTCCTTGACCAGGCAACGCAGAAGGATGAAGGCTTGTTTCTTTTCCCTGGCGACCCAGTTGAGTGGGACACCGGATCGCGAGACGACTCGGAAAAAAAGACGCTCGTCGATGAAGTCGATGGGCCAACCCAGGTACATGATGTAGTATATAGAGGAACCTTCCGTGCGACGGGCATTGGTGGCCTCGTCGTGCCTGATGAAGTAGAGCGTCCGACCGCCACCCATCTCGATGAAGGGAAGCGAAACCGCCCAATCTTGCTGAAGAACGCCGGCGAACTGGAAGACCCCAGCCCCGAACGGATGCTTCAGGGCGAAGAGCACCTGAAGGTTGAACGGGGGGGCCGAGATCAGGTTTCGTGCTGCACAATCAACCTCCTCTGGACAGCCAGAACAACAGGGTCGACGATGGCGATAGCGTGGTCTTCATTACGTCGTGCCGGCTCACCATCAAGAAGAAGATAGTCTTCAGGATGCTGCGCATCCCCATCGTCCATCCACGCCATTCCCGTCGGGACCCAACTGGAGGGGTCAAAATCAAAGTTTGCCATGGGGTGATGCACCAAATCGCCAGTAAAGCGAGATAGGGATTTGGGTGGGAAGAGAGAAGCGGTGGGAAGACGGAGGGTTCCAGAGCCGAAAGTAGTACATGGGGGAGAGGAGCGACACGAGGCACGAAGACCAAGGGAGAGCGCAGTGCAGCCCAACAAGCTACCCGAGGGAGCTGACAAGCCGGGGCGACGTGTCTCCATGACAGAGGCCGGAGACGGAAGCACGAGCTGACAGGGCGACGAAAGGTGAGCCTAGCAGCCGTAGGCCAAGAGCCAGCCACGGAACCCGGCGAAGACACGCGAACACCCCGCAATCTGGCCCACCCGTCATTGGGAGTACTAGGCGAGGAAAATGGGTCAAGCAATGGGGCCCCTGATGCGACCACAACATCATGACGAAGGTCAGCCGACGTCGACGTGCGCCGCAGTGGAGGATGCGTGTCCGACCGCTCAACCACGTCAGCAGCATGAGTAGTCACCTCCGAACGGGGATGGGAAAGCGACAGCGCCAAAGGACCGTTGCAACAAACAACAATGGAGGACGGCGCCGCCGCCCGACGAGCCGTCGGGAACAGCGGGACAGGAATCGAACCAACGAGGAAGGAGTCATGAGCCGGACGTGCAGAAGGATCGTCGTAACCCAGTCGAGCCTCGTAAGCAATTGCCGAAGCAAAAAGAAAGACGACGACCCGAAGCAGGCATCCCGGCAGGCTTAAGGATGGGCTGGACGCCAAAACGATGAGCAAGATCCATGGCTTGAAAAGCATTAGCAACGCGCCGCTTGTTGGCACGAACCACCGACCACTCTGCAGCTTCCGCAGCCGACCAGGCTTTGAATTCCGCATGCCAATTAGGGCCACCATTGCTCCAGAGGTGGAAGAAGCACTTGAGACGGCACAAGAGTAAGAGCGCAAACCAAGAACCTCAAAACCCACATGCTTGACAGAGAACTTGTAAACCCTGTCACGAATCAGAGAGACTTGGAGCAAAGCCGCACGGCCACCAATTGCAGCCTCGAGCACCTGCACAACAGAGGCAGGGGAAAGCTGGAAGTCGGCGTGACCAAAGGAAACCACAATGGCGAAGTTGGAGGATTGACAGAGCGGGTGAACCGGCTGACGAAAGTTGGCGAAGATGGACTTGGTGAAGGACTTCCAGAGCAATAATCCAGCAGCGAAAGGTCTTCAGCAGGAGCCGGCGGAGGATCCAGCAGGATGAATTCTGGAAAAGCGCAGAGGAACTCTGCCATGAGTGACGCCATGAGCGACAAGCACCAGACCCAGCCCGACGACGCGCCGCATCCTCCAAACAAATGGACTGAAATGCCTCCAGACGCGAGTAGCCAGCATCACAGAGATCCAAAAAGATCAAGAGATACGATACAGGGCCCGAAGAAGGGACCACACCAGCAAGGGACGCTTCCGGCGTAATCTGGTCGACGAAGGACTGGAGCTTGCGAGCCGCCTGCAGCCAAAACGGGGCAGAAGCCGGTGAACTGGGCGCCGCGGCCGGAGCAGCAGACGGCGCAGAGGTGGGCACCGATGCCGGAACGGTGACTGGCGGAGGGACGAGACGAACGGGCGGCGAAGAGCGGCGGTCCGGAGGAGAGCGAGAGGCACCCCCTCCCAAAAGGACCGTTGGAGCCATCATCCCTTCCTGTCTGTCTAGATAATTAATTACTCCCTCCGATTCATAAAAAATGTCGGTCACTTAGTACAAAATTTGTACTAACTTAGTACAAAATGGGGCGATACTTTTTATGTGTATGCTCCGCACACAGGCTCCAAGCACTCCAGCAATGGCCTGTGAAAGAAGGAAAGGTCGGAGGGAGTAATTTTGAGCAGACTTGTCATTTTTCATTTGATGCAACGTGGTATTCTGAATTCACATGTTGCATCCTGTGTGGTCCTTTCTTGATTTGATGACTTGTTCTGTTAGCAGCGCAACTGAGAAAACAAAGTAGTCGGCAACGAGGGTTTAAGTTTGTATTGGGTCACTTGCTTGCTCAAAGAAACATACTACATTGAAACAGAGGCAGTAATATGCAATTTTTTAACATAGGTTGTTGTAGGTTTTATTTTACAGAAAAGTATATTTTTGGTCACACTGACTACGAAGTTTATAAATGATCGCTCAACTCAAAACCGTATACATTTGATTCTTCTAATGGCAGAATTCACGTCGTATACCACAGTGACGTTAAGTACTCAAAATTTCCCAATTGTGCATCATGACATGTGACGTCTTAGGGAAAACATGCCACATGGATTCAAAGCTACTCAAAACCGTTTGAATCTGACGGAGTGACTAAAAGCATCCAGTTTTGTTAATTGAAGAACCAAATGTATACGATTTCAACTTAAGAGAGCATTTCTATACTTTGCTGCTAATTGAGAGATCAAAAAAATTGCTTTTCTCTTTATTTTATTATTCTTATATCTTAACCTAATTAGTGTGTCTTTTCTTCTAGCCGGTGCACGCAAGAACTCATGCAGGCTTTTTGTCATTTCTTAGTTAATAGCACATTAAGTAATGTAATGATACTACCACGTGCATTTCTTCGTTTAAAAAAAGTTAAAAACCATAACTTTCAAATCAAGCATCGAAATTTTGATTGGTCTTCAATGTTATGTTCCACAACGAGTTGATCGAATTGAGGTGCTTCCCTTGTTTTTGAAAGTAGCCTCACCTTAATTCTACCCATATGTGTCATTTTTCAATCTCCAACACATCCGTTTACTTCCTTCCTACCATGATGTTGTCACGTGTATTGCGCTATTAGTTCCTCCCCCGTCGACCGTACTATTAATCTAAGAGCCCGTCTAGGGAGTGCGCGCGCACCATTTAGTCCTATGGGATGCGTTCCGACCAGAGCTGTAAGAGAAACCCCACGTGGTCCTGCAGTTACCCGAAAAGGTAACCAAGTTCCCTGCCGCGTCCTATTCTTCTTCTCTTTGTCTCTTCCCGCCATGCATTACCAAGCCCTGGTGTTACCTTTCTCCTTTTTCTCCAAAGCAAAACCACACCCATCTTCCCCATCTACCTTTCTCCATATAGCTACCTCAGTTCTAGTAATTTTTACAATAGAGACTGCATCATCAACATTTATCGCTATATAGACCCCAATTATTTACATAAAGTTAGTGTCAGCTATGAAACCAGAAGCATAAAAAATACTGCAAAGTAACTAGCACGAACCTTATAACTACATCCAATCAAAGTAGAATGTAACTTTTAAAATTATAATCACATCTAAGGAAAATAGAAAAGTAACTTTGAGATTAAAACTACATCTACTTAAATCCTAAAAGTAACTCATAAATTGAAACTACATCCAGCAGTCTCATAAAGTAATTTTGAACCCAAAATTTACATCTTTAAAACAAATGATTCCTTGATAAGAAAAGTCATTAATCTCATCAATGGGAACCTATCGATCAGCTGTATAGAAAACTAAATGTGTTGACCACGCATCTTTCCCGAGGTTCACAAAAATTAACAGTAGCACAAATAAGTTACTCCTCCTCCGCCATGGCTTCATTCCCCTCAATGTCCAGTGCACCAATATCATGCAACAAGAGGCCTCCAGTTCTGGTTCATCAAGAAATCCAGCGAGAACTCAGTTTGATGGAGAAATCAATCAACCATTCCAATGTACAGACAAAGGAGAAGAGAAAAAGGAAAAGGGCCCAAAGAAAAATCAGGATGCAGGCCTCCAGTTCTGGTTCATCAAGGAATAGAGTGAGAACTCAATTTGATGGAGAAATCAATCCATCATTCCAATCTACAGAGATAGGAGAAGAGAAAAGGGAAAATATGGATGCGGGATTAGGAATTTAGGGGAAAGAAGACTCACCGTGCCTTATAGATGTGGGAGGAGCACTGTCGCTCGGCGGTGGCAAGCTGCAGGTGACGGCGTGGGTGTGTGTGTGTGGGGGGGTGGGGGGGGGGGGCTGCAGGCTCCTCCTCCTTCCATGTCTACAGCGGATGAGTGCGGCGGCGCCTGAAAGAGCCCGAAAGGCGGGCGATGGGATGTCCCTTCCACGTTCCGGTGAATAAGTGCGCCGGCGCATGGGAGATCTTAGCGGCGGCGGCGGCCGTGCCTGGGAGAGCTCAGCGGCGGCGGCGGCCGTGCCTGGGAGAGCTCAGCGGCGGCGCCTAGAAAAGATAGCAAGAGGAAGGGGACGAGGTCACGAGCGGTATGCCACGCTGCGTGGCGTGGCTTAGATCGGTGATAGGAGTGGGACCAGGCTGGAGTCACAGAGCGCAAAAGAAAAACGGAAAGGTGCTCAGGGAGGTAGAGAGATGCGCGATGAAATCAGACGGAGAAGCCGCGTGCGCACCGCGCAAGCCAGAAAGTGCTCGCGCACAAAACAGATTTGCCATTAATCTAAATCCTTTCGGAATAAGAATAGGGAAAATAGAATAGGTCCTCCCATTTGAAAGCTGAAAAAAAAAACCGAGTTTGAATTTGGAAAACTTAGAACAATAGTAATGTGGGCTAGCCAGAAGCTCGGGGGAAGCGCGGCCTAAAGAACGGCACGACACCAAACTTTCAAGCCCAGCCAGGCTCAAGACCCATAGTGGGCCGGGCTTTTTTTTACTCTAGATTCATGGGCCGACACAGACACGACATGGGTCGGCCCCGGCACAACCTGGACCAAAAGGCACGAAAAAAACTGCCTGAACGGGCCAGAACAGTGGGATTCACATGCTCCGTAGCCCCCTCTCAAAAAAAAAACATGCTCCGTAGCCCTGGAGCCTGCTCTCGACGACGGCATTTATCCTCCGCCGGCGGCGACCTGTCTCCTTCGCCGGGAAGCCAGAAACAAGGTGCGCTATGAGTCTCTTCTACCATCCTCATCCTCTCATAACTCCTTATTATTCTCCTCTAGCACACACGGTTGTGCTCAACTGCCCTTGCGATTTGTTTCAGATCTGAGATCATTTCCTCATCCATGAGGCCATGACTCTCCTTTCCTCGACCCGCGGCCTCGCCTCTAGCTCTGATTCGTGGTGAGTGCTATGCCTTCTCTCCGTGCTTTGATTTTTTCATGTGCTGAGGACTGATTCGCTATACCTAGTACTATGATCTATCTAGGGGTCATTCTATGGTTTTGCAATGTGCTTATTGCTCGAGATGATTTGTACGGAAATAAGAAATTTTGTTCTGAAAACATATGTATGCATACGTAATGCTACCTGCCGGGATCGATACATGCAGTATGACAACCTATTTTCTGCTAAAGACAATTTCCATGTTTCTGGAATATCTTCTCCCCCTGTAAAATAACTCAATTAAATACCTTTCGAGTGCCTCATCTCAATGAATTATCTGTACACCACCATCAGATGGATTCCGTTCCACTAAACACCAGAAATGCTTTGTCCCGCCAAAAAGCTTAGTAAAAACGCCGAAAACCTTAGGTCATGTAAGAAAGGGGTGTTTTTTTCTTTCAAAAACTAGATAAGTATATGAGGCAATAGATACATGGAACTCAAGGAGTAATAAGTTAATAATTATTACTAATACCGCTAATAAAATCATCTAGCTGCTGCATTACTTCGAATGGAAAGGAGTTCCATCAGAACCCATTTGTTTCTTTCTTCTATCATTCTATGCATTACTTTTCAAAAAAAAATTAATCAGTGAAATTTTCAATTCAGCAGACATGGATCATAACATGGAAGTTACTGCTGCTAAGTTAACTGACGACCTAGTGGTCGATATTCTCTCCCGGCTGACGTACAAGTCCTTTTGCCGCTGCAAATGTGCCTATAAGGCCTGGTCTACCCTCTCCTCTAATCCAGACTACAGCAAGAAGCTGCCCACAAAAGTAACCACTGGCCTTCTGTACCAAAGCAACGACAAGTCTGCTATCCCGCTTGTCAGTTTCTCCCGAAATGATGGAGAAATTGATGGAGTTCTCGCTGATGTGCCACACTATGAGCATCTAGAACTCGTCGACTGCTGCAATGGTCTAGTCCTTTGTAAGTACATGAGTGGCTTTACTTCTCCAGGCATTTGCCGCTTTGTTGTGTGCAACCCAGCAACACGAGAGTGGAGGACACTTCCTGATACTCATTCTGCGACAGATGACCCTCTGTATGTAACTATATTGGCCTTTGATCCATCATGGTCACCACAGTTCTACGTCTTCAACTTTCATCTGAAGCATGAGCACCATTTGATACTTGGTACTAGCAACCTTGAGATATTTTCATCTGAAATTTCTTTATGGCTTGTGGATGATACATGGGATCCTGAGATAACTTTCCCTTGGTGGAAGCCACACTTATTTCTGAACGGAATGATGTATGTGGAGACTACTGGAGCTAAAATTGTAGTGTTCGAAGGCTTCGAGGCAATGGGTCATGGCATACTGCCTTATCATTGGTCCATTGAGTTGCCACCTGACGCTTTATACGTGGCTAGTTTCACCAATGGTTGCTTTGGCAAATCTTCAGGGATCTTACACTATGCATTGCCACATAAGAATGGTCACTCTATTGTAGTTTGGACTTTGGATGATTATGCTGATAACTTATTTGTTTGGAATGTGAAGTGTCATCTTAGCATGAAAGATGCATTTGGAAGAGATGACTTAGTTTACTATGACAATGCTGGCTTCGATGGTGGCCCTGAATTCTTTTGGAATTGTGATTATCAGGTCGTCTCTGTTGACTTGGAGAGAGAGCTTGTTCTCCTATGTGACAAGAAGACAAAGGGGCTTCTTTTGTATAACATCAGAACTGGAGAACTTAACAAGATACGAGACGACTGGTGGTTGTGCCAATGCTCCTACTATGTACCATGCTACTCAGAGCTTCCAGCCCAAGGACAACCTTCAGTGTAGTGAATGGCATCTTATATTTTTGCCTTTGTCCTTCTGTGACTGTTAGTCTGCTTTAGATGCTGAACCCCCTTGTTATATATTATGCTAGTCAGTGTCATCCGTGTGATCGGTCCAAGAACCTAAAACTATCCTTTCCATTATTGTGTAGATGCGAAGTTGTTATGTTCGTGTACTAACCTAGGACTCAATCATCCATGTTTCCCGGTTTGCTGCCTTGGTAAAGTTTATTATTATTATGTAAGACGGCATGTCTTACTTATGCTCCATTTTTCATTGTAGTATCTTTTCATAAGCACTTACTCCCTCCATTTCACAAAGAATGGCACGCACGCATTTCAAGATTTACTTTGACAAACAATTAGACTAACGATTTGAGGTTTATGTGTTACAAAAATTATATCATTGGATTCGTATTTCAAAATCCTTTCCAACGATATAAAATTTGTAACATACAATCTACATGCAATTGGTCTAATCGTTGGTCAAAGTTCGACCTTGAAAAACGTGGGCGCCATTCTTTGTGAAAAGGAGGGAGTATTTAATTGTGTTTTTGGATATAACGATCCCATTTGTAGATATGACCATTTTTTACTTGGTAGTTATTACTTTGAATTCATATTTGAACCCTTGAGTAACCTGAACCTATACAAAGCTAGAGAAGAAAACCTCCAATTAGATTATTTTTTTATAGTTATTTTTATTGCTTAAGCCTTTGACAGTGCAATTGCATTGCGTTTGGCAAGTATCGATACATGAGATGAACCAAAGAAATATTCACTATTACTGCTGCGACACATTGAGTGTTATACCTGTAAGCTTTGTGAGATTAATCATTGAAAACGTTTCCCGTTTACTACAATGTGGCATACGGAACTGTACGGCCTAGCTTTGTCGCAATGTGGCGTCCGAGAAATGGCGCTGCACCGGCGGCTGTCAGCAAATTTGGTGCAGACGTTATGGATCTACAGGGCCAGGGCAGTAACTGCTCCATTCTCCTCACCGAACTGAAACCAGGTCTGCACATTCTCTTCCTTCACAGTAACTAACATACATACCACCAGTATCTCACATTACTCCCCTGAGTCTCTGCTACATGTTGCGTTATTGCCTGGATATTCATGCTTGATGCTAGCTGCACAATGAAACAGATTGAACCATATTAATTTGAGCGTTAGTCTGTCCACTTCTCAGTCAGGTATTAATTTTCTCAAAACATGATTTAGGCTCCATTATGGGAATCCCTGGAGCATGATTTATGCCCTTTCTTTAAACGGAAAAAAATATCAAGTGTTTCGCTAGAGATCATATATTTTGTGTGTGCCACAGCCACAGATTTATCATTTTGCCCTATGTCCTTGGTGTTCTACACACAGTTAACTAGGTTGCATTGTTCCTCTGCATAGTTTTTCATTCATTTCGATTAGATTGTGACGTGTGAAGTTTTGTTGTATATACATGTATATCTTTAAGTACAAAAATTAATGAGATATTTAATCTTGATATATAGTCGCTGCCAATATAGAGTTTTTATTTACAACAAAACATGTCTGTTTCTTTCTAATTCATGATTGTAGCACCAGCGTTGACTTTACCTTAGCTTCCTGGAGATGCTAAGCTTACTGTAGTGCATCTTCAAATACGTTCTACTTAATTTTCGCTATTTTTTTGTAAATCAAAATATCCTGGGAAGGTTCACATGCACCGATGTACCTTGGCATCATGGTGTCGTGTTGCATAACTTGTAACAGGCTCGTGCTTTCGTAGGTTGTGTTTTCAGTTGGTCTGGTTTGAGGTTTCCCCAGTCATGAAAAAGATTTCTAATAATAAACTGAATATTACATACCTTCAAGAAATTGCTTGGAAGTATTTACCTAAAGAAGATGACAATCCCAATGTCGTTATTTAGAACAGTCATACACATCAATACTTTCAAGAACAAGATGATATACACGAATTAAGTGATTAGATAAATTTGCTAACTGTTCAGTAGAGAAGAAAATATATGGCACAGCACAATGGTCAGGATTGAGTAATGCGAAAGATACAAGGTAGAGAATACATGGTATGTTGTTCAGTTTGCTAAGTGCATTCGATGAATGTGTCATCCTTGGTTCAATTGTTAATCTCAGAAGTAAAGCTCATGGGAGCACCATCAGCACCAATTTCCTCAAAGTACTGAGGGCTTTTGTGGTTTATATTGCCACTTTTCCTAGCTCTTCTAAGCATGGCAAGTCGTTCTGCTACTTCCTTCATCTCTGGACGTTCTTCTACATCTTTTCGTAAACACATTACAGCCAGTTTGGCAATCTCTTCTAAGATGTAAGTATCTTCTTCAGTTGCAATATCTTTGTCAAACATTGAACCTCCACTATTTTCTTTCCGATAAATGTCACGGAATTCAACGACGAGCCTACGGCTCCCATCATATACAATTGGCTTTCTGGTGATGAGTTCCAAGAGGACAACTCCAAAGTTGTAAACATCACTCTTCTGTGTTAACTGTCCTGTTTCACTGAACATCGGGTCTATATATTCCATGCTCCCTACAACAAGCACGGTGTGATCTTTGTCTTTTGTAAGAAACTTGGATGTCCCAAAATCTGAGATTTTCGGCATGTTCTTGTCATCTAAAAGTATGTTGGCGGGCTTGACATCGCCATGCCGGATGGTATGAGTTGTTGATGAGTGCATGTAAGCCAATCCTTCTGCAGCATCAATTGCAATATCCAGACGTAGGTCTAGTGGGAAATTAGGGAGAACACTAGTTTTACCATGGAGAATGTCCTGGAGACTCCCATTAGCAGCAAACTCATACACCAACATTGGAACATCCACCTCCAAGCAGCAGCCCATGAGTTTGATAATGTTCTTGTGTATCATTTGTGACTGGATCTCCACTTCCTTGGTAAATTCCTCCTTTCGAGCTTTGTTTATCTCAATGGAAGTCTTAACTGCTACTGCTGTACCATTTGGAAGAATCCCTTTGTACACTTTACCAAAGCATCCTCTTCCAAGAACCTCTGAATTGTTCTTGGTGATTTTCTTTATTTCCTCCTTTGTGAAAATATTTAATGTTCCCACATTTCGGAGTGTCAAACCCCCATTCTTTTTAAAAAATCCCTTTGTTCTTCTCCTTTGGAGCTTCAGTAGCGTGGAAAGTACAGCAATGAGTAAGAAGGAGATGCCCAAAGTAATGCCTACAACAATCATGCATAGAGATAATAAATATGTATATATCAATGAATATTTATTTGTGCTATCGATTTATGTAGCGAATATAAACATTGCTTATTTAAAAAAAAACTGCTTTATGTAAGCAACTACTAGGTATATTACTTGGGTAGAGTTGGTACATTTGTATGAATGAAACTGTTGAAGCTTATAGACAAATGGTATCTTAGTTTACAAATCAATAACAAACAAAGAACTCTTTTGGACAGATCAGGCAAATTTCATAGGAATTTTGAACTTGCAGGGGATTTGAACGAAAAGATTACCATAACAGCTTTTGTTTGGTAGCCCACATTTCATTCCATTTGGTAGAAACGAAATGAAATCAAATTTTTAATAGGATTTCATTTGGTTGAGTTTGAATTCCAGATTCAAAATTCATGATTGTCTGTCACATGGATTTGTAGAATGAGGGACAAATCAAGAGAAATGATGCATTTTGGAGAGAAATTGGGGTTATGTATAGGTGTGATTCCATGGAATTTGAAACCGAATTCATTCACCCAATTCTATGCCGGCCAGTCCACATGATGGGAACAAAAAGAAGGTGTAATAGTATTTGACTACTGTTTATATATCTATCAACACCTAACAAAATCTCCCTTTGTTTATCAAGAAGAAAGTAAATCAATTTCTGTTTGTGTGTGCATATATACGTACCTATGGCAAGCTTCGCAGCAAGTTGGAGCTCTGCGTCCGGGGTACAGGGTACTGTGTTGGGGTCGTTGCTCCAGTAACCCGTAGGACAGCCACATTTGAAAGACCCGTCCATTTCCACACAATCATTGCCAGCGCAATGCTTGGTCTTATTCCGACATTCTTTAATATCTGTGTGTGAAGCCAAGCATACATAAATAATCATATAATTGTCGAAAATTGACAAAAGGAAAGAAAGAGCTCTCGCCGCTTACCATTGCATCCGCCGGGAAGGTAGGCGTTGCCTTCGTAACCGTCTTTGCAACGGCAAGTGTAGCCAGCAGGCCCGTTTGTGGAGTTGACGCACCTGCTGTTATTGCTCTTGCAGGCATACTTGGGATCGGTGGCGTCGGCGCAGGAGGAGGAATCCCGGATGGCCCAATCAAGGTTCACCGGCATGGTCCGGCTCGTCTCCATGGACATGAGGTCGGACTTCTGGAAGGTGTAGTTGTTCTTGGCGACGAGGAAGGCGTAGTCACATGGGCTGTACGTCAGCATCCTGCTTCTTCCTGACACGCGCATCAGGAACTCGAACGCCGTTGTGCCGTCGAACTCCGGCATGGTGTCTACTTTGCAGCATCCGATGCCGGTGCAATCGCCGTCCTGCGCGGCATCGGCGTGGCGGCAGAAGGACAAGCACCCGGAAGCCGTGCCCAGCGTTCCGTTCTTGTAGTTGTTCTTTACGAGGGCGACGGTGGCGCAGCCCAAGACAACGAGCATGTTGCGTGTGTTGGAGATGCGGTGGACTCCGTCGATGCTTATGTTGTTCGTCTTGGCGTTGCTCGTCCCGTTGGATTTGACTTCTGTTCTGTTGTTGGACGGCGACCGCGAGAGTTTGTAGCATTGGTACCCAATGGGGAGCATCACCTGCGAGGAGGGTGGATAGACGTAGAGATTCACCACCGGGGTGGACTTGTTGGCGAAGACCGGCAAGTCGGTGCCGTTGTTCGTGCAGCTGATCTCGAAGCCCTCGCGGAAGCACCCAGACCCGGCGGCGCCGATGCCGAAAGGGTAAGGGATGTCGACGCCGGTGCAGCTCGCCGGGCACTCCGGTGATATGGTTTGGCTCTCCACGGTGGTCGGCGCCGATAAGGCCACCAGGAGCAATATGAGTGCTGCGGCCGTTGACATTATTGACGGTCTGAGTTTAGTTTGCTAGACACGAATGAAAACTGCCGGCGTTTAAATACAAGCTAAGATAGAGCCTGGAGCGAGCATGCATCATGCATCCCTTTGTTGCGTCTAGAGGCGCAGCTGCTGTCCATTACATGGAGACGACCGAGCTGCCTAGTCTCCTCCTGGCCGACTTCGATCAGCTATACTAGCTCTAAAAATTAATGCTCATCTCCTTGACGGACCGGTAATTAGTTAATCAAGTCAACCATCTGCCCGTAGCCATGCGTTCTTCAACTCCTTACGCTATTAACACTTCCAAAAAGATCGCTATTAACTTGTTACCATCTCAGCATGTACTTTGAAAGTACGCCAAACAATGGCCTTTATAGTTTATACATACGAGTATTCTAAGGAGCTGTTTCAACGAACCCCAAAATTGACAACCAAGAGGACTGTTTAAAATTACTTCGTGTTGCAATCATGATTGATCCACCATATATACACAATGGCTATCTGCGGTGATCGGCGCCGATGAGGCCACCAGGAGCAATATGAGCGCGGCAGCCGCTGACATTGTTGACGGTCTGAGTTTAGTTTGCTAGACACAATGGCAACTGCCGGCGTTTAAATACAACCTTGCTAGAGCCTGGAGCATGTATCATGCTTGAATTGTTGCGTTTAAATACAGCTGCTGTCCATTTCACGGAGACGACCAAACTGCCTAGTCTCCTCCTGGCCGACTTCGATGGCCAGCTAGCTCTAAACATAAATGCTTTTTTTTTCAAGAATGCCACCTAACGGGTGCATCATCGATTAAAGAAGAAGAGTCAGAAGGCTAGTACAACGCCAAAGCGGCAATACAACGCCACCAAGTGGCAAGAAGAGAAAAAAGAACTACGTGCTAGCTATCCAACCATCGAGGCCGGAATAGACACCCTACCCCTAAAGAGAGCGTGCGCCCACCGACCAAACTCCTCCTGGAGGCGAAGCACGACAAGCTGCAAGGACGGCGACGCTCCATTGAAGACCACATCATTCCGATGGTTCCAAATGGTCCAAAGGACAAGTATGATCCCGGTCCGGAAGTCCGTCCGGGCTCGTCGCGGGAAGGGAAGAGAACACCACCATTCCCGCAAAGTAGCATCCGCATTGGGAACCCACTCCACGTGTCCCCAAGCCGTCCACAAGCGCTCCCAAACCTGCCTCACAAAGACACACCCCAAGAGCAGATGGGAAATGGTTTCCCTCTCCTGATCGCACAGGGGGCACTTGTCAGGATGAGGAAGCCCACGTCTCGCAAGCCGATCCGCCGTCCAGCATCTATTTCAGACTGCGAGCCAGACGAAGAAACGACACCTCTCCGGAGCCCGCGAACCCTAGATCTCAGCTGCTAGCGGGTCAACCATGCGGCCGGCGAAGAGGTTCGCTTAAGCAGTCTTTGCCGAGTAGCTTCCACCGCGAGACCAGTTCCAAAGAAGAGAGTCGGCCCTCCCCTCTTCCAATTGGACCCCACGAAGCCAGTCCCAGAGAGTGAAGAACTCCTCAAGGGCAGCTTCCTCCAGGTCCGGACCCACGTCGCCAGGCCACGCCCCATGCAGAGCCTCTCGCACCGTGCGTGTGCGCAAAAACCTGGGGCGAACATGGCTCATGAGAATCGGGAACGCATCCCCAAGATGGACGCCATGTAGCCAACGATCGGTTCAGAAGAGAGTCCTCCGGCCATCGCCCACGAGAGAGGAAGTGGGCGCCTCAAAGATAACATCAACTTCTTTGGGCGTCTCAACCATGAAACCGACCCATGGTTTGAAATCGTCCACCCTCTCAAGTCACCTCCAGTGGACGCTCAAGGCCTCATTGAGCATGCGAACATTTGGAATTCCGAGTCAACTGCCTGCCCGTCGGCATGCATTCTTCAAATCCTTGAGCTATCAACGCTTCCAAAAATATCGCTATTAACTAGTTACCTGCTTGCCCTTTCAAGAATATGTTAGCGTGTACTTCGAAGTATGCCCAACAATTGCCTTTATATACATACGAGTATTGTAAGGAGCTATTTCAACGAACCCCAAAATTAACAACCAAGAGGACTGTTTAAAATTACTTCGTGTTGCTATCATGATCCATCCAATACACAATGTTTTGTTTTCTCTACTGCTAGCTAGCTACTACTGTTATGCAAACATACACACACGACTTCTTGTTACACTTGCTTTTGGCTTGCAACTATTGCAATATTTGGTGACCACTTGTTATTATATGTGGATCTATTACTATCTACTCCCTCCGTCTCATATTAAATGACTCAAATTAGTCTAAATATGGACGTATCTATATACTAAAATACATTTAGATACATGTACTATTTCGGCACTCAGTATGGGATGGAGGGAGTATTAAATTGGAGTTAGCGGTGATGATCATGGGCGTCGTACGTCCATGCCACCGTGCCCACCCGATAACCCCGAAGCGCTTTCCCCCCCTCATGTTCCCTTTCATACTGACAGACCATCGCCTCCTGACTCCCCCGTTCCCCCGACCCCTGAGCAAGATGGCGTCTGGGCGCTCTTCCCCACCATCATCTTCGCAATCGACGTAGCGTTCGCCCTAGCGCCGTAGATCCTCCATGCCGTCTACTGTTCCCCCCACCCCCCGATCCTATGGTATGATATATAGTGCGCTCGGTTTGAGGCACTTGTTATAATTTGAAGGCTAATGCACGATGGTACACCCAAGCAATCATAGCAACGTGACATTGAGATGCATGCGTTAACTGTTTTCCGGATTAAGTCCCAGGAAGCCATAAGATATCTGGAAGTGAAAACTTCTCCGATGCTTAGAGCAATTCCAACAAGTTCCCAAAAACCCCGTTTCCTAAAATAACTGCCACCATTCACTAAATCTTGCAAAACAGCTCTAACAGGTTTCCTGAATGTTCTCAATCCCTGAATTTTTAGGGAAACTATTTTGTCTCTCCACTTCCCCAAATGTAGGGAACCGGGAGCTCGTCCCCTGAACCTGGAAAAGCATCGGCGTGAAAATAATCGCCCGATTTCACCTCGCTTCCGCCTCTCCCGACCCGGCTGCTCCGGCTTGGCTGCCGCCGGCCATTTCCAGCCTCATCCGCGACCCCCTAGCTTGGTCGTGAGCCTTCCCGACCCCATCTCCCGGCTGATCGCGACCAGAGACGACGCCATCTCGCCCACGGATGCATGTTGTCGTCGTCGATTTGGCCGGCACAGCCATCGATTCGCGCCGCTGCAAAGATGAGGGGCTCCGTCGCGACCTCCTAGGCGGCCCAGCAATCTTCCAATGGCCCTCCCTAGTGCCCGGCAGCCTCCTCACGGCCAAATCTCGCCGCCAATGCTCGGGCGGATGGGTGTGGCGCGGCGCCATGCTCGGGCGATGGGGGGAGTGCGGCGGCGAGCTCGTGCGGACGCGGCAGCAGGCGCGGCGAACGGCCTGCTCGGGTGCATGGCGGAGGGCGCGAGCGAGCATGCGGCGGCGGGCGCGTGGGGGACTGCAAGGGGCGCGCGACGGAGCAACGGCGGCGCGGGGAGAGCAGCAGTGCATCGGCCGGATTTGGGACAGAAGGCCAAGGGGAAGGGATTTGGGGGAATAAGGAGACGGAGGAAGAAGAAGAGCAAGGTAAAATGATTGTGTGACTGACGGATGAACCCCACATGTCATTGTGATGGAAGAAAAGAAATAAAGAATGGAGTTTAGGAAACCTGCCGGAGGAGATGCAAATTTTGTCCACGATTTTTTTTGTCTCCTGTCCCAAATGGAACCTGCTGAGATGCTCTTCTTCTTGAAGCACCGAAACCCGAGCTTCTCCACGACCACGAGATGAATCGTTTTTCTTCAAAAATTACACCAAGACTGCCCCTACCTCCCCAATCCCCTGCCTCTTCCCCAACCACCCCCACTCTCCCCACGGCAAGCGAGCATCTCCCTCGCCCGATATCTTCGTTTCCCCTCGTCGCCGCCGGTCAGGACCCCGTCCCGCTCCGGCCTGGTCCTGCTCTCTGCTCCGCTCCGCCCTCTGCTCCGCCCTGCACCGATCCCGTTCTGCTCCAACCTGCACCCACCCCGATCTGCTCCGGCCCGCACCGAGGCTCCACCCGTTCTGCTCTATACGAGCTATGTGCCGAAGCCTCTCAATTTCCAGTTGATACGGGGAAGCCTCGGATTGTTTTTCAATTTCAGGGATGGGTTTGAGAAATGGATTGATGAACACTTCTCTTTTTTGGCTTGAGAAATGGATGAACACTTTTTAGATGGTCTTTGTTTTTCAATTTCAGGGATGGATTTGAGTAAAACAGTTCTTTGTGGGGACTATGAATTTTCTGATTGCACAAAGAAAATATATTCGTGCTCTTCGATTCCAATTTCAGGGATGCGGCTTGTATGATAAAATATTTGCATTTTGTATTCCAAAAATTTGTGTTCTTTGATTCAATGAAATATATGTTGTCTTGTTGTTTTTTGTGCGATGCTAATATCATATACTCCCTCCATCCTAAAATAAGTGATTTGGAATTGTATTTAGGACGGAGGGAGTATTTGTTGGCTATTACTGACTTTACGCCATTCATAAAGAAAAGAAGCTCAAGGTCCATGAGCTGTTTAGAATGGGAGACAAATTTCTAGCCAGCTTCCCCACACCAAAGCTCCTAGGAACAGCTAAGCTGAGACTAGCTTATGCACAAGCTGAAATTGTCTAGAAGGGGGCAATAGCATCTCTAGGCCTATACTTTTTGTTTGCACTTGTCATATTGGACGGTAGAATCCTGCTGTCTGTAGCAAAGCAACTAAATAGAATACAGGATGAATCACTATGGTCTGTGGATCGATGTCTGACGCATGAAGAATAAGATATATACCACGTGGACCGTTTGTGATGAGTCATGAGTATAAACATATTACTGAACTATTGAAACTTGGTATTTACTCGAAGTAAACAACAAGAAGGTATCAATATATCAATAACTAGTCATCGCTCGTGAGAGGCTTCATGTAGCCAAAGAGCTACTAGTAGCTAACTAGCAAAATGTATCCGTTGTTAGAACTTTACAGCACCACGATGAACACGCACTCGCAGTATTCCCAGCTGCTACTCATACTCCTCCTTGCAGTTCTGCAACCAGTAGTTGGGGCTGCCGCTGATGAACATGATCGAATAGAAGCTGACGCGCAACCGTTGATGGCACGTCGGAGCTGCCGGGAGAAGTGCGGCGATATGAGCATCCCCTTCCCCTTCGGCATGGAGAAGACTGATTGTTTCCTCCCAGGCTTCGAGGTCACCTGCAACTTCTCCTTCGATCCACCTCGCGCCTTCCTTGCCTACGACGACAAGGGCGGTAGCACCAACCAAACATACCAGGTGATCTATCAGTCTGGCTTCAAGAGCAACGGTGAGGGCATCGATCTGGGAAAGTCGTTAAGGCCAGTGGAGCTGTTTAACATATCACTGGAGAAGAGCGAGGTACGGGTATACGGCGCCATAAATTCCAGGTGCTTCTCAAATTTTACACAAGACTTACTCAAGGGGAAGTATATGGTGTTGGACACGGAGGGGCCGTTCCTCCTGTCGTCCACGCGCAATGCCCTCATCGGTGTCGGATGGAACGTCCAACCATTGATGTCGGACAACTTTGAGAGCACCACGGGCTACAGCTTCACCCTCTCCTGCACTTCATACCTCGCCATCAGCCTGGAAATGGCCACAAATGGGTCTTGCACGGGGCTGGGCTGCTGTCAGGTCGCCTTGCCAAAACAGCGGCTACCCGTCACAATCACCGGAATCAGTTTTAAGGATGAAAAGAGCAACCCTCGTTGGGCTACCAATCCCTGCTCCTACGGCATGGCGGTGGAGAAGTCATGGTACAACTTCTCTACGGAGGACATTTACGGATACGAGGTGCTGTCCAACAAACTGAGCAGGGGTTTCCCCTTGGTGCTCGATTTCGCCATCAGAAACGGCTCCTGTCAGGACGGTGGCTGCCTCAGTGGCAATAGCTCTTGTGCCAACGCAAAGAATGGTCCGGGCTACTCCTGCAAGTGCTGGGATTTTTACCATGGCAACCCCTACATCACTGGTGGATGCCAAGGTCAGTACATATATATCCATCAATGTTTAATCCTCAGCAATTTCCAAATCCAACTCATCGATCAAGCTTACTCTTTCCTCCGCACTCATCATTTCTTAACCCCCGTTTTTTCAGACATCGATGAGTGTCAGCTCCGGGATCAGAATCCTGAGCTTCTTGATTTCTATCCATGCTCTACTGACGGGATCTGCAACAACAGACTCGGAGGATATGACTGTCCATGCAAAAGAGGGATGAAAGGTGACGGTAAAAAAGGGAACTGCACAGAAATTTTTCCCCTAGCAGCAAAGATCGTTGTGGGTAAGCCCTCGATAGCTCTAGAATACCAGATTAGCTGTTTTTTTTAAAGCATACCAGACTAGCTGGTTAATATTTCTTTCATTATTTTGCACTCATGTAAGTATTTTATTTTGATTAATAATATGAAATAGGCCTTATGGCCTAAAGCTTTCCGTAAAAAAAAGACTAGCTGGTTAATTACAAACATTGATCTTCTTTTCTTCGTAGATACCATCTAGAATTTAGTGGCAGATCATTTAATTCTTAGTTATTTTGGTACAATACCAACAACAAGAAACATAACTATGGAGACTGGTGCCAGCCACATGTGCCCACATGGTAGCTTAAGATTTGTTGACTTGTTCCTCGATCCCCACCCTCCAGCCCAACCCCACCCTACCAAAGTTCAAATTTTAAATCTTGACAACAGGTATATATAGTTCCTAATTTACAAAACACATTTAAAGTTGGATGCCCAAATGAAATGTGTCGGAAAAAAAATATGAGAAATGTAACGAGCTACATATAATACTTATGTGTTGACTTTCAGTTGCATGCAATTTTAGTCTGTAGGTTCTATATGCAGTGAGGTTGGGATAACGATGGTGCGCTGATAAATTTTTGAAGTTCCTTTTGGTCAAACTTATTTGTGTTTATAGAGTAAATTTAACAAAACTATACTTCTTGGATTTAGGTTTCACCAGGCCATTTTGGGGAAGGCCGTCTCACAGAACACGAATCAGGTATATTAGGCCATTTAATGGTATTTCGAATAGGTGGGACCCACTTGTCATACGCCACATATATCGGAAGGGCAGACTCGTTTCGTTGCCACATCAGCTCCTGGATCTGACCCGAGATGTCGATGCGGGTAGAGACATAACCCTTAACGGGTTGGATCGAGTTCGGGAGCTGACGTGGCAACGAAACGGGTCTGACGTGACATATGATAGGTGAGTCCTACCTGTCAGAAATACCATCAAACGGCCAAATCTACCTTATTTGGGTTATGTCAGACAGTCTGCCCCAAAAATTGTGGTTCTATGAGACTATTAATAATAATTGTGTGGTCCAATGAAATCCTACCTCCAAGAAGTGTGGTTTTTAAATTTACTCGTGTCTACACATAAAATATGTATTATAGGGTTTTGCGATGCTCCATAGATTATTACATTTGGGCTATGTGGGTCTTGTATATGCAGAGGCCTTGGGTAATAAAGCTTCTATATTGTCTAAAAAAAAGAATAGGTTGTTGATTTATTTTGTCTTGATTTTGTTTTTAGAACACAGGACATGTGAAGAAACAAAGTGGATGTGTGTTCAGACAAGATTGTCAACTTGTTCAATGATTAAGGACATTATAAACTGGTGAAATGCGCAGGTTCACTGAAAATAAATTTTTACTTAAGTGATTCGAGAGAAATAACATCTAAAGTTAACCTTTATGTTATTAAGTAAAGTGCTATATATGTTTGGTAATTGTGTAAAACAATTCGCATATATGGCCGTTTAACCACAAAGCTTCACTACTTTGCTTATTCGCAGGCCTTGCTAGCTTGATTGTTGCTTTTGTCCTCATGGTTATGACCAAGCAACATCTAAAGCTCAGGAAGTTCTATGGACAAAATGGTGGTCCAGTACTGAACGGCGTGAAGAATATACGGATCTATACAAGGAAACAACTGAAACAAATCACAAATAATTATGAGCGTGTCATTGGAGAGGGGCACTTTGGTAAGGTTTATATGGGGACGTTGAAAGATAAGCAACAAGTAGCAGTAAAGAAGTCCATCAAAGTTGATAAAGAGATGAAGAGGGAATTCACTGATGAGGTTATAATCCAGTCTGCAATGAGGCACAAGAATATTGCTATGCTCATAGGCTGCTGCTTAGAGATGGATGTTCCCATGTTGGTGTATGAGTTTGTGGCAAGAGGAAGTTTGTATGACGTTCTCTTCAAAGGAAGAGATAGCATTCCGGCAAATAGGCGCCTTGACATTGCTATTGGGTCAGCTGAAGGCCTAACGTATATGCATTCAGCAGTGGAGAGCACCATCCGTCACGGCGACGTCAAATCTGCCAATATTCTTCTTGATGAATACTTCACCCCCAAAGTTTCGGACTTCGGGACATCGAAGCTGCTTGCAAAAGGAAAATCCGAGACGGCTGAGCGCGTGGTTGGGGACAAGAGTTACATAGATCCGGTGTACATGGAGATGGGGATCCTTACACAGAAGAGCGATGTCTACGGTTTCGGAATTGTTTTGATAGAGCTTGTCACAAGGAGGGCTGCAACATATGACAACAACAGAAGCTATGTCGCAAACTTTGTTCAAGCTTGTCTAGATAAAAGAGCGAGGAACTTTATTGATAACGATATTACAAGCGAGGTGGATTTGAAGCTCTTGGAAATGGTCAGCGGAGTCGCCGTGGAGTGTCTAAAACCGAATCCAGAAGAGCGTCCGGATATGAAACAAGTCGAACACCGCCTCCTCGAAATAGTAGGAGAAGCTTTACAGAGTGGACAAGGGAGAAACTACCAGCCGGATCTTAGTCCTGCACCGGATGATGTTGCTTTGCTTAAGGCTTGAGGAGAACGAAGCACCTACGTGCAGATTAAAGTGGCTTAATATTCTGGATAGTTTATTTGCTTATGTAATGTGGATTCATTGGTCTGATTTCTCTAGTTTTGATTTGTCAAGGCGCCCACTGATCGAGTGACAGTGCCAACTTTTTTTCCCGAAAAGAAGATCATTTTCTTGGCCTATGCATTGTTGATGCACAAATTCATCGTAAGTTTAAGTCATCACTTTTGCTTCGGTACAACCTCTTTTCCCAAAATTAAATATAAGAACGGCTCAAAATTGATTTAGAATTTATAAGCCTTTCTCTTTCTTGGCTCTCTCTTCCTCTCCGGGGCTTGCTCTGTGCTTCCTTCTTTCTTCCACGTCTGCTCTCGGCGCCCATGAGTCCATGACGCCTCCCGTCCTTCTCTTGGTCTCTTCTACTCTAAACTGATTCATCTTATTTCGCCCATGAATTGAATCTCTAATCTCACCGATTTTGGTCACGAATGATCCAAAACGGATCTCTAGTCTCATCGATTTTGGAAACGAATGATCCCAAAGCGGCGGCAAGCACGCGGAAGGTGCCGAGCACACGAAGCCTCTGATCTGGGCTGGCTGTAGCGCTCCAATCGGTTCGGCGTGTGTGCGTGTGCTTCCTGATCGATTCTGCTTGCCGCGTGTTTTGTGCGTCTCGCCGGATTGTTGTTGCTTGCGTGAGAGACATGTTGAGACTAGCCTGATTTTCAACAGAGATCGGCCGACCGCCAGATTCCGGCGAGGCACGGAAGAGATGGAGGCGGTCTTACTCGAGGACGGGAGGCCGGCCGGTGTTCGAAGATCTGCGGCCGCCTATAAATTAAATCTGATTTTTTATTTTACGTTTTTACAAACATAAAAAATGTATAACGCTTTTCTAAATTTGGAGGGGCAATGCCAAAACAGAGAGGTCATGATGAGGTATCAAAAGTACAAATAATTTGAAGAAATATGTCTCGGGAAAAAGATAACAGCAACAAAAATTATATGTTACAGCTCGTGCATCGCATGATTTTACTCCTACGCTCCCCATCCAACCGGTTGCCCACAAAAGGAGTAAAATGCACGCACCGTTCCTTAACTTAGGAACATGTGCTATTTGGTCATCGAATTTAGGTTTCAGTGTTTTCAGAACTAAATTATCTTAAGTGGCTAATATACGGTCCTTTTATACTTGAGTAAATTTCAAGGAATCACAGTTTGAGACATGCTTCTCACAGAACCACAGTTTGCGATAATTTTCTCACAAAACCACATTTCTTGCGCCTAATTTTCTCGGTTCGTCCAAAACACAATTTGAAGCGCGATTTGGGCGCAAAGAAAAGATGAACGAAATTATGCAGGGCCTAACGTAAAAATGGATGCGACCTGAGAGTGGGCCCCACTTGTAAGAAATCGTGTCAAACGAGCTTCAAATCGTGTTTTGGCTGAACCGAGAAAATTAGGCGCAAGAACTGTGGTTTCGCAAGAAAATTGTCGCAAACTGTGGTTCCGTGATAAGGATGACTCAAATACGGTGTTTCTTTGAAATTTACTCTTTTTACTTCTACACGTGCGCGAATGGGTATCTATTAATCTGGCATGTCAATTAAATCAAACGCTTGACATCTGCTCTCACGAAAATATATCCCCGGGACAGATCACCTCAACCAACCCTACCACTCGGCCGTCCCACGAGCCACCTGCCATGGTGGCGGCGCCGGAAGTCCCCGTTGCCAAGAAGGCGAGGAAGCTGGAGGAAATCGATCTGATCAGCTCCCTCCCCGTCGAGATCCTCAACACCATCATCTCTCACCTCTCCATCGGCGACGGCGTGCGCACCACCGCCCTCTCCCGCCGGTGGCGTCACCTGTGGCGCATCTCTCGCTCAACCACGTTTCCGATATCAACGGGTGTGGCTGCCACCGCTTCACCGTCGTGTCCAAGATGGCAAGATCCTCTCCGAGCACAAGGGCCCGGCACGCCGCTTAAGCCTCCGTGTCTTCAAATCAGCGATCCTAACTCCAGACCGCTGGCTCAGGTACCCCGCTCTCCGAAATCTCCAGGAGATTGAACTCTGGCTCCCGAAGTACGACGCTCCAGTGCCAATATCCTTGCTCCGCTTCGCGCCGACCCTGCGCGTTGCCACTTGCCAGATTCGGCAATTGCAGCTTCTTTGAGGACGACACCACACCGTCGTTTAACTTCCCTTGCCTAGAAAAGCTCACCATGGAACTCCTTTCCGTACGGGGAGACACCCTCCAAGGCCTGCTCGCTGGCTGCCCTGTCCTCGACACCTTGCTGCTTGACTTTGAGTACCTGCTCACCAATTCAGGGACTCTTCGGAGAATCGTCATCCGTGGATGTCGGCATTGCTCTCAACTAGTCATAGAAAATGCCCCTAGCCTAGAAAGATTGGTCAGAAGACTCGTAACTGTTGTTCTCCCCGAGCCAGTCATCCAGTTAATCAAGGCACCAAAATCTTGGGCTCCATGACAGACGATTTTACACAACTCAATCTTGGGTCTGTGACTTCTCAGGTAGCTATGGCCAACTTGTATCTTGGATGCAATACTGCACATCATATGGTGTATCTGATCCTGTTTTATAATGTGCATGCCTTCTCTGTTATTAGGGAATGGTTGCTGGCAACTCCAAAACGCTGATGCGCAGCGCCAAGGTTTTGCATCTCAATCTTGGGTCCGCGACTTCTCAGGTAGCTGTGGCCAACTTGTATCTGGGATTCAATAATATGCATCATATGTTGTATCTGATCCTGTTTTGTAATGTGTATGCCTTCTCTATTATTAGGGAATGGTTGCTGGCAACTTGAAAATGCTGATGCGCAGCGTCAAGGTTTTGCATCTCACGTCTAGTGGCCCTAATCTTGATGCAGTTATTGTCTTCCTCAAATCATTCCCTTGCTTGGAGAAGCTGCACATCAAATCATACCAAGACAAGACTATTGCACCCACATTGAGAAAGAAATACCAAACCTAACTATTTTTATAACGAAAATCTGCAATTATTAATCTACCAGCAAAAGGTAGTAAAGTTAATGTTTGAGTTTAAGGCCCTGCTGTGCCTTGAAGCACTTTAAACATTAAGCTAAAGAACATTAAAAAAAATATGAAATTCAATGTAAGTGGTTCTCAGATCCTGCATGATACTCCATAAGAGATGGTGGCTCTCCATTATTTGGGATCCAGTGACAGTGATTGAAACTTGTTAAATAGAAGGAATTATTAGTTCTCAAACAATTTTGGTCACTTATCCCGTCACCTCATATACATAATCCAGATACTCAGCTAGATAGCTAAATAATCGAACAAATAGTTATTCTAAGTGACCTAGCTAGATAAAGGACGTTGAACTATGTGAAATTCAAAGAAGAACTACCTATATACCAGAGAGATTAATTAGTGCTGCGGAATTGTATATACATAAGGCGGAGAAGAAATAGTAAGTACCTATCGACATTTGTGCTGCAAGTCGGAATTTCGGACTACAGCGTTGCATTCTTTTTAAGATCCTTGGGTGTCCTCGCTGGATACTTTGCATTATCTGCACATTCGATGATATCTTCATGGCACAAAATTAAAAATAATCATCAAGAAGACAACGATGAATCTCAGAAATATAGTTGTACAATATACTGTCCGAGTTGTGTAGATGTACGAATACTTAGTGATTAACAAAGAAGATTTATCATGTGGAAATGTAGGCATCATAAAAAAATTCATGTAAAGTTAGCTTGACAACACAAAAGTTTTGTTGTAATTTTGTACTTACAGATCGATATTTGTATTTCATAGAACAATTAATTGATGGATATGTTGGTTTTACTAGTCAAGTGAGAAGGTAGTAGATGTAGCAACAGTAGTTACTGTTGCATCCTTTGATAATGTAGGTGTTGCCCTGGTAGAAATGCCAAGTACCCGTTAACAGTTACATACTAAAGGATGTGATTTTCAGTCAACAAAATGAGAACTGACAAGATATATAACACATAACAATTGGAATTTAACAAGAACTACAAGTCTAAATGAATTTATCACAAGTTAGGTCTGGGGAAGACTCCAAGCATCTCTTCTTTGTAGGACACCAGACCATAAAAGAACGCGTTGCCGCGCCCGTACTTGTAGTTGAGAAGGACAGATTTGGATGTAAACTAAAATTAATACTCCCTCCGATCCATAATAATTGTCGCTGGTACTGGAGTGGAGTATGATATAGTAAACGTAAAAAACATAATGATAAAGGCATTTGAAATGGGAATTCTATTTTATTGAATAATAGGCTTCTGTACATGACTTTGAGAATAGCATAAGGACCATGGGAATACATATTCTTTTTCATTTTCTTACATGTGGAACCATCTCCAATTTTTTTGCAAAGCTTTCAAAGACATGACACAAAGCATGATAACAATAGCTGGACAACTGTCCGTGGAAACGGACATATATTAAGCTAGTCCTATCAAAAATCTTGATTGCTCCAGAATCTCCAGTATTTCAACAAAAGCAAACAACCATCATCTTGGTTTTGTATACATAACAGCCAAATCATGCAAAGTGGAAATAACATTAAGTACTAATAACTATGATTCTAAGGAAGTAACCTTCAATTGACCACTGATGACATCAAATAAGGTTATGGAATATTAATTGAATAAGCTTGAATGCTTGGAAAGATTTAGAAACTTTTACCTGTGAGGGCATGTGTGACTTTACTTTAGTTTTAGCTTCCATATTTAAGATTTGTGGGTGATACTGCGTCATTCAGAGGCATTTGGGCTGCAAAACATTGAAAAATAATTATTGCTACTCAAAAACTCCTTAATGAACAGACTATGAAGCAAAGATGGTAAAGGTTGAGTCTGAATACATGGTCTGCATTTTCAATAATAAATTACATAACAGTGACACATTTTGCTGTTGTTGTATCATCCAAGCCTCCAAGCATCTCTAGTTTTGATACTATTTTCTAGGCCATGATAGCGCGTGTTGCCGTGTCTGAATACACGGTCTCCTGTGGTCCAAATGATTTCAGCACGTTATTGAAGGAAAAGCTTGAAGATTTTGAAAAAAAGAATTGCGTATAGACAGTTATGATCTCATTCAGCCGAAGGTAATTCTTTCTATGTAAAGTCCACTTTTATGTTAATAGTTAAATTTTATTAAGATACGGCAACTGTAGTTGAAGATATGGGGACCTAACCAGGGCACCAAAGCCCCGTATCAAGTTTTGATCATTTAATTTGTAATAGGACTGGACTCATAGAACAGTATACATATTTCTTCAAAATGACTTCAATTTTGAGAGACGAGATTGGATGACTGTTCAACCAGATGAGTTACCCGCATGATCCCGATTGGTGTAGCCATAGCCACCTGTGTGTTATTTTGGTCTCATCCATTTGTGTGAAAATCCCAGATTTGTATGCTCAGTGTAGTTTTTTATCTGCCGATCATGGGGCTGAATCCTCCTTTGGGGTTTAAAGCTTCTCTTGCAAACCAATTCATCAACAAAGCCTCAAGTTTCAAGCAACACCGGAAGGTACCGCATCTCTCTTCATATCTCCACATAGCTTTCTGGTTTGCCATTAATCTCCAAGACCGTTCCAACACTTGATGTTCTGTAGGTTGGATAAAAAGTACCCACGGTATGAGCTAATATGGGAAGATCCTAATCAGCTCTCAAGAAAGGTATGTCTGTACAGTGGGCTCCTTTAGAATGTTGTTCTTCATACTGATGATAGGATCTTGTTCCTGACGGTTTCTTTTGGGAAATTTTGTAGTCATTCTATTTGCCTGTATCGTTTTAATTTTGCTGATAACAAGCAGATGGAACAGTGGAATATGTCACCTCCTCCCCTTTATCTATGGAGCCGCAGTGATTATGCTCAGAGACATTAAGAGATTGCTAAATCAAAGGGGCACCTTTGCAGCAAAAAAAAAACTGTGCCTCGGTAATTCTAAAGGGAAGCTGGAAATGGGCATTGCGGACATCCACGACAAAGAAATGCAAGAAGAGAGACCCGCAACAGCCTCCGTTATAGGACAGTTCATGGTAACCAGAAGATGGCAATGTGTGTCAAGGAGCCTGATGGAGCTGTATGGCCTCATGGCTCGTGATGGTCAAGAACTATGTGTGTTTGTATTGGTAAGAAAACACGGTTGATATACATGTGTTTGAAATGAAAAGAACCGATACTTGCATTTTAGATTATTTTTATTTCGTCTTGTTGTTCTGTAGCAATGCACAGGTACCTTACTAGTAACTATGATTCTCAAGAAGTAACCTTAAATTGACCACTGATAACATCAAATAAGATTATGGAATATTATTTAGATAAATGACCAAGAATACTTGGAAAGGTTTAGAAAACTTTTATCTGTGAGGGCATGTGCGATTTTACTTAAGTTTTAGTTTCCATATTTAAGATTTGTGGGTGATCCTGCATTATTCGAGGCATTTGGGCTGCAAAACAGAATGAAAAATAATTATTGCTACTCAAAAACTCCTTAATATACTGACCAAAGCAAAGATGGTAAAGGTTGAGTCTGAATATATGGTCTGTATTTTTTTCAATCAATTACATAGAAGTGACACATTATGCTGTTGTTGTATCATCACAGGAGTATCAACAAAAAATGCCATCAACAACATTAAATACAGTAATTGTGTGTATCCGTTCTCGTGAGGACAGAAGATAAAGAAACAGTAGCCATGCATCAATTCTTACCGATTGCACCACAACACTGAGACACATCCACACTTCCACAAAACTGCTGGCTGCCTAAAACTAAAATATTCAAAGCCTCAAACGGCACAAAATAATATTACCTCATGGCAATATTGTGCTTTAGGGACCATGGCTCCTTGCGGCGGCCAGTTTGTGTAAGTTTCAAAATTCTCGTGTGCTTCTCTTTCTAGGTTCATTTGCCTTCTACAAATAGAGCATATACACAATGATGATATGACCATTCTATTATAATAACAGCATGCTTCCAAAAGAAATAGAATAAAAACATCCGATACTCCAACAAAAATTAAAATGGTCAGACAAGAAAACAATTACTAAAGTGTGGAAGAGAATAGCATTGCGGTGGATTATCATAATCCCATTTTTTTCGCCCGCTTTTCACTATTTTCGTGTTTGGCTAACCAACTTTTCCCTACTTTCGTGTGTATTTTTCCACAGCATATTATAAAGTAAGTTCACCGCAGTACAGTTCAGCAATGCCAAACTGAGCCTCAGCATATCCGGTAAATCATATTGTGCGCAATGCCAAGGATAAGGAAATATTAATAAACATCTGGCATAGTGGTATCCAGTCTAGTGTGCTGCTTGTATATATTGTCAATACATGATATTACTGCATATTAAGGCCAAGTCGTTGGCATACTGCAATAGTGTTATGGATTAACTTTGATCCTCACGACCTATTTGAATACTTAAATGCTGCTAGTATAATGGCAATGATATAAATAATATTCCTCCGTTCCATAATTCTTGTCTCAAATTTGCCCAAAAATGGATGTATCTATTCCTAAAAAGGATCTAGATACATGTAACATTTCGACAAGAATTATGGAACGGAGGGAGTACTTATGAACTAAGCTGGAGTGGAGCTTGTTAATCAACTTTTCTGCATTTTCTCTTAATAGCTACATCACTTTCCGTTTGTTTTCCATGGTACACAGTTCCAAATCTCCCAGAACCAAGTTCCGTAAGTTCTTTCTTCAATGGTGTGCAAAGAATTTTCTTCATACATTTTCCCTCTGCTTTCCATGGTACACAGTTCCAAATGTGCAAGAACCAAGTTTATAAGTTCTGCATTATTGATGATGTGCAGATAAATTTGTATACATTCCAATTCCAGCAAGATAATTCAGAGATACTGTAGCCAAATTTATACTGAGAGATATCAAAGTACGCTGTCAAGCCAAGAACACTGGACAAACTTATGGTGGGTGAACACAGAAGGGAAGGAGGAGAGAGAAGCGAGCTCTACCTACGGTCGGTGCCGATGGAGTGCGACGGTCGGCGATGAGGACCCTCGACAGTGTCGTTCCCTCTTGCTTGCTATTGGAGAGCGAGCAGGCGGCAACAAGGCGCCTCCCAGCGCGCCTTTTCCAGTGCGCTTCACTTTCCTTCCTCGTGGAGACTCCTGGTCAACTTCTTCCGCCTGTTATTGCTCATCAGGCGAGAGGAGCCGCCGTGCCTGGACGAGTCACCCGCGAAACCCTAAATCCCGCTAATGCAGGCTGCAGGAAAGGGGTGGGTGTCTTGCACTGCCTCGGCATCGATCCTTGTCGCCGAGAATGGCGAGAGGGCAGGCCGCCGTCTCTCGTGCGGGAAGGGGAGGCGGGGCAGCGCCGCGGTAGGGGAGACGATGCGCCATCGCCATGGGGCCATTGGGGTCTGGACTCTGGAACTGGACGACGTCACTGTTCGTCAATGGGCCGAGATTTCGGCCCAGTTAAGCAGACATTTCCGAGTTTTTATTTCTGGCCGAGCAGCGGGCAGCGGCCGAAGACAACGGTGGACGGACGGTTAGAGATCCGAGTGGGTACAGCGAACGGCTGGCGGGCGTTGGTGATGCCCTCAGAATTTCTGATGGTCGAAAGTGCGTTGTGTTTTGTTGTCCTTGTTAGACGAATACGCGCGCTTTGCCGTGCCGCTAAATAAAGTTTTATGTGAAATTTTCTCCACTGTCTCTCTCCTCCATCATTTGCACCTCGACCATTTCCATATCCTCCGTTGAGCATGTTTTTTGTGATTTTTGTTCTTTAAGTTGGTGTTACGTACACACATTTGTGAAAATTTCTCCATTGTCTCACTCCTCCTTCCTTTGCATCTACATCCTCCTCTTTGCCCCCATTGTTGCTATTCCCTTTCTTGAACTCTAAATACTATAAGAACTTCTAACTTTGTCATAAGTTAAACTTCTACAAATTAGTCCAAGTTTATAGAAAAACCAAGATCTACAATATATACCACTTGAGTATAATATGAAAATAAGTGTAATGACAAAATTAATTTGGATCTCTAGATGTTGATATTCAAGTGAATAATGCATAGCAATTTCGTCAAATTCTTTTCTCTTTTTACCATTGGAAGGATTTTCCAGGACAAGGCGTTTGGAGATGCTGTAGAGGCACTACTAGAGAGGGATCTATGAAAAATGAAAAACACATGATCGGTAGGGAAGCTGGACCACATAGATACTTTTCTTAATTTAGTAACGGATTTGCTAATCCTCGGTCGCCTGAGAAATCGATTTTCTCAGTCGACGTTATGAACCAGATCACACACAGAGATTATTGCGGGCGTTAGAAGTAGAGCCCGAGAAAATATATTAATAGATGAAGAGAAAACGCCTATATGAATTGATTGGTGCAGTGGCTCCTACCTTTGTGCTGGGTAAAAGGTACAAGAGGTTGCAAATTTGATACCCATGTTTGCGATTTTCTTGGTTTTCTTCATTTCGTTTCTTTTTTCTTACGTTTTTCATCTTCTTTGTTATTTCAGTTTTGCTATTAATTCTTTGCCTTTTCTTATCTGTTCATTTTTCTTGACTTTGATTGGTTTTCATTATGCCTTCTATTTTCTTTTTCATATGCAACTCTGGTGTCATAATATTTTGCACACAATTTGTTTTTTGTAATAATTTTTCGTTATATTTTTTATGAATTGCACACTCTGAGTTGCACAAATTATATATTTTGCACTCACGTAAAATGTAATAATAGGTAAGTTTCACTTCTTTTTTTCTCGTGTCCTAATTTTTTTGGATGAGATGCATATTCCAAAGACCATAATTGCATGTGAATTGCAACTGCAAGTTTTCAACTTGGTGGACGTTGCAACTGCAATTTTTCGATTCAAGTGGACGTTGCAAGTGCATTTTTTTTTGGCTGCACAATAGTTTCGACTATAATTTTTCCAGTTGCAGCCGTAGTTTTTTCAGTTGCAACTGTAAATTTCCGGCGTGTGACTTTGCAACTTTAATTTTGTAAATTTGTCATTGAGTGAGTTGTATGTGATTGAGATTTAAAATATTTTCATATTTCTCGAGTGTTCGGCATGATTTTGTACTAAAGTACATGTCAAATGTTTGAGCAGGACATCATGCATAAGGAAGAAAATAATGAAAAAGGATATTCAAATATGCACATCATATATACATGCACTGATTATTGATTGATTAGTTCTGCCTATACATGCATGAGACATGCATCAGCCACATGCCTCAAGGCTAGGCTAACCGGGAAAAAGGTTTATACCCATACGCATTTGCAGCTGGGCCTGGGCGCATCCGATTAAAACCAGCCAGGAGATAAGCGAGTTTTGGAGCGTCGACTGAGAAAAAAATATGTGTGTGTTCCCTTCAAAACTTTTGTTGAACATAACTAAATGTTCTGTTCATATGGCATTGTACATGAGTCTCGAGCTCATATACATAATATATATAGTCGGACACATAGTAGCTCTTGTTCCCAAAAGACAAGTTCAGAATCAGTAGTGTAGTGTGCACAGGATCACACTATTTCATGATAGCAATCAGCTTCACAAAACAACAGCTAACTACAACAAGCTACGTCATGTATACTTAGTAATCATGCTGCGCCATCTTCATCATTAGTAGTATGATGTTGAGTAGTAGCACCATGTTGTTTTTGATCAGGGAGTATGAGTACGCACTCCCAGCATGCATGGAATGATCCTGTCACGGGAGTATCATCATCATCATCGTCTTGGGATGGGGAAGATGCCACCTAAAAGAAAGAAAAAAGGTAAAAAATCGGGTACATAAATGCTTAAAAACATTGCAATTTGCACAATAAACAAGGTAAATAAATCAGGCACATGGTGTTGCTTGTGCACTGTTCGGTTGAGAACTGAGTTTTTGTTCAGATCTATAATCTTTGTCACAAATATATTGCTTGCGCTACAGCCTGGCATTCGATCTTGCACTACAATCTAAGAGTATGGTTTCATCCTTAAAAAACAGAATCTGCATCTATTACTCAATCTTACTGAAAATTGCATGCACAGGAAAAAATAGTACAAGGTCACGATGAACCTAATGGACCCTCACAAATCAATAGGGAATCTATATAGGATTTGATATCACAATGCAACAAATACATGGAGAGGAAAACAGTTAGAGAATAAGCAAGAAGCTCACTTCAATTGATGTACAAGCGGAGCTGCCTACAGCTGTAGCACTTCAAGAAATATGCTAGAGTTAATTCAATCCTCGGTTCCACAATAGGAGTTCCTTAAAAAATGAATCAAACACATACACTTAGTATTCATCCATGCAATTTGGTTTATAATTTAGCATTGACTGATATAACAAAGATGAACAAGCTAGATGAAGAAATTATATTGTATGATCCAAACACGAGCAGTAGAACAATTGAACTGACCACCTAAGCGAGTAGATACTCAAGCTGAGTGGAGTACAATTTATTCCTTCAAAATAAATATGGGTGTGTCAACACATAAAAAATCTTAATGCATGCACAAAGAATAAATTGTGCTGTTATACTTAACCACAAAAGGAAGCAGAAGCAACCTCTCCTGCGCATCGCCTTGTCTTGTTCTTGAGAACTACTATAACACATAAATTCTGCGATATTGCAGCAAGGAGTATTAAAATTTAAAAATGTTGCAGAAGGAAGAGGCCTTGTATTTTGTTACAGCAAAGCAAGGAATAGTATATGTTTCTGAAATTTCCTTACAAGCAATGTAGTAAAACAACTTAATATGTTATACATAGTTAATATTTCTAGAAAAGCCACACAACCACATCGAAAATTTGGGACCTTTGAATGTTTTTTCTTTATCTTCTACTGTAGAAATAGGAAGGCTTGATTAAATCAAGTCATGAGGTGCCAGCACCAAGTTCCAATAGATTTTCTAAAGTCAGATACTTAGTAGGTATGTACAAACCTCGTTAACAAATAGATACGAAGAGCAGAGTTACGAGAGGAGAGACGGAAGGACGCAGGATCGAGAGCGTCGCCGGAGATCGAGGCCGGTACTCAATGCAGGACGGCAGAGGTGGCGCAAGATCAAGGGCTTGGCGACGAGGCGGCTCGCCATGGCTGCTGCGTCTCTCTGGGCGAGGGAGAGAGAAGACATTAATCAGGGCGTCTAATGGGAGCTCTGGGCACGTGGCACGCCCCGCTCTCTCGTAATCTCGTTGGCTCAAGCGGGGCCAGGCGCTGCAGCGACTTAAACGCAAGCGGGTAAGCTGCGGCGGGCGGTGAGAAGGTTTTATTTTGGTAATTACGTCACGGTGGGTCCCGCTAATGACGCACGACTGATAGCGCAATCGGCGTGGGGCTGGTTCGCGTTTATTCTGTGCTCCAGTTGTTTGCGCTTTTTTTCGCATTAAAACTTCCTCGTGGCCGGCACCCCTCCCGCTCACTTTCCCAAATGCTATGGCCACCCGGTCGAGTATTAGCTTGCCCCAGAGAATTTACGCTGGACGAAAAGAATTACTAGCTTTTTTTTTGCGAAGAAAAGAATTACTAGCTACAGTAGCTAGAACGGATCAATGGATCTGGTCAGGGCTCATTCGGTTTGCAGGATTTGGAAAACATATGAATAGGAAAAATGGAGGATTGGAATGGCATGCAAATTGCAATCCTACGGATTTTAAAATGAGGTATCACCTAATGCTTAGAATCTTTAGGAATTAGGTCAATTTGCACACATTCCTTAGAAATCTAGCATATTCATTCATATGAAACGAATGCTACACATAGAAAAAAATCCTAAGGGTTGAAATCCTTTAGAAATCTTTTAAAAATCCTGCAAACCGAACGAGCCCTCAACAAAAACAAATATTGCTAGTACTCTGTGTATCTTTTTTTTTGACAGCCAACTATGGGCATCCTTGTACGTACTCACAATTGCAAAGTTAAATAATGCAAAGAGCCATTCAGCAATTGTGTGGATAGAGTTTAGTCAACTATCCACACTAACCTTTTCCCAAAAAAAAACTATTTAGATTAACTATTTAACTCCTACTTGTATTGTTTACTCATACAAAAATTTCTACTTGTAATGTAAATCTCTGACTTTAAATACATGATCGATATTCAGATTGGTAAGATAGAAATAACATCACTATATTTGTCAGGAAAATATTTCCATGATAGAAATTCTAGATCAGAGGTTGTGCCAAAATATTTAGAACCTTATCTACTATGAATAGAAAAGGTAATTTTCTCATTTTTATTTTCAAGTATCCTTGTGTTATTCCTTTTTTTATGTCCTAGCACCATCGTTCACTTAACTTCTAACTTAAAAGGTTGTCCATCTCAGACATAGCGCTAATCACTAGGGACACGCCAGATATGTCATGACGTCTCCTTAGAAGTCGTTTTGATTCCAATAATTTTTTGGGCATTTCTCGATAGTTGTATCTAGCGAGAAGAAACTAGTCAAAGAATAAAAATATATATTGAAAACATTTAAGAAACAATAAAAAAATTGTACTTACTCTGGTAGAAAAAAAATAAAAGTTAATAGTAGCAGTAAGCACTGATCCGTGCTTATTTGAGAGGGTTTTGTCTTCTTTTTATCCTTTTGTCCTTGCTAATTTCTATCCTTGTCTTGTTAGAAAATGTTTCAAAGTAGACCCCTCAAGATGCATAGATCATGACCATCAAAATCTGCACCATTCTTTATACACACACTGAACTTGCTTTTTGCTATTTTTGTTATCCACATCTTTCTAATTTTGTTGCACTTTTTAAAAGTTTTTTTGAGTGCATGGAAGACTACAGCAACACTAGATATTAATCTAGATTGCTCCAATTTCCATAAATTACTCTGTGTTTGTACCTATGGTGAGCAATGACTTTTCTTCTTCTTCTTCTTCTCTCAAAGCAGCTACTGCTATTTTATTGTCAAAAGATGGAAAGCAATGGTGGTTTCTCTCCTCCATAGATATTCAACAGTTTCCACGACGTGACAAAAAAAAAGACAATATATAAAGTTAGTTCTGTGTATTAGAAAATTTGATGGGGGGAATTTGGCGTGGACTTAGCCGGTGCCCCTCGTATTCTCGAGCTACTCTAGGTCACACGCCTAACCGTCCTGTAATCCCCCGATGCGCCCGGTCTCCCCATTGTCTCCTCCATCTTGCCGTCCCCCCTTTTCTCCAGGAAGGAACTCCCTCTCCCATCCAGGACTGCGACCACCGTGCTGTGCTTAAATCCCCCATAAACACAATGCCAGTGGCCTCCGTCCTTACATGGCCAGGACCACGCGTGGAAGCCCTCGCTCCCCGAACTACCACTTCCACTTCCTGATCGAGAACCAGATCCCCATCCTCCTCCTCCTGCTGCTGCTGCCCCAGAGCCGTTGATGGATCACCGGAAGCAACAGCAGCGGCGGCGGCGGCAGTGCCCCAGTCCCCGCAGCGGAGGCGGAGGCGCGCCGTCGGCGGGCAAGGACGGGGGCGGCGGCGGCGCCGGGATCAAGGTGGTGTACATCTCGAACCCCGTGCGCGTCAAGACCACCGCCGCGGGCTTCCGCGCCCTCGTGCAGGAGCTCACCGGCCTCCACGCCGGCCCCTCCAAGTACAGCACCCAACAGGAGCTTAGCCCCGAGGGGAGCGCCGCCGGCCCAGGCGCCGCCGTCGCGGCGTTCGCCGGCAGCGAGGAGGAGGAGGATTTCTTCAGGGCGCAGCTGCTGGACAACGACTACTCCGTCTTCTCGCCGCCGACGCTGCTCTACGACTACCCGCCGGACAGCAACAAGGTCTAGTCGCCACCCTTGCCGATATATTAATTCATTCCTCCCCCTCCATGTTAATTAGCTGACGTGTGTGTACAGTCAGAGCTCCCTAATTTCGTTGCGTCACACGATTAATTTGCTTGTGTGTGTGTGTCTGTGCCGCTGAGATTAATTCGTGCCTGCTACTCCAATTTGATCGGCCGGCATCGTGAGCATGCGATTGTACATGTTAATTAATTAATTTGGGTCTCGGCCGCTGCTTCTTAATTTCCCCATCTCTCGTGTGGAGAAGGAAGTTCCTGGCCTTAGTGATGTACCTAGCCAGTGTACATATATGTGTGCATAAATATATGCGTAGGTGTTTGCATAATTAGCCGTTCCGTTTTTCCTGTGATTACTGTTTATCTATTTTTATGGACACCTTTCTCATCTAGCTAGTGCATGCCTTCTTCTTTGGCATCATCAGCTGGGAATTTCTGTATCACCATGATCGATCCCAAGACTATACATATATAAACCAAGCCCACTGAAACAGATGTGAAAATACCAGGTTTTTCATTTGGGAGCATTCTTTTCTCCCCCCGTTGCTACTTTTTTTTACCAAGCCCCCCTTACTATTTATTGGGTACTGATAAATCTAGATTTTTAAGTGTTGCTGCTTTGTTTCTTGTGCACGGTTCTTTAGTACTATTTTAAAAATCGTTTGATGTGTTTCACTTTAATTAGCTCTTTGGTTCTTCCAAAGTTCCAGTGCGTTATTTGGCTCATCTCTGCAATTTGCGCATTGGTCTCTTAGACTTGATTGATTCAGGGCACTTTAACTCATTGAGTTTTGTTTATTATTGGGGTTGATTTATCTTAATTCACATTTGCAGCACATTAGTTCCTTGATGTGGTACGTTTCATATTTGCTAGGTCTAATACACCACGTCGCTCAGTGTGATTGCTCCAAGTAATTAAATAGCATTGTGTATAGTTACAGTTGGGTGTTTAGACGTGACACAGGAGTACATATCTTGACATAGTGATGACACACACTCAATCACCGACCACTGTGGGTATATATTTAGCTTTTCAGGCCACTCCTCTTTTTTTCTGAAAGAAAAATACACTGCCATGCTGAAAACTGCTTTGTTCTTTTGGATGTGACATACATGGCATGTTGAATTTGCTTGGAGTGATTTAATTAGCTCGTCTTATCTATGTATGCTCCATAGTCCATCCGGGTAACAAAATATGACCTGCACGTATACCTAGAAGGGAAAGTTAAATGATATTATTTGACGAAATTAGATCATCCTTGCATGCACGCTTGCATGCCTCTAGCAGATGAACACACTATACTAATATAGTGAGAGTAAGCATGGTATGATTTCGTCTTTAGTCTTTAGGATTGTACATTTATCATTTCCTATTTTGAAATGGAGACATCTATAACGATAACGCATGTTATATCATGTTTTTTTGTTATATACCCTCTGTTTCACTATATCTGCCCTTGGTCCCTATGCACACAAGCTAAGGAGACAGTAAATCTAGTAGTAGTTTAATACAAAATAACCTCAAATGAACTAAAAAAAGAAATGCATTGAGCTATTCTCAACACAATTAATAGGGGCACAAGTAAAAACACGCTTGATTTCCTCAATCGATAGATACACTGAGAGTCAACAAAGCACCTGTATCGATAAAGGACTTTATGAAGTATTTGGAAATGTTGTAATCAACTGCGCATTTATGCGGCTGTAAGCGTTGCTGCTATCTGTTGGAGTATTTGGAAATGTCGTAATCAATCATGCTTTGAAGGAGTAGTGCTTAAGGAACCAACTAATCTAATTTTTTCCACTTGCCGTTGGGTTAACTTATGGGCTGGATTATTACAAAAGGATGCTGATCGCGAGAAGTTGAAACGAAGGGGCATCCAGACTCTCGCGTACTGCATTGGAAGTATCCTGTGCTCGTTTTGGATGGATGTTGATGACAAGGCAAATTACATATTGATCCTGCAAACATTTTAGTTTATCGGCATATTCTGTAATTCAGTTGTGCGTTTGTTTTGAGCTGGAGTATGGCGGTTATGTAATGACCATCATGATTAATTTCCCATCGGGCCTCTGGATCGAACCTTGTAGACTTGCGGCTTCGTTCATGAAATTGGGAGCCGAGTTCCTCAATTTGAAAAGAAAGATACATCAAGGCGTAGTCCCCCTCATATACGAGGGACAAAACAAAGGGTCCATCTGTTCATTGTTACCATTGTTCAGTGAAATATGGCCACTAGTCCAAACCATTTGAGCATTTGCCAAACTATATCTACTTGCCGTGTATATATTACATCGGGCTCGCCATTTTAGATACCAATTTCATATTAATTTGGTGATCAAACCAAAATGATTTGCATTGTACCCTTAGGCCATAATTTGCTAAAATATGACCTCTTTGTCTCATTCAATGAAACTCAAGATCTTTTTTGAGCAAGGCAAGATTCTTCCCATCATCTATATCTACCAATTCACCAAAAATGGTTTTCTTTCTATTCAGTTATGTGCAACATGATCAATAGTAAGTTCATGATTCTTTATAGAATTACAATGAGATACCTAACCTAACAATACTACTAGAGTCTTGCACCCTAGGTTCAGTTCATATATATCATGAGCAGTAAATTCCAAGTGTAGAAGCTAAACAAGAAAATTTGTAGAACGCCATGGACATTGTCTTTTTTTGCATAAGATTCTGGACTATATGCATCTTGTGTCTTGCTGCTCTATATCTGTTAAGATTATTGGTCCTTCTAGTGTGGAGTTCTGTAGCAGCGACATTCCCTTAAGTAGGTGATTCAAGGTTTAACGAACCAACGGATGGTCTCTGAACCTTCTATCCTCGTCAAGCAACCTGCAAAGACCACCCAAAACGCTCTTGTACCCCCAACGGCACTGATGATGATTCCGGCGACAGTTCCTCCTACAATCATCTTTTGTCGGTGATGTGTTTTCTATAGTATTCTTGTTTTGTTTGTGGCGGCTCTCTCGTCGCGAGGAAAAAAAACCAAATTTACAAAGCAATCCTCTTAGGGATTAATTAATAAAACCCTAGGTCTAAAGGTGGTGCTGGCAGAGCCCTATGGGACTCATTCCTATCTTTTTGGTATGCCTAACTCTTCCCGCAGTTTTACCATTGTAAGGTTCCTAAAATATCACAAAATAGATTTTAGTCAAAAAAATCCAATAAAACTTGATCAAGACTAAGGACAACATGATATTACAATTCAAATGGAATAGATATGTTTTCAACATATCATGTCCTCACGAGGCCACATGCACTCAAACTCGAGGTAGTCCTCCACTCTGTATACAGGGATTATAAACATTCACAGTTTATCATGTCTTCTGTAGTTGCACCCAAGTGGCCTCCAAGGCGCCCATCTAGGTGTTATCAAGGGTAACATGCCTCCTTTTTATGTTTCCCCTAAATAACCTCGAAAGTAACTCTGTTTATGGGGAAAACTTTGCGGAACACAAACGAACCCCTGTTACCACATAACATGACGCTTAACCTGCACCACAAACACATCCAAGTCTAGGCCATCTCTGACATCCCTTGATCACGAGCGATGACGCGACATGACCCTGGTGATAGAGAAAGTTAGCTACCCGAGATAGGCCGATAGCTGCCCGTAAAATACGATCATGGAGACGGCATCGATCTAAGGTCACCATGGAGACAGACCAACCAACTCGATACCCCTCCATGTCTAGTCATGGTGTTGCCCTATAGGGCTGTTATTGTACAACATTTCAAGGCAAGTGCAGCCTTGCAGAGCCATTGTTGCATCACATTTCGAGGATGCACCTTCAATTAGTGCACATGAACCATCTAGGTCCTAGCAACCACCACCCATGACGCTAGCGCAACCCCGCACAACATCGTGAGCCCTAGCTTGCTCACAACAATTTGGAACTCCAAGAGGTCCGGACGCCTCCAAGAAGGAAGTGAACGCCAACATTGCCGTCTCTGAGTGGAACTTGGATTCTCGCCACGGGAGAGGAATGGAGCTCCATGGTGACGGCTCCAAAAGGAAAACGACAACCTAGGTTTTTGTCGTTATCAACATTGATCCAGTTGTTGAAAACCTTTTGTCTAGAGCACCTCCAACGTACCAAGTCCCATTGGGAAGCACTTGGCCATACGGAAAACGATGGAGCAACACGAGGGCAAAGGGGAAGTCCCTTAGGAAATCTCTTAGGTTATCCAGGAGGGTGTCACAAGAGAGATCAGGGATTTTTGGCTTCCTAATCTTATTGAATTATGAGTGGGATGGAGCTTTGCGTGATATGTATCTTTAACTCAATAGATTGCTCTTTAAACATTGTTTTAGCATATATATTTAGCCAATGCAAATACTTTGGATATGATCTATCCATTGGAGCTAAGATAAGCTACATAGCCCAAATCAAATCATCGACCAAGCCATATCATCCACTTGATTTCCCCCCAAATAATCCCCTTCGACCATTTGGGCGTCCTCATTCTTCATCTGTCATAACCTTCAAGGATCAATCATCCACCTATGTTTGTCAACTGAATCATCTTGCTCTCTACAACATCAAAAACTTCAATTCCATTTATCTTCAACAATGTCCATGTGTTGTCGACCGCTTGAATGATACAACCATGCATCCATGTAAAGACTAAAAACACCCTAGATAAATACTCCCTACATTCATAAATAGATGTCATTCTGAAACATGTGTCGAACTTCCCTAGTTTCGTAATTTTTTTGTGCAAAAAATATTTTTAGCTTGGCGATGTGAAACTAATATGACCAGATTTGTTATAAAAAACACTTTTATAATCACATTTTTCATAGAAGTTCACTAGTATATTCATATGAAAATAACAATAGAAATTGCATATAAGAGACCGCGTTCAAATATAAAACATCGTCTCGAACGGCTAGGATCTCTATGGCTACTAACTTCTCAATATATATATCGTGCATACCTTTTTCTTGGCTCATACTTCACAAATTCATTGAGGTGACTTTGACATCAAACATATATATCATCAAGACTAAAAACTTCACACATGTTTTCCCAACTTGTTAGTCTTGATGTTTTTTTTATCATTAACTACTAAATATGAGTGAGGATCCTACATATTTTCCCTATTTCTTTGGTGACTACTGAAAACCCAGTCAAGTATAAATAAATAATGATTAGTTGCATGTCATTTACACCACAGGATACAGTCAAACACACGTGTTCGGGTATAAATATGTAACATACATAATCAATGACTACATGAATAGCGAGAGTAGGATAAGATATACCAAGGAAAATTAATAAACTCTTAACAACATAAGTAAAGAAATTCTTCATTGACTCGTGCATGGCTAATTATACTTCTGAACATTGGACCCTGGTCTTGGATCATACATCAAGAAATCATTTAGTTGACATTTATATCAAACATACATCAACATGGAACTTATCATATGTTTTGCCAACATTTGGTGTCAATGATTTGGCTATCACTTCCCACCAAAAGTATCATGATTTATTTGGCTAGTTGTAGGGTATGAATATGTGATGCATCTAAGTATCATGAAGAATTTAAGTAAATCGTCCAAGACATGGAATGGACAAGATGTGCACGAAGTGTTCCATGGGGATAGGAGCACTAGGACATAGCACTTAATATGATCACATCGGAAAATCTAGAGGAAGATATATGATGTATCAAATGAAAAAAAACTATCAAATTGATAAGTAAATGTACTCAAGAATTTTAAATGGTTGTGAATGTTGGCTTAATAAATCATGCACAAGACAAGACACAACTAACACAAGGTTTAAGTACATAGATTGCCTCCAGGATACCTAAGATGTAACAGACAATTATAACATCTACCATGGCTAATGAAAAGCTCACAAAAAACATCAAAATCCCTCTAAGTGGATTTTTTGAGGACTATCAACATTAGACACAAAAATGGAGTGGCGAAGTCATGTAAGGGAGTGTTGAGGTATGTAGCGGCGACTAAATTGAAAAATATCGATGATGAAGCTTGAAGTGGTCAATGTCGGCAGTCTTACTAGAGAAAATTGGAGATTGACTATCATCTATACATATTAGTACATATAGAAAATTGATGCTTGACTACATAGCTTTGTTAGTACCCTTGCGGGATAGTTCATCTCTTTAGCTTTTCTTTGCCGTAAGTCTCCTCTAACATCAGGTTCTCCTTGTTGTATTCTTTACCATATTGACTCAGTAATTGTCTATCTTATGTCATATTGTCGCAACAAAACTCAAGCGCTCAAAACAAAGTGTTCACACCTATTTCAACCATGGCGTATTGCCATCACAAAAATTATTAAAGCCTTTATACTTCCACGACAACAAAAGGAAATACAGATCCAATCATGAACAACGATGAACAAGATTACATCCATCACCATAACCTTTGCTACCAGCAACAAGAACATGACCATGAATGGTTAAGAATAGAACAAACAGTGACTTAGGTTTAATGGTTGGGTCAAAGAAATTGGGGGAATGTGAAAAATTTGAACCCCACAAGATTCATCAAGGGAGGTCACCACAACTGGGGTTTGAGACACTTGGCCTGATAAACACTAGAATTTAAGGAGATGCCCCTTTATAGGTAGAGGTGGCTATAGCTCTACGAGGTCTCTAGAGATGATTGTGGGGGTGGTAGCGCCTTTTCAAGTAGTCCTTCGTCATGCTTAACGCGAGACACGATGGCACAACACTCTTTGGTCAACAAATAGATGAACACTTTGGGATCATGTGGTTCGATCCAATTGATCTGATATCAGAAAAGTGCAAAGTATTACTGAAAGATTTAAGCCATCCCATGTGCATTAGCAAGGTTCGATGCCGCATATCAAACAGAAGGTAATATGTGACGTAAAGCCATAATAAGGAATGCTGGTCCATCTGAGTCAAGTTAGCCTAGCATGCCTAAGATGGAGTTAATTCGGTTTATTAAAACACTAAATTGCCGTCATGGTGTTGAAATTTGTTTTAGATAAGATATGCCTCATGTAACAATAACAAGGAGAATTTTGCAAGAGGTTCGAGTCCTAGCACTATAAGGCAACTCTAAGCAAGTTTTGAATGCAAATAGAAAGAGTTACAAACTCCAAGGGGATTCGTCATCGATTTCTTATGACATTGGACAATCGACCAACTGCCCCCTAAGACAGGTGTGGTCTCAACCATCACACTTCTCGAGATTTCAACAAGTATCTACATGAAAGATCACCAATGAACTCAAGCATTTCTAAAATAATAAAGTAATATAGCTCCAACTTATGCTCAAGACAACAAGAGTTAAAAAAAACTTATGTATATGTTCCGTTACTAGGCCTAATCTCTAATCACCTAATATCTGAGCACCGGAATGATCTTGAAATACCAAGAGCTATTGAGCTTTTTGAAGCTTGGCACAATAAGAAATTGGCTTAATCAGTCATCGGAGGCATACAAGCTTCCATATATGGCCTTCACTCTAGAGACGAATTGATGGATATTTTACCAACAAACTGTTACTAACCGAACAAATTAGGTCATTGATCGGATCATCCACCTAGTTAATATATAGTCATTAGATTTAGCCTGGATCATCTCATATATGCATTAATGGATTCTCTCTTTGGCCCAATCATCTAGCTAGTTAGGACCATTCAACCTATATTGGGATTGGGAAGAGAACACCTCTATCTTGATTGTTTAACACTACTTACTCCTGATCAATTGTGATCATCTAGCCCTAACACCTTATCTTCTCATCCTTTGTTAGATCAATGATACAACCTATTGTCTAGACCACTAGGATCATCATTCGGTACTCTTTGAATTTATGAACTTTTGTTTACTCATGAAACAACAACTTTAATTTGCCACTATCTTAATCCTTTTCCATGGGCTTCCACCCGCTACAAGCATCATTGTAGGTAGTCCTAAAGTGCATCACACTTGGAAAATGTTTACTTAGATCAATAATCATTGACCATCTTAAACATTGTGGCAATGAATGTTCATTGTCAATATAAAGACACCCTAGCTTCTAGTGATCCATTCCCCCGTTTCTTGTATGATTACCAAGCTACTAACCTTTGACCTTGATATTCTCATGCTTTAGAAACAATATATCTTTAGAATAATAATCATTGGCCATCCTAAACATTGGGGTGATGTGCGTGTGATATTTTCAATTGACTATTTATCCTCATTTGGGGTTGGATGATTTACATGTGATATTTTCCAAAACAAAGTTGTCATGATTAGTTTCACAGAGGGTGCTAATTCGCTAAGTTACAATTATAACTCCACAGGTCATGATTACACAAGGGAGATTAGTGATATTTTCACACGCTTCTAGATTTTCCTCACATTTAATAGTTGACTAAAGCGATTAGGAGGAACTATTGGTGCATCAAACTACACTATCTTACCTTGGTTTCTGAAACAAATGTCATGGGTTTATTAATGTTGAAGTCTTGTCAATACCTACATGGTTCTTAGACGTGAGACCCCTGGTGACCTTAACCAAGGAAGGATTGCCAAGAAAGATGCATGCCCTTGCTTCGATGCACTTGCTTGAAGTCTTGAGTGCACTTATTCAAAGAGAAGAAGGTCTGCCTTGGGTTTGAGCGCTTGTATTGTTGTGAGGAAATGAGAGGAGAAATACTTTAGAGTGCTTCAACAATGAGTAGGAGATTCCGGACATTCCCCCACATTAGTAAATAATATCTGTTGGTTTGCAACTCTTTTCTTGTTAATTCATAATTTACATTCCTGAAGTCTCTTGTCAATCTAGACTCTAAATAGGTTGCAAAAAATCATAACCACCACATTGGTTGGGGCATCGGTTTGCAAAGTACAGTAACCTATTGTAGCTTGTCGTGAAAACCTCTTCCATTCACCAAATTGCAGAAAAATTAAATTTGGCCAAAAGTTCAAACCATAAGCCGCCGCTTCCTTATGCAAACTGGTCCCACCACTAGTATAAAATGCAGCTTCTGTGTGGTAGTATGAGTAGACTAGACAGTAGGCGACACTCACTTTCTGCATTTTAGAACATCGGTTGCTCCCTCTGAATCATGAATATGCCCTTTTAGCCTTCCCAGCTCTTCAGAAAATATCTTTCTACGCTTTTAACATACGTCTGGTCATTTGTTCCTACTTAATCCTTCATGAATTTCATCAAAATCAGAACCTTCTGACCTCTAGATGCAATGTATCAGTTGTGGTTTATATTAGCAATCACATTTGGATGGTCCAAGATATATTGAGAATGTGAGAGATACGTTTGAGAGGAAAGCGAGGAGTGCCCACAAGAGAGAGTTTGTGGAATTGACTGAATGATAACATGGCATTCCACCACACCTAGGCACAACCCTAAAAAAACTAGATAGCGACTAGGAAGGAAATATTATATATGGTACTAGAATTTGTTTAAATCACATATATGCATTTCCAAATATTTGTGGATTCTCACAGTATATGAGGGAATTTCTTGTTTTGATAAGTTGTGAACAATTCTGGGTTTGATGGTACTGTCTGAGACAATTCTGAATACTTTTTTTTGTGACAAATAGTGACTGATTCTGTGTATCCATAATACTCTCAAAGGTAGTACATTCATAATGTGTCTTAGTGTTTATTATATTGTTGAAATATTTTAGGTTTTTCTTGATTCAGTTTATGATATATCAATCAATTGTGTTTTCAAGTATATGAATGGGTTTAACATGTAAAACATTAAGGATGCTACTCTAACTAGAATAGCATTGTGAGCTTGTCCAGGACATCAAGCATCACAACTTAATCAAGCATAACACTTACGAAAATCCACTCAGATTGATTATAGAATATCTTATAAATGAAATAGCCATGGGTTTACAAAATTTAAACTGATCACCGAATTGTGTTTACATTCTGTCAATAGGAGTCTGCTTCTATTCTTCTTAATGATCATAACTACTAAAAACTATGGGCAGTTAATACTTAGTAACTGTCTGGTCCAAATCTATGGCATGATTTGGTAGAAAACAGAAGGCTCCTTCGTCTATGTATGCTGGTTTTTTACCCACCTAATGTTGTCTAATTTTGTCCGCTAGTTTTCTACTCTCTTTTTCCACTAGTCAGGTGTGGAAATTGTTCTGTACTACTTTTATGATACCAGTGCTGTAGTGTGCTATTGTGTCCGGTGTCAATAATCAACTAAGATTTGTTGTGGAAAGTTTTTGTATAGAATCAAAATTAAAGGAGCAGAAATATCTACAGTAAAAGTTTGGAAAGCAATGAAAAATGCACTCAACTAATTAACCTTTGCATGGAACCTACTGGATATATATTAAACGAATGATTGCAAGTTAGTTCAGTCCTGTATGCTTTTCTGTTCATGATGTATTGGCAGATAGCCAATGATAAGCAAATTTTAAATAAATCAAGGCATTTATTTCTCTGAAATGGGATAAGTAGTATAGTTGAGCTATTTATCTGAGCCGGCAATTCATACTTTTCATCCTTTTATGGGTTGGAAAATAGCTCACTTGATACCTCAGTTTAAGTATCAGCTATTTCTGTGTGGATGATTTTAGTGTACTGGCAGTATCTTCAGTGCTTTTTGGTTGATCGGAATTCGGAAGCCTGGCAGAAGTCGTTTGGCTGAGACCGAAATCAATTTATCCCCAAAACTCATGATATGGCTTGCACATTGCTACTCTTTTGTTCTTGTTATAGCATGTGGTGTCGTGATGTGTTCTTGTTTTCTGTCGACATGCAGTGTTATATGATCTGTCTCTGAACTTGCTTCAGACACAACCGTGTGTGATTGCAGTTTAACCTGAAACCGAAATTAGACCACAACTTTAACTCGTTTTCAGTGAAAACCACATACTCCCTCCGTCCTATATTAAGTGACTCAAATTTGTCCAAATATGGATATATCTATATCTAAAAAGTGTCTAGATGCATGTAATAGAAAGTCACTTAATATGGGACGGAGGGAGTATTTATTTTTCTACACTAGTTCTGTAAGTATAACACACTCTGCTGATCTTGTGTTAAAAAAAGATCCCTTTTCTGTGTTTACATTCTTTGCAAATCAAAAGTTTACCAACTACCAAGCTCTGTGTAAGTCAGCAGTGCCTTGTAGGCTTGTACTTGGGTTGAGACCAGGTTACCATTTTCTTGTGCTCATTGGGGAATGTTGAAACTGGAAGTGGTTACTGGATTACTGCCTTTTACTGAGTTTGACATGCTGTTGCAGAGCACAGACCTTTCCATGCACTTTTTCAAATTTAATTGCTGCTCTAGTCATCTCTTACTGTTTTGTTATTTCCCCTCAAGTTGAGAGCAACTGGAGTGCTGATGAGTGGACTCATTACTAACCATAACATCTCGCTTTGCATTCGTAAAGTTTTCATTTGGTAAAGCGTAGAAGAATTACGATGTGGTGACTGGTGAGTCGTACTACAACTCTAGACTGTCGAGCAAAACTGAAACCATAAGATGAAGGAAGGATGGATTACCCTGTGATTCAGAGATGATGAAACTGTCCAGCAGCCTCTCTATCCAGATTTCTGAATCTTTGGAAAGAAGATGATGCTTGGATGGATACATATCAAACTTCTGCTTGCTTCTACCTGCCTTGCTTGGCCATGCATGAGATAATAAAATGTTGCTTCCTTCCGTATTGTTTGTTGGTAAGTAAGCTGGTCGGTTCCTCGACAGGATGATGAGAGTGAAGGAGAGGAATGATTTCTCTCGGCCGTGAAGGAAATATCTTATGTTACAGGATAATGCTTGCGGAAGGGCCGGATAAGGTCCATTTATATACAGTTTAGCTCACATGCAGTGCGAGACGGACAAGCCGTTTGGACTCTCTGATCTTATCCGGATCAACACAACACAGCCACTCAGGTCTCGGCATGTGCTGACTAGCAGCTACTTCTTGACCTTAACTTGCATACATCCGCTTTAGGACTCTACATAAAAATGCCAAATTTGCCAACTGAGATAGCTCGATACGAGATTAATTCAATCGATTTCCTCGTCAGAGAAATGAGAAAAGATGGACGTTTCTGACAAAACAAATTGGCCTTGCAACTGAACTCCACTCATCAGCACTCCCAGAAAAATAAAATCCCAATCATTTTGATTTACCTTTCCGGACTTCCGGAATAGGTTTTGGCCGTCACTTTAGTTGCTCGTTGAGTCATTTCATTTGTTGCGATATCCATCACAGCTGTCAGTCTGTCGTAGAAAGACGTTACAAGACGCGTGTCACATGGGCCCCAGTATCTAAAACTGTGGAGCCTCCACGTGGATTCGTGGCCTGGGCCCGAGCCCGGGCGAGTGCGCCAACTATTGATTGGGATTCTTCTGGTACAACCTTTTTTTTAGGGGAATTTTTCTGGTACAACTGAACTCTAGGCCTTGCAATGGGCGTCTCGTGTGCTACAATGGGCTTTAATCTTTAGGCCTAGCATTACTACGCATACTGGAGAACTACAGACTTTGAAGCCCTCTCATGCCTAGTCACCCCGTTTGCCCAGGCCCAGGGCCGGCCCTGCCGAGCATTCTCTAACTTCTTTATTCTGGAAACCTCTTTGAATTGATTATGACATTCACTAAGAAGTCAATTCTATTTTGGCTCTTTCTTGAATGGTTTCCAAACTTTTGGCAAACCTATGCTCCTTTGCTGGTAATCATGGAATAGAAGTTTTTTCATGGAATAGAAGTTATCGACAGGATTTAAGTTCGAAACAAACATCTTGTTTTTCACCACAAAAAGACCAAATATCTCCATAAAAAAAAATCTTACATGTTGATTCTCGTAGCCCAACATTTTGACAAAAGAACACACAGTATTAGCAGTACGTGGTCTCCAGTATAGGAACCACAAATATCATCAAGTAAAGGCTACACGGGAAAGAATTGGTGTGGTTGTGGAAGGGTCAAATTACAGGGATGTGCTTCAGAATTCAGGAGAAACTCTTCAAAAGCCCCAGTTATACTTCAGTACCAGCCGGCCATACTTCATGTAATTCTTATATGAAGTTATACAGTAGTGAAATTGCTGTCTCTTCCGTTGCGCACGCCACTTATAAACGAGCCTCCTTATAAACATGCTGTGATGTTGGATTTTCAATCTCCTCTTCACGGAGTTTCCTTTTGCGTCCAGGTTTCTGCCCAAGTATTAAATAAGTAACGTAATGTAAATACTTAATATAAATTTATGGTTATGCGAAATCCCAAATATAAGAAATAGACTACTGAACCATCAACAAATACTTTTCAACTTAGGTCATTTTGGATATAGGTTGCTGTCTAAATATGAACTAGCCCCCCTGATTTGGTAATTTACACATTATTTTCACTACGAAACCGCTAGATTGCCCCATCTGCAAGGGTTCCATCTTAGGAAGGATACCAACTATCTGCCATCAACTCAGTCTGGACTAGTTCTCATGGTGTTGGTACTCAACAGAAGGTAATTTCTTATTTGTCAGAGAAAGCGCACCTACAACTCTTTTTGCAAGGCCATGTCTGCGTACAGTTTCTCAAGCTTTTGAACTCTGAGTTTCCTGCCTTCTAACTCCTTGTAGGAAGAAGCTGTTTTCCTATAAATAATTTAATAAGGATATATGTTTATCAGGTAAGTTGATCCACTACAGTGCACGAGAATCAAGAATGCTTTTAGCTTGAGAAAGTGAGAGAAACTTGATCTCATCTCACATACAAAACATTTATTTCAGATGAGAGATAAAGGACCAATCCATTCACCAAGCAAATAATGAAACGATCCTTCACAAGCATAATGTTAACCACATAGCCAACATATAACACAGGTACCAAATTCTCAAAGAGAAAAGCAAGCTACCTCCTTATACGTGAAGGGATGTTGCCAAAATCAGTAGAGTTGCTGCTGTGTTCTATCCTTGAAGGATGTATCCCATGTCTTTATTCTTCAAAAGCAGAAGTTCCTCTTCAGTATAGTTAGTTTCAGGCCTAATAAAAGATACATGATAACCGAAGTTAAAACTTAGAACATACCAAACCTTGAACTGCGAAAGTAACTATGTACCTATACATACTTGGACCTATGTACTCCATCCACGGTTCTACTGTTGATCATCTTGAAATAGAACTCATCTGGGTTTTTGAACGATGCCTTCTCCTTCAGTTTCTGTAGTTAACCACGGAACAACGAGGACCATAGGTTAAGATAGTTATAATATAAACCTCAGGAATGTACTCAATAAACAAAACAAAATGCCGGCTTAAACTACCACAAGAACCAAGTGTGTGATTGTTTTGAGCCCAAGGCCACCCTACCAAAATTTTGGCAAGGTTCCGCCTGCCCATGATTTGGTGGCAAGATAAATGAAGTAGAGTAGGTAAGGACCTAAAGGGCACATCACATAGGTGACAAAGAAAAAACTGGATAATCGCACAAAACTAAATATGCCAAGTGACTTTCACGCAACATGTAAGGATTTCCAAGTTCCCTAAGCCAGGCATAAGCAATAATAGAACATAAGCAATACCCTGATGAAATCCTCCTTGCGGTGGAAGGCCTTGGCGCGGACGACATAGTCCTTGTGCTTCTCCAGAAGCCCGAACTTCTTCCTCGCCTCCCTGCAAAAGCCATCAAAATCCCCCCAACTCAGTCCCAAATCCGAAGCCGCAAAGTAGTCCCAAAACATCGGCAACGGCACAGATGGCGTGCGGCGGCGCCGTATCGGAACGCGAACCCGGACAAATTCGGGAGACGGAGGAGAACTTACGGCTGGGCGCGCTCCTTGTGAGCCCGCCTCGAGATTGCGTTCCGCAACGACGACATCCTCTCCCCGGGACCGGGAGAAGGAACCAATCGGCGGGTTGCTGGATTCGCTCTTCGCGTTCCGCGGGAGGTGGGCAGGAAGAATGAGGGGAGATTGGCCGGCCGGGGAGGCAAATCAGAGAAGGTAGGCCAAGGTAGGATTCAGGGTTTGGGGTGTCTACGGAGACGTTGACAGAAAATCCCGAATGTACTTTTATCTGCAAGTGTTTCATGCATGAATGACCTACGATATGAAGTACGGAGTACAAGTATTTTTGGAAAAGTTGTGTAAAACTATGACCACCTTCACCGTGAAACACAAGTATTTTTCTCTAACAGGTCGTTTGGCAACCAAGAATTCATTTCATTTGATCAAAATGAAATGAAATCCAATTTTTGATAAGATTTCATTTGGTTGAATTTGAATTCCGAGTTGAAAAATCATGTTTGTCTACCACACTGAATTGAAAAGTGAGAGACCATTATAGAGAAATGATGGCTTTTAGAGAAGAATTGAGACTAGTTATAGTGTGATTTCATGAAATTTGAGATTGAATTCTTATGGCTAATTCTGTGCCAACCAAACAAATTGTTTTTTAAAATTCAAAATAAAATTTACAATTCTATGTCCAAATGTCCAAATGATGTAAGTATTTTTTTGCAAAATGTGCGTAGTTGGACTGACGCACGGGCTCGCATCGACGATTCAGTCAGCAGGCAAAATGTGCTTACAGTTCCAAAACTCCGCACTAGTATGCTTACTTGAAATTTCTACTCTACCTTTTTGAAGCTGCCACAGCTAAAGCAAAGAAAACATTCGTAGCTGAAGCATTGAGATAAATGTTTAGCGATGCCTAACGTACGACTTATTTCCTACTATTTCTTTTACAACCGCGGGACAATCGGGATAGGAGAGAAAAGAAAAGGTTTTGATGATGAACAGATTACCATCGATCCTTAGAGTTCGGCCCACTGGTGGTGAAGCGCTGCTAAGAGCAACTCCAAAAGATTCTCTAAATCTCATTTCCGAAATCTCATATATGTGGATCTTCCGTTCCATTTGCCCCCCCAACTCTCTTCGACAGATTTTTCAAATCTCATCCCATATAATTCACTTGTCTATATTATATTCATATCTTCCAACCGATTTTCTAAACTTCAATATTTCAAATGAGTTGATTTGAAATTGTACATTTGTTTGTGTGTTAAGCAATTACGATTTTCTTAGTAATCCAATACTCAGTGGTAAAGCACTGCTAAACGCCTGTCTCCTAGAAATTCCTCGACTACCCATCATTGATAACATTTATTACGAACATAGCCCACTTCAGACCCGACAATAGTGATCTGTCAACTATGATATATTCCGTAGTAAATGTAATACTCCGTCAGTTGCTAAACTTTTTGTCGTAAATCAAACTCAGGGAACTTTCACGATTTTCAGAAATTTCACAAAGAAAAGCCCGCAAAACTTTTAGAATATTTTCACAGGACCTTCCAAGAGCAGCACGCGCTTCTGGAAACTGCCTACCGAGATGCCCACATTCTTTTTGTTTAATCCGGGTTCCATTGCGGCCAGTTCACCAACCAGTTGCTATCGGCAATGATAAAAGCTAATCTGTAGCTGTTAACTAGTACGGAGTACGTATGTAGAAAATAAATCTAAAGACCCAGGTCAATCATCATCAGTCGAGTTCACACATGGGACACGGTAGGTGAAAGCTAAGAGCATTTTTAGGGGCTCCTAAACATAGTCCCTATCCTATTTTTAGGGGCCGAGGCCACAAAATTTTCTTCAACAGTGTCCTTACTCGGATCCCTATTCTAGTGAGGCCCCTAAAACACTCTCTACAACCCCTGTTCCCAGGTATCCCTTGAGGAGTCTTCCTCCCGAGCCTCTCTTCTTCACGTGCCCTCCACCGGCTGCTCCACCTCGCCTCCCTCTCGCCGGAGGCCAATCCCGCCGCCGCCGTTCCCCTCGCCTGCAACTCCAGCCGTCGCCCGTTGCGTCGTGCCTCTCTCCTTGCACCCGCTGCCCGTTGCACCTCGGTTATGCCCCCCGGAGCCGCCTCTCCTTGGCAGCGAGCTCCGACGTGCAGTCGGCATCGCCTGCACTCCCCGCGTCGCCTCTGTCCCCCTCGCCTGCACCCCCAGCCGCCGCCTACCTCGCGCGCCCCCGGTCCACTGCCGCACCACCGCCTCCGAATGCTGCCGCCGCGCCCCATCCCTGGCTGCCTGCGCCCCTGCCTCCAACCGCTGCCGTTGTGCCCCAGTCCTCGGACGCCCACGCCGCCGTTGACAGTCGCGTCGTCAGACACCGTGCCGCCGGCCACCCCACGTCGCATGCCCACGTCCTGCGTCCGCGCCCTGCACCGCCTGCCAATCTATCCTATTCCCCACCGTCCCACGCCCACGCACAACACCGCCGACCGCTCAGCCTGGCCACGAGCTTCGTTATGTCGCCTGGGCTTTTCATGGCCGCGAGCTCTTCAAAGCCGATGTGATGGGGAATTTTGGCGAGAAGAAGAAGAAAAAAGAAAAAGAAAATAAATAGAGACAAGTCACTGACAAAGAGGATGCACATGTCATAAACAAAATAGGGGCTATGAAATAGAGGGTACTGCTGAAGATGTTTGTAAATTTTGGGACCCTAAATTTTGAGGGGAATCCCTAGATGCAGTTTAGGGACCCTGTTTTAGGGGCTACTGCTGAAGATACTCTAAGAAACAAGACATGGATTGGCTTGAGAGATTAATTTTCCAGGTTCTCCATCGGTTGTCGTTAATAAATCAATCACAGTAAACAAAAGTAAAAACTATCTAACAAGTAGTTGAGCCATGCATCTCCGTCTCAACTTCAATCAGTTTACGAAACAATATTACTATTTAACGCTTTCAGTAATTTATGACCGTGTGCATCGATCGATGCAGAGCCTGAGGATATACCCTCCTTTTCGAAGGAAAAAAGGGCTTGCCCTTGTTTTTTTTAAAAGAAAAATCTCCATCTAAAAACATAAAACACAACAATATAGCCAATAACATGAAGGCAGCGGACAAGGTATCCATCAATGTTATATAAAAGGCCAAGTTGGTGCTCTGGCTTTGTCTTCACCTTTCCAACTAGCGTTGTAGATACTCCCTCCGTTCCTAAATTTTTGTCGTTGTTTTAGTTCAAATTTGTACTAAAATAACGACAAGAATTTAGAAACCGAGTGAATACATTATATCCGTCTTTAACTTCATGAATTGTCTATACTTAGTTGTGGAGGACATATATTATATGATGTAAAATACAGACCGAGTCCATCAACATGGATATATTGTGGAGCGGGGGAAATAGTTGAGGCTCCGGTGGACCGCGTGAAGAAATTAAAATGGGGAAGGGTCGTCGCTGTGTGGAAGTCCCGAAGAGGCTTCCTGTGTCGAGACAAAGCTAAAGACCCAAGTGGCCTCAAGAGTCAAGACCATACGTCAATAAGTTGAGTTCACTCGTTGGCGATGGTAGGTGAAAGCTAAGAAACAAGAGAGATCGATCGTCTCGAGAGAGTTGGTTCAACGGACTGCAGGCCCTTATCAGCTATATATATATACTCGGCATGCTCTAATCCAGCTGCAGGCCGGCCCTCATCAGCTAGCTACTGCACTCCATTGCTGAAGAGGACAAGAGGTTCGTGTAGTACTACTTGTTTCTTCTTTCTTCGCTCCGATTATTTCTCTTCTTTCTTCGCTCCGATTATTTCATCCAAAGATCTCTGTATATTGATATCTCGATCTTCCCTACATATGATAGCTACTATCACCTACATGTGTACTGCTATCTCTTCTCTACATATGCTACCTACCAGCTGCATGTATGCTCATAGCAGTGGATAAATATGTAACCATAGAATTGATTCTAGATTCTACTTGTGGAATCCGTCTTCCAGCACATTCTTTTTGAATCTTGCAACCCTTAAGAAAAGCTTCTCAATCAACAATAGGAGTATAAGTTTTTGTTTTCTGAATTGAACTGTCGAATCCCGGTCATATCGAGTAGTCCAAATTGATGAATATTCTAGGCCGACCTCATCTATTACCACTTGCATGATGCGTGTGAGCTAGCCTGGGGGAAGAATCAATAGGCATGCATCATCCATACATTATATCATGGTAAATTAGGATGAATTTTTTAGATCGAAGGCTCTCGCCCTGTTCCATTTCATCAAAACGGAACAATATCCAGTGACTAGCTCAGGTCTTACAGACCCTTAGCAGAGCCACCCTCAAGCCAACAAGTTCATACAGAATTACAGACCAAGCACGTCAGTAGGAGCCTGAGGAGTTCCTGGAGCCAGCGTGTGCGATGTACGCCGTTTCTTCAGAGAGACGTTACCTGGGGGGCTTCCAGAGCTTTGTTCGCCAAGATTATCATGAAATTGTCCCAGCTCTGGGATTTTTTCTTGAGACAGAGAGGCTGCCAACGCGTTAGCAACCGCGGCAACCTCTGCCAGATTACCTGCATATTCGACTAGATTATATGAGCAAACAGCATGTCATTTCAGAATTTCCATACAGTTCACGGCATGGCAGAAGTAATCATATTTACTACAGATTTTTTCTTATCACTCAACCATAGGGCCGCTGTTGCTTCAAAATTCCCCAGATTTGGACTCTGAACTAGTAAAGCTAGTTCTTCCCAGAAAATTCGAATCACTTCACACTCCAAAAACAAGTGAGAAACTGATTCCTTCTCAGCACAAAAGACACAAGTTTTATCTGTCACTTCCTTTCTCTTCCCCAGGTTTTCCCTAGTTAGAAAAAGTCTGTTGTTAGTTAATAGCCATAGGAACACGTCCACTCTTGGAGGAATGGAAATGTTCCAAAGGGCAGGTTGATAAACAGGCGTAACCCCCCTAACATTCAGTACTGCATATAAAGATTGTAACTTATGAATCCCAGAACTTTGCATTTTCTACGTCATCGAGTCATGTTCTGTATTAAGAGAAACACTAGAAATAATCTGTTCCAAGTCTCTCCATTGATTCATCATCTGTGGAGAGAAATTTCTCCTAAAGGAGAGTTTCAGCTCCTGACCATCCCATACCTCAGCTAGTAGCTGTTTGTTCATTACAGACAAGATATATTATATATGAAAATCTTTAAAGCATTTTTCTTCGTAGCAGGGGTAATTTGATCACAACACCTGCTAGACATCGGTCTGGATATAGATGTTCTAGTTTGTACAACTCCCATGTGCAGTGCTGCGGGCTAATAAGACTCCAGATAATTAATAAGGTACGCTTCTTTTCTGAAAACTCTGAACACATCCATGGTTCTCGTTCCTCTCCCACTATATCGGTGGTACCGTACAAGGGCATCCAAGCTCATGGCCAAAACTACCAAACGTCTGCAATGGTTCAGAGGTGTCTAAGCATTGCACTAATTGATTTTCAGATTGGTTGGTGTTAACATTATCTCATGAAGATTGTACTGTTTTCCAAGTTTTATAAACCAGGTTTCTACTTGCATAGTTAATTTATATCGTTTAACTGATGTGTGCTTTATTTGGCATCATGCTCGGCAAACATACTTAGCTGGAGTCCTCCATATTGATAGATGTTAACACCAAATAAATTATCGTGTGGTAGAGTGCAATGAATGAAGCTTGACTCATGTCTCATAGTTATTACTACATAAGATAACTAAACCGCAATAATCAATGTGTGTTCAAGATTTTCAGTATTGAGCACCAGTGTGTATGAGTGAATACATGTTTTACCATTCCTTATTAGCAATAACACAATGGTCATATTGTGTATAAAAATAGTTTTATCCAAGCAGAATTAGTTAGTGCATTACATAATTAACTTTTAATATATATGCTGGTACTTTTTTTTTTCAGAAAAGCTTACGAATGGCCGAGGCTATACTCCTTGCTGTGTCAAAGATTGGGACACTTCTATTAAATGAAGCTATCATAGCTGTTGTAGAGAAACTGTCGAGGAAGGCACATAATCTAAAGGAGCTGCCGGCAAAGGTCAGAAGAATAGAGAAAGAATTGAGCATGATGAACCATGTAATAAAAGATCTGGATACAGCACATGTTAGCAGCAATGTCATCAAGAACTGGATTGCATGCGTGAGGAAGCTAGCCCACAATGTTGAGGACGTAATTGACAAGTACTCCTATGAGGCTCTTAAACTCAAGGAAGAAGGTTTCCTAAGCAAGTACATTGGTAGGGGAGGCCATATCAATACATTCAATAAAATTGCTGATGAAGTTGTACAGATAGAGGAGGAGATTAAGCAGGTCAAAGACCTGCAGAATTATTGGAGCAATACATCCCAACCCATTAAGAGGGAGCATGCAGATATTGGTAGGCAGCGATCTGGAGGCTGCTTTCCAGAACTTGTTAAAGATGATGATCTTGTGGGGATTGAAGAAAACAGGAGCAAGTTGACTGAATGGCTAGGCACCGATGAAGGAGAAAGCACGGTGATAACAGTGTCTGGCATGGGAGGCTTGGGAAAAACCACCCTAGTAAAAAATGTGTACGATCGGGAGAAAGCCAACTTCCCTGATGCTCATGCTTGGATCGTGGTCTCACAGACATATGGTGTGGGAGATTTGCTAGAGACATTGTTGAGGAAGATAGATCACACAAAACAGCCTGTTAACACTGGTGCCAAAGATGATGATTATGAGTTAACAGAGGCAATAAAAAAGATACTCCAAGGCAGGAAATGCTTGATCGTGCTGGATGATGTATGGGACAGGAAGGCATATACTCAGATATGCAGTGCTTTCCATGGTGTCCAAGGAAGCCGTGTTATTATCACAACACGTAAAGAAGATGTTGCAACTCTTGCTCTGCCGACCCGTCGTCTGCTAGTCCAGCCTTTGGGTAGCACCGAGTCATTCAACCTGTTCTGCAAAAAGGCTTTTCACAACTATCCTGATCGCAAGTGCCCTCCAGAGCTTCAGAACGTAGCTACTGCTGTAGTTAGAAGGTGTCATGGCCTGCCATTAGCCATTGTATCTGCTGGCAGCCTGTTGTCCACCAAGCAGCCAACAGACCATGCCTGGTGTCTAACGTACAATCATCTTCAGAGCGAGCTGCGTGAAAATAACGATGTCCAAGCAATACTTAATCTGAGTTACCATGACTTACCAGGTGATCTCAGAAACTGCTTCCTGTATTGCAGCATGTTTCCTGAGGACTATGCCATCTCACGAGAGAGCCTTGTGCGGCTGTGGGTTGCTGAAGGCTTTGCTCTGAAGAGAGATAATAGCACACCGGAGGAAGTGGCCGAGAGAAATCTCATAGAACTCATTGGCCGGAATATGTTGGAAGTTGTGGACAGAGATGAGCTCAACAGGGTTAGTACCTGTAGGATGCATGACATTGTCCGAGACCTTGCTCTTGCTATTGCTAAAGAGGAGCGGTTTGGCACCGCGAATGATCAGGGCAAAATGATACGCATGGATAAAGAAGTTCGCCGTTTCTCGACATGTGGCTGGAAAGACAGTAGGAGGGAAGCAGTAGGAGTGGAATTTCCACGCCTTCGAACAATACTCTCATTGGGAGCAGCTTCGTCCTCCACCAACATGGTTTCCTCAATTCTGTCTGGATCCAGCTACCTTACTGTTCTCGAGCTGCAAGACTCTGCAATCAGCACACTGCCTGCATCCATAGGGAATCTGTTCAACCTCCGCTACATTGGCTTAAGGCGCACCCATGTTAAGTCACTCCCAGACAGTATTGAGAAGCTCTCCAACCTACAGACACTAGACATCAAGCAAACAAAAATAGAGAAGCTGCCACCAGGAATTGTAAAGGTCGACAAGCTACGACACCTTCTAGCCGACAGGTATACTGATGAGAAGCAAACAGAGTTCCGGTACTTCGTCGGCGTGGAAGCACCTAAAGGTATATCCAACTTGGGAGAACTACAGACTCTTGAGACCGTCCAGGCAAGCAAGGACTTGTCCGTGCACCTGAAGAAAATGAACAAGCTGCAAAATGTGTGGATTGATAATATCAGTGCTGCTGACTGTGAAGACCTTTTCTCTGCCCTGTCAGATATGCCCCTACTTTCCAGCTTGCTTCTCAATGCATGTGATGAGAAGGAGACACTTTCTTTCGAAGCCCTCAAGCCAATTTCCATGAAGCTCCACAGACTAATTGTCAGAGGTGGTTGGACTGATGGGACACTCAAGTGCCCAATATTTCAAGGACATGGGAAGTATCTCAAGTATCTGGCTCTCAGTTGGTGCGACCTTGGGAGAGAAGACCCACTGCAGTTGCTGGCGTCTCATGTGCCAGATCTTACCTATCTTAGTCTTAACAGGGTGAGTAGTGCTGTTGCATTGGTTCTTTATGCTGGGTGCTTTCCACAGCTGAAGACACTTGTCTTGAAGCGCATGCCTGATGTCAAGCAGTTGGTGATTGAAAAGGATGCCATCCCGTGCATTGATGGTATCTATATCATGTCGCTCGTGGGGCTCCATATGGTCCCTCAAGGCATCGTATCCCTTAAATCACTGAAGAAGCTCTGGCTGCTTGATTTGCACAAGGACTTCAAGACTGAATGGACTTTGTGCCAGATGCGTAACAAGATGAAGCATGTTCCAGAGCTCCGTGACTAAGCTATGTGCGGCAGACAAGCAGCTTCCTGCAACAATCAATATCCATATATACGTTATCGGTGTGCATGAATTTATTTGTAATAATGCATATGCTATTGATATAGCATCAGAGCACTTATTTTGTTTGTGAATGCATTGTTTCTTGTATTTTTCGTGTTTTGCGAGTAATGGCATACTGGACTTGGCTTTGCTTCGCTCTAGGTAAAACGTTCCTAGACATTCCCATGCAGCCCTACTTTGTCATCTCAACATATTCTTTTCTACAGAACTTTCAAAGATTAATGTATCTTTTTTAGACAATGGAAGCTCTACTACCCCTGATGTCTGCACCATGGGCAGATCCAGTGGGGGTGCCATGGGTGCGTATCCCCTCCTGAAATGCAAAATTAACTTTAGATATAATACGTGCACTTAATGCAGCTAGTTTTACTAATGTCACGAGGTTAAAAAATACTAAATACCGTAGTTAAACCAGCAGCCTAAATACATACATCCAAAATAGCTAATCATCCTAACTTTAAGCTTACTATGTACTGCACCTTGTCTTCGCATAGATCGATTCTTCCAGTCTGTCTTGCTTCATAGTCAAGTCTCTCCTAAGGAAACAAGCACACCACAAATTTGAAATTCCTCTTCATGAAGATCTCCCTTTAGGAGTTTAACTCTCCTTCTCTCCTCAATGATGAGGGTCACCCAACTCATAATGACTTCATTGTGCTCATTGCTCAACAATGAAAAAAATGTCACATGCCACACCATGCACCAATCTACAGACTAAGCAACCTCAAACTAGCATGCCACCCAAACCCGGGATGTAAACTCCCTGGCGATCCACTCGAGATGCTTGGCGCCAGACTCCATTGGTTCCTTGTGTTGCTTTTTCTGTAGCAACGCCCACAATGACAGCCAATTGGTACATAAGAGAAATACCTACAAACATGACTGAAATGTATCTAATAACAAATCCTGCCCTAGCTGTTCGGGAGCAGAAGCTCGATCAAACAGTAAAGTTAGAGCAAAATTTCTCGATCAAATGCCTCTAGTTTCTCTCCTTTACGACATCCCAAGTCCCAAAGTCCCAACTATGGTGACCACAGCCAGGTAGGTGTTCCCTCGTCAAAAATCACATAGCTAATTAAGAAAGAGACATGAAGTATTTGGTGCATCAGATTTTTTGGCATTATCTTCATTGGCGGGAAAAAAAATCACAGCCTGGAATTTAGCGATGCAGTAAAGGTAACCCTCTAGGCATATCTGGACTTGATAGCAAGAAAATCGAGACATTTAAGTTGAAAAGTGAATGTCAGTTCGTATACTTTGATAGGAAAAGGGGGGCATTGTAGATTCAAAATATATAAGACCATAGCCAACATGTGACATGTCTCCCTAGAAATTGTGGAAAGTTGCCTTATAAATGGCTTTTGGTAAGGACGACAACTCTGAAGCATAAACTTTAGACTAGAAAACGTCATTGAATCATCCTACATGAGAAGTTCCAGCTGTTGGGCTTGTGCATCCCTTAATCTTTAGGAGCTATCCACAGGCAGATTTATGTGGTTTCATTTTGAGGAAGAAACTTTCACAAAATTTGTTAACATGCTTCTGCAGGTAGAAGTCCCGAGAACACAAAATAGTAGCGTTAGCAATTTGGCATTTCGTAGAACACATAACATGCACATAGAAAAACAAATGTGCAGACTGAACAAACGCACATGATGTATCATGTGAAGAAGAGTGATTGGTATGTTCTCAAATCAAAAGCAAATGGTATCTGGCGTAACGGAATGACCTGGTTGATTTGCGTGAGGCTCTCATGTTGCCCGTCGCTTCCTCTACCGCCGACATGGAACTTCTGCCATTGTCAAGCTGAACGTGAGAGGAACTGAAGAAGCTGTTGGGCCGCTTCAAAGGTAGATGACTGAAATATTTGCCAATGTCAGTCAATTTGGAATGACACAAAAATTAGGTGACGGAAACAGTGATTAATGGATTAGAACTTCGTTAGGCGTACATTATCTGAATGCACAACTTCAAATCACACAGAACCAACAGTCAGTAATGCACAATTTCTACACCCAGCAATCCGCATGGTGTTTTCCTCCTGTCGTTGCAGATCCCATCCCATGGCGTCCCTGCTGACGATTTCGCCATCGGGAGGGGAAGAGTGAGGTGGACGATGCGTCAGACCGCAGGAATCCGAGGGCTTGCGGAACAGTGGCAGCTCATGGTGAGGGGGAGCGAGCTAGGTCTTGTGAGAGAAAGCTGGGGAATGGAAGCTGCGTGCTCGTCGCTACCGCCGGACATGACCGGCGTGGCCGCAGCGAAAGGGGAGGAAGAGAAGGAACTGCCGCCGGATACGGAGTTGCCGTCGTCGTCTGGCCTAGACTTTTTTTTTTTTTGAGAATATCGTCTGGACTAGACGAGAGAGTATAGCTGCCGACGGGCTGGCCCCGGCGCGGCCCGCTCAGCTGCGAAGTGCTAACCAAGCTTCGCCCCGCCCGGCCCCTAGGCCTCTTAAAATGGCAGAAGGCACGGCCCAGTAGTCCGGCCGGGCTCGGCCCCATTTAGCTTGGCGGCCCATGAGGAAAACACAACGGAAAAAGAAAAGAGAAAAATGCTAAATGGGTTGTGCCATGCCGACCCACGGGCTCGAGGCCCAGGCACGACCCAACGGAGGTCGTGGGCAAGTAGGCTTTTGCGAAAGCCCAGCCCAAGTGACCAGCTATACGTCTGAACAAATATTCCTTCTGTAGCTCCAGATATACGTAGCTCTTTATCGATACCTTCTATCCTCCCATTGTCACATTCTCGTGGGATTGCCGCTATTCATATGCCATTTAGGCCCTTTCTGTATCAAAGCCCTATTTGGCAGCGTCGGTCTACCATCCGATTGCAATAAATGGTTCGGCATCCCGTTTGGCCCATTTCATAGATAGTGAGAACCTGGGCCAACCTACACCAACCTGAGCCATCTGACCGTTGGGGCAATTACTGATGCAAGCTTTCCCGTTTGGTCCATTTAGGACTCACCGGATGCCCGGCACATGTACATCTTGGGCCTCGCTTTTGCAAGTTTTTGATCGGTTTCTTTTTTATCGGAAACTTTTGTAAGTTCAGTTCACTAAGAACTCTGTAACTTGTGAGCGCTAGGAAATTAGCACACTGCAGATGGAATTAGCACAATCATACTTAACAATTTGTTATGTTTAAGTTTGAGTGTCATGGTGCTATGTGGCATATGTTTTTTGTTTGCTCAATGATTTGTTGTTGGAAAATTAGTCAACTTATCTTGTTATGTCCTAATGGCATGGATGCCATATATATGTATGTTGTTTGAAATGACCACAAGATGCAAGACACAATGAATCACAACAAATATATATACATATGGGCATTAAATACATAAGAGTCAACTATTAGCCATCCTAATCCTAATAGCCAACTTATTATATGAATATTTATTTATAAAAGCTCTAAGTGACATGGCATGTGGTTACAGCCGGCAATAGGTTGTGCTATTAATGTTGCTCTTAGTAACCGACCTTTTGCCAACGATTTGGTTCGGTGCACTTATTTGTATCATCATTGATGAGGGTACGGATCCTCAAATGTTGATATCCAACATCAAGATATGCGCGAGGGAGGAGAGGGAGGCAGACGCACCAAAAGTGAAGATGAATGATACAAGTTAGAAGAATGTCTTGTGTGCAAGGGGCAGCCAACGATAAGGATGATATACTCAGGATGCACACAAGTCGTGTACGAATATGAGGCGCACTAGGACAGCCTACGACGAATCCGACACTGTTTGACACGAAAAATACTTAAAAAGTATCTCTCATGTGCCGGTGGAAAATTAAACGCAGACGTGCCAGTGTACCTAAATACACAAATAAAATATAGGAAAATATGCATTTTATTAATCTCACTTAGAGAAACAAATTACAATTCCCTTGATGGAGTGCGCTCCGTGGCCTGCCAGCGCGGCCAATATGACTTGGGCGATTGTGGTGGCTTGGTTCAGGGGGCCTCACAAAGCTCCCGTTTAATTACTCCCGCGACTCGAGCCGCGCGACACCTCCGATTAAGCTGCTGCAATGGTTTTCGTCTTCAAGTCTCGTCTTCCCCGTGTGCTTGATGTAGACGGTGGTGATGTGGAGGTGAAGTGGAACGGTGGAGCGGTACGCCACGCCCCGTCGATGCTTAGCCGTAGACCTCTGGCTTGTCGTTGTCCGATGATGAAGAGATGTCTAAGCCTCGGGTGGGCGGCCTTCGCCTTGTCGGTGCCGGGCCTGGTGATGTCCCGGTGTGGACGGGATGGCTTGCTAGCACCTCGTCAGTGCAAGAAAGTAAGATTTCATCGGAGAAGGACTAGTCGGCGGAGTAAAGCCTTGCCTCATCGGAGGCTAGATGATGTCGAGGATGAATGTTGATGTAGATGCCAGTGAAGGTGTAGATAGCCAACATACTTACTTCATCGGAGAAGGACTAGTTGGTGGAGTACAACTTCGCCTTGTCGGAGGTTGGACGATGTTGAGGATGACGGTCGGAGTAGATATCAGTGGTGGTGTAGACTGTGATGTGCCATGGTGGACGCCGTGTATGGTGGTGTCTTGGTGGGCACCGCGTGGAAGGCCGCCTGAGCGGCAACGTCTAGCACGACGCCAGGTCGATGAAGAATACGCCAAGGCGGGGACCATGCATGTTAGGCGTGAAGAGGAATATGCCTACAAGCTGCGAGTCACAGCCCACGGTGACGTGTGTCGCCATCATCTCCGGCAGCGACCGGCAGCAGCCTTCGCAGGCCGGCGGTTGACTACCTGGCATTGAGCATACCGGTGCCGGCAATCTCGTGGCGAGGCCTAGGAGCATGTGTGCACGAATACAAGACAACTTTTATCTGCATAAAAAATAGTTAGGTTCTAATCTGAAGTCGTGTGCACGTCCAAGCTGGGACACACGCAAGAAGGGATCAACACCCTTGGTCGATCTGGATTTAGGCGAACAACACCCGTGTGGTGTCGACGGTGAGGGCCTCTCCATGGCGCCGATGGCGACGGCCACGCCTGGGTCGATGGCGTTCATGGACGGCGCGTCGGCGCCATTGCTCTCCTAGATGGCGCGCAGGCCATCTCGAACTTGCACGGGATTCCTGTGGCGATCGCTGCCGTGGCCGGCCGGCGACAAGCAAGGCGCTACGGGCATACACCTCATCGTCAAGCTCCAGCTGCTTGGTGTCGTTGTTGCTGCAGTAGCTGCCTGGAGCCACATCCTTGATTGATTCTTCCTCTGCATGGGAAAGAAACACTGGAGGACATTACCTTCTTGAAGCATGGCCACTGCCCTTTGTCTCACCTCACGGCTGAGGCTGCCATGCCCGGACGCGGCCTGGAGTACCCGGCAGTCGGCCCTGTACGTGGGTTGTGGTTCTTCTCTTGTGCGGCTGGCCGCTGCCCATGCCCTGGGCGCCACCGCCGGGTCTCGCCTCCTGGCCGAGGTTGCCGCCCTCCGTCTAGAGCACGCGCTGCCGCCCTTACCTCATGGACGAGGCTGCTGTCCCTCGCCGCCGCCTGGGGCACGTCTCCTTTCTGCCCCCCGTGCCTGTTGACTTTGGGGCTGGTTTAGATAGGCGGGAGCTTATGGCTCGAAAGATGGAAAGAGGCCATCTCCAATCGCCGGCTCCACGACAGTTTGGAAAGCCTCGTCACCGCCTTCCATTCTGCCAGCACAAATCAATCAACGTGTATATACGGAAATCAGTCAATGCTTTTCCATACCTATCATATTAGCTCCCATATATACTTGACGTCAGTTTCCATGCATACACATGTACATCAGCACGTATTATCCATATGGGCGTTTAAATCAGAAAATAAACAACACCAACGCGCACACACACGCAGGGATGTTGCATGCGTGTATTTGAGGAGGTTTATTTCTAGCGCACATGTATTACACGTGCAGCCGTTTGTACGCACAAGAAAATCTCTGTGATTTCCATCAACAAGTATTCGAGCCTGCACTTGTGTATTATTGTATAAATCACATGTAATCAAGTAGATAAAAGTGTACAAAACGGACTCTGATCGGTGAAAATAATTCCACTAACCAATCTTGATGCAAATATTTATTGCTACCTTGATTTACTTTTATGATAGCTTGGTAAATTATATGAAAGCTGGTATGGATATTGAGGTAATTTGTTGGGCCGTGTAGAAGCTACGGCGCCAGCCAACAAATTAACCTTAGTCTTTTCAAAATCCCGTGGCGAAATACCATGCCACGTTTTTTTTAAGGAATTTTATCAATTTAGCCGTGACCATTTAGCTGCCACGATGCCAGCCGACTAGATTGAAGGGTTTCACAGATTCACGCTTGCCGCACTGGCGCGTTGCACTGCTCCCATAAAAACAAGATGCATCAATGTAGAAGAAGTGCCGGAAGGCCCTCGGTGGGTGGATGTACACTGGGATACCTTCAGTGGATTTGATGAAAAGAGGGTGGTGTTGCCCCCTGTATTGTTGTTGAAGATGAGGTGCCGAGAAGCCATCGACGATGTTGCCCCGGGTGCATGGATGTTATTGACCCCGACGTTCTTGGTGTGCATTGTTGTGGAGAATTGGATGGAAGCCATCGGCGATGACACGGACGCAGCGATGCTGCAGTCAGAGGGAGATGTAACCTTGGAGCAGGTTCCATGGGTGCACTAAAATGACGATGCTGGCTGCACCAAGGGTGAGAAAAACACATGCATGCATGACGGTACTGGCTGCACTAAGGGTGAGAAATTAATATATGCAAGCATGTGTATGATATTATGTGATAAAAATATGCATTAATTTTTGTAGCTTTTTTTTATGCATATGTTGGCCCTTTCGCTAATCACCAGCTATATGTGTGACATTAGAAAAGGCTGCCCAAGGACTTGCTCGTTGGGAGTCGTTGTAAAACCATGACGACAATAATCAAACTTTTTTGTGTGTGCTCGTGTGAAGACACCGCACTTCCATGGTGCCTCCAAAGGACTGCGGGAATTCATACCCTAGACTTCGCAGCATCGACTAAACCCACAGCTACCTCACGGACCCATCAGTGCCTCGAGAACAGTGTACAAAATATCGTCAGAAAGAAACGTCTAAGGAGCACCCGGAGCTGCGAGTCCATGTTTGAGTCTGAGTCGAATTCTAGTTTCAGTTGAATTCTAGTTTGAGTTTGAGTCGGAGTCTTATTGAGTTTGGGCTACTCCTCGTCTATATAAACAAGGAGTACGCCTAGGTTTAGGGGAGACCACGTTTTAGCTTATTCAGAACCTTTTGTTCAATTGCTCCAAGCATTCATCTGAAAGTATATAATTCCTCAGTCGTACCAGTGGCCCACGGGGCCCCACTGGCACGGGACGCGTGGGTCACAACTGATGGGATCCCGCAATGCCGGCTTCCCGGGAAGGGGGAGCCCAGGAGGCTACCAGTTCGCTCCCCCGCAACTTGCCGGGCAACGGTACCAGGGCACTCCCGGGTACCGGGGCTTCGTGGGTCGCAGGTGGGGCCGACGGAACAATGGAGACCTAGAGCGGCTACCCTAGGAGCTGTTTTGGGTACGATGCATAGTGGCTTGGGCGTTGCATGAAGCCCAGCGCGGATCAACAGTAGAGTAATTCCTGTGGCGGTGACACGCGTGTAAGAAACGTGTCGCGCTGCATGCATCGGCACCTGTGGTATCCCCTTGTATATAAAAGGAGGACCAATGCCACCGGTCAGAGGGTTCCAGTTCCGGTTCGAGTCCCGGTTGGACCCCAGTTAGTAGTAGCAAGGAGCATTGCTCCCGTTCACAGCAAAATCTCTTAGGAGAACAAGTAGCTCCACCGGGAACTCCCCAGGGCAACCTGTAAACACACACATTCTCGTGAATTCAACACAAAGCAGGACGTAGGGTGTTACACCTCCGGATGGCCCGAACCTGGGTAAACTCACGCGTCGACACTTTGTGTCTTTCGTCACGTCGGCGATCGCCGGAGCAATTGCTTCGCCCTCCACCGAACCAAAAAGGGGATGCCCAGCATCCCCGGTGCTGGAGTTCCGTGCTCCGACATCTGGCGCGCCAGGTAGGGGGGCGTGCAGAGAACTTCAGGTGATCGCCGGCGTCATCGGCTTCATCATCGTCTTCACCATCGGCTTCACCATCAGCTTCTTCGTCATCAGCTTCTTCATCAGCGACATCGTCCACGACTAGCTCGCCATGCCGCCCAAGAAGGCAGACGAGCCCCGGGTCGACCTACGCGACACACTCGCCATGCGCACTCGATCCCACGACGCCGCGCGTGCGTCGCAGGGTCAAGGGGGCCAGGGGTCTCCTCAACAGCAATAGCAGCAGCAACCGCAGCTGCCATCCCCACCTCCTCGGGCGTCGACGGACAACCGTCCTAGGGGTCCTGCGGCACCTAGCGCCGGAGCCAGCTGCGCGTGCGACCTCAACGTCGCACGTGACAGCCAGCGAGCTCACTCGTGGGCTGAGGATGCGCAGCGACCGCTGCGCCACGACCACAGCGCGTCGCGTGCGACGCCAACGGAGTCACGACCCTCACACCGGAGGGCACCGAGCGACCGGGCGGACGGCAGCTCGTCGGAGAACTGGCAACCCCCCGCCCAAACCCTGGCGGAAGCCATCATTGCCGCGCGTGTCATGGTGCGCTACGAGCCACCACAAGGCACGCCACGCCACGCCAGCACACGACGCGTGGAGCGCGGAGCTGGATCCACTCCTCGCGCTCGTTGCCCAACAGCCGAAAGGTGAGGGCGGCCTGGCCGGTTCGGGCTGGGGACAGAACCCGGGACGCGGCGACGCGCCCCGCGTCTCGGGGCATGGAGAGCATCCTCCACCATCGGGAGGACAAGGTGACGAGGATCTAGACGACTACTTGGACTCGTCGCCGACCGTCATGCCAGGTGACGCGCGGGGCGTCCTGAACACTCGCCAGTAGGAAAATCTCTGCCATGGCTTGCAGCGCCGGTGCCGGCGTGAGGTGGAGCGCCAGCGTCCAGAGGAGCAGGAAGACGCTCCCATGGGCGCCGATGACGGCTGCGCCGCATTCTCTCACGAGCTACGCTACGCCGCATTCTCTCGCGAGCTGTGCTGGGTGACATGGCCCCGCAAGTGCCGAGCGCCAGCGCTTGGGACGTACGACGGGACCGTGAATCCCAAAGACTTCCTCCTAACCTACACATTGGGCATGCACGCTATCGGTGCCGACGACAAGGTCAGGGCCAACTGGTTCCCGATGTTTCTGAAAGGATCGGCGAGAAGTTGGTTGCTCAACCTGCCCGCCGGGTCCATCGCCACCTGGGCTGACCTGCGTGAGCAGTTTGTGAACGCGTTCCAGGGTGGCTACAAGCGCCCGGGAACCATGGCGGAGCTGCACACGGTGGTGCAGAAACGGCGGAAGACGTTGCGGGACTTCACCAACAGGTTCTCCAACCTCTCCTACTCCATCCTAGAGGCGGAAGCGGCCGCCATCATCAACACTTACGCCATCAACGTCCATGACCCGAAGATGCGTGAGAAGTTGAACACGCACCGGATCCGGACGACAAGGGATCTCTACGCCCTCGCGCACAAGTGCGTGATGGCCGAGGAAGGGCGCTTAGCACCTGAGTTTGCTGCCAAGGCAGTGGCAAACCCACCCGAGGGCTCCGGGAAGAAGGGCTCCCGGAAGCGCGGCAGGAAGCAAGTGCTCGCCGCGGAACCGGGGGCTCCCCAGAGGCCCACCAAGAAGGCGGTGTCGTCGGGAGCATCGGGTAGCAAGTCGGTAGTGGCCGCGCGCTGCCCCATCCACACCAACGCCACCCATGACACGCAGGACTGTCGCACATCATTTTCGACGTGGTTCACACCCCGTTACCGTACTACGGGATTATTGGTCGGCCGGCGCTGATCAAGTTCATGGCGGCAACCCATTGCGCCTATGGCGTGATGAAGATGCCGTCAACGTATGGTGTACTCTCCATCAAGTGCGACCTGAAGGACGCCATTTGGTGCGTGCGTGAGGTCGTAAAGGCCTCCATAGTGGCGGATCCCGCTGACTACGACGTTGCCGGGAACGAGGATCCACTTGCGGGTGAACAGCCCGCACAGAAGAAGGCATGAGCCGCTCCCGGAAAGGGCACCGCGCGTTGGCAAGGGTATGAAGCAGAAGGAGGAGGACGCCAAGGTGAAGAACGTGCCCCTGCATGCCGGCAACGAGGCACGTACCGTCTCCATCGGTGCGAACCTTGGCAACAAATAGGAAAGCGCCCTCGTCAGCTTCCTCCGGGAGAATTCTGACGTGTTCGCTTGCCGTCAGATCTTCCTAGAGTCTCTAGGGAGGTGATCGAGCATCGGCTGGCGGTGCGGCCAGACGCGCGGCCCGACAAGCCAAAATGTACACTCTGGTGGATGGGGATCTCTACCAGAGGCGTCCTAACGGAGTTATGCTCCTCTGCGTGCCCCAGGAAGAAGGGCGCACGCTGCTGGAGGATATTCATCGAGGCACCTGGTCGCACCATGTGGCCTCCAGGGCGCTAGCTGGGAAAGCATTCCGGCACGGCTTCTACTGGCCAATAGCATTAGCCAATGCCGAACAACTAGTCAAGACCTGTGAAGCGTGCCAGTTTCACGCCAAGATGAGCAACCAGCCAGCACAAGCCCTGCAAGTCATCCCGTCCTCGTGTCCGTTCGCGGTCTGGGGGCTGGACATCGTCGGGAAATTACCGAGAACAGTTGGCGGCTACGAGTACCTACTCGTGGCCATCGACAAGTTCTCGAAGTGCGTCACAGCACAAGTGGCCATCAAGTTTTTCAAGGGGCATTGTGTGCCGGTTTGGTGTGCCTATCCGCATCATCACCGATAATGGCACACAATTCACTGGTGTGGTGTTCCAAGCTTATTGCGAGGACATGGGAACTAAAATTCACTTTGCCTCCGTCGCTCATCCGAGGAGCAACGGGCAAGTGGAGCGAACCAACGCGGAAGTGCTGCGGGGGCTCAAAACGAGAACCTTTGACAAGCTCAAGGGCCACACCTAGTCGGGCGACGGGTCAAACTCCGTTTGCGCGCGTCTACGGGGCACAAGCTGTGTTGCCCCTCGAGTTCAAGCATGGGTCACCTCGGGTACGCGCGTACGGCGACAAGAGCCAACACGCGCAGAGGATTGACGACCTAACCTTCATCGAGGATATTCGATGCCGGGCTGCTGTGCGAGCTGCAGGCTACCAGCAGGGACTCCGTCGTTATCACGACAGGAGAGTCCGTCCCCGAGGGCTCGAGGTTGGAGACCTTGTCCTGCGCCGGATACAAGGAACGAAGGCCGGGAACAAGTTGACTCCAATCTGGGAAGGCTCTTTCCGGGTAGTGCAGGTGACCAGACCGGGGGCTGTCCGGCTAGAAACCGAAGAAGGCTTGCCGGTGCCCAATAGTTGGAACATTGAGCACCTGCGCAAGTTCTACCCGTGAAACGATGACGCCTTACCCACGGGTGACGCTGCTGCAGCGTGCCTCTTTAAGCTACTGTAGCCGGGCAAGGCCCGATTGTAATCCACTAGCGCAAAGTTGAATAAAAATAAGTGTTGCTTCAGTAACTATTGTGCTTTACTGTTAATGTGTGCTTCTGTCTCCTGCTCTAGGTGCACAGAATAGGCTCCTCATCCTTGGCTGTGAGCAGGGGGCTGCCGGATCCCCGAAAACCAAGCTTGTTCCCGGGCCGCTCCGGAACGAGGTCCAGCGGTTGGTGAACCCGTTCACAACGTGTTGCGTGACAGAGTGGCACCATGGAACAGAGAAGATGCTCACACCCAAGCCTGAGGTCGACACTTCTGTGCCCAGGGGCTGGGAGGCAGGAGGTTATCCAATTAGTGCAGTCTTTTTCGTGCATTTCGAAAAAAATTCTGGACATTGCAAAGATCTAACATGCAGGGTAAAAGTGGAGACAAAGGCGCATTGTGACGCTCGTGGAGCAGTCACGGGTATCGTCGTCTTGCGGGTAAGCTGTACGTATATGGCAATTGCTTCGAGGCTTGATGCAGGACTCTGGGACAAAGCCAGTGCCTCAACGCGTCAACCGCCGGTCCCGTGTGTGTGGTGGCAAGGGCAGCATTTTGGCTATTTAAAGACCGGAGCAAGCGCAACACCAGCAACGGGCAAGAAGGCAAGAGATGTCGCAGAGAGACGATGGTGGCGCATCCCTCTGCGCTTGTCGCTGAGGGTGTTCCCACCATTGCGGCCCTGCTACACCTCTTACGGAAGGACACCAGAAATGGCGGTGCAAGAGGCGAGAGGCGTCGCGAAGATGCAGCGGGGGTGCATGCCTCTGCGTGTTTCGCTGGAGGGTGCACTGCCACCGCGTCCTTACCACGGCTCTCAACGAGGTGCTCCAAGAGCAGAGAGAATGGAAAGCTAAGTACTTTGTTTTGAGTCCTTGGTTCTTCCTTTAGTGAAACTGGTTTGTCGAGGTAAGCCCAGTTCCCGTGTAGTCGGAGTGTAGGAAGGACGCTTGCGGGGGGAGGACACCCCCCACACGTGGCTCGCGGGTCCGTCCCGGAGGCGTGCGCGCTGGGGTAGTTAACCCGCAGGCGGAGTGACTAGCCGCTGTTGTTTGGCCCTAGGTCGGCACCGCGGGTCCGTCCCGGGTCCCTAGTCTGGCCAAGCACGTAGTTGGCGAGTCCCCGGATACGCAAGGTTAAAGCACGGGAAGGACAGAGCCCCTACCCGGCAAGCTAGTCTTAGGCGGAAAAGCAAGTAAAATAGCATTGGATATAATAAAATATAAACGAACGAGTTCATGGATGACATTCAGAATGGCAAAAGGCTAACACGAAATAAGGCGCCTCGCGCCAGTGCAAGAGTACAAAAGGAAAGACGAAAAGTACAAGGGACAACTATTTACGGGGTGCTTCCGGGGCGGCGGACTCGACAGCGGGCGTCTCCTCGGCGGCGACCTCCTCCTCCTCGTCACCAGCACCGGCCTGCCCCGTCATCCGCGCGACCATCTCGTTGACGAACTGGCTGACGGCGTTGGCGTGCTCCTCCTTGTTCTCCTCCGGCGACCAGTCGTTGAAGATGGTCTCGAAGGGGAACTCCGGGAACCTCGGCAGGATGGTGCCGGCAACCTGAGATGCGGCGACACTCACTTGCCGGTCCCCGAAGCTGCGGATGCGGTCCTCCACGGCCATCAGCCTCCCCACAAACTCCGCGAAGAAGGGGATGAGGGTGCGGACGTCGCTGCCGTCGATGGCTGCCGGGGTACCCCCAGCTTCGCCAGCGACTCGTTCCCCACCTCTGCCAACTTGCGGAGCAGGGCCGTGCTCTCTTGGCGCTCCGCGCGCAGCTCTTGTACCTGGCGTTGGACGTGCGCTTCCGGGACCGAGGGCTCAGAGGCCTCGGCTTGGGCTAGCTGCGCCACCCGGATCTCCTCCTGGAGGCATGCCAGCTCCTGCCGACGCTCCTCAACCTCCTCCCGCGCGCCGTCTAGCCAACCCTAGGTTGCCGAGAGCTGTTGGCGCACCCTGTTGTAGTAGCTGAAGAATCCCAACCGCCGCCGCTTGATGCCCTCTATGATCTCGTGCCCCTGGTCAAAGATGCTGGGGTCCCAGTTCAGCGGACCCCCGCCGATGCCCGCGATCGCCCCGGAACTCGAGGAGGCACCTCCGGCCACCGTTTGTGACCGCGACCTCCCGCTTCCACCGGCCGCGAGCTCGTCCCTTGCCTCCGCCTGGGGGCTGGGCGGCCGCTCGCGGCTGGCCTCCTCGCGGTGTGATCGAGGGGCTCAGACCCGGTGTCCGTCGCCTCCCTGCTTAACACCGGGTCGGTGGCTTGGATGCCGGGAGAGCCCCCTCCGTCCTCGCTCTGTCCGGTGGGGGGTTGCTCCACCGTCACCTCAGGGGTGACTTCCGCGTCGGTCGCGGTGCCCCCTGGGGTGAGTCCTACAGCCTCCGCTCCCGCGGTTGCGGCGACAGGAGGGGCTGCAAGGAGAACTGTTAAGAAGAAGTGAAGTATAACGCATAAAGGATCAGCAGGGGGGAATGCTGTGGCGGGCTTGTCGTACCTTGCGCAGTGTCCCCTCCCCCTGAGTCGGACGCCTCTTGGCGCCCGCCGACGATCGTTGCCGGGTCGGCCCCGGCAACGCTTCCCGGTTCTGGATAAGAGAACAGGAAAAAGTGTTAGGCGCTGAAAAGGAAAAGAAAGAGAAATGTACCTGATCAGGTTGCCAGGCGTACCTGCTCCCGGGACCGCCGGCTTGCTTGCGGACCGGGTGGCGTCGCCCCCACCCGCTGCTGCCGCCGTCGCCGCGCCCCCGTCCCGACCTGGGGACTTCCCCCACTCGTGCCAGGGGCTGTGCGCGGCTTCTTGCTCAAGGTTTCCGGTGGGGAGCTCACCAGTCCTCTCTTCCCCGCCGGCCTGAGGCAAGAAGGGTTATTCATCAAAATGTTACCAGTAAAAACAAGAACTATGGTTTAAGGAAGAGAGCTTAGCTCGCTGGGTTGCGGTCGGCAAAGATTCCCCCAGCGGGAAGTCCCTTCCGGGACCTCGTGGGAGGCGTTGTGGCCGGCGGACGCGCCCGTCAGCCCCTGTTGACACCGATTCCGTCCTGACATTTTAAATAATATGGTAATTATATGAAAAGATATTATTCTTTGACCAGTATGAAAAGATATTTTTAATTTGGATGGCAAACTCCATCACATGGGAAATAAAACATCGACAGATAATTGTTGGTATCGGCCAATTAAATGAGCCGATATAAACACATGTATGATACATACAAACATGTGCTGCTACTGGCGGCGGGTCCTAAAAGGTGACTTAAATCATGCCATCGAGGACGTCGCAGATATTTATGAAACTAGTTGAGTGTCCGTGCGTTGCTACGGATTACCAAATTCATGTGCGATTCTTAACTCCTTATCTTACCGCACCCAAATATATAATGCAATGATCCAAAAGGACATCGAATTTAATTACCTCAAATCCTCAATCAGTAAGCTACAAAATTCCGCCGTGCATAATTCTTTTGGGACCTCTTGTATGCCCAAAACTTCTAATGCTTGGCCAGTGACATCTACAACGTTCGTGTAGACAAATGTCGGAAAAAAAAACAGAGTTCCAGGCATGTGTGTGGCAATCCTAATACTGATTCTACTTTTAGCTTTCCAAAAAAATTACATGTTAACAAACCCAAGTGTTGTTGGATACCAAGGTGCCGAGCGATTCATGAGTCAGGAGGGCGACGCCCTCACAAGTCCAAACCCGAGTTATTTTATCAAACATATTGTATTGACAAATCGCTCAAAGCACTTGTAGGTCACTGTCTCTTAATATGGCACACAGTAAACACAATGTATGATTAAAACAAGAAAAGAAAAGGGGGACAATGACTGAAAAACTCAGAAGAACTGGAATGTGACAATCCAGGAATACGTATAGATTGGATTCTGTTTTTATCTCTGATATAGATAGTTTTCTTGATAGTCTAACTCTAGTTCTGTGAAACTGAATAGCAAGTAAACCGTCACAGGTTAATCGATTAAAACAAGCTGAATTCCTGCACCTGGAAAATGAATAAAGCAAAAATAGATAAAAATGAGCTTGATTTTGTGTTGCCAAAAGATCACAGCAAACAAATTCTCAATTTCAAGATGAGACATCATGTGAGGATGGAAAATGGTGGAGCAGCCAATAGCATGGAGACCTGAATATCTGTTGTCAAATTACAAATTTTGGGAAGAAACATAGGTTATACAGAAGGAAGGAAGAGTAAAGAGAAAAATCAAGGTCCTGCCACTGCTCCATCAGAAATGAATGTTTTTGCAAAATGATTTTAACTACACCGGGCAAGGTAGAGCTTCCTGCTCTGCCATTTTCGTTGAGGCAGCTTGCCCAAAAGCTTTTAGTGCCCTGCGAGTAGAATCTCAAGCTGTACTTCTTCCTGCTTTCATCTCCCAAAATTTGACTTTGCAGGTTGTCAGTTTCATCAGAGACAATCAAACATTAGCTCATGCTGTACTTCTAGAATCAGATCGTTTTCACAAGTCGACTCCCTTTGTAGTCTAAGTATCATCAAGTCATATATATCGACAGAAATATCTTCTCTAGCACACCTGCATAGGGATAACCTCAAATGGATATATCGACAGAAATAGTTAAAGTTTGGTGATATACTGACTTGTAAATCTAAGTTTTTCTGATCAGCAAGGCTCTCCCTCCCGGTCTCCCCTTTATTTCCCAGAATAAAAGGACGGACAGCAAACAAACCTTCTATTTTCCAGAAGAAAGAACAGCATGCCAAGCATTCCACTGTAATATGAATTCCATGCGTTTGTCAGCATAATTTACTCCAAATAACAGGAAGAAAGACAGGTTTATATCTTCAATTCTAATTTGCAGAAATGAATGTCAAATGGATTCATATCTTCATCATCTGAGGAGATCCATGAGATTTCAGGAGATAATACACAAATGAAGCAGGAACACTGAAGTAAAATAAGGAATTGCCTGCAGGCTAATATATTTAAAGCATCAAGGACAATCTATACTTAGAAGACAGATTCAAAACTGGACCATCGTAGGAACCGAGAAGGCATGTCATTCTGGACAAAAATTAGCACATACATGTCTTTGAGAGAAGATGGGATGGCTCTAACCTGGAGGTTCTGATGTTTACATTACCTACAGGAGCCATGTCGAAATTGTCAGTTTGCAAAGCTTCCCATCCAGGATGTCCCTTCCCATATCCTGTTATCAACATGATATATATGATAAGCATTCAAAATTTAAATAAACATAATAAAAGTGAAGGTATATTTTGTATATATTTTACCAATGTTAAACTTGTAAGGCTTTCCCCCCTACATTAGACTCGACGATTTTCCCATAGTCCAGCAAAACCTGCACAAGAAATGCAAGGTTGTCGACATCTCTTCTTTGGGGCAATGTGTCTTGGCACATAAATAAAAATGCATCAACTATGAAGCAGCTATCAATTAAATCACAAGACCACTCATTTAACATTTAATCACTTCGTTATTATTATAGCTCTTCTGCTACTACATCCGTGTTCATGACATCAAACACGTTACATATCAATATCAGTAGATACAGAAAAAAATTAGAGGCCTGCATAGAGAAGCTGAGATATACTTTGGCGATGTAGGATTCTGGCTGATGGCATCACCTTTTTTTTCATGACATCTTTACTCTTTCTTAGTCTTGTCATCTGGCTGAACATTTCCAGTCTTGCTCTGCACATAAACTTTGCCATTATATTTCTTAGCTCATGAAACCTTCATCTTCACTGCCACTGTCAACTATTGAACAAGCCTTGCGCTTGACAGCAGGCTTGTATGGAGAATCATCATTGTTGTCACACATGCTGGAAGAGCTTTACCCAAAATAAAATGAAAAGAAGATTGGCAAAAAAAAAAAAGCTGATATACTTGTAATTTGCGTCCCTCAGCACTGATCAGGTCAACAGATGCACCTTGAACTGCCCATCTCCCACTTTACCTTGTCTCCCTCATACATGAATAACAGCCGAACAAAATTACTACAATCAAAAACTTAATTGCTTTCAGAAGCATGTATCTCTCTCCCAATATATATGCATCAGTATGTGTGCACTGTCATTAAATGAACATGCAAGGCTGCTATCTATAGTCTGGCAGATAACAAAGGCAAAAAATAAAAGACTATTTACACGCTTCTTATGAAGGCCTTTAACTAAATACATTTTTATGTGTTTGCAACTGTAGGGAAATCTGACTTATTGCAGCGGATTATATTGCGCGTGCAATGCAATCAGACCCTAAGTATTACCTAATTGAATTGAAACATGGTTCTAATATTTATTGATGTTCTAAGTCTCAAGGGTTGTCCATAAACAAAATTTCACAAATCAGGTTAAGTCACAATCGAATCAACATGAATCGAATGCAATTTCATACCACGCAACACCCCGAGGCTGGAGTTGAAGGCCCCTCTTCCACCTGATGGTAGCGCTGAAGCGGGCTCACTGCAGCGACCGCATCGAAGCAGATCAAGCACAACAAGTGTGTCTTATCCTCCTTCCCGCTCGTGGCCTTTACCTAAGAGGGAGATAGGTAGGGGTGGGGGTGGGGGAAGCACCTTCGCGTCCTGCAGAGTGATGGAGATGGAGGACGATCGACCTCCAACGGGGCACGAGCCTCAAATCTTTTCACATGAAGGTTCGAGCGAGTAGATTGCAACTTGCTGAAGCTACTACCAATTCATTTTGTCCTTCTCTTCTCCCCGTCGCCCCATTCTCTCTGCTCTCCACCGATTCCCTTCTCCCTCCCTCGCTGCTGTCGTGCGCCCTCTCCCCTGGCCTTTTCCTTCTCTGCTGCTCCCCCTCCCTATTGCTGCGCGCCTCCCTCTTTCTCCTCTGGATCCCAGCCGCCCCTTACCTCTGCTCCCTGCTCCACGCTGGCGCCACTCCCCTTCAGCCATCCCGCGCTGCCAGCCGCACGCTCCACCTTGCAGTCGATCGCCAGCGCCGCGAAGCTCCTTCATCCGTCGCCTGCTAATCCACCACCAGCACACGCCGTCGACCTAGCTTCTCCTCCGCGGGGGAGGCCGAGGTCTCCGTGGTGGAGGTCGCGTCGGCGGCCGCCGCGACGGGGGAGGAGGGTAGCGGCGGCACGGGAATGATTTCTGGCGCTCGACCTAGCTTTCTCTAGGAGACGGGGTTGGGAAGGAACCCTAGGAGACGGGGGCGAGCGAGGGGAAAGGGAAGATCGGGGTTTTTTCGTTCGGGAACAAGGAGAGCGGACGGTGGCAATCCATGTAATTTCGCTGAAAATGACTTACGAAGGCGACGGGGTGGGACGAAGTACGAGCCTGCGGACTGCGGACACGGACGTAACTGGAAATCAAAGAACAGTAAAGATATTAGACCGTGGGATAAATATCGAAGCGGTCCTGCCAACCCCACAAAATACAAATAGATTAGTGAGATTGATCTATTTAAAACTAATCAGCCCATATCCATATATACAGGGCTGTAGGCCGCATGCGTTAGCTCAAGCTAGGCTAATTAAATTTATCAAAGGCCCATCAGCAGCTGGCCGAGAAAACTTGATCCATCCATCTCCGCGCACACGTTCTGCACAATTGAAGCTATCAGTAACACCGGCTAAGCGCTAGGACGCCTGGGGAAACTTCTCTCGTATTAAGCCCACGATCTCCTGTTGCCCACGCTGCAAGACTTGGATTAACAAAGAAAATAAAGAAAAGAGATAACTCCTAGCATCCACGACCTGCAGGGCATGCGCACGTCGCCGGGCTCTGAGCCTTTCTTCCTGCCTATAAATACAGATCGACGAGGAGGCCTGAGTGGCGGGACTGTCCATTCGCGGCTAGTCCGAAATCCATTGAAGAAAGGCAAACCTCTGCTGCTCTCATCCCCGGCACAAAACACACACATACGGTCCTGCTGTTGCTTCTCTCGGTGAGTTCGTAACATTCCGTGAGAGAGGCGAAGAGGAAAATCAAGGAGGAACTGGGTGCTTTGAGGAGGTGAGAAGGTAGAAAGTCATGCCATCCCTTTTTTTTTTTGTGAAAAGAAACTTCATTAATCAGTTAAAACGATTACATTCGAGATCACAACATCTAAGATCTCAGCCTATGCCGGATCCAACTAGTAGTATGATTATTACTCCTAGCAAGGTTCGTCAGGATGTGGCTGATATAATTTTGGTTCCTATTAATCTTGCCCACACTGATTGGGTGCGCATCAAGAAGTCTTCGGATCTCCCGCACACACAGGGCATACAGTGATCTATCTGGTATCTTGGCATTAATCAGAGAGAGGGCCTCGGCACAGTCAGACTCAAAGATGATGATCTTGTCAGACCACCCAATGGCCGCACAAAGGCCTTCCTCGCATGCCAAAAGCTCAGCCTCAAGGGCATCATTGCACCATTGGATACTTCGACAGGCCGAGATAATGATTTCTCCTCGATGGTCCTGTAGCACCAGACCAACACCAGCAGAGCCATCATCCGGCGAAAAAGATCCATCAACGCTTAATTTGACAGAGTCCACGTCCGGTGGGATCCATCTGTCATCTGTAGCAGCTTTCTGACCAGTTCGATTTTTATGTTTCATCGATCTGGCAGAATAAGAGGCCAGCTGCTTGCCCTTGACCACCTCAACCTCAGGGTGTTGCTTGATAATCAAAAGGGAATCCATGTAGCTCCAAGTCATGCCATCCCTCTGCCCTTAGGCTCGTCCTTTTGGTTCAAGTCAAGGACCATCCTCATCTTCCACATGTCATGGCCTTCGTTTCGGAAGTTTTGGTTCGAATCAAGGAATCTATTTGCTTTCTCAATGATATCATGCCTCTAGGTTCGGCCTTTTGGTCGGATCAAGGAAATTTGCATAGTTCCATGTCATATATTTTGCATGCCTTCGTTTTGGCCTTCGCGGTTCAGGACAAGGATCATATATGTTGCATGCCTTCGTTTTGGCCTTCGCGGTTCAGCACAAGGATCATATATGTTGCATGCCTTCGTTTTGGCCTTCGCGGTTCAGCACAAGGATCATATATGTTGCATGCCTTCGTTTTGGCCTTCGCGGTTCAGCACAAGGATCATATATGTTGCATGCTTTCGTTTTGGCCTTCGCGGTTCAGCACAAGGATCATATATTTGCATCCCTTCGTTTTGGCCTTTGCGGTTCAAAACAAGGATCATATATTTTGCATACCTTCGTTTGGTTCAGGACAAGGACAATGTTCGGGGAAACACCTAAAATTGATATGTTAATAACAAAAAATTTAATATACGCTCTGCGCATGGGTTCTTCACGAATTCCATGATATGAGCCGTTCAAAATCTTGAAATCATAAATGGAAGCTCCGTTCATGGGTTCTTCGTGAATTCCACGATATGAGCCATGAAAATCCCAAATTATAACTTGACGCTCTTCGCATGGGTTCTCAATAAGAATTACATGATATGAGTTTATTTTGCCAAAATAATAAGTCATGTTTTTATAAGTCAGGGATAGTCAAATTATCTTCGGCTTCAAATCTGCATGCAAATTATATTACTATATTTGCATCTCGTCCAAAATAAATTGTATGCATCTTTCATATGGGTGCACGTATGATAAGAAAAAATGAATGGCGGTTAGGAACATAGCATGTGTCGCTTGCACCAACAATCATATAGTGCATTTAAATATTTTATTCAAATAGTTTGAGCCGTAAAAATGCTAAAATGATAAACAATGCCCTGTGCGTGGGTTCCCATCGGAATTCCATGATATGAGGCTGATGCTAAATTATAACTTACGCTCTACACGTGGCTTTTCCAAGTAAGATAAAATGAATGAAGCATATTAGCAAAATATATATTACAAGATACCAAATATAATGATAAAAATATAACTCATAAACATCACTTTGATTATGATGCTTAGAAGCATCATAGTCAGACATGTGCCACTAAGCTATGTCAAATTAATATGCATGCCCAATATATGAATATGGAGTCAACATCGTGAGCTCCACGCATAGCCAAAACTATATATACGCACTTGATATCATACTAGTGCAAATCAAATCCAAAAATCTGCTCCATAATGCGAATATATGCTCCAAAATTCTAAACACAATCACATGAACAAACTTCAAGTTCCCCGAGCAGGCGTCCATCATCGACAAGCGAGGAGGATTTCATTTTATTTTTCTCCTTTGTAATAGTCATAGGCATATGTTGTAATCCTTTAGATATGTTGGAATTTCTTAATCAGGGGTTTTCTCTTCGGAGATGTAATTAACATCTTTTATGTAAATGTAAGAGTTCTGGAAATAAAGAGCCTGCAATGTTTGATCCCTTATTTATTTTCCGCATTTGCGCATTTAAATTATACTATCTATCTCTATGACGTGGACACGTATTTTTGCCCCATTTTCCCGTCATCAGCCCCTTGGAATCCCCGTCCTCCTCCTCCTCCTCCTCCTCGCTCTCGGCCACCGGTTGCTTCCCGGTCCGGGCCCTTGGTCGCGGGGGAGGGCTACTTGACGGGGTCCCCGCCATGATGCCCCACTCGTTGCAGGGTGGGTAGTTGCTGGCTCCCGGGTTGGTGACGTTCGTGTGGAGCGCGGTCACACTCGGGGGAAGCCCGGCAAAGGGGGAGTTGTCGCCGGTGATCCCCCTGAGCCACGTGCTGATCTGCTCCATCGTTAGCCCGCCTCGCTGCAGCCTCATTCGGTCGTCTTCCCCCGAGCAGGTCCAGACCGGGTGAGTCCGGTGCTGCAGCGCAGCGATGCGCCTCGCGATGAAGCTCCGGGCCACATCCAGATCCGCGAGCCCCGCACGCCGCAGCGCCACGATCTTGTCACAGATCGGTGCGAGCTCGGCGTCCCTGGCTTCACGGTGGGCTTGGTTGAGGCCTCGTCGTGGGACTTCCTCGATGTAGAGCCAGCACCAGTCCGCGCGCCACTCCACCTTGATCTTCCGGTCCTCTGTGACGATGAACTCCGACTTGAGCCCGTCCCGGAACCGGAACGAGACCCCGGAAGACATCGCCTCGCCCTACTCGACGCGAGGATAGTAGTAGTGGCAGAACAACGCCACGGACGGCATCACCCCCACGAACGCCTCGCAGAGGTACTGGAAGACGGCCAGCTTGAAGAAGGAAGTGGGGTGAATCTGCGCCAGCTGCAAGCGGTACGCAGAAAGGACAGCGTGGAGGAAAAGGGAGTGCAGCGGCACGAACCCGGAGAGGATGAACCTCATGAACACCCGGTAGTAGTGCTCGCCGGGGTCCAACCCGATGGGCAGGATGCGCGTCGGGCCGTGCTCGTTGTGCTTGGTGGCCACCGCCAGGCGCAGCTTCTCCACGGCCTCGCCGTTGTAGCCGGTCTTGAAGAACTCGAGCTGAGGCCTCTTCTCCTTGTCCCTGCGCTCTCGCTCCGACATTTCCTTCTTGCCGCTCTTCTCTCCCTTGCTGCTGGCGCCCTTGGGACGTGTTGGGCCTTTGGGTGCCATCGGTGGAGGGAGGGAGGAGAAAGGTGGGAGGCTTCTCGGGAGTTGGAGCGCAAGGGGGCTTGGGGGAGGCAATGGCAGGGGTTGTGGTGGAGGGGAGAACTTGTGACGCCGCCCCTGGGGATTTATATCCGGCAGGCAAAATTGCAACGGGCGTCCCCCGTGATCAGTAATCAAGTGCCCTAAAGATTTGGAGGAATCAAGGTAGCATGCGCGACGTGGCCATAATTCCCTGCTCGTAGAGATATAGTGGGGACTAGAGATCGTGCATCCGCCCCTCCCACCCCGACGGGAGGAGGCGTAACGGCGGCCTACGTGGCCGGGTTCCCAGCTTGGCCTGGGGACCACGCGTCGGAAGGGCGTAGCTCGGCAACCAATCGAAGACGATACTGCCCGGGAGCTCAAGGTTGCCGGCCCACACTCGGGGGCTACTGTCGTACCAGTGGCCCACAGGGCCCCACTGGCACGGGACGCGTGGGTCGCAACTAATGGGATCCCGCAAGGTCGGCTTCCCGGGAAGGGCGAGCCCGGGAGGCTACCAGTTCACTCCCCCGCAGCTTGCCGGGCAACAGTACCAGGGCACTCCCGGGTACCGGGGCTTCGGTGGTCGCAGGTGGGGCCGACGGAACAGTGGAGACAAGACCACAGAGCAGGCGTAGTGCATTTAATGCACCGACAGGAGTCACATCGGCAGGGCTAATCTTGCTCAACAAGTCTAGAGCGGCTACCCTAGGAGCTGTTTTGCCTACAATGCACAGTGGCTTGGGCGCTGCATGAAGCCAGCGCGGATCAACGGTAGAGTAATTCCTGTGGCGGTGACACGCGTGTAAGAAATGTGTCGCGCTGCATGCATCGACACCTGTGGTATCCTCTTGTCTATAAAAGGAGGACCAATGCCACCGGTCAAAGGGTTCTAGTTCCGGTTCGAGTCCCGATTGGACCCCAGTTAGTAGTAGCAAGGAGCATTGCTCCCGTTCATAGCAAAATCTCTTAGGAGAACAAGTAGCTCTCCCGGGAACTCCCCGGGGCAACCTGTAAACACACACATTCTCGTGAATTCAACACAAAGCAGGGCGTAGGGTGTTACACCTCCGGGTGGCCCGAACCTGGGTAAACTCACGCGTCGACACTTCGTGTCTTTCGTCACGTCGGCGATCGCCGGAGCAATCTCCTCTCCCTCCACCGAACCAAAAAGGGGGTGCCCAGCATCCCCGGTGCTGGAGTTCCGTGCTCCGACATCCTCTTTGTTTCGATCAGGAATTTTACCTACACCATATTCGTTTCGATAGGGTGTTTATCCACTGAAAGTTCAAGCGTAATCTGTCGTTCTGCTGGGAAGTGGAAGATTGCGAAACTGCTTGTGGTTGGCGGACTACTGCGCAAGTGTGTGGTGTTGCGAATTTCCATTGGGTTGCAAGTTCGTCGTGCGGCGACGGGTGAACAACCGGAAGATTTATAGAATCATACAAGTTATCCACGTTTCTCTCTGAGAAGATTGGGCCACCCCTTATCAATCATGTTCACGAGTCTCGCGAGGACTCGATGAAATTAGTTAGTGGAAAAGGAAAAGAAGAGATGATCGGATGGGCTGTGCATTGGGGGCCGGAGCTGGCCTAGTACATAAGAAGCCTTGGGCGCTAGCAGGCCTTACATGGGCTGGATGCCTGGATTCAGTTTGCTTTTAGAAAACGTAACGAGCTTAACGATCTTTTCGTGAAACTACTAATGACAAGCTTAACAAATGGAAAATAAAGACCTCGTCTCGCAAGAGAGCTGTGCCTTAGCCGTCACGGTTGAAGATTTAGCGTTCCCCTCGCCTCCGGCCGCCGTCTGGGCACTGCGAGGTGGAGGGGGGGGGGGGCCTCAGTTTTGTGTACCCGATCTTGCGGATCTTGGGTTTCTGTAGTCGCAGATCCATTTATACGTATCTGCTGGGTTTTTGTTAGTGTGTCATGGTGCTTTTTTTTGTTTATCTTTTATAATTTTGGAATCCTTCTCTGGCGTTCTGACGAAGATCTTGCGGTTCAAGGACCTGCACCTTTAGGGGATGAGTAGGCCTGGACGAAAAGATCGAAGTTCGACAATCTTATTGAACGCTTGCTAACTCGGTTCGTTAAGGGCTCGGTTCGTTAACTAAAGAACCCAACAAGACTTCCCGGGTAGGGTCATGGTGACACAACTCTAGTCGAGATGACGAAGGCAAAGCCGGCATAGTTACGTATGCTGGCATCGTAAAGTTAAACTAACACTAAGCCGGCATCCTGGGCGTATGCCGGCATGGCTATCTTGTTTTATGAGTTTGCAGGATAAGGACGAGCACTTTGATCTCGGCGATAGACGGGATCTCTCAACGGTCTTATCCTGACCACGCGGTGCGAAGTAAAGTAAAGCCATCATCATCTCAAAGTCTCAAAGAAGCGGTCAGCGCCTGCGTACCGGTGTCAGGTGACCACGCTAGAGAAGCACCGAAAGAGAATCTCTGACGGAAGCTGGCAGAGGATAGCTGTACCCGTTGCAGACTGGCAGGGAAAAGTAAAGTTGTCTTGTCCCCTACGGTACTGCCTGGAGGGAACCAAGACGCGTGCCCGGTGGGGCCCAAGGAAGATGACGTTACACTCGGCCCACATGTAAGTGTGACATGGGCGGCCTATAAATAGAACCTTACCCCTCTGTAGATAGGGACAAGAGCACTTAGGCATCTAGAGTTTTCCCTTCTTCTTCTTCCTCAAGAATACAACTCAAGGAGCGCCATTGTAGAGCTTGTCTATCTCGGCTAATACAATAAAGCAGGAGTAGGAGTCTTACCTCGACAAGAGGGTTCCAAACCTAGGTAAATCTGTGTGTGCTTGTGTGTTTTGTGCGTGTTTCCCTTCACGTTCTCCCTCATCCAAATCCTCCTACGTCCATCGGCCCTAAGTTAAGCCATCCTATGGCATCTGCCGTGACACCACCACGACAGTTGGCGCCCACCAAGGGGCCAGCAACGACGCTGGCTGGAGTTTTCATCCGGACGGGAAGCTTCCTCGTCACCGGAGAGCGCGTGGTCTCCGGTTTGGTCCAGAGATTCGGCTCTCTGGGCTTCATCGACAACAACGCGGGCTGCTTCAATGGCACACCGCTTCCCTGTGCAGGCCGCTTCATCAATTTCAGCATGCACGAGGTCTATGTTGCTACTGACAGCCCTTGCATGTACCCAGAGCAGGTGGTGATGGCTGAAGATCCCCCCACCATCTGCACGGCTCACGGCGGTGTTGGAGATATGCCCTAGAGGCAATCATGTGATGATGTTATTTCCTATGTATTCATGAGTTATTGTTATTGTCCTTGAACATCATCACTGATATGTATCAATAAATACGTGATTTGTTTGTGAGACTATGTATTCTATGATGTTGTTCTAATGGTCCCTAGTCATTGAGGTTATGCGGACACATAATCTAGACTAGCAATGTGAATCAGTATGATGACTATGTTTCACAAGTCATAGGGCAAGGTGTTGCCGACTGATAGCATGGACTCGACAATGAGATTGTTGAGTTGGACAGACCCGCACTGAGACACAACGAGATGATTGTCATTTGTTAGTCTCAAGTACGATGTATATGCCAGTCCTAGACCTGAGGTCATCGTATGAGCTTGGGATGTGAATCGGCCTACTTAGGGGTTGCCAAACGCTACTCCGTAACTGGGTGGTTATAAAGGTAGCTTTCGGGTTTGCTGAGAAACATACTGCGAGTCATGGTTGATCAAGATGGGATTTGCCCCTCCTGTTCGGAGAGATATCTCTGGGCCCTCTCGAGTGATCAGATTCGGAAAGCATGGCCATGCGACTTGGGTTAAGTGTTAACCCGTTCGGGAATCTGTATCACAGGAACGAGAAGAGACTCGAGCTATCCACAAGGATGACACGCACTCGCCTTGAGCTCGACACACATATCGCGAGGCAAAAGGAATGTTGCATATGACACATTGTATGGTTCGTCAATATACCTTGTGGTTACTCAGAAGTTGGCACGTGCTGCTAGGCGCCGCTACCAACTATCGGCTTGAGTCGGTGCCGGTGGACGAGTAAGGTGTTACTCGGGCCCGCAGTCCGAGCTCGTAGTCGTGGCCGACTGACCGCGAACCTGAAGGGTCACACGCTTAAGGGGTGGGAACCGAGTTGGATCGGATCCAACTCGTATCGGGCTTGGACTCCTAATGGGCCTCAAGTGTTGAGCCCACTAGGGACGTCTATATAAGTGGAGGAGACCAACCCGTCTAGGGTAATCCTAGTGGAGACGCGAGTTAGACTCGGCCGTCGCACCTCCACGCCCAAAGCCTTGCGATCGGATCTAGCAGTCCGCCGCACGGAGTTCCTCCCTGTACGTGTGGATACCTCGGAGGCGCTGCACCTGCGGCGCTTGGACGAACTGTTCGTGGGATCGGCGAGGAGGAGCAGGCTGTTCGACTACTCGGCATCGACGCGCTACATCGACTCTACTTCCGCTACGGGTCTGCGCGTCTAGTGGTAATCTCGTGATCCATTATCTATAGCATTGATCCGGGCGGAAGCGGTAGAAAATTTTATTTTGTGCTAGCGTAGCATACCGCGTTCCCCAACAGGCGGCACGTCGACTGCCCCGCTGACCGTGTGGAGGTTATGGTGACGGCTCATCGCGCTGATGCGGGAAGGGACGCTGCAGGAAGTGGCGCGGTCCCAACCAAGTCCGGCAGAACGGTGAAGCTCCTTTTGGAGCGTCGACTCTGCCGCCGAAGCCAACTCAGATCCAGGCCTCCATCGAGCGGCTGACCGCGCCTGTGGTGTCGAATGCTAACCCGGCCCAGCTGCAAGCGGAGTTGGAGTTGGAGAGACAGAAGCTGCTGAAGGAAGCCGTCGATGTCGCCAACGCCCGACAGCAGCTCGACATCTCGCTCCGTGAGTATAACAAAGTTCATGGTCTCAGTTCTACTACGTTTACTAACCCTAGCAGAGTTGGGGAGGTGCGTAACCGTGGCAAGAACTTGAATGCTGAGATGACAAGAGATGGCAGGGGTGTGCCAGCTGTGTCGGCAAGTTTTGCCTCGGCACTAAAACCGAAATACAATAGCCCTGTCAAAAATCTCAGGGCTACCGAGGCTGCGGCTGAGGAGTTGCCAAATCTTACGGGAGAGGCACTTTGGCGGCGGCAGCTGCGCATGAAAGAACTGCTCCAAATAGCTAACGAACAGAATGAGGCATACATGAGAATGCACGGCAAACCCGATGCATCTCAAGTCATTCACTCGGCTGCAGATGCTGGTGGTCGGGTTGACAAGCTAGCATCCTCACCTGGTGACAAACGGGACAAAAGCGTTAACTTTGGCCGGGATAAGCAGTTGGAACGCTATGACCCGGCCCTGGCCGAGAAACAAATAGTCAGAAGGGTTGATGACAGCCAAAGCGGTCTGCATCCCCGCGGCAACCGCCGAGATCAGCAGGAGCGTTACTCATTTGATCATGGGCACCGACCTCGGGGTCCAGCACCCAATACTGCTGCGGGACAGCAGGGTGTCGGGCGCAACCCCCTGTATCGGGGTGAAGATTGCCGTTATGACCGTTACGATGACAGATACTCGGCCATGGCTGACGAGGGTTATATCAGGCGAGAGCGCGACAATCTCGGCCCGCTCGGAGGCCGAATTGGGAACAGGAAGGTATCGCCCTTGGATGCTCGACATCGGCTTGACAGAATTTATCTGTCTGAGCTTCTGGAGGAGCAAGGCCCTCCGGGACCGTGTTGCTTCGCGCATCGGATCATGAGGGAGAGACCAGCCTCGGGTTTCCGGCTGCCCAGGCGTACAAGAACGTATGACGGCAGTACTAAGCTGGAAGATTGGCTGGAAGACTATGTCACAGCAGTAAGCGTGGCAGGCGGCAATCGCAGATGGGCAGTACGTTATGTACCCCAGATGCTTGTGGGACCGGCAAGGATATGGTTGAACAATTTGCCGGAAAGCAGCATCAATTGCTGGATAGACTTTGAGGAAGCATTTGTCAGCAATTTCACTAGTACTTACAAGAGGCCGAATCGTCCTCAACAGTTGTCCATGTGCAAGCAAAGAGACAACGAGACTGACCGGGATTACCTGACAAGATGGAACAATCTCGGTAATTCCTGTGAAGGGATAGTGGAATCGCAAGCCATAGCGTGGTTTGCCCAGGGATGTCGGCACGGCAGCATGCTGTGGCAGAAGTTGCAAAGAGAGATGGCGGTCACTCTGTCTAAAATGATCAGGATCGCCAACATGTACGCACTTGGCAATCCGACTCAGCCATCGCTGATGCCGGTAGAACCACAAAGGGAGCAGCCGACATACAATCCTGCTGGGGCATTCCGGAGGAATGATCATCAAGATCATCGCAACAAGAGAAGGGATGACAGGCCGGATTATCGATATGGGCCAGCCCATGTCGCTGCAATTCAGGATTAGCCGGACGCCGGCTCTAGCCAGTGTCAGAAAACAGGAAATTAGCAGTGGGTCAAGAAGGGAGAACAAAAGAAGCCCTGGCAAGATAAGCCGAAGTATACTTTCGAGGTGATGTTGGATCAGCCTTGTCGTTTTCACACGACTAACCCCAACAAGCCGGCGAACCACACAACGCGGCAATGCAGCTGGATGCAATGGGCCGAGAAGGTCGAGGCAAGCCGGTTACCCCCACCTCCACCCCTCACAGGCGCGAACACACAGATCCAAGGACCCCTTCAGGCAAACAATGCAGTCAACCAGGTGGAGGGACAAGAAATCCCAGGGTATGTCGGGAGAAACGAGTACAAGGAGCATCACCAGAGCTACATGATTTTCATCACTGAGCCCAGTGACAAGCGAAGTCAGCGCAGACGAGAGATGGAGGTCAATGCTGTTATGCCGGCAGTTCCAAAATTCATGTATTGGTTGGAGCAGGAGATTAACTGGAACCGGGCTGACCATCCCAAGGTTATGCCCAACCCTGGTGATATGCCCTGGTGGTCGACCCGACGCTCATTGGGCCCGACATTAACGTCAAGTTCACTCAGGTTCTTATTGATAATGGGAGCAGCATCAATATCCTGTACCGGAACACGATGCTTAAGCTTGGCATTACAAATAACATGCTAGAGGCCAGCCGGACTACCTTTCACGGTATTGTGCCGGGAGTGTCTTGTGTCCCGGTAGGCAAGATCCGAGCGGACGTCTTATTTGGCACCAGGGAGAACTGTCGGACCGAAAATCTAGTGTTTGAGGTGGTGGACCTTAGTAGTCCGTACCATGCACTGCTTGGTAGGCCGGCACTCGCCAAGTTCATGGATACTACTCACATTGGTTATCTAAAGATGAAGATGCCGGGACCAAATGGTACAATAACTATCACTGGCAACTACAAACGCTCAATGGAATGTGCGGCAACTGGGTCTCCTTTGGCCGAGTCACTGGTCATCGCTGGCGAGAAGAAGAAATTACAAGAAGCTGTTGCGATGGCTCTGGCGGCACAAATTGGCCTGCCGGCTATGACCAATCCCCATGGAAGTGTGGCCTTTCAGGCAGCCAAGGAGAAAAAGAAGATACAGGTTGACAGCGAGTTCCCGGACCGCACCACCATCATTCGTGCCGGCCTGGGGGAGAAATAGGAAGGCGAGCTCAGCAGCTTCCTTCGTGAGAATCGGTATATCTTCGCATGGTCAACTCAAGACCTGCCAGGTATACCGAGGGAGTTAGCTGAGCACTCATTGCATGTCAGACCAGACGCAAGACCGGTGAAGCAGCCCCTTCGACGCTTCGCCGGCGACAAAAGGAAAGTCATATCGGAAGAGGTATCCTGGCTTCTAGCTGTCGGCTTTATCATGGAAGTTTTGCATCCCGACTGGCTGGCAAACCCGGTCATGCTCGAGAAGAAGAAAGACGACCCAACTGCTGCCAGGTGTGGCGCATGTGTATCGACTATACCAACCTAAACAAGGCATGTCCCAAAGACCCATTTCCGTTACCTCGGATCGACTCCACTGCCGGGTGTGAGTTGTTGTCTTTTGTGGATGCGTACTCTGGTTTTCATCAGATACCATTGAACCCTAATGATCAAATAAAGACATCATTATCACCCCGTTCGGGGCTTATTGCTATCGCACTATGCCGTTTGGTTTGAGAAATGCAAGAGCTACCAATCAAAGGTGCATGCAGAAGTGCTTGCACGATCAACTCGGCAAAAATGTGTAGTTATATGTCGACGATGTGGTCATAAAAACCAAGAAAAGCGCCACGCTCCTGGATGATATCCGGTAAACATTTGCAAATCTGCGAAGATTCCGAATGAAACTGAACCCGGCCAGGTGCACATTCGGTGTGCCGGCAGGAAAGTTGCTCGGTTTCTTGGTATCAAGCCGAGGTATAGAAACGAACCATGCAAAAATTGCTGCTATAGAAAGAATGAAACTGCCAAAATGCCTCAAAGATGTGCAGAAATTCATGGGATGCCTAGCGTCGCTGAGTCATTTTGTTAGTCGGCTAGGTGAAAAGGCTATACCCTTATACCAGCTGATGAAGAAAACCGACAAATTTGTGTGGACGCCACAGGCGGACCTAGCTTTTCAAGTGCTGAAGAAGATGATTGCTACGGCACCAATATTAGCTTCGCCGATGGAGAAGGAGCCTATGTTGTTATACATTGCAGCAACAAATCGAGTTGTCAGTGCTGTCATCATAGTGGAAAGGGATGAAAACGGCAAATCGGTGCAGAGGCCGGTATATTACTTGAGCGAGGTGTTATCATCGTCCAAGCAAAATTATCCCCACTACCAAAAGATGGCGTATGGCGTATATATGGCAGCAAAAAAGCTAAAGCATTACTTTGAGGCACATCAGATCCGAGTTATATGTGAGGTGCCCGTCTCGGAAATCATGAGTAACAAAGACGCGAGCGGCCGAGTCACAAAATGGGCTGTCGAGTTGGCACCCTATGCACCGCAGTATGACAGACGGGATGCCGTGAAATCTCAGACTTTGGCGGATTTCTTGGTGGATTGGGCCGAGATGGAGTATGAACCACCGCCCCCGGAAACTAACTACTAGAAATTACATTTTGACGGCTCTAAGATGAAAAGTGGGTTTGGTGTCGGCATAGTTCTGACCTCGCCAAAGCGCGACCAACTTAAGTACGTATTGCAAATTCACTTCGCAGCATCCAACAATGTTGCCGAGTATGAGGCACTTGTGCACGGATTGAAAATGGCAAAAGAAATTGGAGTCCACCGGATTCAGTGCTTTGGTGATTCCGACTTGGTCGTCCATCAAGCTTCTTGTAATTGGGATGCATTGGATGCCAACATGGTGCTATACCGGTTCCATGTTCAGAAGATCAGTGGCCACTTCAAAGGGTGTGAGTTTCACCATATCCCTCGGGCGGAAAATGAAGCAGCCGACACATTGTCAAAACTCGGCTCGACACGACAGGCTATTCTAGCTGGGGTGGCATTAGAGCATTTACGCAAACCGTCCATCAAACCCTTGCCAGAATCGGAGTCGATATTTATCCTGGCGAGCTCAGAAGCCGACGTCACTCCCATGGACATTGACAGTGGCAACGGTTCCGGTAACCCGGGGACTTAGCGCCTTAACTCGGCAGAAACAATGGCATTGAGCCAATGGAGATAGACGAGCCGGATGAGCCAATCTTCACCACTCGTCCTGTGCCGGTTTGGACGCAACCGATAATATCTTACCTCAAAGATGGGAATCTCCCGGAAGAGGAAGTGTCGGCAAGGCAAATCCAGAGAAGAGTGAAGGCGTACACCATCATCAATGGTGAGCTCTACAAGAGGAGCGTCAGTAACGTCCTGCAGTGGTGCGTCGAGCCGGAAAAAGGGCAAGAAATGCTTTGGGATATTCATCAAGGAGAGTGTGGCCATCACGCGTCTTCGAGAACGCTAGTGGGCAAAGCTTTCCGACATGGTTTCTATTGGCTGAGTGCACTGCAGGAAGCGGAAGGCATAGTCAGGAAGTGCAACGGCTGCCAGAGATATGCCAGCAAGATTCATATGCCGGCGTCTGAACTCAAAACTATTCCAATTACTTGGCCATTTGCTGTTTGGTGTTTGGATATGGTGGGACCGTTCCAGCGGGCGCGAGGAGGCATGACGCAAATACTAGTCATGGTCGACAAGTTCACCAAATAGATTGAGGTCAAGCCAATAAAAAAATGTGACGGCAAAACCGCGATGTCATTTCTGAAGGATATCATCTTAAGATATGGGTACCTGCACAGTATCATCACGGATAATGGAACGAACTTCGCGGAGGGACCTTTCGCACGATTCTGTGCTGAAAAGAAAATCCGGCTGGATGTCGCTTCCTAGCACATCCTCAATCCAATGGGCAAGTGGAAAGAGCAAACGGCATGGTTTTAGCCGGCATAAAACCTCGACTAATCAAACCATTGGAGCGTACTCCGGGATGCTGGCTGGATGAACTTCCGGCTGTGCTGTGAAGTCTCAGGACGACTCCCAATCGCTCTACAGGCTACACGCCATTCTTCCTTGTATACGGGGCGGAAGCCGTCCTACCAGCCGACATTGAACATGACTCTCCACGAGTAACCATGTATACGGAGGCCGAGGTAAAAGAGGCCCGAGAAAATGATGCCGACCTGCTCGAAGAAGCACGGGAATTAGCTCTATCTCGGTCGACCATCTATCAATAGCACCTAAGGCGTTATCACAGCTGAAAGGTCAGCCCGCGAGTGTTCCGGGAAGGAGATCTTGTCCTCCGACTTGTGCAGCGCACAGCCAGCATGCACAAACTATCACCTCCATGGGAAGGACCCTTCATTGTGAGCAAAGTGCTCCACAACGATTCTTACTATCTTATAGATGCACAAGATCCCAAGGCGAACAGGATGGACCGGTCAGGCAATGAGACCAAGAGGCCATGGAACGTAGCCTTGCTCCGTCCGTTTTATACTTGAGAGCTGAGTATTTGTATCGTTTTCTCCTTATGATTGAATGTTTTAAAACAATGAAATTATCCACTAGGTTCTTAAAAGAAACCCGAGGACTCCCATAGTCATTTAATTGCTGTGTTGCAATTATCTTTTGTACGTCGGCATGGCTTAGTTGCATACTCTTATATCGGTTTAGTAATGTGTCGGTTTTGAACATCCCCTCTATGACTTCGCTGCTGTCCGCAACCCGGCTTCATGGCAAGCTAGAGTTGGGTATAAGATAACTGAACACATGAAAAGCGATAGCGGAGACAAGCAATAAAGCGATCCGAGATGCACGTTCTTTTAACTCGGCTTTTTCTTAACTCGGTTGTTACCGAGCGAATTCATCGAGTTAATTTTTTCGAAAGAGTGGTTTTATTACTTTGCGATTCATACGTCGAACGCCTTGAAGGCAGACAAAAGAACCAAAGTTGTAAAATTTCACTAAAAGAAAAAATGAACTCGGGGACTCGGTCGGGAATTCGATAAACAAAAGACTTAATTAAATTAAGAGCATAGTACTTGGGAAACAAAAAATTTCCGCATTACATATGCACCCAGCATTCCGGGAATCTAATATTTCTAAAGTTTTTTCTAAATAAACTAGGAAGATACAGAAGGATTGTTGCCGCCGGAACTCGGCGCACCCGCCGCGGTGGAGGCCAACTCCACAACAGCTTCTTCGTCCGCTGCTTCTTCGCTTCCATCGGTCATCTCAGCTTCAGATACCGGGCCTACCACAAATGTATGCACATCGGCATACTGGATGAAGGAGTAGGCCCGCTCCTTGCGTTTGGCGACCAATTCCGGATCCGTGAGGTAGGGAGAGTCGGCGCGCATTGACTGCAGCACGTCGAGGTTAATGCCGTCGTACCAAGATAGTACGAACGGCAACGCCTCGTCGGCACCGATGCGCGCGGCCGACTCCCGCCAGTCGCTCAGCCGGGACTCCGTCTCCAGCAAACGTTTCGCCAGATCCGGGATGTCCGTAGGAGCTTCTTCTCCCGGCCACAGCGCGCGGAAGGCCCGGATGCCGGTGTTCAGCATGTTGACGCCGAACGACTTGAGTGGTTTAACCCGGCTCGCGATGCTCACCAGGTAGTCCACCAAGTCGTACTCACATGGCTCCCCCGCCGCTGCTGCCGGATCCCTCTTCCGGCGGGCGATCCTCACCGTCTCTTGGGCGTGCTCGAGGGATGTGGGGAAGAACTCTGGCAGAGACAGAAAAATAGCAGTGAGTCTCGGCACATTATTGCTACTACTCAAACAAGTGATTGGATGAGGAATTTGAGTCAAGATAACTTACTCGTCAGCATATTGTCAATCTTGATGAGTTCACGCCGGACGACCTTGAACAGCTTGGTCTTCTCGGCATCCTCCAACTCGGCGGCAGTAGCGCGAGTCTCAAGCTAGGCAGCTAGGTCTTTGCCCTTCTTCACCTCGCTTTCCAGGCGGATCTTCTCATCGGCCTAGGAAGAGAGGGCTGAGGTGAGTTGGTTCACCTCGGTTCGGTGCGCCTCGGCCTGCGCTGCGATCTGCGCCTGCAGCCGGGTCACCTCTTCCCGATGCTGCTCGGCCAGCCGAGTCTTCTCATGTGTTTAAAAGACATATATTATAGAGACTGACATCTAATATGAATGGAACCCGGGATAGGAACGACGTGTTACCTTGGACCTCAGCGACGCGCTTCAGTAGCTCCGCTACTTGGGCGTTGTCCCCGGCTGTTAACAAGAGCAAGTGTTAGTCCTTGCAGAACATTGATACTCGGACAAAGATTCTTTTCTGGTAAAATATACTTACCCTGGCTTTCACGCTCAACTTTAAGCACCTTGTGCTCTGCCTCCAACTTCTTGTACTTCGATAGCAAAGTCTTGAAGATGGCGGTGCGCTTATTCAGGCAGAGCTGCAAATAGTGATTCACAGTTAAGTTTACTGTAGCAGGAAATTAATGCCTGAATCTCGGGGAATAAGTGTCTGAAGTATTTTAAGCTTCAGGCCGGCTATTCTAAACCCGGCCGGAATCTCGGGGAATAAGTGTTTGAAGTATTTTAAGCTTCAGGCCGGCTATTCTAAACCCGGCCCGAATCTCGGGGAATAAGTGTTTGATGTATTTTAAGCTTTAGGCCGGTTATTCTAAACCCTAAACCTCTGGGACTAGAAATATGGATACTATGCTGAATTTAGAAGTTAAAGTTTTTTAAGAAGTTATTCGTACCTCGGTGGCTCGGCCGGTCTCGAACAAAGCCACCTTGGCTTGGTACATCCGGGGCGAAATCGACTCCGGAGTCGCTGCCGGGGGTGGTCCCACCAAGGGGCTCTGCCGCGCCGACTGCAAGCTGCTGGAGGTCACCTCGTAGTGATCGGCGTTGTTTCAGTCCATGACGGACTGGCCCAACGACCCCCAGCTGTGCCCGCTGGTCGTCCGAGGGGGAACCTCCTGCGGCCTGCCGGAAGGTCGCGGGCCAGCGGAGCCCGGAGCTGCGGACCCTGCTGCAGCAGCGGGGCCTTTGGCCTTCTTGGCCCGTGCGGCAGCAGGTTGGGCGTCCTCCGGCCATGACGGAGACGGAGGCGGTGTCGGAGTCGGCTATGGCCCTTGGGGTTCTTGAGGACCCGCCGCCGGCTGTTGCGGCGTCTCCGAGGCTGGCGGCTCTGTCGGCGTCTCGATTGCGGCCGAGGTAGGGGCAGCCTTAGTAGCAGCCTCGGTTGCCGAGATCCCGGCCGCAGGAGTCTCGATCTGGGGGGTCTCGGTCTGGCCGACGACCATGGCGTCGGCGCTTGGGCCGACATCCCGGGCGGGGGATGTCGGATCCGCGGCGGTCTCAGTTTCACCCGTGGCCGGGTTTGAAACCTCGACGCGGGAAGAGGGAGCCGCCGGTATCTCGGACGCAATACACGTCCGAGATTGCGTGGCCGTTAAAGCCTCCCTGCAGAAATAAAAAACTTAGTCGTTTGCATAATTATAAAGAAGGAAACCGACACCAGAGGTTGAGGTGATAAGGGCCTTACCCGACGATCAGGGGCTTGGGCTTAGGACCACATGCCGCAGTCTTCTTCCGCTTCACGTTATGCGGAAGATCCTTGTCGGCAGCGCGTTTCTGCACGACCGCGTGTCTCTCCCGGGTCGGCGCGGCAGCGGCGGCTGCGTCCAATGATTCAGCGGCAGGCTCGCCCGAATCGGCTGCTTCCGGGATAAAGCAAGTATGAATACTTTGCTAACAAATATTGAAAGGATTACAAAAGAATATCAGAGACCCTTACATTTGGTACGGCGAGGGCCGGCATGGGGGACCGGCATGAAATCCTCCGAATCAGGGTCCTCGGTATCAGCGGACCTACGCAGGGCTGCGAAGCGCTTGTCCGGAGAACCCCCGTCTTCCCTTCGCTGAAGAGAAAACCTCTGCACAAAGAAGTCGGTTTGAGTCGAGATAAGCATACATCAGACAAATGCCGGCATAACTGTATGTCGGATATGAACAAGAGATAGTAAGAACTAAAACTCACCGGAGGAGCGCGACGATCCCAGGCGTACGCCGGCATACCCCAGGTCCATCGCTCCGACATGTTCGTCTTGGCGATCGCCTTGACCCGGTGCCGAACCTCAGTGTGAGAAAGCTTGATGGTCGACACCCTGTCCGGGTCAAACTGGCCGCCGTAGAAACACATCTTGTGAATCCGGCGATGGGGCGGGCACAGGTGCCGGTATACGAAGGTGGCCAGCAGATCGTCGGCCGTCATCCCCTGGTCCTTGAGCTCCAGGATGGCGGCATGGATCTCGGCGACCTCCGGGAGGGTATCCTTTGGGTCGTAAGACCAGTTTCTCTTTTCCTCCGGGGGGCCGAGTTCGAATCCCGGCAAGTTGATCTTGTCAGCCTCCGAGGTGGTTTTGATATAGAAAAAGGTCTTGGGCCATTTTTTACATGACTCAAGACCCTGAATCCTGGGGAAAGCCGAGTTGCGGCGAGGAACGATGGTGGCAGCGCCGGGATTGTCCTTATCTGGGAGAACCTGTGGCCGGAACATGAAGTACCGGGATGACAAGTCGATGGAGGGCCAAAGGCCGAGGTAGCCTTCGCAACAGGTGACGAATGCCGAAAGAGTGAGGATGGCATTCGCCGGAAGGTGGTGCGGCTGGAGGCCAAAGAAATCTAAGAAAGTCCTAAAGAAATTACTAGCAGGAAGAGCGAAGCCGCGTTCAAAATACGAGAGGAAGACAACACGCTCACCAGCTTCTGGAGTTGGCACGATTTCTCCATCGGGAACCCGGCACTCGACCTCATCCGGGATCCGCCGGGAGCGGCGGAGCCACTGGATGTCCGCCGGAGTCACGTTAGAGCCCTCCTAGGCGGCGCGCTCGGAGCTGGTCCTCTCCTCCGCCTGAGCAGCAGGGTCGACGGCGGGGTTGCCGGAAGAAGACGCCATTGTTGGAGAACAGATCTAGGGTTTGAGATTTGGTGAAGATGGTGCTCGCGCGAGGCCCGAGCTAGCAGGTGAGTGCGGCGGAAGCTCAGAGGGGTTCAAGCGAACCGGCGGCGGCGAGCTTCGAGGCGAGAAACCGCGGCGGCAGGTGAGCTTGGTGCTAGCAGGGGCGGCGAAGTGCGCAAGGAGTAGGAAGACAGAGGAGAACGAAGGGTCCGAGGAGTGCGAAGGGTTTTTTGCCCACGCTCTCCTCCTGTTCTTATAGACATGGCACCGTAATGGGGTGCGGGTTTCCCGTGCCCACCACCTTAGTGGCTAACGGGAAGATTGCCCACGATTTGGGGCAGTTACTCCCATCAAAGCACACGCTCGGTTACTGCGTGGCGTGCCGTCGAGAATCCCGCAAGATCCGTGAGGATAAGTGTCTGCGTGGGAACCGAAATTACCCCCTTGATGGCTCTGTCGGCTTTACTGTCCGACGGGACGGCACGCTCGCCTCAAAAAGCGCGATGGCAGTAACTCAAGCCTTATCCTCCCGTTGGTTTAAAAAAGTGTAGAATCCAAGTCACAGGTGGCATCTATATCGGCAGAAGTAAGTTTTTAACTGTCGGTCATGGAGAAGAAAGAATCTCGGCTAAGGGCTGGATAACCGTGCCAACCCGGAGTCTCGGATTGAATTGATCTCGGCTAGGAGAACCTGGGGTTATCTCGGCATCCTTCTTGGCTGAACCCAAGTAGACGTTGGTGGTCTGTCTATGGAAAACTGTCGAGGCCCGATATTTTTCTCTGCCGGACCACAACATCTTCGGGGACTAGTGTCGGGGGGATGACCCCAGGTAGGGTCATGGCGACACAACTCTAGCCGAGATGGTGGAGGCAAAGCCGACATAGTTACGTATGCCGGCATCGTAAAGTTAAACTAACACTAAGCCGGCATCCCGGGCGTATGCCGGCATGGCTATCTTGTTTTATGAGTTTGCAAGATAAGGACGAGCACGCCGAGATCTCTCAACGGTCTTATCCTGACCACGCGGTGCGAAGTTATCGCCGAGATCTCTCAACGGTCTTATCCTGACCACGCGGTGCGAAGTAAAGTAAATCCATCATCATCTCAGAAAAGCGGTTAGCGCCTGCGTACCGGTGTCAGGTGACCACGCTAGAGAAGCACCGAAAGAGAATCTCTGACGGAAGCCGGCAGACGATAGCTGTACCCGTTGCAGACTGGCAGGGAAAAGTAAAATTGTCTTGTCCCCTACGGTACTGCCTGGAGGGAATCAAGCCGCGTGCCCGGTGGGGCCCAAGGAAGATGACGTTACACTCGGTCCACATGTAAGTGTGACATGGGCGGCCTATAAATAGAACCTTACCCTCTGCAGATAGGGACGAGAGCACTTAGGCATCTAGGGTTTTCCCTTCTTCTTCTTCCTCAAGAATACACCTCAAGGAGCGCCATTGTAGAGCTTGCCTATCTCGGCTAATACAACAAAGCAGGAGTAGGAGTCTTACCTCGACAAGAGGGTTCCGAACCTGGGTAAATTTGTGTGTGCTTGTGTGTTTTGTGCGTGTTTCTCTTCACTTCCTCCCTCATCCGGATCCTCCTACGTCCATCGGCCCCAAGTTAAGCCATCCTATGGCATCTGCCGTGACACCACCACAACAGACGACCTGCACCTTTAGGGGATGAGTAGGCCTGGGCGAAAAGATCGAAGTTCGACAATCTTATTGAACGCTCGCTAACTCGGTTCGTTAAGGGCTCGGTTCGTTAACTAAAGAACCAAACAAGACTTCCTTTTCAGATCGTTAAGCTTAACGATCTTAAGCTCGTTAGCGAGCTCGTCTCGTACATCACTCGTGAGTGGCTACTGAAACTTATTTTGATGTTCGAATTGTATTGTCATTTCTCTTGTGCCGTGTTATTTCCAATCTTTATAGCGTTGTTCAGCTTTTGATTTATTTTGTTTGTTGCCAAATTTATCCCAAGCAAATAGGTAATGCCAAAAAATTTAGATCAACATGCCATCTATTTATCTTAACGAGTTTAACAAGCGCTCGCGAGCTCTTAATGAACCGAGCCGAACAATGGTCTCAGATCATTAACGATAACGATCTTAACGATCCGAGCTCTTAACGAACCGAGCTCAATGAACCGAGCTCTTAACGAACCGAGCGTGCTCGTTAGCCAGCCCTAGGGATGAGCGACTCAAGGGTTTTTTCGAAACTTTTAAAGGTACTCAAGTTCGTGCAGGGATATCAGTGGCAATGTTGCTACTCCAGTCTGATGCAATCTCTATGTTGAATCCTCAGCAATATTTCATGTTGCAAAACATGATATCACGGAGAAGATGTTTTGAAGAGATTTCATCGTAATTATAAGAGTTACCTTATAGTTTCTAGAATCTATGATCCAAAGCATTGTGGCTGTAATGGTTCTGGCGTTGAATAAAATTACAGGTTTTATTAAAAAAGGAAAATAATAGCAACGGAAGGAAAACTAAAAAAAAAAGAGGAAGCTCGCGTTGCATTAATTCCACCCCACCGGAATTAACCAAGTTTTGCAAGTGCCTGTCTGGCTCTCTAAGGTCGATCTTGCCAGAAATCATACACATTTTGACGCTTTTCTTGATAGAAAATGGCGTGCAGACCTGAGAAAAGAGAATGTGACGTTTCTCTTGATAGACACAGGCACCAACACGTACTTAGTACCACGGTGAGCGTCGAATTAGAATCAACGAATTGGTATGGTCAAAGTAGTTAAGTCACGATCGAGGCCGCGCGGTCACAGCACGTTCTCTCTGCCATATTATATGACCCTTCCGTAACGGCGCCGCCGCCAGTTAGTGGCGAAGACCAGAGGACGACCCAACAAACTTATTATACTCCTATATAAGCTGGTCACAGTTTACTCTCCATATACTTAAGCAATTTGATCAGTCCATGGCGAAGTGGTTCTCTTCAGGTTTCCTGCATTTGCTGCTCGTGGTGGCAGTACTGCTGCTGCTGGTTCCGTCCTCAGAAGGAAAAGGGTCATCTTCGATTAATGCAACTGACACGCTCAGGGCGAGCCGGCCGCTATCCGGAGATCGCAGGTTGATCTCACGGCGGGGCAAGTTTGCGCTCGGCTTCTTCCAGCCTCAAGGTGCGTACAACATCCATGCATGCATCGTCTTCTTACTTAATTTCCTCCTCAATATATGATATTCTCCGTCCAACGAAATATGTCTCAACTTTAACTAAATTTGAATGCATCTATACATTTTTTGGCAAACTTGAAACATATTTTTTTGGACGGAGAGAGTATATATTTTATTAGACTGTTAACTCTCGTGCGTAACTTAATTATAAATTACTCAATACTCGCTTCGTTCCTAAATACTTTGTTTTAAGTCAAGCATCTTCAAATTTGACCAAGTTTTTTTTAAAATAATATAATATCAAATAAGTATGCTATGAAAGTATATACTTCCTCCGTCCCAAATTAACTGACATGTATTTGCATAAAAATCTATACAAATACATGTCAGTTAATTCAAGACGGAGAGAGTGTCATGACAAATGTTTAATAAAAGAGAAAAGTACTTTTTTGGTCCCTTAACTGTTGGAAAATTCGTTTTCATACTTCAAAAAATTTCGTACTTTTTTCGTCCTCCAACTTTCAAAACCGGACACTCCTCAAAACCAGATACTTGGATCCTCCTCCATCTCCGTCATCAAGATGGAAGAAAAAAGTGGCGCAGTGGAGAATAAGAAATAAACAAATACCGCTTCGGATTGTCAGAGGGATGAAAAGTGTCCACTTTTGAAACTTGGACGGCGAAGAAGTACAAAATATTTTTAAGGGGTGAAAAGAAAACTTTCCTACAAGTTGAGGGATGAAAAGTATTTATCTTCTTCTTAATAAAACCAATTTAGAGTTACAGTTGTTGGTCATCTTTTATATACTTGGTCAAACTTTAAGAAGACGTAGGATAAAATTACAACATATTTATACTTAGGAACAGAGGTCCTGTCTTCGTGCAGAATAGAAGCCTTTTCTATATGTGCAGATCTGATGGTTTTCAAATACTTTGACTTTGGACTATACAGTATTGTGTCAATACGTACCAGGGAGTTTCAGATATTAGAGATCTCTGAGCTGATGTTTTAAATATTATATTCAGAAATCAACCCTGAATTACGTAGGGATAGAATTACCATTATGTTTTATGCTTACTCCAGTTTTAATAGTGATTAAGACATAGTACAATTGACAAAGAGCCGAATATCTGCAGCTTTAAAAGCTAAGAATTGTCTCCACTTTAGGCTTTGTTTGCTGTTAGTGTATTTTTAGTTACTAGTGTTTTGCTATTTGAGGGGTTTAGGTGTTCATCCAAAATTCTCAAAAACCCAAAACACTTGTGTTTTTTAGGAAAACACTAGTATGAGATGTGTTTTAATTTGATACAAAATGAAGTGTTTTGTGGGAGAAAACTAGGGATAATACCCTCTAAACCCTTCCTACCAAACAACAATTTGTGGTTTCTAGTGTTTTTTAATTTGGAGTGTATAATACTCTAGAAAATACCCATAAACTCTAGTACCAAACAATCCCTTAGTATTTTGAAATTTCCAGTGTGTTTGTTCGCAAACAGTATTGTGAATACCATTAATACTACAGGTTGATACTGCTATAATTTCGAGTCAATATGTTATACTGACTTTTCCCGTGATCCTTTTATGGACAGCTCAAGGGTCTACTGGCAAGTGGTACGTAGGTATCTGGTACAACAAAATCTCGGTGCAAACTGTTGTATGGGTGGCCAACAGGGAGAAACCAATATCTGATCCTGCTTCATCAAGCTTCACCATCTCTGATGATGGAAATATTATCCTCCTTCACTCCAAATCGATTGTCTGGTCAAGTAATTCAACCAAGGCAGCTTTTGGTTCCACAGTTGCTGTGCTCCTTGACACAGGAAACCTAGTTGTTAGACATAAGTCCAATACTTCCAATGTGCTCTGGCAAAGTTTTGATGATATTACAGACACCTGGCTCCCAGGTAATAAGCTCAGTCTTAACAAGGTGACTGGCGTGTCCAATCGGATGGTTTCCTGGAAAAACCATGGCGATCCAGCACCAGGGATGTTCACTGTGGAGATGGATCCAGATGGCTCAAACCAATACATTCTCTTATGGAATAGCTCCCAGGTGTATTGGGCTAGTGGCAACTGGACTGGCACCTCATTTCCTAACATGCCAGAGTTGTCACCTGCCAATACATATCCCAACACACCATATACTTATGGGTTTGTTAACAATAGCCAGGAGATATACTTCACCTACAATGTTACAGACGATAGAGTGTTATCGAGGAATGTCATTAGCGTGTCAGGTCAAAGTCAGTCTTCTGTATGGGTAGAGACTGCACAGGCCTGGGTAATCTATTTTTCACAACCAAAAGCCAACTGTGATGTGTATGGACTGTGTGGAGCTTATAGCAAGTGCAGTGGGAGTGGCCTGTCATCATCATGTAGCTGCCTCAAGGGCTTCAGTGAGAGCGATCCAAACAGTTGGAATCTAGGTGATCAAACTGCAGGTTGTAGGAGAAATGTCCCATTGCAGTGTAGCAGAAAAGACTTGGTGAAAGGAAAGCAGGATAGATTCTATACAATCACCAGTGTTAAATTGCCTCACAAAGCACAGAGCATTCAGGCTACTAGCATTCAAAATTGCCAAACAGCTTGCTTGGACAATTGTTCTTGCAGTGCTTACTCTTATAATGGTACTTGCTCACTTTGGTATGCAGAACTTCTGAATTTGCAAGACACCGTTGATGGTTCTGTGGATGTCATTTATATACGAGTGGCAGCCTCAGAGCTACCAGATTCAAGAACGAAGAAATGGTGGATTTTTGGGATTATCATTGGTGGACTTGCTATTTTAGGTTCTGGAGTGATCACCTTATATTTTCTCTGTAGGAAGAGACAAATTAATGGTATCCATCTTGCGGAGGGATCTGTGATCACTTTCAAATACAGCGATCTGCAGTTCCTAACCAAAAATTTCTCCGAAATATTGGGTGCGGGGGCTTTTGGCTCTGTGTTTAAAGGAGTTCTACCAGACACAACTACAATGGCAGTTAAGAAGCTAGAGGGCCTTCGTCAAGGAGAGAAGCAATTCCGAGCAGAAGTGAGCACTATTGGAACTATTCATCATATTAACTTGATTCGACTACTTGGTTTCTGTTCTGAAGGGACGAAGAGATTGCTTGTATATGAGTATATGCCCAATGGTTCGTTGGATTACCATCTGTTTGGGGGTAGCAGTTTATCTTTAAGTTGGAATACAAGATACCAAATTGCGACAGGAGTTGCACGGGGGTTAACTTACCTGCATGAGGAGTGCAGGGATTGCATCATACATTGTGATATCAAGCCACAAAATATATTATTGGATGCATCATTAATTCCAAAGGTGGCAGATTTTGGAATGGCAAAACTCCTAGGCAGGGATTTTAGTAGGGTTTTGACCTCAATGAGAGGCACCATAGGCTATCTTGCACCGGAGTGGATAAGTGGCGAGGCTATCACAACCAAAGCAGATGTTTTCAGCTATGGAATGATGCTTTTTGAAATTATATCTGGAAAGAGGAACACTCTGCATGGAGGCACAAGTGCAGATAAGTTTTTTCCCCTGGTAGTGGCGAGGGAGCTTGCAGAAGGAGGGGTCCATAAATTGTTGGATTCTGAAGTTATCATTGATGTGCACTTAGGGGAGCTTGAAAGGATCTGCAAGGTTGCCTGTTGGTGTGTCCAAGACAGTGAGAACTCCAGGCCAACAATGGGAGAAATTGTTCAAATCCTAGAAGGATTGGTTGATGTTGAGATGCCACCTACTCCTAGGTATCTTCAAGTTCTTGCTGAAGGTGTAAAATCCTCACAAGTTTCTTCTCTTGGATGAGTTTATCTTCAAGTGTATCATCTCTTGTGCTATTTTTCCCATAACACTTATGTGGTGTTGTATTGTATCTGATTGTAATATCATATATGTTTTGCAATAAATCTGTTCTGTGTTGTTGTTCTGAGAAATCTGTTTCCTTTTTCTGAATTGAACAAATATATTAGACGATATGAAGAAATGAAATCCTGAAGGGATATACCGGCTATTTGATAGTATGTAATTTTTTCTATGTGACCTATTACTTCTTCACCTTGTCACTGAAGTCATAGGCTTGGCGAGAGAGCTGCATCGCTAGATTAGTCGGGTAACAATTTGCGACAACCAAATATATCTTCCTCGGAACAGATTAAGATTTCAGACCCAAGCATGATTTGCTGAATCAAACAGACACAACCTTAGGTTGTGATCATGCCATTTACAGTTTAATATTCAACATCTACAGCTCTACCTGAAAAGTAAGTTAAGAATTTATGCGACAACATATGAAATGATTGAAACAATTTTAACACTAGAAGCAACTGAAGAGAGAAAGAAGAGTATCACCATGATGTACAGGTTCTCCGAGCAAGGAAATGATATGAGCAAGACAATAACTGCATCAAGATTAATTAGGATCACTAGATTTGAGATGCAAAACCTTGACGCGGCGCATCAGCGTTTTCAAGCTGCCAGCAACCATTCCCTAATAACAGAGAGGTCATACACATTATATAACAGGATCAGATATCATATGATGCGCAGTATTGACTCTGACATAGTTGGCCACATCTACCTGAAATGTTACAGAGGCAAGCTTGAGTCTTTGATAGTTGAAGACGAAGAGAGAGAGCTCCCGCGACTGCGCAGGCGTCCGCGCTCCCCGCCGCCGGCCACCCAACCAGCCATGTCCTCTGCGCCGCCCCACCGCCCATCTCGCCGCTCTCGGTCCTGCTCCGCCTCCCCTCGAGACGGTGCTGCCAGCTTCACCCCACCTCCCGCCGTTTCCTCGCCGCTTGACCGCGTGAGCTGGTCTGTGTCCTCCTCGGACTGCTCGCCGCCTTGTCAAGGGCTCCAAGATGCTTCCCGGCCTGCAGGTCTGCTGGATTCGACGTCCTCTGCCGTCCCCGTGCCCGCCCGGTCGCCTCGAGCATCCTTTGCTCAGGTGTGCGATTCCTCTGCTGCTGCCAAGATTCCCCTGCCCGTGGGGAGGCGTTCGTCGTCTCCCGCTGCTGCTGCTCCCGTGCTTGCGATTGGGGACCTGGGTTCCTCGCGGCCGCTCCATGCCGGCGTCGCCCCAGTCGCTGATGGGACGCCCGCGGCGCGGACGGGCCCCGCCATGCCGCTCCTGGTGTAGCGTGCACGTCTTCCGCTGGACATGACGGTGGATTTGTTGACTTGTCCGGTCGATGTTTCCGTTGCCTCTCCTCCTCTCACCAAGTTGCTTACTGCACTTTCCCTGTGAAATCTGAGAAGAAGTCGAAGGCATCTGCCTGACTTGCTGTGTGGTTTAGCTCCCAACCTGTCGTGTTTGTTTCCATGGATTGTCTAAGAATTTTAGTTTGGAATGTGAGGGGGCTTAACTCCCGTGCTCGTCGTAGTGCTGTCGATGAACTGGTTGCCAATCATCTCGTTTCTGTTGTCTGTTTGCAAGAATCCAAGCTCAGTGTTGTTACCAATTTGGATGTTGCTACCTGTGGATCCAGCTTCTCCAACTTTGTCTTTGTGCCTGCCCAAGGAGCTGCAGGAGGTCTCGTTACTGCCTGGCAAGATGCTAATCTAATTCTGCACTCAAAACATGCTTGCTACTTTTTTCAAAGACCGCATGTCTGATTGTTGTTGGTGGCTAGCTGGTTAATGTTTATGGTCCCCAGAGTGCTTCCGACAAGCGAGCCTTCCTCTCTGCACTCAAGGACCAATTCTTGCATATCAACTTTCCTATTGTCATTGCCGGGGACTTCAACTTGATTGCCAGGGCTGCCGATAAAAATAACAGCAGTATAAACAGAGGGCTTTTAGAAATTTCATTAACGAGCTTCAGCTGAAAGAGATGTATATGCATGGCCGTATTTTCACTTGGAGCAATGAGCAATCCAGCAATGTCAGAGTCAGATTGGACAGTGTCCTTTTCAATGCTGCATGGAATGATTCTTTGCCTAGCTGTCTGCTGCATGCCATCTCCACTAATGTCTCTGATCAAGCTCCGCTGTTGCTGGTTTCTGATGCTGCTTTAGAAGATTCCGCTTTGATAATTTCTGGACAACGAGACCAGACTTTATGCAGATTGTGAATGATGCTTGGTCTTCTGTTCCGCCTGCTGAGAACGCCTTTGCCACGCTGCATTCCAAGCTCTCGGTTACTTCCAAGGCGCTCTCCAAATGGAACTCACAATTCCGAGCGAATTTATCTTTGCAAAGTGAAATTGTCAACGAGCTAATCTTCATGTTAGACAAAGCTGGAGACAGCCGAGCTCTTTCTGCCAATGAGCTCACCTTTAGAAAAACTCTTAAGTTTCTTTGCCTTGGGATTGCTTCCATACAAAGATCTATATGGCGCCAAAGATCTCGTTATTTGTGGCTCAAGATTAATGACACCAACTGCAAGCTCTTCCAGTTCCGCGCCTCTAGCAGAAGGAGAAAAAATTGCATTTCTGTTCTTTCCAAAGATGGCATCTCTGCCACCTCGACCGAGCATAAAATTGAAATGTTGTTTGATCACTTTGATCAGATCGTGGGGGATTGTGGCAGCCATCCTCGCTCGCTCAACCTCAACAATCTACTACTTCCTCATGCTGACCTTGCCGAGCTTTGCAGACCTTTTGCTGAAGTGGAAATCAAAAGTGTTATTATGAAGATGCACCCTGAAAAAGCACCTGGTCCGGATGGTTTCACGGCTAAATTCTTTCAATTCTGCTGGCCTATCATCAAGGGGGACATCATGGCTGCGATGCAAATGTTCTGGACGATGAATGATCAGCATCTCATGCTACTCAATTCTGCCACCATTGTTCTCCTGCCCAAGTCTGAAGAATCCTCGCAGCCGAAGGATTTTCGCCCAATTAGCCTAATTCACAGCTTTGCTAAGCTCGCCACGAAGGTCCTGGCTCTTAGGCTACAGCCTTTCATGCATCAGCTTGTCTCCTCCTGCCAAAGTGCTTTTATCAAAGGTCGTTGCATTCACGACAACTTCATCTTTGTTCAGTCTGCTATCCGAAGGCTGCACCATGAAAATCATGCTACCCTTATGCTGAAGCTTGATATATCAAAAGCGTTTGACTCAATTTCTTGGCCTTTCTTGCTCAAATTGCTGCTCCATCTTGGCTTCCCAAACAGGTGGATTCAATGGACTGCTATGCTTCTTAGAAATTCTACCTCTCGGATCTTGGTTAATCAATCCCTCTCGGATAAAATCATTCATTGCAGAGGCTTGTGTCAGGGTGATCCCCTGTCACCGCTGCTCTTTGTTTTCGTCATGGATTGTTTGGCGCGGCTGCTCGTTCTTGCCGAGGAGAATGCACTTCTTCACCCGATTGGTCGGCGCAGTCGGCTGGCCCGTACCTCGTTATATGCTGATGATGCTATGATTTTCCTCAATCCAAACCCTCTTGATAAAGAAGCTACTGCTGAAATCCTAAAATTGTTTGGGCATGCAACGGGTCTCGTTGTCAACTTCAACAAAAGCAGAATTTTTGGTATTCGATGCAAAGATGAGGAGGTGCAGCTGGCTGTGAATGCTTTGGGCTGCGACCTTGGCACTTTCCCTTGCACTTATGTTGGTATGCCCCTGTCCATTTCAAAGCTCAAGAGAAGTGATTTCCAACCAATCATTGATAAGATTGCTAAGAAGCTGGCCGGATGGCAAGGCCAATTTATCTCCAAAGCGGGACGTTTGGTCCTCATCAATTCGGTCCTCTCGGCTCTGCCTTCTTACCAAATGGTCTCCATCAAACAACCCACATGGGTTATTAAGTAAATTGATAAGTTGCGCCGTTCCTTCCTTTGGTCTGGTTCAGACTCCCCAGCAGGAGCTAAAAATCTTGTCGCATGGCAGAAAGTTTGTGCTCCTAAAGACTATGGTGGCATTGGAATTCCTGATCTTGCTCGGCATGGAAGAGCCTTCAGAGCTCGATGGTTATTTTCTGCTTGGGACGGGGCTAATAAGGGGCTTTTCAGCCACTTCGCCAAAGATAAGACGACTCTTACTCTCTTTCATGCTGCTACCAAATTTCATCTCGGAGATGGCTCGAAGTGTTTTTTCTGGAATGACCCATGGCTCCTTGATCAACCGCTTGCTGCGCATCTGCCTGTCCTCTTTCATCATTCGCGGGCACGAGGCAATTGTGTCAAGACGGAGCTCCATAACCACCGTTGGATCCGCAACATCAAGCGTGAGCCCTCCCATGAAGTTCTCTTGCAATTCATTAAGCTGCGGAATTATACTCAAAGCATCTCCCTCACCGACATGCCAGACTCAATTTCTTGGAAGCTTGAGTCGTCTGGGAGATACTCTGCTGCCTCTGCTTACCACTTTCAGTTTTTTGGAAGAATTTCCTCTTTGGAAGCTGCTCTCATTTGGAGAATTCAGATCTCCGCGAAAGTCAAATTTTTCTCCTGGACCGTAGCTCTCCAAAGATGCCTCACCGCCGATCGTTTAATCTAAAAGGTATCCCTGCTAATCCTATCTGTTAGATGTGCTGAATCTCACCGGAGACTGCCAACCACCTTTTTGGCCACTTGCTCCTTTGCCTCCCAGATCTGGGATCTGCTCCTACGACAAGCCAAGGTCAACATTCACTGTTTGCCTCACCTCTCTGATAATTCTCTCTCTGAATGGTGGTTTGATGAAGCCCGGCGCTGCTCTTCCAGCTTGTTTCGTGAGCGACTTGGTACCATTGTCATGCTTGGATGGTGGCACATCTGGTTCGAGTGCAATCAGAAGGTTTTCCATTCCAAGTCCCTCTCTGTCCGCAAGCTCTGTGAGCTAGCGCTCCATGAGCTTATGGCCTGGAAGTTTGCAGGATGCAAGTCGGCTGCCTCTTTCTAGATGATTGAGTATTGTTGGTTTCATAGGGTTTGTCCTCCCGAGTTGTTCTTTCGTCTTAATTAATGAAAAGCAGCGCTGTTCTTTCGTCTTAATTAATGAAAAGCAGCGCTTCTGACTTTTCGTAGAAAAAAAGCTTGAGTTTTGTAAAATCGTCTGTCATGAAGCCCAAGATCTCAAGGTGCCTTGATTAACCGGATGGTTGGCTCGGGACGAACAACAGTTCTGACCATGGCGATCCCCCGAAGAGTCCCTGAATTGATGAGTAGGTAGTCGGAAGTCTTTGCATCTATCGACCAACAAGGTCTCGCGGACAGCACAGCCAGCGAGTAGGGCTTGGAGGGTGTCTGCCCGTACGGAAAGGAGTTCCATGGTGAGCTTTTCTAGGCAAGGAAGTTAAACGAGCATTGATGGTTGTCTCAGTCTACTATTAGTCGCAAGGGAAGGAGAAAAGAAAAAGAAAGTGGTTCGTTAGGGCTGAAAGATTTTTCTGAAGGGTAAAATTTCAGCTTCAATGACTAATCACAAAGCACATACGGTTAACAAATAATTCATGTTTAGTAAGTCTGACCGCAGGACTGTTTGTACTCCGTGTACGTTTAGTGGGGTGAACGTTGAAATGAATATGTTTGTGTCTTTATCTATACCAATATATTAAATTGGTGTTGGTGCTGATGGTATGGGCGTCGCGGTTGCGGGACGTCACCTCACTAAAATTACGTTCAATATACCACCTAATACCACAGGTCCTGAAGCTGTCCGTCTTCGTCAATCCTCAGCACAAGCCCCCTCCTCTCGATCTCTCGCACGACACGAGTGCAAGCTCCCGTCCTCAATCCACACACGAAACGGATCTCCCACACGGTAGCAATCTGCTAGCAAGCAGAATAGTAGAGATGGGCAATGAAAAAAAACCGTTACGCAAAATTGTGCCCCGATTTTGTCGCACCTGACCAGGTTGGTGCGGTGCCAACAATCAACAAAGGGAAAATTTGCTGCCCGATTTTGTTCGATCGGCACATGAACACCTCTTATAAAAGGGAAAAAAACTGAATCCGAAAATGCAAATCAGAGGCAGAAAAATGCAAAACTGAATCCAAAAATGCACGGAGCTCCCATCCCCCATCTTTCTCTCACACGACCTAGCTGGCTAGCTCTCTCTCCCTCTCCCTATCCCCCTGCGCCGTCGCCCCTCTACACCGCTTGCGTCGCCGGTGTTAACGCCTCTCCTCCACATTGCCGTCCCCATGGGCCGGCGCCGCATCTCCTATGCTGCCAGCTCTTTGGACCGCGGCCGTACCTCCACCGGCCCCCTCACCCTGAGCTGCGACTGCTCGCAAACCCTCGGAGTGGCCGCCGCCTCCCTGCGTCGGGCGCATCGTCCACCTCACTCCGTCCCTCCCGAGAGCGAGATCGTCAGCAGCAACGCCATGGGATCTGCAACAACAGAAGGAGGAAGAACACTATGCTGATTGCTCGGCGTTGAAATTGTGCATTACTGATGCTCTGACACTGTTGTCTGTGTGTGATTTGAAGCTGCGCGGCATTCGGATAATGTACTGTATGTATGTCAACGAAATCCCAAACAATTAATGACCGTTTCTGTCACTTAGTCTTTGTGCAATGCGAGATTGACTGAAATTGGCAACTATTTCAGTCATCTACCTCCGGAAGCGGCCCAACAGATTCTTCTTACGTTCAGCTTCACGATGGCAGACGTTCCATGTCGGCGGTAGAGGACGTGACGCGCAACATGAGAGCCTGACGCACATCAATCTGGTGATTTCCTTCCGCCGGATACTATTTCCCTTTTGATACATCAGGTGTGCTGTGCATGTTCAGTCTGCGCATTTGTTTTTCTGTGTGCATTTTATGTGTTCGACGAAATGCCCAACCGCTAACGCTACTGTTTTGTGTTCTCGACACTTTTACCTGCAGCAGGTTAACTTCATCTGCACATAAATATGATGACATGTCTGTAACTTTTCTTCTGTAGTTAAACAAAACGTCATCAGGGTCTGGCAATTTAATTATGTAATCTCTATAATGTAATGGCCTGCTGAAACAAGATACTAGAGCTGCGTCTGATGCAAAGTTTATTCATCAATTAAACACTTCCGTCTTGGTGATAAACATCATCATTTAAGAATTTGTTAGTTTATTTTCTTGATTCTGGTTTTCCTTTCAAACTGCCCTATATGGTGTTATTTTTCAGGCCTTAGTGTTGTTGCCATGTAAGATGGACTTCTTTGGCTTTTTTAAATTATATGCATTAGATATCTGGCATGTGCCATAAGGGAGCACCAGCCTTGGTGCTAGGTTTTTTGTTTTTCGAGAAGTGGGAGCTCCCTGGCACCTTGGTGCTAGGTTAGACAATGACACCCACTGCACCCAGGTTAAAACTTCCAAATGCTCGAACAAACAAGAAAATGATACATAATCTGCATATCTCGACCAATGCCTCAGAAAACATTCTCAGCGGTTTGTCTGTAATAATTTAGATGCTCTTTGCATGTTAGTACTGTGTTCACTATGCTATATATATGAAACAACTCCTGTTGATATGTAGAGGTAAATAGGGAGAAGTTGAAGCAGAGGAGGTTATTGATTGGTTGTTTTTCAGAATACTGTGTACACTGGAAGATACAAATAGGACTTCGATAGCGCATCATTGCTAAAGCACCACTGTCAGAATTTCTTTGGTTCCAGACCTGCTCAAGCATGAAGTCTTTCATTCTCCGCTGAGTATTCGAGTAAGCCCAACAATGTAATAGAAACTTAGACATCTTCTCAGACTCAAGCTATGCTTGTCTCTAACCATGGGGAATATGTCATTTCTGGCAAGCCAACATATACCAGCTGGGTGCAATGACCACCATAGTTACGATGTCGTACAAGAAAAAGACCATATGCATTCAAGAAATTTTGCGCTAACTTTATGTTTCGGCTTGTTCTCCTGAACAACTAGTACTAGAAGTTTCATTACATACATTAATTTATGAAAGTTTTGTAGATACGAATATGTTGAGATGACAAAGTAGGACTGCATTGGAATGTCTTAGAACATTAGACATCGAGCGACGCCAAGCCAAGCCCAGTATTTCATTACTCACAGAAAACGAAAAATACAAGAAGGGATGCAACTCACAAACAAAACAACTGCTACGATACTATCTCAATAGCATGTGTTATTACAAATAAATGCATGCACACCGATAACCTATATATGGATATTGATTTTTGTAGGAAGCAGCATGTCTACCGCTCCTAGCTTAGTCATAGAGCTCTGGAACATGCTTCATCTTGTTCCGCATCTGGCACAAAGTCCATTCAGTCTTGAAGCCCTTGTGCAGATTCAGCAGCCAGAGCTTCTTCAATGATCTAAGAGATTTGATGCCATGAGGGACCATATGGAGCTCCAAGAGTGACATGATATAGATACCATCAATGCACGGGATGGCATCCTTTTCAATCACCAACTGCTTGACATTAGGCATGCGCTTCAAGACAAGCGTCTTCAGCTGTGGAAAGCAACCTGCAGAAAGAACCAACGTAGCCGCACTACTCACCCTGTTAAGACTAAGGTAGGTAAGATCTGGCACATGAGACGCCAGCATCTCCAGCGGGTCTTCTCTCCCAAGGTTGCACCAACTCAGAGCCAGATACTTGAGATACTTTCCATGTCCTTGAAATATTGGGCACTTGAGTGTCCCATCAGTCCAGCCACCTCTGACAATTAGTCTGTGGAGCTTTGTTGAAATTGGCTTGAGGGCTTCGAAACAAAGTGTCTCCTTCTCATCACATGCATTGAGAAGTAAGCTGGAAAGCAGGGGCATATCTGACAGGGCAGAGAAAAGGTCCTCACAGTCAGCAGCACTGATATTATCAATCCACACATTTTCCAGCGTTTTCATTTTCTTCAGGTGAACGGACAAGTCCTTGCTTGCCTGGACGGTCTCGAGAGTCTGTAGTTCTTCCAAGTTGGATATACCTTTAGGTGCTTCCACGCCAACAAAGTACAGGAACTCTGTTTGCTTCTCATCAGCAAACCTGTCGGCTAAAAGGTGTCGTAGCTTGTCGACCTTTACAATTCCCGGTGGCAGCTTCTGTATTTTTGTTTGCTTGATGTCTAGTGTCTGCAGGTTGGAGAGCTTCTCTATAGTGTCTGGGAGTGACTGAACAAGGGTGCGCCTTAAGCTGATGTAGCGGAGGTTGAACAGATTACCTATGCATGCAGGCAGTGTGCTGATTGGAGAGTCTTGAAGCTCGAGGACGGTAAGGTAACTGGATCCAGACAGAATTGAGGAAACCATGTTGGTGGAGGATGAAGCTGATGCCAATGAGAGTATTGTTCGGAGATGTGGAAATTCCACTCTTGCTGCTTCCCTCCTACCAGTACTGTCTTTCCAACCACATGTGGAAAAACGGCGAACTTCATTATCTATGCGCATCATTTCGCCCAGATCATTAGCGGAGCCAAACCGCTCCTCTTTAGCAACAGCAAGAGCGAGGTCTTGGACAATGTCATGCATCTTACAGGTACTAACCCTGTCGAGCTCATCCCTCTCCACAACTTCCAACATATTTCGGCCAATAAGTTCCATGAGATTTCCTTCGGCCACTTCCTCAGGTGTGCTGTTATCTCTCTTCAACGCAAATCCTTCCGCAACCCACAACCGTACAAGGCTCTCCCTTGAGATGGCGTAGTCCTCAGGGAACATGCTGCAATACAGGAAGCAGTTTCTGAGATCACCTGGCAAGTCATGGTAACTCAGATTAAGTATTGCTTGGACATGATCATTTTCACGCAGCTCGCTCTGAAGATGATTGTAAGTTAGACACCAGGCATGGTATGTTGGTTGCTTCATGGACAACAGGCTGCCGGCAGATACAATTGCTCATGGCAGGCCATGACACCTTTCCACTACATCACCAGCCACCTTCACGAGGTCTGGAGGGCAATTGCGACCAGGGAAGTTGTGAAAAGCCCGTTTGCAGAAGAGCTTGAATGACTCGGTGCTACCCAGAGGCTGGACTAGCAGACGACGGATTGGGGGAGCAAGAGCTGCAACATCTTCTTTACGTGTTGTGATTATAATACGGCTTCCTTGGAGACCATGGAAAACACTGCATATGTGAGTACATGCCTTACTGTCCCATACATCATCGAGCACAATCAAGCATTTCTTGCGTTGGAGTATCGTCTTTATTGCCTCTGTTAACTGATAAACATCAGCTTTGACAGCAGGGTTATCTGGATGTTCTGTGTGATCTATCTGCCTCCACAATTTTTCCATCAAATGTACCGCATCATATTTCTGTGACACCACAATCCAAGCATGAGCATCAGGGAAGTTGGCTTTCTCCCGATCATACACATTTTTTACTAGGGTGGTTTTTCCCAAGCCTCCCATGCCAGACACTGTTACCACAGTGCTTTCTCCTTCATTGGTGCATAGCCATTCAGTTAACTTCTTCCTGTTTTCTTCAATTCCCACAAGATCATCATCATTAACAAGTTCTGGAAAGCAGCCTCCAAACCGCTGCCTATCAACATCTGCATGCTCATCCTTAATGGGCTGGTCTGTATTGCTCCAATAAGTCCGCAGTTCTTTGACCTGCTTGATCTCCCCCTCTATCACCACAACATCAGCAGCAATTTTACTGAAAACCTTGATATGGCGTGTTCCTCTGAAGACATACTTATGTAGGAAGCCTTCTTCCCTGAGCTTAAGAGCCTCATAGGAAAACTTGTCAATTACATCCTCGACATGGTAAGCCATCCTCCTGACACATGCAATCCAGTTCTTGACGACATCGTTCCTGAGATGTGGTGCACCCATAAATTGAATTACTGCATTAATCATTCTCAGTTCTTCCTCAATTGTTTTGATCTTTGCCGGTAATTCTTTTAGATGATCAACCTTCCTCGACACCTTCTCTAGGACAGCTGAGACAGTTTGATCTAATAAAACTGACCCAATCGCTGAGACAGCTAAGAGTATAGCCTCCGCCATACGTACGCTTTTCTGAAAAAAAGAGTACCGGCATATATATAAAAAATTAATTATGTATTGCACTAACTAATTCCGCTTGGATAAAGCTAATAAGGAATGGTAAAACATGAATATCTAGTGCTCCCATCCCTTAAGGTGCTATCGTGCTACCAACGCATTGTTGCACTTCTAAAAAGTTTTCAATTTATTTGAAATAAATTGATTTGGTTTATAAGATATGTGTCTTCCATCTTGCAAAGTTTCAACTCTAAATTCATTATATGTAGAGAGAAACAAAAAGAATAGTGTCAGAAATTTTGTCTATTGTGTTTTTGTCTTTCTGTGACCTATTCACATCCGGATTTGTCTTTTTTTTATGCATATAGGGAATTTAGATTTGAAACTTTGCAAGATGGTAGACACATATTTTATGAACCAATTCAATTCATTTCGAAAATTTTGAAAACATTTTAGGAGTGCTACTGTGTGTTGGTAGCATGGTAGCACCTAAGGGTGTGGGAGCACTGGATCTAGTTTTATCTAGAGCGTTTGGTGATATGATATGTGGGTCTCAACTTAAAGACATACTTGTCCCTAAAAACCATGGATGTTTTAAAAAGTACTCCAAACAACGCACGGTAGCACCGAAAGGTGTGGGAGCATTGGATCTAGGTGCGTTTGGTGATAAGATACGTGGATCTCAACTTAAAGACATACTTTCCCCTAAAAACCATGAATGTTTTAAAAAGTACTCGATGCTACCGTGCTACCAACGTAGGGTAGCACTCCTAAAAAGTTTTCAAAACTTTTGAAATAAATTGAGTTGGTTCATAAGATATGTGTCTTCCATGTTGCAAAGTTTCAACTCTAAATTCATTATATGTAGTGAAACAAAAAAGACAAATACAAACATGAATTGTGTCAGAAATTTTGTCTTTTGTGTTTTTATTTTTTTGCGACCTATTCACATCCGGATTTGTCATTTTTGATTTGTCATTTTTGTTTCTCAAAGAGGAACGGAACCCTGCATGTGGTGGACTTTGAAAGGAAGGGTACCTTATTAATTATATGGAGTCTTATTAGCCTGCAGTACTGCACACGGGGGTTGTACAAACTAGAACATTTATATCCAGACCGATGTCTAGCAGGTTGCTGTGATCAAGAAAAATGCTTTAAAGATTTTGGTACATAATACATATTGGTAGACAGAAAAACAGAAATATTAACATGGTTGTCAGTTGTCACATTAAAATATTTAAGAACCCTTTTATGAACTTATACAGCTAATCATCCAAATTAACCATGATATAATGCATCCCTAGTAATTCATCAATTTCGGTTACTCGATATGACCGGGATTCAACAGTTCAATTCAGAAAATAAAAACGTATCTTGTTGATTGATGAAATTTTCTTAAGGGTTACAAAAATTTAAACAGAGATCGATGTGTGCTGGAAGATGAATTTCACGATTAGAATCTAGAATTTTATGGCTATAAATATATGTAGAGAAGAGATATCAATACACATGTAGGTGCTAATAGCAGCTAAGCTAGCATATTGTAGAGTCATCAATATACAGCGATCTTTGGATGAAGTAATCGGAGCGAAGAAAGAAGAAACAACTAGTGCAAAACCTGTTCAGCAATGGAGCGAAGAAAGAAGAAACAACTAGATGATGAGAGCCTGCAGCTGGATTAGAACATGAGGAGCATGTGTATATATGCAGCCGTCGAATAAACTCTCTCGAGCTGATCGATCTCTCAACTGATTGGACTAGCTTTCACCTACTACCATTGACCAATATACAATGTGAGATGACTTGGCCACTTGGGTCTTTAGCTTTGTCTCTACATACGTACATATTTGTTTTTTCGAGAATACATACGTATATTTAACGCGCACAGGAAGCCTCTTCGGCACTTCCACATGCACAGCCTTAACGAGTAAAATACACCACTAGCTCGTGAACTTGACAAAAATCTTGGCAAAAATGAACATTTTAGTTCACGAACTCGGCAAACGCACACTTAAACCCTAAACTGAGACTACTGTGTCACTTCAGTCCAAAAACGGTCCGACGAGACTTAAACATGCCACGTGGCTGCCACGTCAGCTTCAGCCATGACCACAGGTTGCTACTCGATTTTCTCAGGATATTTTTTGCAAAATTACCATGCCCAAGCCGTCCTGCGAGGGGCAAGGCGGCCACGCCCAGAAGGGGATCCTGGGGCCCTGAAAACCACGCCGTTGCACAAAAAACCCCTGAGAAAATCGAGTAGCAGCCCGCGGTCCTCGCCGAAGCCGACGTGAAGGCCACGTGGCGTGTTTAAGTTTCACCGAACCGTTTTTGGACTAAATTGACATAGTAGTTCCAGTTTAGGGGTTTAAGTGTGTTTTTTCCGAATTCGTGGACTAAAGTATGTATTTTTGCCAAGTTCATGGACTAGTGGTGTATTTTACTCTGACTATTTCATGAAATTTGTGCCGATTAACAAAGAACAAAGGCTTAATTGGCAGTCTTTGGTGTATTCACACTGGTACCCAAGTCGTCGTAACTAATTTGGCCCCTTCCAGACATGATTTTATTTTTGTCTTTGGTTCATTATGATCCACACTTGCTGTCAGACTTCGCCAAGAAAGTAAACTGCAAGTATGTCATCCCAAGTTGTCTCTTGTTTAGAATTTCTTTCACGCTTTAAAAAGTTTTAGTTGATTGACGAATTTTTTTTAACCTTCTATACCAATTATGGCTTTCAAATGTATGCTTTGGTTCAGTTGAGATGGAGATGGCACAACAGCAAGAATTTGTTTTGTTTCAAACATATTATGGCTTTCAAATGTACGCTTTGGTTCAGTCCTGAATAGATATCTTTTTTGTATTTGGTTGCCTAACTTAGATGAGCCGGGTCCGGTTTGGTTCCTAAGAGCATCTCTAGCGTATCCCACATATGGTGATCCGCATCCGCTTATGAGGTTTTTGGGCCGAAAAACAGTCCGAGCAGATACCGTAAAACAGACGGCCCGAAAACAACGTTTCCGTTTACACGAAAAGGCCTGCACACGGAGGCATGTATGATGAGTCAGGGGTCGTATTCGGTATCAACTCCTCACATTCCGCCGCCCACCTCCGCCGCGAAAACCTTCCCCCACCGTGAAATCCATTTATCTCCCCCAACTCCAGCGAGCAAATGCCGCCACCGTCCTCCCCAACTACGGCGATGGTGCACTCGACCAAGTCTGACCGCTCCGTGGCTCGCCGCAGCGGCCGTACCCTTTCCTCACCCATGTGTTGGGGGAAACCCTAGCGGCGGCGCAGCCGCCGCGGAGCTGATGTCAATGAGGCAGCACGGAGGCGTTCCATCGGGGCGTGGCGGCGCAGTGCCCGCAAATGGGAGAAGCACCGTCACCTCAGCCGCTACATCAAGCGCTGCTACTAGGCCTACCTGGTGGAAGAATCCCGGTTGGCGACTGAGGCGGGGAGTTCCACCGTCGCTCGCGGCGCACGCACGCCGTGGCGGAGGAGCTTGAGTCTTCTCGCGCGGCCATGCACCGCCGCGTTATCTCGCCAAAAACCCTAGTGGGGGAGGAGGAGGATGAGGAGGACCCGGCCTACCTGGCGGCGTTGGCAGGGAGCATCATCACTACTGACGAGGAAGATGCCCACCGCCGGCAGGAGGAGGCCGAGGACTCGGACATCTGCCGCGCCATTGACGGAGAAGGAGGCAGTGCCGGAGAGGGAGCTCATCATCCTATCGGACTATGAGTAGGCGGCGAGGAGAAGAAGAGCCGCCGAGACTGAAGAAGGAGCCACCGCAGCAGAAAAAGGAGCCGGCGGTGACCTAGGAGCAAATTTTATTTTTGCTAATTGATCCTCTTTAATTATGTAGTATTTTGTGTAGTTGATTAACTCTACTTCTACTAGAGTACTAGTGATGGTTGATGAACTTAGTTCACGGAAGCTTATTTTAAAAAATTTCAGTTCTGAATTTGCTATCTGTTCTGCACGGATGTATTCTGCACGGATGTGTTTGGGTCGCTGTTATGCGGGACGTGTTAGAGATGCTCTAACTTGATGAGCCGGATTTTGGTAACATTTGTGTACGAAATAGTGACCGGTGAAATTACCTCCTTGACATCAATAACAAGAGATTAACTTTTTTGAGACGAAAGGGAGTGTTGCACCGGTGACAGGATGGGAGCCGAGGACGATGCGTTGACTGCAGGAGGTGGTACGCTAGCTGCACGGGCACGGCGAAGCTAGGAAAAATGGTCGCCGGTATCAAAACAAACTAGTAGCGACAATATTACCTCGTATTACCTAATATAGAAAAATAATATGTAGATTATGTATTATCAATTTTGTACCATTGGAAAGTTTTTTCGAATCACTACTACAAAACGGTTTATATGTCACGGCACATTACTAACGGGTCTGGCGCGACCGTTACTGATGAACAGAGCAGGGTCTGTCTGTCTTCGCCCAGCCATACATCAGTGGCGGTCACGCGAGGCGACCGCCACTGATGTACCTGTTGGAGATATGCCCTACATGCAATCATGTGATGATGTTATTTCCTATGTATTCATGAGTTATTGTTATTGTCCTCGAACATCATCACTGATATGTATCAATAAATACGTGATTTGTTTGTGAGACTATGTATTCTATGATGTTGTTCTAATGGTCCCTGGTCATTGAGGTTATGCGGACACATAACCTAAACTAGCAATGTGAATCAGTATGATGACTACGTTTCACAAGTCATAGGGCAAGGTGTTGCCGACTGATAGCATGGACTCGATAATGAGATTATGGAATCGGACAGACCCGCACGGAGACACAACGAGATGATTGTCATTTGTTAGTCTCAAGTACGATGCATATGTCAGTCCTAGACCTGAGGTCATCGCATGAGCTTGGGATGTGAATCGGCCTACTTAGGGGTTGCCAAACGCTACTCCGTAACCGGGTGGTTATAAAGGTAGCTTTCGGGTTTGCTGAGAAGCTTGCTGCGAGTCATGATTGATCAAGATGGGATTTGCCCCTCGTGTTCGGAGAGATATCTCTGAGCCCTCTCGAGTGATCAGATTCGGAAAGCATGGTCATGCGACTTGGGTTAAGTGTTAACCCGTTCGAGAATCTGTATCACAGGAACGAGAAGAGAGTCGAGCTATCCATAAGGATGACAAGCACTCGCCTTGAGCTCGACACACATATCGTGAGGCAAAAGGAATGTTGCATATGACACATTGTATGGTTCGTTAATATACCTTGTGGTTACTCGGGAGTTGGCACGTGCTGCTAGGCGCCGCTATCAACTATCGACTTGAGTCGGTGCTAGTGGACGAGTAAGGTGTTACTCGGACCCGCAGTCCGAGCTCGTAGTCGTGTCCGTCTGACCGTGAACCTGTAGGGTCGCACGCTTAAGGGGATGGGACCGAATTGGATCGGATCCAACTCGTATCGGGCTTAGACTCCTAATGGGCCTCAAGTGTTGAAGTGAAGCCCACCAGGGAGGTCTATATAAGTGGAGGAGGCGTACCCGGTTAGGGTTACAACGGTCCAGACGCGAGTTAGACTCGGCCGTCACACCTCCACGCGCAAAGCCTTGCGATCGGATCTAGCAGTCCGCCGCACGGAGTTCCTCCCTGTACGTGTGGATACCTCGGAGGCGCTGCACCTGCGGCGCTTGGACGAACTGTTCGTGGGATCGGCGAGAAGGAGCAGGCTGTTCGACTACTCGGCATCGACGCGCTACATCGACTCTACTTCCGCTACGGGTCTGCGCGTCTAGTGGTAATCTCGTGATCCATTATCTACAACATTGATCCGGGCAGAAGCGGTAGAAATTTTATTTTGTGCTAGCGTAGCATACCACGTTCCCCAACAGTACCATCATACCTCGCGAGACACATCAGTGGCGGTCGGTTAAGAGACGACCGTTACTGATGAACCACGCAACGTGACCGCCACTGATGTGTGGTACATATCGGTAACGGTTGCTCTCGGCCCGACCGTTACTGATGTGTGGTACATCTGTAACGGGCCGTGTTAAAGCGATCGTTACTGATGTATCCGCTATTATCAATAACAGTTGCCCATGTCCCGACCGCCACTGATGAGGGTCGTGGTTTAAATACGCAGACCAGAGCCGCAGCTCGTCGCGCTGCGCGTCGTAACGGACCAGCTGCAGCCCTTCTTCCCCGGTGACGGCGAAGCCATTCCCAAATCGGCCGGCGGCAAGCCCCACAGGTACCCCTCCTCCCTCTCCCTTCCTCCTCTCTCCCCCTTGCGCGCACCGGCGGCCCCCATCCCCATGGCCGTCGGGTGGCGGGCCATGGCCGGCAAGCTCCATTTTTGGAGCTCCGGCGGCCGGCGAGCTCCGATCTTCGAGCCCGAAGCTTCCCTCTCCCTTGCGACCTCTCTCTCCTTCCCGATCTATCTCGCCGACCTCCAATTTCTCTCCGAAGTTCCCCAATTTCAAATTTTTGAGCTCCGGCAGCCGGCCAAAATGCGGCCTTCTCGTCGTCACCCGGAGCTTTCCTCTCCCTTGCGAGCTCTCTCTCCCTCCTGATCTTTCTCGCCGGCCTCCAATTTCTCTCCGAATGTCTCTAATTTCAAATTTTTAGTTAGCTCCGGTTAATTAACACCTTAATCCCTTGTCAATGATTAGGCTAACTATTTTATTTTGTGTTTTCTTGTGTATTGTGTTGTAGATCGAATGACCGTTCTTGGATGTACGCCAAGGAAAGAATTGATGCTCGATGGATAACCGAATGGACGGTCTTTTTTGGAGTCGTGAAAGGTGATATGGAACGAAAAGGACTTGTGATGATACGTTATCCATGTCGCAAATGTGGAAACACATGCATGATGAAGCCTGAAGATGTTCAGATGCACGTGCTTGGCATCGGGTTTTGTGGAAGGTTATTCTCGCTGGACTTGTCACGAGGAGGATGCGATTGATGTCGGTAGCAGTAGCGAAGATGATGATGTCCTGCGGTATGATCTGGCGAATTATTCCGAGGAAGAAACAAGGGTCGATGAGGAGGCTAATGTGGAAGGTGAAGGAGCTCCACGTGGCAGGATTGCCGAAATGCTAGATGACCCGTACCTACGGGACCAGCTGGAGGACCCCGAAGATGAGGCAGAGTCTGCTCAGTTCAAAAAATTGTCTGAGGACACAAACACACCCTTGTATGATGGAGCTGGCGAAGAAAACAACGTGTTCGAAGTGACGCTCGAACTTTTGAGGCTGAAAGCAGCATCATGCTGGTCAGACAAGGGCTTCACAAACTTGTTGAGTTACCTTGCTTTGGTTTTTACACAGCCAAACAAGTTGCCCCAGAGCACATACGAGGCAAACAAGATTACATGCCTGCTTGGATTAGATTGCATGAAACATCATTCATGTCCAAACGACTGCATGGTATACATTGGAGAGTACGAGAACGATGAGAGCCGCCATATATGCGGTGCATCGAGATACAAGAAGAAAAACGCTAGAGCTGACGAAGACGATGGGAAGAAGTGATGAAGGGCAGGGCGGCAAAGACTGTCTGGTATCTTACGGCAGGTGGCCGAGTTGAGCGTTGGATGCAGAACGTTAAGGACGCGAGGTATCTCGTTTATCACGATCCGGCGTAGGCTGCATTCGATCCTGACGGGCACTACCGTGTGGAGGAAGCTGGGGTCCTAAGACACCCTGCCGATGGGACTCAGTGGAGGAACTTCGACACGGCATTTCCAGATTTCGGGGCAGAGCCCAGAAACCTGAGGCTCGGTCTCAGCACTGACGGGATAAATCCTTTCGGAAACATGAACAACAAGCACAGCACATGGCCAGTGATCTTGTTTGTCTACAACCTTCCTCCATGGTTAATCATGAAGAGAAAGTACATCCACATGTGCATGCTCATACAGGGTCCAAAGCAGCCGAGAGCTGACCTAAATGTGTATCTGCAGCTAGTGAAGGATGAGCTGAAGCAGTTTTGGAACCCTGACAGAGTGGTTTGGGATGCAAACAGGAGAGAGTACTTCACGATGAGAGCAGCGCTTCTGACCTGCATGCATGACTACCCCGCGAATGGAAATACTTCATGTCAGGTGACACATGGCTACAAGGCATGTACAAAGTGCGGGAAAAACACGACATCGGAGAAGTTGCCAGCTTCATCCAAAATTGTTTATATGGGCCACCGAAAGTGGTTGGATGCTAAAGACCCTTGGAAGGACGACAAGGAAAGGTTCAATGGGAAAACGGAGCACAGGATAGTGCCGAAGGAGAAGTCTGGTATGCAAATCCTCGAAATTGTGAACGATCTTGAAGTTGTCCCCGGATAGATTGCTGTGAAGAAATATAAGGAACCTGAAGGCGTGGTGTGGAAAAGGAGGTCCGTATTGTGGGACCTGGAGTACTGGGCACATTTAGAATGCCGCCACAGCATAGATGTCATGCACGTGGAGAAAAATGTATGCGATAGCGTGCTGGGGTTGCTGACGAATATTCCAGAGAAGACGAAAGATGGACCCAATGCATGGAAAAACCTAGAACTCATGTCTATCAGAAAAGAGTTGTGGGGCAACGATCAAGTGTCGGCAGCCGACAAGAATGGTTTCGTGATGGTGACCACGCGGTGTCGTCTTGCATGTTACAACCTGTACAAAGACGAGTTGCATAGGATGTGCCCGTGTCGTAGCCCGAGGCTTAGACACCAGGGATGCTGGGCACCCCCTTTTTGGTTCGGCAGTGGGCGATGAGGATCGCTTCGGCGATCGCCGGCGAGGCCAATGAAGAGCGTAGCAATGAACAAGCAAGTTTACCCAGGTTCGGGCCACCTGGAGGTATAAAACCCTACGTCCTGCTTCTGAGTATGTATTAGCCAATGAACAAGTGTTTACAGGTTGCCGGGGTAGTTCCCGGACGCTCTCTTCCTTTCTGCTAAATGGCTACTTACTACTTCCGGGCTAAATCTCTAGGAATAGTAACCCAGCTAGAGTCAAACCCTTTGACCAGTGGCCTCGGTCCTCCTTTTATAGTCAAGGAGATACCACAGGTGCCTCGGTCTGCATGGGGGACGCGCTTTTGGACACGCGCCGAACAAAGACCCTAGGTAGCTTGCCTTTGCTGCGCTGGCATGCATGCACAGTACAAAGCACTATAGCTAGGGCGATACGCGCCCTCGATTCACTGCGAGCTACTCACTGTAGGTTGACTAGACAGGAAACCACTTCCCTGTCAGAGCATTTAATGCTCGACTTGTGCCACACTTCAAGCTCCGACCAGCCCTGCACAGCAGGAGCCTGCCGGGCGGCCACGTGGCGTCGATACCCTGTCTGCATGGGCACCGGCCCTGACGTAAGCACCTACGACAGGAGACACCCTCCCCGGCAAGTGAGCTTCCCGGAGGGCGTCCTGATGGGGATCTTCACGCTGTCATCCGGGGTAACCCCCGCAGCCCGGCTAGTCCTGCTCTAGGGCAACCCCCTTCCCAGGCTCTTGCCGTGTTGGTGGCTTCCCGGGTAGCTTGCACTGTGTTGCCCAGGGTGCCGTCCTTGCGGGGACCAAGCGAGGCGACCCACGCGTTGAGCAACGGTGGTACCCCGGGTGCCACTGGTGCGATAGTAGCCCCCGGGCGTGGGACGTCAACGCTTGTTCCTGGGCGAAATCATCCTTGGTTGGTTGCGGGGCTATGCCCTAACCGACGCGTGGGTCCCAAGTCGTTTCGGGTTCCCGACCATGTGCTGTTCCAAGGGCCCCGCCGTTGCGGGCAGAGTGGTGGGGGGCAAGATTTCCGCCCTAACCTTCCCCTCAATTGCAGGTGGTTAAAGCCATGTCGCGCACTGCCCTCTTAAAACGCAGTTATCGCCAACGCACCCGTAGGGTGCGGATGTGACCGTTGCTCAGTGCTGGGGTGCCATAAAACCCCATCGCTGTGCTGGGGGCCAATCACTTAGCCCCCAGTCTTTCCTCCTCATCCCCATCCCTCCTCACGCCCCTAATCCTGCTAATCGCCACCCACATTCCCCATGGCGCCCAAGGTCCCCAAGAGGGGCAAGGGTTCCACAAGCTCTGCGGGCGACAAGGGCGAGAAAGCTCCTAAGAAGCCTCCGTCGGAGAAGGAGCAGAGGAATCGGGAGATGATGGCCAAGCAGGACTTCCTCAAGCCCGGCTACAACGGCGAGGGGGTTGACAAGAATTCGGCACGCCGTCGTCACCTCGTTCAACGAGTACGGCGAGACGCTCATCTTCCCTACTGGTGGAGACCACCAGGACAACGACTTCCGGGTGTTCGCCCGCTTCATTCTTGCTGGGTTCGTGCCTCCGTACTCCCTTTTTCTCCATGCTCTCATGGCGGCGTACCAGCTCAAAGTTGCGCAGCTCCACCCCACATCTCTTTTCCTTCTCGCCATCTTCCAATTTCTCTGCGAGGGGTTTGTCAGGGTGATGCCGTCAGTGGCGTTGTTCCACCATTACTTCTACCCGCGCGTCGAGCAGACGGGAGCGATGTCGTCGGGGGTCTCGTTCCGAGCCCGTGACAAGATGAAATCGGAGTTCATCGTGCGGACTGACAAGAAGATCGAGAAGGAGTGGCGCACGGACTGGTGTTGGGTTCACGTGGACGAGCCCGATGAGTTTATCCATACGCCCACCGAGCTGCCAGCGAGTAACGGTAGCTGGCTGGACCTCTACAGCCGGGATGCGGAGCTCCTTCCCATCGTCAAGAAGATCAAGGCCCTGCGGCTAGCGGGGCTCACCGATCTGGACGTGGCACGCACCTACATTAGCTGTTGCATCGCGCCGTTGCAGCTGCGGTCTCGCCCCGTGTGGATGTACACGGGGCCTGGGGACACCACACGCCTGCAAAGCGTGGGCGTGACGCCGGAGGTGATCCGGGGGTGGGTGAAGGGAATCACCGGCGAGGACGCCCCATTCAAAGAGCTACCCCCAGGGGCACCATCCCTTCACGCCAGCGTTGCGGGCCTCCACGACATTGTCGGCAGCTACCCACCCTGCAACGAGTGGGGGCTGATGTCCGATCCCCCAGTTTCAGCCCCGTAGCCTCCGCCACCCGCAGCCCGTGGGAAGCAAGTGGCCGAGGAGAGCGAGGGGGGATCGGATTCCAGCTGGCCTAGTGACGAGTCCTCTGGCGACGAGGCTGGCGGCGTTACTAGAGCCCAGAGGGCCCTCCCTGAGGTGGAGGTGGAGGACGAGGACGATGTGCCGCTGGTGCGGCGATCAAGAGCACCGGGGCCGCTGCGGCAGCGGCTACCTCCACAACGGCCACAGGCACTTCGGCGGCTTCTGCGGCACTTGGGGCGGCGGCAATGCCATGAGGGTCCGTGGTCCCGCCCAAGCGGGGAATCTTCACGGGCTACTCGCTCAAGCTCAACCCCCCAAGGTAAGCTGACATTTTTCTCCCCCTTTGCTTTTCAAGTTTGTGCTTGCCTTGATTCCTTCGCTTCTTTGTTGATGCCTTGTAGGGACGGCGCCCCGGCGGGAGCCGGCAAGAGGTGGAGAACCGACACTGCACTCGCTGCGCCCAGCAAGAAGCCGTGCACCCGGGCTAGCGTTAGTGCCAGTCAGATCAGCACGATGACCAGTGGCGCCGCCACTACGCCTGTCGCCGACCCGGTCCCAGAGGAGGAGGAGCCCGCAGCAGGTAGAGACCCCTCCCCTGACTCCACTGTACATGCTCCTTCTGCACGTTAACTCTTAACGGTGCGATCACTTTGGTTAACTCTTAACCGTGCGAAACCCAGGCTGCAGGGGGCAGCCCGGTAGCAGAAGCCAGGGCAGAGGGGAACAGATCTCCCCCCGCAAGCGCGGCGACCCCGCAAGGTACTCATCCAGAATTCCTTTGCGCTCGTTGCCGGGTGCCTCAGCTTGGCTTGAAGTACCTTATTTTGCCCTTGTCGCAGGTCCCAATGCGCCCACCACGGGGGCGGGCGGTACGGTGATCGACTTCGCCTCTGACGTCGAGGTCATTGAGTTGGAGGACGAGCCGGAGGTGGCTCCCGCGTCAAGCCCACCGCCCCAGACACGACGGTAGGGGCGTCCACCGCCGCTACCGGAGTGGGGCTCGGCGGCGCGTCCCCGGCTTCGCAGGCCGAGGGCGCGGGTCCCGTGGCTGCCTAGCAGGAGACGACTCCTGCCGGGGGTGCGCCCCCTCCACCAGACACACAACCCACGGGCACGGGTGTGGAGGAAGACGTGGTAGGGGAGCAGCAGGTGGCTCCCCTACAAGGGGACGATGCTCCACACGGCCAGACCATGGCAGCGGGGGTCTCGTCGTCGTCCGTCGCTACCTCCAGTCCAGACCTCGGCATTCTTGCCGGGGCGACTTGGAACCCAATCACCTGGGACCTAAGTATCTACGATCAGGGGCACCAGTTCCTCGACGCCATCAAGGAGCACCAGTTCACCTCATTCAACAAGGTGAGGGAGCACCATGAGCTCGCGACGCTTCAGCTAGGTGCAGTGCGGCAGGACGTCGAGAGGGAGCGGCAAGAGCTCTCCCGGCTAATGGAGGAGACCTGGCTAGCCCGGCAGGCCAGGGACGAGGACACAACACCAGTCGTCCCTGAGGCGGAGCTCCACCGGCAGCTGGAGGCCCAACGCGCCGAGCACCAGCAAGTATTGGACTCACTGGCCGCGGCGCGGGAGAAGGACAACAAGGAGCACGAGGACGTGCTAGCAACAGCTCAAGCTCGCCTCAACGAGAAGAGTGAGCTGGTCAGCGGCTACTCCTCCCAACTCCAGTCGTTGCGCGTGAAGCTGGAGGAGCAGGCTAAGGCCGCGGATGACTCGGCAGCGGCGAGAGAAGGAGCTGCGGGAGCAGTTCCGGCAACGGGACTTTTGTTTTCGAGGCTCCGTCAGCCCCCTACTCACAGCCAAGGATGGAAAGAGACTTCTGTGCACCTAGAGAGGAGAGAGAAGAAAGAACATGCAATAATGAGACAACTTGAAATGCTGAGGAAATTCCTAACTTTATTGATGGAAACTAGCGGATTACAATCGAGGGTTGCCCGGCTACACTAGTTCGAGAGGCATGCGGCAGCAGCATCACCCGTGGGTCTGGCTCCACCGCTTCACAGGTAGAACTTGCGCAAGTGCTCAAGATTCCAATTGTTTTGCACCGGCAAGCCTTCTTCGGTTTTAGCCGGACAGCCCCCGGCCTGGTCACCTGCACTACCCGGAAGGGCCCCTTCCATTTCAGAGTCAACTTGTTCCCGGCCTTCGTTCCTTGTATCCGGCGCAAGACAAGGTCTCCGACCTCGAGCTCCCGGGTACGGACTCGCCTGTCGTGATAACGGCGGAGTCCCTGCTGGTAGCGTGCAGCTCGTACAACAGCCCGGCATCAAAGTTCTTCGATGAAGTTAAGATCGTCAACCCTCTGCTCGTGTTGGCTATGCTTGCCGTACGCGCGTACTCGAGGGGATCCATGCTTGAGCTCGAGGGGCAGCACCGCTTCTGCCCCGTAGACAAGGGCGAATGGAGTTTCACCCGTTGCCCGGCTAGGTGTGGTCCTGATCGACCACAGCACGGGCTGGAGTTCTTGAATCCAGTGCTTCTCGTGGCCTTTGAGCTTGTCAAAGGTTCTCGTCTTGAGCCCCTGCAGCACCTTTGCGTTGGCCATGTCCTCGCAGTAGGCTTGGAACACGGCGCTCGTAAATTGTGTGCCATTATCGGTGATGATGCCGTTAGGCACACCAAATCGGCACACAATGCCCTTGAAGAACTTGATGGCCGCCTGAGCGGTCACCTTCCGCACTGGTTCCACTTCCACCCACTTGGAGAACTTGACGATGGCCACGAGTATGTACTCATAGCCGCCAACTGCTCTCGGCAACTTGCCGACGATGTCCAGCCCCCAGACCGCGAACGGCCAGGAGGATGGAATGAATTGCAGGGCTTGCGCCGGCTGATTACTCTTCTTTGCATGGAATTGGCACGCCTCGCATGTCTTGACTAGTTGTTCGGTATCGGCTAGTGCTGTAGGCCAGGAGAAGCCGTGCCGAAAAGCCTTGCCGGCCAGAGCCCGGGAGGCCACATGGTGAGAGCATGTGCCTCTGTGTATATCTTCCAGAAGTGTGCGCCCTTCGTCTTGGGGTACGCAAAGGAGTTTTGCTCCGTTTGCACGCCTCCGGTAGAGATTCCCGTCTACCAGAGCGTCCATCTTGGCTTGCCGGGCTATGCGTTCCGCGGCAACGTCGTCTTCAGGGAGGGCTTCCCCCTTGAGGTAGCGGGCGATGTCCACCGCCCAAGGTGGGGTTTCCCTACTCATGCATGCTACCACATCAGTAGCATGGACCTCCGCTGTTGCGGGGTTTCCTTCGGTTGCCGGGGGGGCTTTCCCGGCAGCCGGCTTGGGAGTGACTGAAGGCATAATCCGCTTGTGCCAGAACACTCCTGCCGGGACTTTCCGGCGCTCTACTGCCCACTTGGACAGTTCATCAGCCGTGAAGTTATCCTTGCGCTTGATGTGCTCGAATCGCAAACCCTTGAACTTGCATTCTAGCTTGCGGACTTCATCCACGTACACTGCCATCTGTGGGCAGTCGTAGTCCTTGTTAACCTGGTTGATCACGAGTTGGGAATCTCCGCGGACAACCAGGCGCTTAATATCGTGGGCGATTGCCGCCCGCAACTCGGCAAGCAACCCCTCGTACTCAGCCGTGTTGTTGGTGGAGTTGGGGAAGTCGAGTTGGATGGTGAATTTCAACTGGTCCCCCGTGAGTGACTCGATCACGACTCTAGCGCTAGCCCCCTGCAGGCTGAACGCGCCGTCGAAGTACATGATCCAGTGGCCTTCGTCCAGCCTGCCCGGTGTCGAAGTACTCAATCACATCTCTGGCTCCTCTTCTTCTATGCCTGTCGAGGTCCACTCCGTAACGAAATCAGCCAGAGCGACACTCTTGATACTCTTGGTGTTCGTGAAGTGCAGATCAAACTCCGATAACTCCATCCTGCACTCGGCCACTCTCCCGGTGGCTTCACGGTTGGTGAGGGCCCGCTCGAGGCAGAACCCTGACAGCACCGTAATGCGGTGCGCCTGGAAGTAATGGCGCAGCTTGCGGGATGCAAGCAGAATCCCCAGCAAGAGTTTCTGAACTTGCGGGTACCGTACGATGGTGTCGCGCTACACCGTGCTGACGAAGTACACAGGGTGTTGCACGAGCCGCTTGCGTGGTATCGGCGCCGCCGGCTCGATGGCGGTTCCCGGATTCGATGCTGTTGCCGGGGCTGGCTCAGCCCCCAGCCCCGTAACCCCAGCCCCCGGGAGATCTTCTTCTCTCTCAGCAACAAGCACCGAGCTGACCACTTGGTCAGTCGCCACTAGGTAGAGTAGCAGCGGCTCGCCCAGCTTGGGCGCGACGAGGATCGGCGGCGATTTCAGATACTGCTTTAGGTCCTGGAACGCCGCCTCAGCCTCGGGGGTCCAATCGATTGGGCCCTTCTTCTTCATTACCTTGAAGAAAGGCAAGGCGCGTTCGCTCAGCCTTTAAATGAAATGCCCCAGTGCGGCAATAGAGCCATTGAGGCGCTGGACGTCCTTCACCTTGCGGGGAGCCTCCATCTACTCGATAGCTTCTATCTTCTTTGGGTTGGCCTGAATCCCCCTATGCGAAACAAAGAAGCCCAGAAGCTGCCCCGAGTCTACACCAAAAGTGCATTTCTCAGGGTTCAACTTGAGCTTGATCTTGCGGAGCTTATCGAACATCTCCCACAAGACATCAATAAACGAGTCCCCGCGCTTTGACTTGATGACGATATCGTCCATGTAGGCCTCAACGTTTCGGCCTAGCTGGGGTTCCAAACACTCACGTAAGGCACGCTGGAATGTTGAGCCCGCGTTCTTCAACCCGAAAGGCATGCACATGTAACAGTAGCAGCCAACCGGGGTGATGAACGCCGTTTTCTTCTCGTCCTCAACTACCATCTTAATTTGATGGTAGCTGGAAAAAGCATCCAAAAAACATAACAAATCGCAACCGGCAGTGGAATTTACTATTTGATCAATGCGGGGTACAGGGAAGGGGTCTTTGGAACATGCATGGTTTAGATCAGTAAAATCTACACACATGCGCAGTTTGTTTTCCCCTTTGGGTACTACAACTGGTTTTGCTAACCAAGTGGGGTACAATACTTCCCTGATTGCCTCCGCAGCTTTTAGCTTGTCCACTTCTTGCTTTGATGACGTCTTTGTGCTCCTGTGCTTGCCGGCGGACCTTCTGCTTGACGGGGCGGGCGTCTGGACGCACCGCAAGTCGATGCTCGATCACCTCCCTAGGGACTCCGGGAAGATCCGATGGTTCCCAAGCGAACACGTCGGCGTTCTCTCGGAGGAAAGTGATGAGGGTGCTTTCCTATTTGGCATCGAGGTTCGCACCGATGGTGACGGTGCGTTCCTCGTTGCCGACTTGGAGGGGCAGCTTCTTCACCTTGACGGCCTCCTCCTTGAGCTTCTGGCCCTTGCCGGAGCGTGAGCTCGAGCTTGTGCTTCCCCCGGCAAGTTGCTGCAGGGTAACACAAGCCTTCTTCGCTGTGGGCGATCGCCCGGCAACGAACCTTCACTTCCGGTGACGCCTTGTTCACCAGAATCGGCTACGGCGGTGGCCTTGACGACCTCGCCAATACACCAAGCCGCGTCCTTGAGATCGCACTTGATGGACAGGACTCCATACGTGGACGGCATCTTCATCACGCCATAGGCGCAATGGGTTGTCGCCATGAACTTGATCAGTGCCGGCCGACCAAAGATCCTGTTGTACGGCAACGGGGTATGAGCCACATCAAACATGAGGTGCTCAGTCCTAAACGCTTCCCGGGACCCGAAGGTAACCGGCACGATCCTGGGGTTCACTCCCCGGAACGGGTCGGTGGGCTTCATCTGCTACAGCGGCAACTGAAGCTTCTCCACCCACTTGGCGGACAGGGGGTTTAACCCTGCTCCGTCGTCCACCAGCACCTTGGTCACCGTCATGTTGTTGATGATCGGTGAGACCACGAAGGGCAAAACCCCTGACCCCAGCTGCCGGGCTGGGTGATCGTCAGAGTTGAAGGTGATCGGCACGTGCAACCACTTCAACGGCTGCTACATCTCCATGTCCGGCAACAGCACACACCTCCCGGGTGAGGCACTTTACCGCGCTATAGTATGAGAGAGCATAAGCTCCCCAATGGATGCAGGCGATGCCGCAGGGCTCCTGGAAGCCGGGCTCGTCGCCCTCACTGTAATCGGACTCGCGCTGCTCCTCAGCACGAGCCTTGTCCCGTCCCCAGGGAAGCCGCTCCTTGACGGCGTGGGCTTGGTCTCGACCCCCCTGGGCTTCCTCTCTGCCGACACCTCCGCCGGCAAGCTTCGCTCCAGCTCTGGGGTCATTCGGGCAGTCGCGGGAGAGATGCCTGATATCCCCGCAGTTGAAGCAGACGCCGGCTACTCGGCGCTCCTCGTGGCGCTGCTCGCACCTCTGCTTGATACCCTGCAGGATGCGGCAATCCTATGCGTCATGGGTGGCGTTGGTGTGGATGGGGCAGCGGCACGCGTTGCCCGGCTTGCCGGCAGACCTGCCAGTGGACGAGACCTTTTTTGCAGGCCTTGAGGTAGCCCCCGGTTCCGCGGCAAGTAGTTGCTTCCCGCTGCGCTTTCGGGAACCCTTCTTCTGCGAGCCCTCAGCAGGATTCGCGGTAGCCTTAGCTGCAATTTCTCGGTCATGGCACACTTGTGCGCCAAGGTGTAGAGCTCATGCGTCGTCCGAATCTGGTGCGTGTTCAGCTTCTCACGCATCTTAGGGTCATGGACGTTGATGGCGAAGGTGTTGATGATGGCTGCAGCCTCCGCCTCAGGAATTGAGTAGGAGAGACTGGAGAAGCAGTTGATGAAGTTCCGCAACATCTTTCCTTGCTTCTGTGTAACATCCCAAAATTTCAAACCTTTACATGAGCATTGCATTCATAAGCATCATGCCACAATTGCATATTTGAATTCAAATTTGAATCTCAAAAGGGCTTTGGAAAGATTTTTGTTTCATTTTAAACCCTAGGGTTTACACCCATTTGAGCTTTGGATCTTCAAACCATTAAGGTTCAAGTATAAAAGGGATTTATTGCATATATAAGCTATCCCATAATTTTTGGATAATTATTTGGAGTTGAAAAAGTATTTTATTTAAATGGATATATAGCTCTAAAGGCATTTATAGGGCAAATGTATTTTTATATATTTTATTTTGAGAGGAAACAACTTCCAAAAGTTGTATCATGGTATAACATGATTTTACAAATTTTCTGGGATTCATTTGGACCAATTTGGAGTTCCAACTCAAAAGATATCAAAGAAATGAGAAAAACAGAAAAAGAAAAAAAAAAGGTAAACCGGACCGGCCCGGCCACTTTGGGCCGAACCGGCCCAGTCCGACCGCGCCCGACCGGCCCCGCCCGCCCGACCGCCCGCGCGTGCCCGCACCCGCTGAAAGGTGGGGCCCACCTGTCAGGGGCTTCTTCCCTGGAAGGAAACCCTCGCACCGCCGCCGCGATTTCCGGCCGCCGTCCCCCCGCGCCCGCCGCCGCAATCTCCTCCTCCGGCCTTCCATTTTCACTCCCGAGCACGTCTATAGAACTCCCGCGACCCCCTCTCTTTTTCCCCCCCGTTTTCCCTAGCTCGCACGCCGCCAGGCCGCCGGAATCCCTCGCCGGAGCCGCACCCGCGCCGCCGCGTCCTCTTCGTCCTAGGCGCCGAGCGCGCCGTCCCCGAGCACCGCCGACCGCGCCCCCGTCTCCGCCGTGCCGCGCCGCGCCTCCCCGTGACTTCCCCGAGCCGCCCGCGACGCCGGAGCACCCCGCGCCGCCCCGCCCGTGCCCGCGCCGCCGTCTTCTCCAACTCCGGCAGCCCGCGCCGCCCGGTAAAACCCTAGAACTCCCCTCGTCCGTCCGATCTAGATCGATGGCTAGGATTAGATCACTTATGAAACGAACCGGTACGCACTCTAGAGCGTCCGATCTTTATAAGTTAGATCTAATGGCTCGGATTTATTTATAAACCGAACCGGTACCGTCCAATAATAATGCGCCACGTGGCACTCGGTTTTATAAAATAGAAATGTAATTTTAATTCCCCGGAATTAATAAAAGGCACTTTTGCAGATAGGCCCCTGTAACTTCAAATGATCATAACTTTAAATCTGTTTGGTCAAATTTAGTGATCCACACCTTTTTGGAATCCAATTTCAAATTTGAATATTTGAATCACATTCAAATTACAGATTAGGGTTTTATGCCATTTAAATCATAACTAATTATTTAGAAGTCCTTTTTGAATGAAACCAGTGCCCAAAATTTTGTTTTAATGTCCTCTGTCCAATGGGACAGAGAAATAAATGCTTTGAATTAATCTATTCGGCTGATGCTAATAAAACCTCATTTTAGGGTTTAAACCCTAGCCTTTGCAATTTATTTAAAAGCCCTAATTGCATGTGCTTAATTATCAATGTTTTGGATCAATAGATCACCCAAATAAAACCAACCCACTCATGTCACATGATTTGCATCGCATCATGGCATACATATTCTTTTGTCATGTTTGTATTGTGTGTTTATGTATATGTTTGTTGATTGTATAGTATTCTCGGAGAGCGAACCTTGCGATTGTGACGAGTGTTTGAACTCCAACTACTATCGAGGCAAGTTCACTTTGATCATTATCCCATTATTTTATTATGCACTAGATTTTTATTAGTTGCATTGTTAGGATTATTATTGTATCTATGCTAGCTATGATCTCTCCTAGTAGTATAGGACACCTTTGCCATTTCCTCACCACCAATTGCCATCGTAGTAGTGATACGCTATGCTATGATAATATACGAGGGCGGTATTATTACAATGTGATACTATTGAATTACAAATATAGTTTTCCTAGTGTATGGCAAAACAAGTAATTCAATGAACCGTCCTGGGTGGGCTGCTTTGAGGAAGTGGAGATGTATGCGGCGTCAGGTCCATTTCTATGGGTCCATTTCTATGAGTCGTCTTGCCATTTCTATGGGAGCGCCTGCGTTGCAACCGAGGAATGCCACCCGGGGTAACCAGAGACTGGACTAGTTTCCTGTTTAGTAGCTTCCAATACAACCACATGGTATTATGGGCTCTGCCAGGATGGATGTAAGAAGTATGAACCCGGATCCGAGGTGACATCAGTATGTAGCAGTGTAGGTGGGGGCGCGTCCCTCAGGTGGTCTGGGGGATTATGTTCTGAAAATTCCTGTAGTCGATGCCGTTGCTACTCTACCCTGAGGACAGTAAGGGATTAACACGTCGATTTCTTGTGGGTAAAGTGTACCACCTCTCGAGAGTGTCAAACTAAGTACTTAGCCGTGTCCTCGGTTACGGACAATTATGAGCAACTAGATATTGGAGCTGTAAGGAAGGTCTCACTCATTCTAATGTCCTAATAAAATGAATGGTTTGAACTGGGTAGGAGCATTGATGTTTCTACTCAATGTGCCTAGGTTAATAGGACCATGGGTGTTTCTACCCCGTGTCCAATAGAATTCAAAGCTATTTATCTAAAAATGATAGGATTTGAATAATGATGCCTTTATGCAAAATAGCCAAACCCCACTTAGCCAAACTATGCATGTACGTGGTAGGTCCTTTATAACTCTAGTGAGCTTGCCAATACATTCAAATGTATTGACCACGTAGTGGCTGCAATTAATAATGCAGGTGGATCCGACGATGAGTGAGGTTCGTCGTTTTGTCATGGGTCATGTGCTTACATTCCAACATGCTCTCACCTTGGAGTAGTGTGGCCCTTATGTTCTACCCTTTTCCGCTGCAGTATTTCGAAATATTGTTTTATGATGTTGAAACAGTATTTGTTTTATGCTGGCCCCAGAGGTCATGCGAGGTTGTAAGTACTATTAAATTTTGGATGATGCGATGTAATAAAGTACTTTGACCTTTGCTTCTATATATTTCATCATGAAACTATGTGTGCTAGTGAGTCGATCCAGGGATTAGCACAGTAAGCACAGAGATCGAACCCTTGGTGAAGGGGGATCGCTTCATTCTGCACCACGGTGTGCAGCTCCGCCATGGTTCCTGGGCGCTTGTAGCCGCCCTGGAACGCACTGACAAAATGCTCGCGCAAGTCATCCCACGAGGAGATGGATCCTGCCGGCAAGTTGAGGAACCAAGTTCTCGCCGATCCTTTCAGGACCATGGGGAACCGGTTGACCTTAACCTTCTTGTCGGCACCCACGGTGTTCATGCCCAACGAGTAAGTTAGGAGGAAATCCTTAGGGTTCGTGGTCCTGTCGTACATCCCGAGCGTTGGCGGGGCTCGGAACTTGCGGGGCCACTCCACCTGCCGCAGTTCACAGGTGAACGTGAGGCAACCGTCGTCAGCCCCCCGGAGCTCTTCACCTTGGCCTCCAGGGTTGGCGCGGTCACGTGCAAGTCGGTGACGCTGCTCAAGGCACTCACGCAGATCCTCCTTCTGACGCGCGTTGAGCATCCCCCGCAGGTCCGCAGGCAGGATGGTTGATGACGAGGTCGCTGGGCTCCACGCCCGTGCGACGTCTACCGCCGGGCACCCCACGCTCCGGCTGGGGGTTAGGGCCTGAACCAAGCCCCACAACCGGGTCGGTGTCAGTCCTAGACTAGCCGTGTGATCCTCTTGACCGGCGGTTGGCTGCAGCGAGGAGGGCGGCGAGCGGCGGTGTTCCCTGCGGCGGCTCGTAGCGCATGATGGCCTGAGTCGCCACGAGGGCTTCTGACCTAGTTCGGACAGGAGACACCACGTGCTTCCGCCCAGCGCTGCCGTCTGGGACAGCTCCGGTGCCTCGCGGACGATCCCGCGAGCCGGAGGGAGTTGCTTGGGAAGCAACAGAAGGATGCTGAGATGGATGCGGTTCGTCGTTGGTCCGCGGCTACTCGACGTGCGGCTCGCGAGCACGAGCAGCGACCCAGCTATGACTGGCCCCAGTGCTAGGCTGCGGGGCTAGCCTCGGCCGGTCTCCAACGGAGCGTGGCGGAGGCGGAGGAAGTATCACTTGCTGCTGCTGTTGCTGCACCCGGGCAGGCTCAGGGTTCTCCTGATCCTGCGACGTGCGCTGCACGTCGTGTGACCGCGTGTTCCCGCCGGGGCACCACGCGGCTTGATCCGAGAGTCGCCAGCCCGCTTAGGAGGCATAGCGACGAATACTGTCGTGAGAGAAGGCGAAGCTGATGTAGCTGAAGACGATGGCGCCGGCGGTCACCGGCAAGCTCTTCGCACGCGCCCCCTACCTGGCGCGCCAGATGTCGTAGCCCGGGGCTTAGGCATCGGGGATGCTGGGCACCCCCTTTTTGGTTCGGCAGTGGGCAATGGGGATCGCTCTGGCGATCGCCGGCGAGGCCAATGACGAGCGTAGCAATGACCAAGCAAGTTTACCCAGGTTCGGGCCACCTGGAGGTGTAAAACCCTACGTCCTGCTTCTGAGTATGTATTAGCCAATGAACAAGTGTTTATAGGTTGCCGGGGGAGTTCCCGGGCGCTCTCTTCCTTTCTGCTAAATGGCTACTTACTACTTCCGGGCTAAATCTCTAGGAATAGTAACCCAGCTAGAGTCGAACCCTTTGACTAGTGGCATCAGTCCTCCTTTTATAGTCAAGGGGACCCACAGGTGCCTCGGTCTGCATGGGGGACGCGGTTTTGGATACGCGCCGAACAAAGACCCTAGGCAGTCTGCCTTTGCTGCGCTGGCATGCATGCACGGTACAAAGCACAATAGCTAGGGCGATACGCGCCCTCGATTCACTGCGAGCTACTCACTGTAGGTTGACTAGACAGGAAACCACTTCCCTGTCAGAGCATTTAATGCTCGACTTGTGCCACACTTCAAGCTCCGACCAGCCCTGCACAGAAGGAGCCTGCCGGGCGGCCACGTGGCGTCGATACCCTGTCTGCACTGGGCACCGGCCCTGACGTAAGCGCCTACGTCAGGAGACACCCTCCCCGGCAAGTGAGCTTCCCGGGGGGCGTCCTGATGGGGATCTTCACACTGTCATCCAGGGTAACCCCCGCAGCCCGGCTTGTCCTGCTCCAGGGCAACCCCTTTCCCAGACTCTTGCCGTGCTGGTGGCTTCCCGGGCAGCTTGCACTATGCTGCCCAGGGTGCCGTCCTTGCGGGGAGCAAGCGAGGCGACCCACGCGTTGAGCAACGGTGGTACCCCGGGTGCCACGGGTGCGACAGCCAGTGCCTGCAGGGCATTAAAGTCCCATCGAACTACTCATCGAGCATCAAGCATCTAGTTGACATGAAGAGTCACAAGCTATCTGGCATGCAGTCTCACGACAACCATGTCATACTCAGTCAGTTACTTCCAGTCGCAATCAGAGGTATCATGGAGCCGCACGTAAGGGAGACAATCATGAAGCTTTCTGACTTCTTTGACAGCATCTTGCAGAAGTCAATCATCGTTAGACGATGCCAGATACTGCAAGATAGTATGATACAGATTCTGTGCGAACTCGAGATGTTCTTCCCTCCATCATTCTTCGATATCATGGTCCATCTAATGATCCACATATGCGATGAGATCTTGTCCCTAGGGCCCTCGTTCCTGCATAACATGTATGGCCCTGAACGATACAACGGGGTTCTAAAGCGCTACGCTCGTAACAGATCATGTCCAGAAGGTAGCATCGTGGAAGGCTTTAGGGCAGAAGAGTGCATCGAGTTCTGCACGGATTGGTTGGCCGATCAGAAATCAATAGGTGTTCCCGAATCACGGCACAAGGGCAAGCTCGATGGTGAAGGTGGCCTTGGACATACATTCCTTAATGTCTATGGAAGAGGAAGAGAAGCTGACTTAGAAAGAGCACATTTGGTTGTGTTGCAAACTATCGATTGCTGCCGGCCTTATCTGGAAATGCACATGGAACTACTGCGAAATGAAAACCCTAAAAGAGGAGAAGTCTGGATCCACTGGGAGCACAATAAAACATTCGCAGCGTGGCTGAAGAATTATTGGAACGGCAGGGAGACGACCAATGAATCTAAAGAGACGGTTGCATGTTTGTCACGGGAACCTGCTTACCACGTCTCTACTTGGCAATCATATGCGATCAACGGCTATAACTTCTACACTGCGTCTTAGGACCGTAAAAGCACGTATCAAAATAGTGGTGTAGTCATGACTTTTGAGACCGCGACCGACAACAACAGCAAAACCAAAGCGTTCTTCGGCGTTATCGAGGAGATCTGGGAATTGGAGTACTCGATCACAAAGATCCCAATGTTCCGTGTAAGATGGACCAAAGGTGACAAAGAAGAAAGTCACAGGTTCACGACGATGGTGCTACCTCCTGAGATCCCTCGTGAACAAGTTGACGTGAGAAAAATCCCGGCAAGAGAGGAACCATGGGTCTTTGCTAAACAATGCAAGCATGTATTCTACATAGACGACCCGGCAAATAAAGGCCACGTCATAGTAAGAAGAGGGAAAAGAAGTATTGTTGGAGTGGATGGAGTTACTGCACAGGAAGACTACGAAGGTTTCCATGATCCGACGACCGCTGCAGATGACGAAGAAGCGGAACGCACAATATTAACGAGGAAAAGGAGAGGGAAAAGAAGAAGTGATGGGAGCGAGAGCGAGAAAGTACCACAAAAACCCTACCTCAGAAGCAGTACTGCGAGGAGTCAAGTTATGACTTACCAAAGGAAGGAGAAGCACTAGTAGTCACATTGTAATGTACTCGTACTGAATTGGAATGCAAACTTTGTACTAAGTGAAATTATGTGTGATCGGTGTACTTTTGTGTATGCATGTGATGAATTATTTGAATTTAATTTAGCACAAATACTAGACAAATGCATGAATTTATTCATCAAACTTTAAATACATGAATTCCATGATGTAGTGTACAAATACTAGACAAGACATGATGTGGTGTATAAATACTAGACGAATGCATGAATTTATTCATCAAACTTGAAATACTAGTAAGTATAATCATCAGTAACGGTTGGCCTGTTATTCGCCCGTTACTGATGAGAAACTCATCAGTAACGGTCCCGCTGCTGTGCGACCGTTACTGATGAGTGGTTGTGCATTGCTCATAAGAGCTTATCAGTGGCGGTCGCATTCTAGCGCGAGCATTACTGATGATTGAAGGCACATCAGTAACGGTCGGCTCCCTTACCCGCCGCTTACTGATGTATGTAGGGTATATAAGAGAACACGTCGAAACGGTCTGGTCTCATTCTCGCCTGCGCGTCCTCCCCTAACCCGAGAGACCAGCAGTGGGCGCCTCCCTAACCCTAGCGAAGCACTTCCGGATTGTCGCGCCGCCACGCGTGCTGCCCCGAGCCCGCCGCCGACCTCCTCGTCCTCGCCTCCTTCCTCCTCCGCCCCGAGCCCGCACCGGATTCCGCGCCGTCTTCCTCCGCCCCGAGCCCGCGCCTCCCCGTCCTCGACCGGAGCCCGCCGCCGACGGCCTCGTCGTCCTCGCCCGGAGCAGCCGTCACCCTCGCCCGCAACCTCGTCACTGTCTTCCTCCTCCGCCCCGAGCCCACGCCGTCGTTCCCGAGCCCGCCGCGCCGCATCGATCGTCTTCCTCTTCCCCGCCATCGACCCCGCGCCACCGAGCCGTCTTCCTCGACGCACAGGTGCGCGCTCCCTCTGCCTCCCTCTCACTGTTAGGGTTAGGGTTCACTGTTAGTGTTAGGGTTCACTGTTAGGGTTAGGGTTAGTGTTAGGGTTCATTGTTAGGGTTAGGGTTAGGGTTAGTCTAGATTGTTGCTGCTTCTGCCCCTGTTTTACAAATGTTGTTACGTGCTGTTTATACATGCTGGAATTACACGTTCTTGCTGCTTCTGCCCCTGTTTTACAAGTGTTAGGGTTCACTGAAATTACAAATGTTGTTTATACATGCTGAAATTACAAATGTTGTATATACATGCTGGAATTACAAATGTTGTATATACATGCTGGAATTTGTTTAACTGCTGCTCTGCCCCTGTTTTTGTTTAACTGCTGCTGTTGGTTAGGTGTTAGGGCTTAACTGAAATTACAAATGTTGTATATGCATGCTGGAATTACAAATGTTGTATATGCATGCTGGAATTACAAATGTTGTATATACATGCTGGAATTACAAATGTTGTTTATACACATGCTGTTTGAAAGCTATATACATTGTAAATGCTGTTTATATACATGCTGTTTATAAATGTTGTTTATATACATGCCGCTTTGGAAAGTGATTCATTTATGTGAATTGTGGGCCCGACCATCGTGTCGGGTCATTGGAGAAGGGGCCGGCCATCGTGCCGACGGGGTACATATGCGGGTGGGTTTTTTTATGCAGGTTTCGAGCTTCTAGTAGACAAAATTTGCTAGTTTTTTAGCATAGGTCATGCCAAAATTTTCGGCCGATATATATTTGATGGTTTTGATGGCATAGGTACGAAATGGGCAAGAGTAGCCAGAAATTAGTTCTTGAGGACGTAGCTCCTAAGGAGGTAGATCGTGTCGATGAAGAGTCTTCATCGGGAGAGCAAATTGTCAGCTCTGGCGGCGAACCTAGCTCTGGCGAAGGTAGCTCTCGTTCAGAAGAGCGCGACAACGAGAAAAGGGTGGAAGAGAGTAACCCGCAGCCAACTGCTTCTACGGCTAAGAAGCCAAGGAAGAAGACGCCGAGGGGGAGCCACAACTTGAAGGAGTTTTGTTACGTGGTCACCCGACACTCTAACAAAGGACGCCCGGAGTCACTGAGAGGGCACAGAAGGCCTTCGCAACCCCCTGTGGAGCCGTTGCACGTAAATATTGCAAGATCACTGACGAGTGGAGTGACATCTCCGAAGTCATTAGAAACACGTGCATCGCGGACGTTGCAAGGAGGTTCCAAGTCACTGACGAGTGGCGCGAGCGATTCCTAGCGTCCGTCAACATAGCAGTGCGGAATGGTCTTGCTAATTGGAAATGTACCGCTAGAAAGTGGATGGACAAACCCTATGAGATCATCAAGAAGAAGTGGCCGTCGATAACTGATGAGGCCGAATGGGAAAAAATCAAAAAGGAATCGTTTAACCCTGCCTTCATTGCGAAGAGTGAACGTATGAGGGCGTTGCACGCGAGGAAGCCCTTGAACCACAGGCTAGGGAGTGCAGGGAAAGAGGGGAAGAAAATGGTCTAGCGCAAGCAGGACCGAATTCTCGAGGCGGTAGGCAGGGTGCCTCCAGTGCATAACTGTAACATCCCAATTTTCAAAACTCTTCATATGACTCTTCATATGCATTGCATATCATAAGCATCATGTCACCCTTGCATTTGATCACTTTCAAAACCCTAAATTTTGCCCAGAAAACCCTTTTGCACAGATGCCTTTATTTGATTTTGGGCTTTGATCTTGCTCTTGAGTATTTGCATTTTAATCCATGAGGGTATTGTAGTAAAAAGGGATTTAATGCCTATATAAAGCTATTCCATAAATTGGCTTTTGAAAATATTTTGAAAAATAATTTGTTTCGATAGCCTAAGGGCCCTAAAAGCCATTTTATAGGCAAATGTATTTTTAAATATTTTATTTTGAGAAAATTGTTGTTCCAAAAGTTAGATCATATGAAAATATGATTTTAAAAATTTTGTTGCATTTTATTTGGAGTGATTTGGAGCTTCGAATCAATTTTGAGGTTCAAAAATAGAAAATAAATAAAAGAAAAAAAAAACCGACGAAAACCGGCCGAACCGGACCGGACCGACCGGCTCCGCCTAGCCCAGCCGCCCACTCCCACTGACCGGTGGGCCCCGCCACCCTTCTTCCCCAAACCGCCTGCCCGAGAAGCCCGGCCACGCACGACTCCGAGTGGCTCACGATTCCGTTCCGATTTCTTTGCGCACGAACCACCAAATCTGAAACCCCGCGCGTCATATCGAAGACCCCGGACTCCTCTACCACTTCCCCCAAACCTCACGTCCAGTTTCGCATCAGTTAGGATTTAATTGCTCGCCGGAGTTCGTTGCTGCCGCCGCCGTTCTTCGCGTTTCTCCGCCGTTCCGGTGAGGTTCTCCCCGCGCCAACCCCCTAGCCTCCCTCCTCTCCTCGTTCCGAACGCCGTGACGCGCTCCGTTTTGAGTTTGGTCGCCGCCGTCTGCCTTCTTCCCCAGCGCCGGCGCCGCCCGCCGCCCGCGGTTCGCCCCGCGCCCGCGCCCTGCGCCGCGCGCCGCCCCGCGCGCCCGCCGCCGCCTGCGCTCGGCCGCCCGCGCCCGCCGCCGGCCGTTGCCTGCGCCGCCCCCGCCGCGCAGCCGTGCCGTCGGCGCCGCCTCCGCCTACCCGTGCCGCCGCCGTCCGGCGAGCTAGCCCGGCCGGCCGGAACCCTAGGCTCCGGCCACTCACGTTCTGCCACGTGGTAGTATTTTTTTTGTTTTTTTTAATTCGGCCAAATTAGATAATGCATTTTTGCAGAAAAGACCCTACAACTTCAAAGCCCCATATCTTTCAAACCGTTTGTCCAAAAATTGTGTTCCACACGTTTTTGGAATCGTCACAACATGTAGAATATTTTGGCACTGTTTAATTTAAGTTTTGGACAACTTAGACAGTAGCTATTTACAGAATGATTGAATATGGTTTAAATTTCAAATGAATTGTTTCAAAATAGTTTTGAGCATGTTATCTTGCTGTAAAATTATTTAAACTTGTTCTCTGTCCATTAGGACCAGAAAAGAAATTATTTTGTGTATAATCATGGCATACAAGTTAAGTATTACTTTGTGTTGCAAAGGCCGCACAATCTTTTGTTTTAAACCCTATCCAGGTATCATGCATAGTAATTACCTCTTTGATGTTGTATAATCTGTCCAAATCATTTGAAAAACTTTTCAAAACAGAAACGAAACTTTGTACTTTAGAAGTAACCTTTGATGTGCATCATCATAGCATATGCATCATGGCATAGCTTTTGTATTGAATGTTGTGTTTATTGTGTGCATGTTTCTTTTATTTTAGATTGTGTGGAGTGTAATCATTGTTGTTGCGAAGAGTGCGAGAACTACCTCAACTTTGGACAAGGCAAGTTCACTTTGATCATTCTCCTAAATAGTTTTACTATGCACTAGATGTTTTATTAGTTGCATCAGGAATATTACTCGTACTTCTATGCTAGCTCTAAATCCTAGGTAGTATAGTTTACCCTCGCCATTACCTTGCTACCAAAATTGCCATCGATTATAGTTGAATGCTAGGCTATGGTAGTATCGTGGGGGAATGGTAGTATCGTGGGGGAAATAACTACATTATGATATTGTTATGCCTTTGGCGATATGAAATGTTTTTGTTAGATGTAAGGCAAAACAAATAATTCAATGAACCGTCCTGGGTGGGCTGCTTTGAAGATTTTGAGGATTAGCGGCATCAGGTCCATTTCTATGGGTCCCTCTGAGTCAAGTTCCTGTGAATTCAGGAATGGATCGTCCATGGACGTCTCTCCCGTGGATTCGGGGAGCGCCTACGTTGCAAATGTGGAATGCCACTTGGGGTAACCGAGACTGGACTAGTTTCCTATTTAGAAGCTTCTAGTACAACCACAATGCTATATGGGCTCTGGCGAGACAAGAGTAAGTTGTATGAACCTAGACCCGAGGAATTGTACTGAGGTAGCTGTGTAAGGGGAGCGTGATTCTCTCGTGGTTTAGGGAATTACCTCTGAAAATCTCGTAATCGATGCCGTTGCTACTCTACCCTGAGGACAGCAAGGGATTAACACATCGGTTTCTTGTGGCGAATGTGTACAAACTCTCGAGAGCGTCAAAACTAAGTACTTAGCCGTGTCCCCGGCAACGGACAATTTGAGCGACTAGATGTGGAGCTGTAAGGAAAGTCTCATTCATACTAATTTCTAAATAAAATGAATGGTTGAACAGGGTAGGAGCACTTGATGAATCCACATCAATGTGCTCTAGGATAATAGGAGCATGGGTGTGTCTACCCTGTGTCCAATAGTGATAAAAATCTATTTGATTAAAAGATAGGATTCAATAACAAAGCTTTTATGCAAATAGCTTGAACCCCACTCTGCCACATTATGCATATATTTGGTAGGTTCTGATATAACTCCTAGTGAATCTTGCCAATACATCCAATGTATTGACCCTAGTGGCTGCATCGTTTAATGATGCAGGAAGCTCCGACGACGAGTAAGATGAACGTTCTGCTTGTTTGGGTTACGGGCTTACATTCCAACACGCTCTCACCGTGGTGTTGATGTGCCCTTGTATCTTTCACTTTCCGTTGCTAAACAGTTGTTTTATTTCCAGCTAACCCATGAGGTCATGCGAGTTGTAAGTACCTTTTTAAATTCTGGATGATTCGTTGTAATATTGAGACCTTTGTTCTATGATATTACATCTTGAAACTGTGTGTGCTAGTGAGTCGATCTAGGGACTAGCACTAAAGCACAGAGATCGAACCCGTATACGGGGGCGGTCGCTTCAATAACATGCTGGAGGACCAACGTGCTAGAGAATATGCACGTCAGCACATGACACCAGAGGAGTGGGCGGGCATTGAGCCAATGCAGCCGCCTGTTAAAAAATTTGCGGTAAGGGTTCATGTGCATTAATTTGTTTTCGGCGTTAATTATGTCACTCATGATCCATATAGACTCACGTCCTGTCTTATATGATAACATGAAAATGCCCACAAATGGGAGGAGAGCAAGAGGTCAGAAACATCCGCCGACTCCGTGCAGAGCAAGAGGTGGGAGTCGGCTGTGACCGCCGGCTTGCAAAAGGGGGAGCACACGGGCCGTGTTCTAGGGGAAGGCAAAGGGGCCTGATGGGATGATTTCCCGCCTGCTCCGAAGCGAAGCAGGGTCCAGAAAAAGCTCCCCGCTTCTGTTGAAATAATAGAACAAGCTAAGGCGGAGGCGTGAGAGTAGACATCTATGGTGTGTCAAGAGGTGTCAAGAGAATATGCAGAGCAAGCCGTCCATCATTTGGTGTCAGCATTGGCCAAAGACCACCCCGCCCTTGACGCCATACTCGGGGGAGGAGTGGAGGGTTTGAGGAACCTCCTTCCTCCTCTTCCTCCGCGAAAGAGCACCCAGCTGAAGAGTAGTGCCGCATCCAACACACATATGGAAGACGATGACACATACACCCCAGGTTACAACCCGGCTCCTAGCATGGACAACGCCCCCGCTAGCCAACCGGACCCAAGCGAGGGCATCCGGGATAACGATCCGGGTCTGAGCGACAATATCCTTGTAAGCATACTTTTGAAACTCTTTTTCACTCCTTACCTTCATGAATAAAGATCTTACACACATATGCCTTCTTCTTGTTACGCGCAGGCACCGGTGAAGTGTCGTATCCACGTAGACAAGCCTGGGAAGCTTGTAGGCGCCATTGGCCGCCTGATGCCCAGACAATCACCGCCACTAGTGCACGGCATTCTTATGAACAACACACAAGTGAGTGTGATGGTGGACTCGTCGTCGAGGAGCATCGTGATTATGCTATCCCGCTACCTCCGGAGGAAGGCGTGGATATCCTAGGCGGTTGTCCAAACTACCGGATTATGTGGCCTAGGAGCTTGGTATCTCTCTACAACCAGCGCCGGCCCTCTATGACTCCACCTCCCTCCGCCCACAAAGGTACTTCTCAATTGCCGCTTGGCCTTTCCCCTAGGATACGTCCTCCTATCGATGCCGGCGGAGATGAAGAGCGGGCAATGTCGATGCCTCCACAGCTCAAAGATAGCCAGACCACAGGGTCGGCACAGGCTGGAAGCGTCCCTCCTACCTTCTCTCTCTTGGGTGCCACTGAGTCCATGGGTGGCCGCAAGATCGATGACAAGTTCAAGGCAGAGGAGCAAAAGGCATGGGACAATAAGAGGGGGCATAGAAAGAGGGGGCGCGGCGGCAAGACCATCAAGGACTCCTCCAATGTCAATTAAGATGAGATGCACTATGTGCCTGACATAACTGGTGTCTGGGAAGACAATAGGCCTGACATTCTCATGAAGAACCCCCATCAAGGCGAGAGATTCGAAGACGGATCCTATTTCGTTGCTAGGGAGTTTGACCGGGTGCTTATTTACTATCCTGGAAGACCGATGGTCACCGAAGATTCCCTGCGTGCCGTGTCCAGAGAGATGCGAGAGCTTCATCAGTTCTAGATGCAAGCATCAGCTGGTTCTCAACAGCATGCCCAACAAATCAATGTTCGAATCCCACGAGACTATGGCTTCTTTGACCAAGAAACTGGAAACATTCAAGGATGTCCTATCACCTTTGGTGTGGAGTTCAACGAACTGTTCCACCTCTTCAACCGCCAAAAGCTTGATATCAACCTCTTAAGGCTGTGGTCTGCCTACCAAATAAGGGAAATGCGGCGAATGGAGGTAAAAAAAGTAGCCATTTTAGACCCCGCGGTGTTCAACTACGGTGACATCGGTCTTGAGCCAGAAAAGGATCCCTCAAGAACCCTGGCATCTAATTACTTGGTGGCATGTCTGGAGAAATACGCGGACCACGACTTTATCCTCTTCTTCCTTAATTTGGAGTAAGTTGAGTTTTATATATGGAACTGTTTGTTTTTTCTAATTCAGTCTTTCTTATACACCCTTAGATAGTAAAGTTTGTTTCTTTTGAAAACAGAGATCATTGGGTGACACTACTCATTTGTTTGCCTTGGTCCGTAGTGTGTACTACTTCGATTCACTACTTCCGAAGAAGGGTGTTCGAGGTCGGTACTGGAAACCCATCAAATCGCTTATTAACACTGCCTGGAAAGTGGCGACCAAGGAAAAACTAGCTGGTAAAGGCTATAAAGACGAGCCTCATCACAACCACAGGTTCCCTTGCCAGCAACAGCCACCCGGCAGTGTGTTCTCTGGCTACTACTGTTGTCACATCCTTATGGAGAATGCCAACATGTTCAAGCCTGAGTGGAAGGGGTCAGTCGTGGCGATGGAAGAGTACTGGCGGCCCCAAATGACGATGGGACACCGACCTAAATGGGTCGTGTATAACATTCAAAGGGAGTTTGCCCATCTCATCAACAATGAGGTAATCAAGCCTAGTAGGGACTTCTACGAACGCGTGGAACAAGTGGTGACTATGGTTCACCCACAACAATAGCTTCAAATTTGAAATGAGATACATTTGTATTCTTTATATGCTTTAAATGATGCGGCTTTATATACATTTGTATGTTTTAAATGATATGGTTGTGTATTTTTCTGTGCTGTGTTGTGCTGTGCTGTGTTGTGCTGTGTATTCAAATATATATTTTTCTGTGTATTTTCTGTGGTTTTAATTATTTTTTTAATTACTGAAAATGTATCAATGTCGGTCGCTCGCCCGACACTGATGTTGCAAAGCAACCGTTACTGATGTACATATCATCAGTGACGGGCGCGGGAACGTGACCGTCACTGATGATGGTATTCATTAGTAACGGTCGGGTCGGGCTGCCTGCCACTGATGATGGTACATCAGTAACGGTCGCATAAACCGTTACTGATGATAGGTACATCAGTAACGGTTGGAGCGACCGTTAATGATGATACCCATCATCAGTAATAGGAAGTTAGTAACGGCGGCCCCGACCGTTACTGATAAACCTTTCTGTAGTAGTGAATACAAATTTAACTATATAATTTTGGTAGCATGTAACTCACGTATCATTTGTTTAAGTGTTTTTTTTTCTTTTAGGTAAATGAAAACTAGACCCGCAAGGGGTAAGCCATCCCCAAGCATTTGCATTGAGAACAAGACCTTCGTGAAAGCCCCAAATTCTTGCCCCACCCATACACACCGGCACCAAAGCCTGTACGAGACCGGACGAGCATTAGGCCTGTGCTTAAGGTGTGGGACATAGGAGGAGGTTAACGGCACATGGTAACACCTGACCTTGGTCGGCGGGAGCTGCTGGGAGCAGCTGCAGCGAGGAGACAGATGAGCTTTGATTAAGGAATTGTTGATTGTTATGAGTAATTAGGAAACATGTTTAAGGTAAATGGGAAACGTGGCTCCAACTGCCGGCCTAAATTGATGGAGGTTATTACGGACATATTGTTGAGTTCTTTTTCGGCCGCAAGGCCTTTGATATAGATGGTGAGATCTAATTGGCACTCCCTTAGTGGTTTCTGGAGTACCGAGGTACTGTAAATAATCTCATATATCATGTCTATCTCAGTCATTACGTCATGACACCACTCCTTGACATGACGTACATATAAATAGAACATAGTGGCTGCGTGTCCCAATTCGCATAGCTAATCTCCTCTCATCTGGTCGGAAAATCCTTCCAATAGTATTGTACCACTTCTCTTAAAGGATATAAGCAATTTGGTTTTCTTGGGTGTAAAGACAAACCCCCACCATCAACTTGACAATGTGTAACTTAAATAGAGACTCTTCATGTCATGAATGTTTTTGTTGGGTTAATTAACGACTACCGTGGGAGGACCTAGCAAAATCATCTTGGGTGACAAATAAAGAATCTGACCAATAATGTAGACCACCCTATTCTTTTTTCAAGTTCCAACATGGTATGAGCTTTAAGACTAGTCATAGTGGGAGTAACAAAGGTGTTAACTAAAGTGCCAACTAAGCAATTTTGATGATGTGTCATGTTATTAATGAGGAAAGAGAAGGTTGGGGTAACTAGATATGTTACCATCACACCACACTTTTCAAGATACGATGAGTCTATAAAACTAATAAATGAGACTTTTATGTTACCACAAATATGTTACTACCCACTATTGAAGTAGTAACATATGCATGTTACTAGCTTATGTTACTCCCCTTATGACCAGCCTAACATCAGTCCTAATAATTAATAAGAGCAAGGATAATATGATAGCCAACAGGATAAAACTTGTTGCCATGTCATCTATAACACACACGGTATGACCAACACAGGACAGACAGCTGGTGCATGCATCAATGCATATAACTTAAAGAAAGACAAAATAACATTGGCCTGTTTTATTTTTCAAGAAATTCTTATTGAGAAGTTAGGGTGGTTAGGTGCCTTGTATTAGTCATGCGAATACTAAATACGCAAAACTGATTTGCACGCATAGGTGTGGATACGCAAAACACTGACTGAAATGAAAGACAAAACTATATATATATATGGGTCCTCGAACAGTCTTACGTCTTTAATTAATCACAACAAACAAAAATATTACATCTAAGTACCTAGTTGTGCCTTCTGCGTCTAAGCAAAAACAAATGTGAACAATTATATAACCATTACAACATGAATGATATGGAAATGTTGTTTGTTACATTGGGTTTTCCCGGAGGTGACGACAAACCCACCATCAACATGGCCTTGTATAACTCAAATATCTTGTTGGTCTCTTGAATGGTTTTGCTGTGATTAATTAAGGACTACCATGGGAAGACCTAGCAAAATAGTCTTGGGTGACGAATAAAGAATTCGATCAATAATGTCGACCGCACTATTCTTCTTCCAGCATGCTCTGGCCGTGAGTTCAGCGTCAGTGCTGATAATAAGAGCAAGGATAGTATAGCTAACCAACAGCGGGTTATAACTTGTTTGCCATGTGATCTGTAGCACACATGGTTTCACTAACACTGGACATGCAGCTGTTACATGCATGTAACTTCAATGAAGAAAAAAATTACCTTGGCCAGTTTTATTTTTCAAGAAACGTACTCTGACTGACAACTGACAAGTTAGGGTGGTTAATCATGTGAATGTGATTACTGAATGCGCAAAACTGATTTGCATGCATAGGTGTGATTGTGTGAATACGCAATACTCTGACTGAAATGAAAGACAAAACTATGTATATAGGTCCTCGATCAGTCCTCTGTCTTTAATTAATCACAACAAACATAAGCATTTTTATGTAAGTATGTAGTTGAGCCATCTCCGTCTAAACAAAAACAAAAGTTAACAATTATACTACAATTACAACATGAATGGCATGGACCTGTTGATTGTTACACCGAGTTTCCAGGGTGAATACAAACCCACTATCAACTTGGCCTTATATATATAACTTAAATATCTTGTTGGTGTGATGAATGTTTTTTCTGTGATTAATTAAGAATTTGATAATGTTCGCCCGCCCTATTTTTCTTCCAGTATCCCCTAGCCACGAGTCTCGGCATCAGTGCTGATACTAATTAAAGTAAGGATAGTATACTGTATTGCCAACATGCTGGATATAACTTGTTGCAATGTCATCTGTTGCACACATGTCTAACATGCTAAAATAAATATATATAAAAACTTAAAATTGACTAAACTAATAAGAAAAGATGTAAAAGTATTCTCATTTTGCATTTAAGAAAAAATAAAACCTAAGAAATATATAAAAAGAGAAAACATGACTGAATTGATGATGTGGCATGATTTGGATTGATAGATAATGTAAGAAAGTAAATGAATACATGCATGGGTTCAAAACAAAATGCATGCATGACTTAATGAGGTGACATGTATGATTTGCGTGTGCTGGACATGATGAGGTGGCATGCTTGCATGTTAAGATAAATCATGTAGTCGGATCTCATATTTAGGTATAGAAGATACATGACATGCATCTAGATCTAGTGCGTGCATATAACCTAAAGAAATACAAAATGACCTTGTCCAGACTTATTTTTCAAGAAACTCCGACCGAGAAGTTAGAGTGTTTTTTTTAAGGGAGTTAGATGGTTAGGTACTTCTTACTAGCCGTGTCAATACTGAATACGCAAAATTTATTGCATGCATAGGTGTGAATACGCAAAACCAGACTGAAATGAAAACAAAACTATCGAACAGTCTTAAATTTTTAATTAATCTCACAACAAACATAAATATCCCATCTAAGTACGTTGTTGTGCCATCTCCTTCTAAACAAAAAAAAGTTAACAATGGTATTACAATTACAAAATGAATGATATGGACTTGTTATTTGTTACATTGGGTTTTCCCGGCGGTGGAGACAAACCCGCCATCAACTTGGCCTTCTATAACTTAAATAGCTCGTTGGTGACTTGGTGTCATGAATGTTTTTGCTGTCATTAATTAACTATATACTGACGCGCCTAAAACAGACCCAAAACAAAAACGTCAGAGGACAAATGTCTAAGACGATCAGTTCTGACGCGTTCATGTGGGTCAGAGGTAACATTTTCGCCACTGAGCTGTAGAGTTTAGAAACCTCAGAGATTACTTTTTGAGGGTTTAAAAAAATAGTAAATTAATTCACCAATTTATCACTACAACCAATTATGCAATCACAGATCCATTACCAACTCGATCCATCCACCAAGCATGCATACACGAAAATACGGGCTAGTTTATTTGGTGGTCGTCTGCCAGGACAGAAGGTGGCGGTCAAATTCCAACAGTCCATTTTTGGGCTGTTAGATTTTTAATTTTTTGCTTCTTTTGACAACTTTTTATTTTTCAATGTTTTCCTTTAAAATTTTAGAATTTAAGTTTTTTTGACTTTTCAATTTTATTTTCTATTTTGGTCTTTTAATTTTCGAAAATTTATTTTTCCATCATTATTTTTATATTCATTTTATTTTAGCTTATTTTTATTTACCAAAAACACTTACCTAGTCGATGGCGGCAGTGCGCGGATCGATGTGGCGCCCTAGTAGGGCGTGCAGGGCCAAGATCTGACCTCCTGTCGACGGCTTCGCACGGCGGCGGCGCGCAGGAGGTGCGGCGGTGAGAGGAGGCGCAGTGCGGTGGAGCGGCAAGAGGAAGGGCGGCGACGAGGTCGAGAGGAGGAGGTTGGGGGCGTGAGGAAGAGAGGCCGGAGCTGGGGAGCATGAGCGTGGGGGGAGAGAAGTGGGGAGAACAGAGGAAGAGAATAGAAAAGAAAAATATAGTGGCCATGTGCCGTGCCCGGTCTTGGGTTCGCCGGCACGGCTCACTTAAGTGGGCTTGGAGGGCCTGGGCCAGCCCGTTGGACCGAGAGGAGGGGATCGAGTTTATTTGCTAGCATGTTGGGAACGCTTATGTTTATTCAGTGGCTTCGGAGTAGAGATTAGTGTGGACCGAAAATCACACCGACAAGCCCAAAAAACGTCAGTAATTGAACCCTCACCAAGTAAATACTAAAAATGTCAGAAGTAGGAAGCGTCAGAGGTAACCATGTCACTTCTGATGTTTTATTTTTATTTTTTAAAACATCATAGATGATTTTTTTTTCGCTGTGACTGCAGCTCCTAATAGAGTCGATACAAACTTTTTTCCGCTGCGCGTCGGTGCTGAACTTGCAAGATTAATGTCTTTTGTAGTAGTAGTGCAATAGGACTTGAACCGAAATGGAAGATCACCGGGGTTGGGCTCTTGCGACCATGATCAACTTCACCACCTATATAACTGTCACTATACCCTGACAGACCCATCTGACAGCCTCTATTTCTTGGGAGGTACCTCAGAATGTGCTTGACGGCTATCAAATAAATGTTCAGTGGTAGGATACTCCATATATCTGCTCATAATCCCCACTGAATAAGTAATGTCAGGTCAGGTGTGTGTTACTAAGTACCTTAAACTTGTACGGTACAAAGTTCTTGCTCAAATGCAGTCTGGCTTCCATTGGAACTTGCATAGGGTTACAGTTCCTCCTATCAACGACACCATTGTGCAGCTGCGTGTACGGGGCTGTTAGGAAATGCCGAATGCCAGTTTCATCACACAACTGACCAAACTTATAGGATGTGAACTCTCCACCTCGGTCTGTCCTGAGCCCCATTAATTACTTTCAGACTCGGTTCTGTCTCAACTGAATTCTTGATTTTCTTCAGTGCATCTAGCGCCTAATCTTCACTCTTGATCAGCGGATTCAGCGCCACCCACGTATACCCACTGTCAGTAGGAAATACTTCTTCCTGCGAATGTTGCCGGTGCAATTGGCCCACATAAATCCCCAATGCAACAATTTCATAGGTTGATCTGCCGGTACTTAGCTAGTGTGGAATGGTCTTCTTCGTTGCTTGGCAACCATGACAGCTAAACAACAGAAGGAAGCAGTCCACGTGATTATAACACTCACTTGAATATATCTTACGTGACAGAAAAGAAATTAGGCAGCTACATTATTTGGATGTAACAAGATTAAACCATAACAGCTCCAACTATGCTCCTGTTAGTTATTAATTACCTCTATATAATGTGTGCTAGATTCAGTTAAGTCATGTAGTGTCATGTAATTTGGTGACAAAGCTCCATTTCCTGCAACTATATGTAAGAGCGCGGAACTGATATTTGTGCTATTTAGTAATTTAATTGTTAGCGAACAGTAACCTGTCCTGATGCTTGCCTCTATATCTTTTCTTAAGCATGTCTTGATCTATTTAAAAGATACTACATCCGATCCTAAATTTAGGATCGGAGGGAATAACTAATACTTCCAGTGCCAATTTTGAGTGTCTCAGCTTGTTTTGCAAAATGTTTTCGAATCATCTTAAAGTTTGTGGCTGGGTAACATTTTACTAACAGAGCGGCCCCTTCATGTGTTACCGGGTAGCAACTTTTGAAATGAAAAAAAATAATGTTTTTCAAAACATACCAATATGTGATCTAGTTTTGAAAATCTAGTTTAGCGTGCTATCTAAATAGCACAATAGAACTTAAACTAAACATGTCACTGCATATAAATAGTATCCTCTAGAATTAAGGAAGGGCAATTCATGAAGTCAAAGAGGAATATCTCAAGGGTATGCACTACCAACTTGGCTTTCTATAATATAGATATGTTGTCCCTTTTTTTTGAAAAGGAGATCGTCTGTGTCATTCGTGTTGTAATGACCGTATTACCACCATTTGTTTTTGTTGACATAGATGGCACACCTACTTATTAGATGAAATATTTACGTCAGTTGTGACCGATTAATTAACGACGACCCGTGGAGGACCTAGCAAATCAGTCTTGGGGATTCACACGATCGACAAATTAATAAGGGTTCAAGCTAACCATTAATAATCTAGGGCGTGTTATGAGTGGTAAAGAAAATCCTTAGATCAACCAACCATTACTCGGTTCAACCTTTGGGTATTCACATGTTATATATGCACGTGATACAAAAACACAATAATAAGGAAATATTTATAAATAAGAATGTAACAAAAAACAATTACTAGTCCAGTTGCTTTTAAGATGGCGCAATTTGGCCGGTCAAACTAAATAAATATTTGATACAAAATTACAGCCTTATTACATTGAAAAATGTTGCTCTCTCCAATCCAAATTTGTTGTCGCAACATTTTTTTAAATGAGCGAATCTACACACTGAAATATTGCGTATAGATACATAAGTGTGTAGATAAAACTGAGACAATTAATTTGGATCGGAGGGAGTAGTTCTAACTGTGATTTTGTATGACACGAACAGTACATGTATTAACATAATATAAATTGTTGGTCGAGAGCTTGTTTTAATAAATGAAATCAAACGTTTTAGGGGAGGAAAATAGATGGAATAATTGTTAGTGAAAAAGACTTGTCTAAACGAATCAAATATTATTTGTAAAAAAAGTACATGGAGTACGTAGTTATCTTAATTGGGTAGATGGGCCGCCGAAATTCCAATTCCTTATACAAGTTAGCGAGACAGCTTTGTCCACAACTGAGGTAGCTCTTCTATATATATGCATCTAACTAATTCCCAAGCAATGCAACTGGCTAGCCAGGCATATCGGCTGGTTCGATCGTAATAATGTCGACCGCCTTATTCTTCTCCCTGCCCGCCCTACTACTGCTGATGGCAGCCACCATCATCGAGACAGCCGTGAGTGCTCCTGGCTCTGGCTGTCAGACCAGCTGCGGCGGCGTGGACATCCCTTACCCCTTCGGCATCGGCACCGGCTGCTTCCGCGAGGGCTTCGCGATCGACTGCTCCAACAACAATGGCCCTGTGCTCGCCGGCACGACCCTTCGGGTGGTGCGCCTGTCCCTGGATCCCGACGAGTCACAGGTGATGCTCCCCATTGGGTGGCAGTGCTACAACGCCACCAATCCAGGCGACACCTACGACTGGAGCCATGGAGAGACGAAGATGAACAAGGACGGCGTGTACCGCATCTCCAACACGCAGAACATGCTCGTCGTCATCGGCTGCAACAGCCTGGGCATGACGGCGAGTGAGAGGACCGAGGGCGGCACGGAGAACTACGCCTACTTCGCCGGTTGCATGTCCTACTGCAACAACTCTGCCAGCCCGCAGGACAAGCTCTGCGCCGGCGTCGGGTGCTGCCACGTCGACATCCCTCCGGGGCTCACCGACAACTACTTCAACTTCCGGGAGTATGATCACTCAGCCATGTTGGACTACAGCCCATGTGACTATGCTTTCCTTGTTGGTAAGAACAACTACACCTTCCAGCGCTCCGACCTCCGCATGAACACAAACCGGACCTCGCCGGTGTGGCTAGACTGGGCCATCCGCGGCAACGGCTCCGGCGCCGCCATATTGTCCTGCGCCAACGCCACCACCACGGCCTGCGTCAGCGCTAACAGCGACTGCGTTGACTCCCAAAATGGGCCTGGCTACAACTGCAAGTGCTCCAAAGGCTTCCAGGGCAACCCCTACGTTGTCAACGGATGCAAGAGTAAGTATACTACCTTCCCCATTCCCTCCGTTCCTCTTTGTCAAATTTCTTAAAGATTTATTTTATAAAATCCTTAATCAGCAAAACTAACTTAACCAAACATTCTATGAAATATATATATCTCGATCTGCAGGTACAAAATTATTACAACAAAAAGTTTGTGTTGTCAAACTATTTTTACATGAGAGTGTTGATGGTACCTTCAATATATCTCCGCATAATGAATCTTTATTTTTACTCACTACGCACGTGTTCATACAGAGAAAAAACAACAACATGTTTTCAGAATTATATTTTTGTGATTGATCGATGTCTTTTTAATGTTTATGTTTCATTTTGCGCACACAGATATTGATGAGTGTGCAGATAAGGCCAAGTATCCTTGCTACGGAGTTTGCGAGGACACTGAAGGATCTTACGAATGCACATGTCGTCCAGGCTATCGGAGCAATGACGCAAAAAAGGAACGATGCACTCCTCCGTTCCCACTTGCAGCACAGATTTCCATAGGTACTACTTCGCCTATTCCTAAATATAAGATGTTCTAACTTTTTCTTAAGTGCAAACTTCTTAATGTTTAACCAAGTTTACATAGAAATCTATTAGCATTTACAACTCCAAATTAGTTTTGTTAAATTCGTCATGATTGATGATATATACCTTCATAATACAGTTATTTTATATTTTAGATATTATTACATATTTCTATAAACATGAAAAAAATTTCAAAATTTGAACTTAGGACAAAACTAGAACATCTTATATTTTGGAACTGAGGTAGCCATCCATATGTTTTTCTAACCAAGAGTTTACATATATAATTTGATTTCTATCTTATCGAATGGCGGAGTCTACTGCCTTCTCTTAAAAAAATAATTATATGTTTTCCAAAATTTATTGTTTCTTCGCCACCTAAAATTACACGGCACTACTTCCGTTAAATTCTCTTTATGTTTCAGGATTTTCGTAATTAAATACTACCTTCCTCCGTTTTTTAAGGAATGCATGTGTTCCAAGATCATGAATTTACCTAACAAAATATGTATTACACTTCACAAAAAGCATATCATTAGATTCGTAGTCAAATGAACTTTTGTATGATATATTTTTTTACGTCATATAATTTATATTCTGCTAGTAAAATTGATGATCTTGGAACATGCCATTGCCTTGTAAAAGGGGACAGAGGTTATATTCAATTTCAGAATTTTACTCTTCTTTTTCTTCATATTTAAAATGCCTCAAAATGAGACCTTAAACTAATAAAGTTTATTACTTTCTACGAACAGATTAACGCTCAAAAATTATAGTAATAACTAACACTTTTAAATTTGTTGTTTTTCTGTCCATGTAGGCGTAATACTTGGCCTTTTTGTCTTGGCATCTCTGGTATTTATTTATGTTCTTCGCAAAGAGCAAAGGAAGACGCTAGAGTTTTATAATAAGAACGGTGGTCCTACCCTAGAGAGGGCCAAAAATTTAAAGATTCTTAAAAAGAAGGAACTCGAGCCATTCTTCAAGGATAGCAATTTTATTGGAGAAGGTGGCTTTGGTAAAGTTTACAAGGGTGTTGTTGGTGATGAAGTAGTCGCAGTAAAGAAACCGATTAGTGGCAGTGCGCTAGAGAACAATCAATTTGCAAATGAAGTCATCATCCAATCTCAAGTCATGCACAGGAACATTGTTAGGCTTATAGGTTGTTGCCTAGTAGTGGATGCCCCGATGCTAGTTTACGAGTTTGTCTCCAAAGGAAGCCTAGATGACATTCTTCATAAAGTTGGCAACAAGAAACCGCTCAGCTTGGATGTGCGTCTAAGTATTGCCGCGGAATCAGCACGTGGTCTATCTTATATGCATTCAGAAGCCCACACAACAATCCTGCATGGTGATGTTAAACCGGCAAATATACTCTTGGATGATGAATTCATGCCAAAGATCTCAGATTTTGGCATATCCAGGTTGATCGCAAGAGATAAGCAACATACCTTTAATGTCATCGGTGACCTGACTTATATAGATCCAGTATACATACAAGAAGGCCGATTGACTGAAAAAAGTGATGTCTACAGTTTTGGGATCGTGATCTTGGAGCTCATAAGCAGGAAGAAGGCCACTCGCGACAACAGCTTAGTGAAGAGTTTCCTAGAGGATCACAAACAAGGGAAGAAATCTTCTGAGCTGTTCGATAAGGAAATTGCAGTACCAGCAGATATGGAGCTTCTTCATTGTCTTGCAGGGATCGCTGTCGAATGTCTTAACCTCGATGTGGATAAAAGGCCATGGATGAAAGATGTTGCAAATCGCCTTCTCACACTCAACCAGAGCCGATCTTGTAGGTCGTAAGTTATTTTTATCGGTGATGAACCTGATGAATGCATGCATATATACTCCTTCCATTTCACAAAGAATGGCGCCCATGATTTTTGAGGTCGAACTTTGACCAACGATTGGACCAATTATATGTAGATTATATGTTACAAATTTTATATCGTTGGAAATGTTTTTAAAATACGAATCTAATGATATAATTTTTGTAACACATAAGCCTCAAATCATTAGTCTAATTGTTGGTCAAAGCAAAATTTTGAAATGCGTGCGTGCCATTCTTTGTGAAATGGAGGGAGTATGTTATAGTGTGCACAACATGTGTATTAATTGCCGAATAAAATACGCAATTATCGATGTGGCAAGGTTTATTTTATTTTACTGTAGTGAACAAAGTCCTTGAAATGTAAGCTATGTATTGTAATCCTCTTTCTGAGGAGCGTTGTACTGTGTGTATGTCCATTAATCACAATGCTTTGTTGCCGACGTACCGTGTATTCCTCGGATGCAATCATCAATTTCTGGGTTGCGTTGGGATATAGTGCCTGTGATTGCCAATCTAATCACGATAGCTCAAAAAAGAATATCGTAGCGGAGGGAAAACAAGAAGGCTGGTACCCAAGTCGATCGTCGACACTCATTGGCCCCTCCCAAGCATAATTTTGTTGTTTGCTTTCCTAGATATTGATCCACTTGCTGTTCGTGAAAATAATTAAACTTCAAGTATATCATTCTTATCTCTTATTTAGGGTTTTGTCAAGTGTATGAAAGGTACTAGTTGGTTATAAAATTAAGAGTGAATTCCATTTTAAATCTCCTTTTAATTTTGTGAAACAACTAGCGCTGAGTGGCCCGCTCAATTGTGCGGGCAACATATTCATTTTCACCAAACCGAAGTAAATCTACCTATTTCTTAGCTAGTACATGCTTACCATATTGTATTCCGAGTGAACCTTTTATACATAGTGCAACCTTTAATTTCTATATATTGTATTTCAGGTGAACCTTTTATACAATTAAAATGAAGAATGTAATTTAGTATTTTTCGTTAGTAAACATATTGATATACTTGACATCATGTTGACAATCTCCATTATAAGATAAAGCCTCCAAAATCAAACATAGTAATAAAAAAATTATTGTTATGTTTTCTCTAAACAAAGAGTGCAGGTTTTTGGCTCCCGTGAGCAGAACATTTGAACAAAAATGGGATCAAGAATTTCATAAAATTTATATTTTTTGTTTAGTGAAAGCATAGGTGAATACTACGTACCCTTGTTGAAGGTGGTGGCTCGAAGTGGCTTTGGGATGAAAACCCTGAGTTCGATCTAAGGTCGAATTAGTCATCAGCAGTGCACGTTCAGCAGTCCTTTTTTATGGCATTGGCTAAGACTTATATTTCTTTTCGTTTGTTTCGGCATGTACCATAAAGTCATCGGTAGTTTGGTGAAGTCACTGTTTTTTTTTTCGATTTTGTTCGCCTTTGATGCTTGGAATTTTTGGCTTTAATAATATATGATTGTATATGTACATCAGTCGATGCAGAGGCTAGGGGTTTATCCTTCTTTTCGCAAAAATAAAAGGTATGATCAGAACAGAACATGTACTACACGTGCCAGACTATGTCCGTGGAAAATATAGAAACTAAAGAAGTCTGTACATTATTAATTAATGTTGTTTTCTTATATTTTGATGGGTAGGTATATCCGTGCATGGCACAGCAACAGGGAATTTGTGCCGATTAAAAAAGTACGAGGGCTTAGTTGGCAGTCTTCGGTATTCACACTGGTACCCAAGTCGTCCAAACTAATTGGGCTCTCCCTGACATAATTTTATTGTTTGCTTAACTTCAAGTATGTCATCCTTGTCCCTTGGTTAGAATTTTCTTTCACGCTTAAAAAAGGTACTAGGTAGTTGATGATCCTAAAATATAAAATTAGGCCTGCTGAACCAATTATCTTTTACGAATAGATGCTTTCGTTTTTTGTTGAGATGGAGATGTCACAACAACAGGAATTTGTTCTGTTATCAGAAATACCGAAAGACATGACAAAGTCTTTGATATACTCTCATCGTTTCTCAAAGAATGACACTCACAAATTTTTAGATTTTATATTGACCATCAATTCGATTAATAATACTCCTTCTGTCTAACAAAAGATGTCTCAAGTTTGTCAAATTTTGGATGTATTTAGACATGAATTAGTGTATAGATGTATTCAAATTTGGTCAAAATTGAGACATTATTTGTTAGGCGGAGGGAGTATGTGGATTAAGTTATAAATTTAGACCATTGGAAAGTTTTTTTTGAAAGTGGATCCAATGATATAAAGTTTGTAGCGCGTAACTCACATATCATTTTTTTTACTTGTTGGTCAAAATTAAACCTCAAAATATGTGGATGCCATTCTTTGATAAACAGAAGCAGCATATGATAGAATGACTACTAATACTTCGACACAACTCAAAGAAAGACTTTATTAGTTCATCAGAAGTCATTAGGAATGCAGCACGGGCGTGCCGCTGGTGGTTGAAGGCATTTCAAACCCCTCGGAGTGTTTTTCTCTTGGGAGTCTATTTCTCATTCCTCTTAGAAAGAGTTATTTCCAAGTTGACAATCGTAACCATCCAATGAAAATTTTCTTATCTATCAGACCTACATTAATATTACACGAATCTCAATGATTGAATCAAAAGGGTTGTTATCATCTACTAAGAAATAGTTATTTCTGAGTCGCCTAAGAAATAGTCAAATAGCAAAACCGTTTTTTTTTTTGCAGTAGAAGACTTCATTTCAAACACCTCAGAGTTTTTCATATGTTTTTAGGTTATTCTCACTCTATGTTTCTATTTGTTTTTGCAGAGTTCCTTAGTTGAAAATAGGATATCAGTCATACCCACTAGTTTAGTTGTAAAACATCGCGATTTTAAGTTTTCATATATAGGAAAGCTACCATTGCCACTCACTACAGGAGATTTTTAGTCCTCCCTCCGATCCTAAATTGTTGTCCAAATATTACATGTATCTAGACGCTTTTTAAGAATAGATACATCCATCTTTGGACAAATTTGAGTCACAAGTCCGCCAAACCCGGCGCGTGGTCGCCATAATCCTTTGCCTTCGCATGTCTGACTTTGCGCCCTTCTGTGACTCCCTCCATATCCTTTGTCTTACGGGTCCAAGACACGGTGGGTTTTGGCTTGAGCTTGAGGTTTGTTTGTCTAGAACCGTTTGTCTAAAATGTGGTTGTGCGCATCATTTTAATCCGGAGATTTCAACCTCCTTTGTCTAAAATGTTTTTATAGGTTTTTACTAATTTTTGTTAAGTTTTTGGCAAGACGCGAGACGTGACATCGCACGGAGCCAGATGCTGGGGCACTGCGAGGAGGCATGGAGCTGGATGCTGGGTCACAAACGTGAGCGCTGTAGTGTTAATCTCGTTCAGCTATTTATCCGGTACTGCAGTTTTTCTGTTAGCAGATAGCGTTTTCTTCAGCTAATAACTTGTTCTTCTGTGGACTGTTTCAGCCATACTATGTAACGGTATGGCTCGTAGTTATCTCCTTTACGTTTGTTAGTTGGAGCTCACTAAGTTTCGGTCGTGGGATGGCGCGACAGTAGTGGGACGAAGTGGGCTAGTCGTTGTGTTTCTGTTACAGCATGTACTGAAGAACAAAAGGAATGAAAACGGAAAAGCAGCGGACGGCTGCACGCTGCGCAAATCTTTTGTGTTTTCCTCTTCGTGTATCCACCTACGAGTGAGCGAGAGTGAGAGACATTGCCATTCCAACTTCAAGTGGTATCAGAGCCTGATCTGGTCCTGGTGATCGCCGGTCATATCGCATGCTGGAGGAGAGCGAGCCGCATCCCGGTCTGTGCCTCCGCCCGCTCGTGCACGTTGAGCCATGGCTGGAGCCGCGGGAGATGACGCGATGCACAAGTCGTTGTGCAGCAGCAGGAGGTGGTGCGCGAGGTGAGCAGCGGCAGCGCCGTGACTTTCCCCATGTTGACGCGCACCAACTACGCGGATTGGGCCATCCTTATGCGTGTCCAACTCCAGGGTGCTGGGCTCTGGGAGGCGGTCGAAGGCCTGGAGACATCGAGGCGGCAGGAGCGGCAGGCGTTTGGCGCCATCCTGCGCTCGGTGCCGCTCAACATGATGCGCGTGATCGCGGCCAAGGACAACGCGCAAGAAGCCTGGGACGCCATCAAGCTGATGCGCGCCGGCGTCGAGCGCGTCTGCGAGGCAAAGGCCCAGAAGCTGCGCCAGGAGTACGAGAACCTAGCGTTCAAGAGTGGCGAGTCGATCGAAGACTTCGCGCTCCGGCTGACTGGAATTGTTACTGACCTGCAGCAGGTTGGCGACGACATCACGGAGGAGAAGGCGGTGAAGAAGCTGCTGTTTTCGGTGCTGGTAAGAATCAAGCCAGTTGCTGTGGCGATGGAATCATGCCTCGACTTCTCCAACATGTCCATAGAGGAGCTCTCGGGCCGGCTCTTCGGCGCCGAGGACGGGGTCGATCCAGAGCCTGAGGTGGGCAGAAAGCTGCTGCTCACAGAGGAGGAGTGGCGCCAACGCAGCCGCAGGTCTAACTCCAGTGGCTCAGGCGACAAGAAGGGCAAGTCCCCTATGAAGGCCAAGTCCCCCGTCGCCACAGATAAATCTAGGGGTGGCAGCGCCGGTGGATCCGGCGAGAAGAAGAAGGGGAGATGCCGGTACTGCGGCAAGCCCGGCCACTGGGCAGCTGAGTGCCAGAAAAAGGCTCGCGATGAGAAGCTGAAGGGCGAGCAGGTCAACCTGACCGCCGCCGCCGAGGACCATGAGCCGGCGCTCCTGATGGCGCGCGTCTGTGAACTGGAGGTGCCGGTTGACGACTCCACGCCGGCAGTGTTCTTGAACGAGGAGAAATTGGTTCCTGTGTACGCCGGTGCCAGTGTCTGGTACGCGGACACAGGAGCCACGAGCCACATGACCGGCGACAAGGGCGTTTTCACGACGCTCGATGAGTCTGTCCACAGGAAAGTGAAGTTCGGGGATGGTTCACTTGTGGACATCCGCGGCAAAGGCACCGTTCTCTTCAGGTGTTCGACCGGCGACCAAAGGATCTTGTCAGAGGTATACTATATTCCCAGGTTATGATCAAATATTGTTTCCTGTGGACAGCTGGCCAAGAATGGCTGCAAGATCTTGATCCACCGCGGGATGCTCGGTATCTGGGATCTGGAGGAGGTCCTGCTGGCGCGCGTCCTGAGGGCGAAAAATCGGCTGTACTGGCTTGATCTAACCCCGGCCGAGCCGGTCTGTCTATTGGTGCAAGGATCGGACGCGGCATGGCTGTGGCACGGGTGCGACGGCCACCTACACTTCAGGGCGCTGCACGCGCTCTTAGTGAAGCAGATGGCACGCGGCCTCCTTGAGATCGATCATATTGAGGAGTTCTGCGACGGATGTGCATTGGGCAAGCAGCACCGATCTCCGTTCCCACGGGCTTCTGCATTTCATGCACAGAAGGTGCTCGACCTAGTGCACACCGATCTATGCGGGCCGATCACTCCGGCCACTGCTCCTGGGAACAAGTACTTCCTCCTCATAGTGGATGACCACTCACGGTTCATGTGGGTGAGCTGCTGCGCACCAAAGACGAGGCCCTTCGCTACTTCAAGAAGGTGAAAGCCATGGCAGCAGCGGAGCGCAGCTGCAAGCTGCTGGCGTTCCGGTCTGACCGTGGAGGGCAGTTCAACTCCGGCGAGTTCGTTGATTTCTACGAGGAGCACGGCATCAAGCACAACACCACCGCTCCATACACTCCACAGCAGAACGGAGTTGTGGAGAGAAGGAACCAGACCGTCGTCGAGATGGCCAGGTGCCTGCTCAAGTCAATGTCGATGCCGGGCACGTTCTGGGCGGAGGCGGTGAAGACGGCTGTATACATCTTGAACCGTGCGCCGTCCAGGAGCCTCGCTGGTGCAACTCTGTATGAGATGTGGCATGGTAAGAAGCCGAATGTTAGTCATTTTTGTACTTTCGGTTGCAGTGCACATGTGAAGAAGCTAGGGCCTAGGATCAACAAGCTGTCAGATCGCTCCATTGCGGGGGTGTTCGTGGGCTACGAAGCTGGCGCCAAAGCTGTAGCAAATCCGACAAAAGACACTTCTGCAGTTCCAGCGTCTCCTGTTGCAGCAACTTAGCGGCCGGGCAAGTGGGCAACTCCACCGTCAGAAATTGACAGAGTGGCAGTGGACACCGATGTCACTCCGCTGCGCTACAAGCGCCTCGATGATGTGTTTGCTCAGCTTGATAAAGATCCAGATGCAGATGGTGAAGATGTTTGCATGCTGGCTTCTGAAGAACCTGAAAGTGTAACCGAGGCTCTGCACAATTCTTCCTGGCGTGCGGCTATGGAAGAAGAGATGCGCTCTATTCAAGAGAACAACACAAGGGTGCCTGCAGATCTTCCTGCTGGTCACAAGGCCATTGGGCTCAAATGGGTATTCAAAGTGAAGAAGGATCCAAATGGGCAGATCATAAAACACAAAGCACGTCTCGTTGCCAAGGGGTACGCTCAGCGCCAAGGCATTGATTTTGAAGAGGTTTTTGCCCCCGTTGCCAGGATGGAATCGGTGCACCTGCTACTTGCCATTGCAGCGCACAAAGGCTGGTCAGTCCATCACATGGATGTGAAGTCAGCTTTCTTGAATGGGGAATTAACTGGAGATGTCTTTGTACAGCAGCCACCGGGATTCAGTGATGAAGCATCTGTCAACAAGTTTCTGAAGCTCTGAAAGGCGTTGTACGGCTTGCGGCAGGCACCACGAGCATGGTACTCAAAGCTCGACAGCTCTCTCACTTCTCTTGGCTTCACCAGATGTGTGCTTGAGCATGCTGTTTACAGTAGAGGAGAAGGGGATTCAGCTCTGTTGATAGGAGTATATGTTGATGATTTGGTTATCACAGGTGTTAGCAGCCAGGACATTGCTATGTTCAAGGATCAGATGCAGCAGATGTTCAGAATGACTGATCTCGGGCTGTTAAATTACTATCTTGGCATTGGGGTGCAGCAAAAGGGAGGAGAAATAACTCTGTCCCAAGCTTCATATGCAGCAAAAATTCTTGAGACAGCAAGTATGGGGAGTTGCAATGCTAGCCACACTCCCATGGAGAATCGGCTGCATCTAAGCAAGAATGACAACAGTGCGCCGTTCGATGCTTCAAGGTACGGAAGTGTAATTGGTAGCCTCAGATACCTGGTGAACACAAGACGCGACATCTCCTATGCTGTGGGGATAGCCGGTCGCTTCATGGAATCACCAACAGTGCAACACTGGGCAGCGATCAAAGAAATTCTCAGATATATCAAAGGTACGCTGAGATATGGGTGCTGTTACAAGCCGGGACGTACTGACATTTTGTCAGGTTACAGTGATAGCGACCTTGCCGGTGATGTTGATGACCGGAAGAACAACTCCGGCATTGCATTTTTCTTGGGGAGCAGCATCATTTCTTGGTCATCGCAGAAGCAGAAGATTGTAGCATTGTCTTCCTGCAAGGCTGAGTATGTGGCAGCAGCGGCTGCGGCGTGTCAGGGTGTTTGGCTGGCTTGGTTGATGGAAGAAATCACCGGTGAAAGTCAGCCAAAGTTCAAACTTTATGTGGACAACAAATCTGCCATTGCTCTTTGCAAGAACCCGGTGCAGCATGGAAGAAGTAAGCACATTGATACTAAGTTCCACTACATCAGAGAATGCATTGAGGATGGAAGAATGGACATCGATCATGTTGGCACCGATGGCCAACTTGCTGATATTCTGACCAAAGCTCTCGGGCGAGTCAAGTTCATCGAGATGCGTCAGAAGCTGGGCGTTCAGGAGGTCAGCATCAATGCCGGGTAACGACCTTAAGGTGGTGAAATGTAGTGTTAATCTCGTTCAGCTATTTATCCGGTACTTTTTTTCTGTTAGCAGATAGTGTTTTCTTCAGCTAATAACTTGTCCATCTGTGGACTGTTTCAGCCATACTATGTAACAGTATGGCTCGTAGTTATCTCCTTTACGTTTGTTAGTTGGAGCTCACTGAGTTTTGGTCCTGAGATGGCGCGACAATTGTGGGACGAAGTGGGCTAGTGGTTGTGTTTCTGTTACGGCATGTACTGAAGAATAAAAGGAATGAAAACGGAAAAGCAGCGGACTGTTGCATGCTGCGCAAATCTCTTGTGTTTTCCTCTTCGTGTATCCACCTACGAGTGAGCGAGAGTGAGAGACATTGTCATTGCAACTTCAAGCGCTGCTCAGTACGTGCAGGACTTCTAGGCGTGACAAAGCATGCTGAGGCGCAACATGAAACGGACGGATGGCATGCCGCAACGCCATCAGGGCTCATGAAAGTTAGAACACTTTGCATCGATTTGAGGTAGTAGGTGGGAACCCCTTCTCAGAACGTAGACAATACTGGTTAATTAACCAAACATGACTATCATAACCTACATCAATTTGAAAATCAGCCTAGAGTAGATGATGTATGACGAGACCAGGGTATGACGAGACCAGGGTACGACTGACTATACCATAAGAGTTTTTTTTTTGACCAATCCGAAACAACTCTCTGGCGCTCGTCCGCGCGGTGCGGACGAAAAGCCGACCACGCGCGCTCCTTTCCCTTTTCTTATCGCGACCGTTTCCTTTTCTATTCCGGCCTCCCATTTCCAATTGGTCAAAATATCTTCCTCCCCAGGAGGTCTTTCTTCCCCCCTTCCCTTTTCCCTTTTTTTCAATTTTTTTCTTATCCGCCTCCTTCCTCCTCGCCTCCTCGACTCCGCCGCTCTCTTCTCCAGAGGTCGCCCAAATCCTTGGCGTTGTGGATGGAAGATGCCTTCCTCCATCCGCGAGATTTCTCAGCGGCACGGGTGGGGGCCGGCGTTGGGGATTGGCGTCGCCCCATTCAGGCAAGTCGCCGGTGCGGGTGGCTGCTGAGTCCTCGATTCCAAGAGCGGCGCGAATCCTTGTCGTCGCGGGCTTCTAGGCTGTTGAATTCATGGAACTTCTCCTCGCCAGATATTCTTAGGCGCGGTCATACCACGGTAGCTGGTGTCGTGGTGCCCTCCTCCCTCCCAGGCTGCAGCGCGAGATCGTAGCTATCGGTGATGCGAGACCTCGGCGTCGGGCCTCCCAGTGGAATGCGAGATTGCCTGCGGCTGCGCCGTTTCCAGGCCTCTGAGCAGCGGCTCTTCCCTTCCTCCAAAAGCCCTGGATCCATGGGTGCCGTTTTGCCTGGTGGTTGAAGCGGTGTGTGCTTCTCCCCTATTTTCTTCCTTCCCTTTTTAGAGGAGTTCCAATACTATTCAGTTCACGCATTAGGTTCAGTTGATCTGATTTTTTTGTGAATCAATTTTAAAGATTACGAGTGATTTTTTTTCAATTTTGGCTGGGTTGGAGGCACACGACTGTTTGTTCATGGATCTGGATACTTTTCGTGCAATCAGCTGGCTCTGGATATAGAAAGGGTTAATATGCATCCATTTACTGTTATGTTTTGTTAATGCTGATCAGTGACGACAATTGACAAACATCTGTTAGTGCTGATGATAAAAGGCGAATGGTTAGAATTTGTATTTTACTTCCTCAGTACGTGGTTCCCCTATGGTACTGTTGCAGTTTCAGATTTCGATTTGTTACTGGGAGAAGCAAGCCTGTAAGCAGAGCAAAAGGTAACAAAATGGAGTATATACAGGAAGAGAAGATCTAAAAATATATTTGGGGTGAATAATTTTGTCAATAAAAATAGGAGCAGTGTTGCATGCATGGCTCTTGATTTCTGAATTTTGTGAGAAATGTCTCATTTATGTGGGTAAATGTTTCTATATGTATATAAGTTGTTATGCTCAGATCAGGAATTGCCTCCTGTACGTCTTCACTCTTTTTCCTGGTTAGTGACCATGTGGAAACAAATTCTTCGGAGTTTGGGAATAAAGCTCATTCTTCAAAAAATAAGCATGCATTCTCGTGCAAAGTTCCTACCTGCACGAGCATTCTCCTTCAAGGCAATTCCTACCTTGGTGTTCAAAAGTTCATTATGTCGTGTACCACAGCAAAACCAGAAAATGGTATGCCATGCATGACTCATATTTTTTGCGATCAATTCTCGTTTTTGGGCCAATTGCAAATTCTTTACATGTTTTTTGATAATGCTCATCGTCTAAAATTTTGGTTAGGGATTTTTACCTTTCCCATTTTTAAATAAAATAAAAAATCATCATTTCCTTTGTGCAGCACCACATGTCTGCATGTAACTGTGTCTAATGATGAGTTTTTAGCATTCTAATTCTTGAGATTTTTAACGATGTAATGATGAGCTTTTTTAGCATTCTAAATGACGAGCTTTTAAGAATCCCATGATGAGCTTTTTAACGAATGCATCCCGTGTTTTTAATTTTCAAAAAACCTCGAGACATGCTTTACATTATTTTTCTGAAGCTCACGTTGAGCTTTCAACAATCTCCTCATGAGCTTTTAACGATATCATCATGAGCTTCCAATTTTTCGAAAAACCATTGAACTTTTTAAATTTATAATGATGATAATTTAGCATTCTAATGATGAGTTTTTAACGGACGCATCATGTGCTTTTAATATTTTTTCAAAAATCCTTGAGACGTGCTTTCAATTATTTTTCTAAGTTCAATTTTTTCTGTTCCATTCTACATGAGCTTTTAATGATATCATCACGAGATTTTAACAATCCCATCATGTACTTTTAGATTTTCAAACATCGTCGACATGTGCTTTCAAATTTTTTTCAAGGCCATTTTTCCTCGTGTATTCTACATGAGCTTTTAACGATCGTTCCAATGAGCTTTTTAACGTCCTAACAATGATAATTTTTAATGAATCCCATGATGAGATTTTTAGTGATCGCATCATCTACTATGATTTCTTCGAAAATCCTTGAGCTTTTAGCGATGTTAATTATGCGCTTTTAGCATCCTAACAATGAGATTTTAAGGATCCCATGTGAGATTTTTAACGACGCGTCATGTCCTTTTAGTTTTCAAAAATCCTTGAGATGTGCTTTCAATTATTTTTCTAAGTTCATCATGAGCTTTTGACGTTCGCATCATGAGATTTTAACGATCGAATGATGAGCGTTTAACGATCGCATCATGAGATTTTAACGATCTCATCATAGCTTTAAATGATCTCATCATGACCTTGAGCTTTTAACGACCGCATCGTGAGCTTTTAACGATCGCATCGTAGCTTTTAACGGTTTCATCATGAGCTTTTAACGATCTCGTAATGATCTTTAAAGGTTCTCATCATGCACATTTAATTTTTCCAAAACTCGTTGAGCCTTTTAACGTCCTAACAATGAGCGTTTAAAAGACCGCATGACGAGCTTTTAATATTCTAATGATGAGCTTTTTTGATGATCCCATGATGAGTTTTGTAATCAGCAAGTCTTGTACATTTCCTTTTTTTGAAAACCCTTGAGCTTTTGAAGATCTTATTGAAAGATCGAGTACGTCACAGAGGGGGGGGGGTGAATGTGACCAATTTTAAGTTTTCTTCAAAAATGAAGACCGAAGACAATCACAGTACTTCAACAATAGAGATTAAACTTAGCAAGTTTTAGAGTTGCAGCGGAATGAAGAAAGATGAACAAGTTTAGCAGTAGCAGTGAAGACAAGAACAGTAAGAACAGTTGTACTTCAACAGAAAGTATAAGATTGAGGAACGATATGACCAGAACACGAAGACACAGGGATTTGTACTTCAATAGAAAGTATAAGATCGGCACAATCCTACGTCTCCGTTGAGGGGGCTGAGTCACACAAGACTCGCGGACACACAAGTCCATCCAATCCTCCTGAGCTAAGACCAAAGTCTCGCCCAGTTACTCGTGGTAGATCTTGAGGTGATCTCTGGACCTTCACAGACTGGTTGATGGCAAATCACAAGCTTCGATTGCTCTTCAACACTGACTCCTAGCCGTCTAGGTGATGCCAATCACCAAGAGTAACAAGCTTCAAGTGTTCGGCTAGAGAGGGGATCCCATTCTTCACGCTCAGTTCAGCTCTAAGGGTTTTCTCAGGTGTACTTCAAAACATCTCCTTGGGGATCACCACCGAAACCGATCGGGGTGGGTCGTCTTATATAGCCTTGGCCACCGCCAATCTAGCCGTTGTGACCCGTTGGATAAAGTGATCCCTGAGACTCCAGCTCACACTTTATCTCTTTGTCTCACAACGGTTAGATTACGTGGTCAAAACATAAAGCGACAAAGTTTTTCAAACACATTTGAAATCAGAGTGAAGACTTCACGCGGAAGTTTCTGTGAAGCCTGAAATGCTTCATTCTTCACTCCAACGAAAAACACTCACACAGAAAATGGTTTTCGGCCAAGCTGAACATGAAGAATAGGTTTCACCTAAACCAGCTCCACACTTCATACCCCCCTTAATAGTACGGCGTTCCTATACTCAAGTGAAGAAAAAACCTACGGAAGGACCTATGAGGAAAGCTACGCTTCACATTCTTCTCTGTTCTTCACTGAGTTCTTCATACTTCAACCCAGTACCTATACTTCAATTTTTAGGGGTTGTCGATGACGGCTAAACCAACTCTTCTGAGAAACTAAAACCTGAAACACTCTGTGTAACTCATTAGTTCCTCAACCATGTTGTTATCATTCATCAAAACCCATACAGGGGCAAGGTTTCCCTTTCCGTCTCCCCCCTTTTTGGTGTTTGATAACAACACAGGTTAAAGCTTCAAACATGGTAATAATAGGTGTGAAGGTTTTAGCTTCTGAGTTATATGAAGACTCCCCCTGAAGATATGCACTATTTAAGATTGCTTTTGAATGCAAGTGCAAAGAGCTTTAGGAGTGTGAGGAAATCTTCATATTCTTCAGAAGCAAGGGTGTGCATCGTGTACAAGGTTAGAACAGCAATAAATAAGAATTCATGCATGCTCATAAATTAAAGTAAACAGATGCAGCACCAATTATAGGTATTGAAGTAAACATGCATGCATGAGGAATGAAAATGCATGAAGATTAAATTTATTACAGGCATTGCAGAATCCTCATGCAAGAGGCAATATTAAGTGTACTTCAACACAACCAAAAGTTTGAAACCACGACGGATGGATAGGACTTAAACAAACGATGAAGAACGAAGAACCAGATAAAAAGCAAACTCCTCTTGAGTCAAATAAACGTGAAACCCTCTCCCTGACTCCTTCTCCCCCTTTGGCATCAAGACGCCAAAAAGGTTGAAGACTCTGCTGGCTTGGAGTGGCTTCGCTGTCTTCATGCTTCAGGACGTCTAGGAAGTGCTTAGCGAAGAAATCTTGAAGCATGCCACTGGTCTTGTCTTCGCGGGAAATCAGCTTCTTGATCAGCACCTCTTGATTCTTCAAAAGAGCTGCTTGCTTCTCGAGCATGTCTTGTTGATCATCGATCTTCCGGGAGAGCTTCACTACCAGGTTCTTCCAGGAACCATCCGTGCCTGAGCTGGTCTCATACTGTGAGTCAGATGGACGAAGTGGTTACTTCAGCTGCGGTTGTGACCGAACTGGCTGTGAGGACTCCTTGGACGGGAGATCAGACACTGAAGTAGGAGGGAGCAGAGACGACTCTGGATCTTGAGTTTTCAGCGAGAAGTATTTGTGCTGATGTTCCAACTCAAAGCGTTTCTCAGACAACTGCAATATGATCTTCATGATCTGAGGAGCGTATGGCAATGCACGCACATGGTCGGCAGAGGCATGAGTGATAGTCTGAAGAATGTAATCTCCAAAATCCTTCTTCTCACCCTTGAAGACGGCAAGTAGCAGATTGTGGTGAAGACCGGCAATTTCACTTGAGCTGCCTTGCTTGGGAGAGAGATAGAGTGAAACGGAGAATGTCATTGAGGATTTTTTCTTCAGGCTTCAACCCAAAAAGTAGTCCGAAGGTGCCTGAGAATCCTTCTTCATACAGAATGGCGATGTCTTCATTTGAGGCAACTTTTTCTTCATGTATCTTGGGCTGGCCATCGAACTCGGCTAGACCAAGAAACTCTTTAAGTGCCGGGAGGTGCAGCTGTGCCTATCTCCATCAGTCATCGAGTAAATATTATAACCTTTGGAGTTGTCCTCAAACTTACAAACCTTCCTGCCAAAAGTAGCATAGAACTGAAGAATGAGTTCATCGTTCCAGTTCTGGCAGGCTTCAGCAAACTTCAGAAGATTCAGATCATTTAGCACATTGGCAGTAGGCATGACACCACTCGGACAATTGTAATCAAACCAATCATCATTTAAACACTTCATATTAGCAAAGTGTGTCCTGGGCAGAAGAATCTGCGCATAGTAGTCTTGCTGCTCAAAAGACCAGAATCTTGGGTCTTCAGCTGATCTATCCTCCTTGTACTTCAGCCCATTGTTCAGCCTCACAAGGCGGAGCTCTGCGTTCTTCAGAGCCTTGAAGTTTGCAATCTCACGGTTGGAGGAAACTAGCATTGTGGGCTTCGGAGACAGTAATTCGCGATTGTCTTCAGACATTGTTTGAGATCTCACGAGCATCCGAGAGATTCTCCTGTCCTCATGATCCTTTGCCACGCCAGACCGCTTCTTTTTGGGCACAGTCTTCAACAAATCTTCCGGCAGACGTTCAATCTCCATCAGATCATCAGACTCTTGCGCGGCTTCCTTTTCCTTTTCTTCTTCCATTCCTTCTTCTTCTTCTCTTCTTCCTCCTCATCACTTGAGGAGCTTGGGTCAGACAGTTCGGACGGTACGACATTCTTCACAACAGCTTTCTTCACATGAACTTGCGGCGTTGGCACGGGGGCATCTGCGTCGGTCTCTGCATCATTGACGTTGAGGTCATGGGTAGCTTCAGCTTTGAAGTCACAGGTTCTTCCTTGTTCTGCAGAGGCATCCACAGAATCTGTCAGAGGCAACGAACTGCTGGTGGAGGGTTCTTCAGGACGAGCGAGGTCTTCCTTGTTTTGTCCCAATACCTCATATCCTTCTTCTTCCTGCTAAGTGGTTTGCTCAGACAGTACTGTTGGTGATGATGCAGCTTGTTCCTATTCCTCAAGAAGTGAAGTAAGCTTGACATTTGATGTATCTGGCACAGGAGTGTAAATTGCTTGCTTCTTCCGAGAATCTGCCATAGACGATGAAGTAGAGGGACTTCTTCTAGCAGGAACTTTGATTCTCAATCCAAATTCCTTGGCAGTCTTCTTCACTTCAGCCATCTCAGACGCCTTGCGAGTCATGGAAACTTTCTTCGGTACGACTAGCGCAGGAATATCCTGACTTTCTTCAGTATCCGAGGGGGCTCCAGGGTCATTTCTGGTCTTGAGACCAATCTCGCGACGGTCTCACGAGCGGCATCCCTCGTTTTCTCATATTCGGTCTTCTCTCAGCCAACTTCTTCATTACCACCTTGTTCTTCAGGAGATTTCTCCTTGGCGGCTTTCTTCCCGGCTTCGCTTTTGGCTTTGTCAGCCTTTATGGTCTCGGTTGCCTGCTTCATTTGTTCAGCAAGCACAGCCTTCTTCTTCTTCTTCTTTTTCTTCTTCTTCTTCTTCTTCTCAAGCTCAGCCTGGGTCTTCAAAGCAATTTCTTTTTCTTTCTTCAGGGCGATGAGGTCAGCCCTTTTCTGTTCTTCAGCTTCCTTCTCAGCTTTCTTCTTCTGCAACTTAGCAGCTTTCTTTTCTTCTTTCTTTTTCAAAGCAGCTTCTGCCTTCTCTTTCTCAACACGTTCTTTCTCAGCTTTCTCAGCTCTTTCCTTCTCAGCACGTTCTTCTTCTTCTATTCTTCGAGCAACACGAATACTTCTGTTGAGCTCCCATTCTTCAGCCTGAGCCTTGGCAACAATAAGATCCTCAACATGACTCATGAGGTGATCTGGGAGCAATCCTTCCTCAAATGCAGCAAGAAGAGATGTCAACATAATTGATGTCTCTGATGATCTTCAGAGCCTTCTTGTTGAATTCCTCACGATGAGGCCCTCCATCCTTGCGGACAATCTTGAAGTGCCCCAACTTAGGTGCAGGAAAGTACATGTTGGTGTTCTCAGCCTCTTTGGTTCCTCTTCTGATCTCAGTTGCGAGCACATGGGAATGCTTACGAATGATGTGCTGGAGACGATGCTTTCTCTTCATCCTGGTCTCCCCTTCAACATCGTCTTCTGAGGAATAGAAAACGAAGATTTCTTCAGTTGTGGGAGGAGGCACATCCTTATATCTCTTGGCCTTTTCTTTCTTCTCAGCCTTGGGCTTCGTCACCACTTTCTTTCCATGACTGGCTAGAACTTCACCAGGACGTGGGGAATTGATAGCATACTTCAGTCTGACTCTTGGTCAGAGTGTCACTCTTAGAGGAACTGGTTCCTCAATTTCCTCATCTGAGTCTTCGATGTTCACATGCGGAGACGCAGGAGGTGAGGGTTCAGGAGTTGAATCAAAGATATACTGAGTCTCTTTCTCTGAGTCATTGCTAGACCTGGTCGAACTGACATGGTGACACCTGTGAAATAGAGGGTACGAAGAACAGGCGAGAAGTACACAAATTCTCAGAAACAAAAAATTTGGCAAGAGTTTTAGCTGAAGCAAATTGACCATGTTTATGAAGAATGACTGCTCAGTTCTTCAACGAAGACAGCTACACAGATTTAAACTAAATTCTACTAGAGAGCTTCAGCCTAGATCAAATTTAGCTACAGCTTCAGAATCTTAGAGTAAGTCACTCTATGCAAACACAACAATCTATAGAACAGTTGAGGATTCATCTAATTTTAGTAATTAAATGAAGACTTCAAGTGTACCTAAGATGAGCTCGGTGAAGAATAGAGGAATCACCAAAACCCTAACCGCAAAGCCCTAACTCAGCGAGAGCAGTCAATCTACTGTAGCAAACGGAGGATATCAAGATACGTTTGCTACTTGGAATCGATCTAAGAAGGGAAAAACGACGCTTGCTTGCAGTTCCCGACTCGAATCGGCGCTGATGAAGATTGGAGCTTGAAGACTTCGTCCGGGCAGGAGCAGAGTCGCGGCGAGAAGGAGTCGCGAGAGCTTCCGGGCAAGAGAGAGAGAACTGGGGAATTTGTGGTGCAGGGTAATTTTCCGGAGGGAGTATGGTGGCCTTTTATAGGGAGGTGAAAAAGAGAGGATCTCACCGGTATCTTTTATCCCAAAAATTTCGCTAGGGTTTCCCCGTACACTTAATTTTCCATTGGGATAAGATTTTACCGTTCGGAAAGATTTGTGAAGACGACGGCTAAAACGGAGATTCCGTTGAAATGGTATTCTTGAGAACTTTGAAGACTTACGGTTTTACCAAAAACAAAATTCATTTTTGAAGAATGAAAATTCTTGCATCATCGACAAGGATTACGATGATACATGAATTACGATGAACAGTCTTTGTGTACAGACAAGAAAAAGATAAGATAGATAGGTTCTATGGTGTCCTTAGTTTCATTTTCATCTGACAGTAAGAGGCAAATGCAGTGAAGAACAACTGCACAGATGAATTTGAAGAAAGAAACAAGCAACAAGCTTCTAAACCTACTGAAGACAAACGAAAAGAAGAACAAACAACACTAAAACTGAGGAACAGAAATACTGAAGACAATGCAGATGAAGTAAACATGAATGCAAGAGTATTCACAAGTATGCAAGTCTTCAAGAGATATTCCGATAATCCAAGATGTTTAATTCACTCCTCAGCTCACAGAATCTGATTTTGTCAAGAGGTTTGGTGAAGATATCTGTGAGTTGTTTGTCTGTCCTCACATGGTTTAGGCAAATTTCTCATTTGGGGACACATGATCTCTCAGGAAATTGTGTCGAATATCAATGTGCTTCGTGCGAGAGTGTTGGACGGGATCATTGGCAACCTTTATGGCGCTCTCATTATCACACAGGAGAGGAACGGCATTCACTGAGATACCGAAATCTTTGAGGGTTTGCCTCATCCAAAGAAGTTGGGCACAACAGCCGACTGCTGAAACATATTCTGCTTCAGCCGTCGACAAAGCAGCAGAGTTATGCTTTTTTGAAGACCAACTTACTAAGGATCTTCCGAGGAATTGGCAAGTGCCGGAAGTGGATTTTCTATCAACCTTGCAACCAGCATAATCTGAGTCAGAATATCCAACAAGATCGAAACACGCCTGTCGTACCAGTGGCCCACGGGGCCCCACTGGCACGGGACGCATGGGTCGCAACTGATGAGCTCCTGCTAGGCCGGCTTCCCGAGAGGGGCGAACCCTAGAAGCTACCAGTTCGCTCCCCGCAACTTGCTGGGCAACGGTACGGGGCGCCTTCCGGGTACCGGGGTTTCGGGGGTCGCAGGTGGGGCCGATGGAACAGTGGAGACAAGATCACACAGCAGGCGCAATACATTTAATGCACCGACAGGAGTCACATCGGCAGGGCTAGTCTTGCTCAACAAGTCTACAGCAGCTACCCTAAGAGCTGTTTTCCTTATAGTGCACAGTGGCCTGGGCGCTGCATGAAGCCCAGCGTGGATCTACAGTAGGGAGAGTTTTGCGGCGATGACACGCGTGTAGGGAACGTGTCACGCTGCATGCATTGGCACCTGTGGTATCCCCTTGACTATAAAAGGAGGACCAAGGCCATCGGTCAAAGGGTTCGAACCCCAGACAGTAGCAACTAGTATAGCCCCTGTTCATAGCAGAATCTCTTAGGAGAGCAAGTAGCTCACCCGGGAACTCCCCGGGGCAATCTGTAAGAACACACGCATTTGGTGAATACAACTCCAAGCAGGACGTAGGGTGTTACACCTCCGGGTGGCCCGAACCTGGGTAAATCCGAGTGTCGACACTTTGTGTCTTACAAAAACGGGGTGCCCAGCATCCCCGGTGCCGGAGACCCGTGCTCTGACATCTGGCACGCCAGGTAGGGGGGCGGGCAGAGAACTTTGGGTGACTGCCGGCGTCATCAGCTTCTTCATCCGCGGCATCATCCACGCAAGCTTGCCATGCCCCCCAAGAAGGCAGATGAGCCCGGGGTCGACTTGCGCGACACACTCGCCATGCGCACTCGATCCCAGATGCCGCACGTGTGTCGCAAGGCCAAGGGACCAAGGGTCCCCTCAACGACAGCAGCAGCAGCAACCACAGCTGCCCCCGCCACCTCCTCGGGCGTCGATGGACAACCGTCCTTGGGGGCCTGCGGCGCCTAGCGCGGGAGCCAGTCGCACGGGCGACCTCAACGTCGCACGTGCCAGCCAGCGAGCTCCCTCGCGGGTCGAGGACGCGCAGCGACAGCTGCACCACGACCACAGCCCGTCGCGTGCGACGCCAACGGAGTCTCGGCCCTCACATCTGAGGGCACCGGGCGACCTGGGCGGACGACAGCTGGTTGGAGAACCGGCAGCCCCCCTCCCAAACCCCGGCAAAAGCCATCATTGCTGCGCGTGTCATGGTGCGCTACGAGCCACCGCAAGGCACGCCAGCGGACGACGCGTGGAGCGCGGAGCGGGATGCGCTCCTCGCGCTCGCTACCCAACAGCCACAAGGTGATGCCGGCCAGGTCGGTTCGGGCCGGGGACAGAACCCGGGACGCAGAGACACGCCCCGCATCTCGGGGCATGGAGAGCATCCTCCACCTTCGGGTGGGCAAGGTGACGAGGATCCCGAGGACTACTTGGACTCGTCGTCGACTGTCACGCTAGGTGACGCGCGGGGCGTCCTGAACGCCCGCCAGCAAGAGGATCTCTGCTGGCGCGAGGTGGAGCACCAGCGTCCAGAGGAGCAGGAAGACGCTCCCATGGGCGCCGATGACATGGCCCCGCAAGTGCCCGGTGACATGGCCCCGCAAGTGCGTACGACGGGACCGTGAATCCCAAGGATTTCCTCTTGACCTAAACGCTGGGCATGCACGCTATCGGTGCCGACGACAAGGTCAAGGCCAACTGGTTCCCGATGGTCCTAAAAGGGTCAGCGAGAACCTGGTTGCTCAACCTGCCCGCCGGGTCCATCGCCTCCTGGGTTGACCTACGCGAGCAGTTTATGAACACATTCCAGCGTGGGTACAGGCGCCCGGGAACCGTGGCAGAGCTGCTCACGGTAGTGCAGAAACCAGAGGAGACGTTGCGGGACTTCATCAACAGGTTCTTCAACATTTCCTAATCCATCGAGAGGCGGAAGCGGCCGCCATCATCAACACTTACGCCATCAACGTCCGCGACCCAAAGATGCGTGAGAAGCTGAACATGCACAGGATCAGGACCACGAGGGATCTCTACGCTCTCGCGCACAAGGGCGCGATGGCCGAGGAAGGACGCTTAGCGCCTGAGCTTGCCGCCAAGGCAGCGGCAAACCCACCCGAGGGCTCCGGGAAGAAGGACTCGCGGAAGCGCGGCGGGAAGCAAGTGCTTGCCGCGGAACCGGGGGCTCCCCAGATGCCCACCAAGAAGGCGGCGTCGGCAGGAGCATCGGGTAGCAAGCCGGCGGCGGCCGCCCGCTGCCCCATCCACACCAACGCCACCCACGACGCGCAGACTGCCGCACTCTCCAAACCATCAAGGAGAAGCGCGAGTAGCGCCACGAGGAGTGTCGTGCTGTTGGGGCTTGCTTCAACTGCGGGGATATTGGGCACCTCTCCCGAGATTGCCCGAACAACCCCCGCAACAGAGCGTGCCGGGGCGCAGCCAGTGGCGGCGACAAAGGAGAACCCGCGGGAGGTTGCGGTCAAGCCCGCGGTGGCAAGGACCGGCCTCCTCGGGGACGCGACAAGCCTCGCGCCGAACAGCGCGAGGACAACTGTAGTGACGACGCCGACGAGCCCGGCTTCCAGGAGCCCCGCGACGTCGCCTGCATCCACGGGGGAGCATCCGCTCTCACATCTCACGCCGTCGTGAAGCGGCTCACTCGTGAGGTTTGCACCCACCTCCCTAGCGTGGAGGCGCAACAGCCGTTGAGGTGGTCGCATGTGCCGATCACCTTCAACTCGGACGATCATCCGATTCGTCCCTTGGGATCAGGGGTACTCCCCCTCGTGGTGTCATCAATCATAAACAATGGGACGGTGACCAAGGTTCTGGTGGACAACGGGGCAAGCCTTAACCTCTTGTCCGCCAAGTTGGTGGAGAAGCTTCAGCAGCCTCTGGAGCTCTGGAGCAGATGAAGCCCACCGACCCGTTCCGGGGAATCAACCCCGGAGTGGTGCAGCCCATGGGGCGAATCACGCTCCCAGTGACCTTCGGGTCTCGGGAGGCGTTCCGGACTGAGCACGTCGTTTTCGACGTGGCTCACACGCCATTACCGTACAACGGGATTATTGGTCGGCCGGCGCTGATCAAGTTCATGGCGGCAACCAATTGCACCTATGGCCAACGTACGGTGTACTCTCCATCAAGTGCGACCTGAAGGACGCCACTTGGTGCGTGGGCGAGGTCGTAAAGGCCTCCGTAGTGGCGGATTCCAGTGACTACGACGTTGCCGGGAACGAGGATCCACTTACGGGTGAACAGCCCGCACTGGAGAAGGCACGAGCTGCTCCTGGACAGGAAACCGGGGGCAGCACCAGCTCAAGCCCGCGCGTTAGCCAGGGCATGAAGCTGAAGGAGGAGGGCGCCAAGGTCAAGAAGGTGCCCCTGCATGCCGGCAACGAGGCGCTTACCGTTTCCATCGGTGCGAGCGTCACCGACAAATAGGAAAGCGCCCTCATCACCTTCCTCCGGGAGAATTCTGACATGTTCGCTTGGGAGCTGTCAGATCTTCCCGGAGTCCCCAGGGAGGTGATCGAGCATCGGCTGGCGGTGCGGCCAGACGCGCGGCCCGTCAAGCAGAAGGTTTGCCGGCAAGCACAGGAACGCAAGGACTTCATCCAGCAAGAGGTGGAGAAGCTCACGAACGCCGGGGCAATCAGGGAAGTGTTGTACCCTACTTGGTTAGCAAATCCTGTTGTAGTCCCTAAGGTTGGGAATAAATTGCGCATGTGTGTAGATTTTACTGATCTCAATCGTGCATGTCCTAAGGACCCCTTCCCTGTATCCCAGATCGATCAAATAGTAGATTCCACAACAGGTTGTGAGTCTTTATGCTTTTGGGATGCCTTCTCCGGCTACCATCAGATTAAGATGGTGGTCGAAGATGAAGAGAAAACAACGTTTATCACCCCGGTTGGCTGCTACTGTTACACATGCATGCCTTTCAGGCTAAAAAACACGGGCTCGATGAAAGATCGAGTATGTCACAAAGGGGGGGTGAATGTGACCAGTTTTAATTCTTTCTTCAAAATGAAGACTGAAGACTGAAAACAGTCACAGTACTTCAACAATTTTAGAGTTGCAGCGGAAAGAAGAAAGAAGGAACAGATTTATAGCAGCAGCAATGAAGACAGAACACAATGAATTAGTTATACTTCACAGAGTAAAAGTTGAGGAACGAAATCACCAAGACTAAAGACACAGGGATTTGTTTCCGAAGTTCAGATTGTTGGCACAATCCTACGTCTCCGTTGAGGGGGCTGAGTCACACAAGACTCGAGGACACACAAGTCCACCCAATCCTCCTGAGCTCAGACCAAAGTCTCGCCCAGTTACTCGTGGTAGATCTTGAGGTGATCTCCGGACCTTCACAGACTGGTTGATGGCAAATCACAATCTTCGATCGCTCTTCAACACTGACTCCTAGCCATCTAGGTGATGCCAATCACCAAGAGTAGCAAGCTTCAACTGCTCGGCTACAGAGGGGATCCCATTCTTCACGCTCAGTTCAGCTCTAAGTGTTTTATCAGGTGTTCTTCAAAACAACTCACTCGGGATCACCACCGAATTCCTTCGGGGTGAGTCGTCTTATATAGCCTTGGCCACGGCTGATCTAGCCGTTGTGACCCGTTGGATAAAGTGAACTTTGAGCCTCCAGCTCACACTTTATCACCTTGTATCATAACGGTTAGATTAGGTGGTTAGGCACGAAAGCGACAGATTTTTAAACACATTTGAAATCAGAGTGAAGACTTCACGCGGAAGTTTCTGTGAAGCCTGAAATGCTTCATTCTTCACTCCGACGAAAAACACACACAGAAAATGGTTTTCGCCTAAGCTGAACATGAAGAATAAGGTTTCATCTAAACCAGCTCCACACTTCAAACCCCCCTTAATACTACGGCGTTCCTATACTCAAGTGAAAGAAAAAGGTACGGAAAGACCTATGAATAAAGCTATGCTTCACGTTCTTCACCGTTCTTCATTGAGTTCTTCATACTTCATGCCAGTACCTGTCCTTAAATTTTTTAGGGGTCATCGATGCTGGTTAAACCAACTCTTCTGAGGAACCAAAACCTGAAACACTCAGTGTAACTCATTAGTTCCTCAACCATGTTGTCATCATTCATCAAAACCTATACAGGGGCAAGGTTTCCCTTTCACTCGACATTTCAGCGTGCTTTGCACGAGTGTCTGGGACCCCAGCTAAGCCGGAATATCTGCAGGAGACATTCGATAATCTCCGCAGGATCAAGCTCAAGCTTAACTCCGAGAAGTGGACATTCGGCGTGGACTCGGGGCACTTGCTAGGCTTCTTGGTGTCTCACCGGGGAATCGAAGCCAATCCACATAAGATCAAGGCGATCGAGAAGATGGAGGCACCCAGCAAGGTCAGAGACGTCCAGTGCCTCAACGGTTGCATTGCGGCGCTCGGGCAAACCCCCGGCTACCACTTCTGCCCCGGGAGCCGAGGGCCTGTCAACTGAGGCTGCCCCCCACAAGCGGCTCGTGCAGCACCCCGTGTACTTCGTCAGCACGGTGTTGCGCGATGCCCGGGTACGGTACCCGCAGGTTCAGAAGCTTTTGCTTGGGATCCTACTCGCTTCGCGGAAGGTGCGCTATTACTTTCAGGTGCACAACATCACGGTGGTGTCGGGGTTCTACTTGGAGCGGGCCCTGATCAACTGTGAAGCCACCGGGAGGGTGGCCAAGTGGAGAATGGAGTTGGCGGAGTTCGGGCTGCGTTTCGCAAATACCAAAAGCATCAAGACCGCCGCTCTTGGCGAATTTGTCGCAGAGTGGACGTCCACGGGGATAGAGGAAGAAGAGCTGGAAGCAAGCCTTCCCGGCAAGTTGGACGAAGGGTACCAGGTCATGTATTTTGACGGTGCCTTCTGTCTGTAGGGCGCCGGTGTCGGAGTGGTGATCGAGTCGCCCACAGGAGATCAACTCAAATTCGTGATACAACTCGACTTCGCCAACTCCACCAACAACACAGCAGAGTACGAGGGGCTGCTAGCGGGGCTACGCGCGGCGATCGCCCTCGACATCAAGCGCCTGGTTGTTCGCAGGGTTCACAACTCATGATAAACTAGGTAAACAAGGACTACGACTGCCCCCAAATGGCAGCGTACGTGGAAGAAGTGCGAAAACGGGAGTCCAAGTTCAAGGGACTTTGGTTTGAGCACGTGAAGCGCAAGGACAACTTTGTTGCGGATGAATTGTCCAAATGGGCAGCGGAACGCAGCAAGGTGCCTCCTGGGGTGTTCGTACAGAGGCAGTTAAAGCCCTTTGTCGATCCCAAGATGGTTGCCGGGGAAGCCCCTCCGGCAACCCAAGGAGACCCCGCAGCTGCGGGGCACCATGCCACCAAGCTCGTGGCATGCGCGAGCAGGGAACCGCCACCCGGGGGTGCAGATATTGTTCGCTACCTCAGGGGCGGGACCCTCCCGGAGAAAGACGTTGCCGCGGAGCGAGTGGCCCGGCAGGCCAAGATGTACGCTCTGGTGGATGGGGATCTCTACTAGAAGCGTCCTAACGGAGTTATGCTCCTCTGCATGCCTCAGGAGGAAGGGCGCACGCTACTGGAGGATATCCATCGAGGCACATGTTCGCACCATGTGGCCTCCAGGGCATTAGATGGGAAAGCATTCCAGCACAGCTTCTACTAGCCAACAACCTTAGCCGATGCTGAGCAACTAGTCAAGACCTGTGAAGCGTGCCAATTTCACGCCAAGAAGAACAACCAACCAGCGCAAGCCCTGCAAGTCATCCCTTCCTCGTGGCCGTTCGCGGCCTAGGGGCTAGACATCGTCGGGAAGTTACCGAGAGCCGTTGGTGGCTACAAGTACCTGCTTGTGGCCATCGACAAGTTCTCGAAGTGGATTGAGGTGGAGCCTGTCCGAGCTGTCACGGCACAGGAGGCCATCAAGTTTTTCAAGGGGTGTGCCGGTTTGGTGTGCCTAACGGCATCATCACCGATAATGGCACGCAATTCACTAATGCGGTGTTCCAAGCTTACTGCGAGGACATGGGCACTAAAATTCACTTTGCCTCCGTCGCAAGTGGAGCACGCCAACGCAGAGGTATTGCTGGGGCTCAAGACGAGAACCTTTGACAAGCTCAAAGGCCACGGGAAACACTAGGTTGAAGAACTCCAGCCCGTGCTGTGGTCGATATGCACCACACCAAGTCAGGCGACGGGACAAACTCCGTTTGCCCTCGTCTACGGGGCAGAAGCTATACCGCCCCTCGAACTCAAGCATGGGTCACCTTGGGTACACGCGTACGGCGACAAGAGCCAACACGCGCAGAGGATTGACGACCTTACCTTCATTGAGGAGATTCGATGCTGGGCTGCTGTGCGAGCTGCAGGCTAGCAGCAGGGGCTCCGTCGTTATCATGACAGGAGAGTCCGTCCCTGGGGGCTCGAGGTTGGAGACCTCGTCCTGCGCCGGATACAAGGAACGAAGGCCGGGAACAAGTTGACTCCAAACTGGGAAGGCGCTTTCCGGGTAGTGCAGGTGACCAGATCGGGGGTTGTCCGGCTGGAAATCAAAGAAGGCTTGCCGGTGCCAAATAGTTGGAACATTGAGCACCTGCGCAAGTTCTACCCGTGAAACGGTGGCGCCTTACCCACGGGTGACGCTGCGGCAGCGTGCCTCTTTAAGTTAGTGTAACCGGGCAAGGCCCGATTGTAATCCACTAGCACAATTAAAGTTGAGTAAAGATAAGTGTTGCTACTGTTAATGTGTGCTTTCGTCTCCTGCTTTAGGGCCACCCCAGAACGAGGCCCAGCAGTTGGTGAACCCGTTCACAACGTGCTGCGTGCCAGCACGGCACCACGGAATAGAAAAGTTGCTCACACCCAAGCCTGAGGTCGACTCTTCTGTGCCCGGGGGTAGGGAGGCAGGAGGTCATCCAAATAGTGTTGTCTTTTTTCGTGCATTTCGAAAAAAATTCTGGGCATTGCAAAGATCTAACATGCAGGATAAAAGCGGGGACGAAGGTGCACTGTGATGCTCGTGGAGCAGTCACAGGTGTTGTCGTCTTGCGGGTAAGTTGTACGTATGGCAATTACTTCGAGGCTTGATGCAGGACTCTGAGACAGGGCCAGTGCCTCCATGCGTCAACCGGCGGATTTGTGCGTGTGGCGGTAGAGGCAGCGCTCTGGCTATTTAAAGACCAGAGCAAGCGCGACACCAGCAACGGGCATGAAAGCAAGAGATGTCGTAGAGAGGCGATGGTGGTGCATCCTTCTGCGCTTGTCATTGAGGGTGTTCCCACCATCGCGGCCCTGCCCCATCTATTAGGGAAGGACACCAGAAATGGCGATGCAAGAGGAGAGAGGCGTCGTGAAGACACGGTGGTGGTGCATGCCTCCGCGTGTGTCGCTGGAGGGTGCACGTCCACCGCGTCCTTGTCACGGCTCTCAACGAGGTGCTCCAAGAGCAAAGATAACGGAAAGCTAAGTACTTTGTTTCGAGTCCTTAGTTCCTCGTTTAATCACACTGGTTTGCCGAGGTAAGCTCAGTTCCCGTGTAGCTGGAGCGTAGGAAAGACGCTTGCGGGGGGAGGACGCCCCCCACACGTGGCTCGCGGGTCCCGGAGGCGTGCGCGCTGGGGTAGTTAACCCGCAGGCGGAGTGGCTAGCCACTGCTATTTGGCCCTAGGTTGGCACCGCGGGTTCGTCCCGGGTCCCTAGTCTGGCCAAGCAAGTAGTTGGCGAGGCCCCGGCTACGCAAGGTTAAAGCACGGGAAAGACAGAGCCCCTCCCAGCAAGCCAGTCTTAGGCGGAAAAGCAAGTAAAATGGCATTGGATAAAATAAAATTCAAACTAACAAGTTTACGGGCAACATTCAGAGTGACAAAGGGCTAATACGAAATAAGGCGCCTCGCGCCAGTTGCAGGAGTACAAACAAAAAAGGGAGAAATGAAAAGTAAAGGGAACAGCTACGCGGGGGTGCTTCCGGGGCAGCAGACTCGGCGGCGGGTGCCTCCTCGGCGGCAGCCTCCTCCTCATCGTCACCAGCACCAGCCTGCCCCGTCATCCGCACGACCATCTCATCGACGAAGTGGCTAACGGCGTTGGCATGCTCCTCCTTGTTCTCCTCCGGCGACCAGTCGTTGAAGATGGTCTCGAAGGGGAAGTCCGGATAGGCCTGGTGGACCCTCAGCAGGATGGCGGCGGCAACCTGAGATGCGGCGACACTCACTTGCCGGTCCCCGAAGCTGCGGATGCGGTCCTCCACGGCCGTCAGCCTTCCCACGAACTCCGCGAAGAAGGGGGTGAGGGTGCTGACGTCGCTGCCGTCGATGGTTGTCGGGGCTACCCCCAGCTTCGCCAGCGACTCGTTCCCCACCTCTGCCAACCTGCGGAGCAGGGCTGTGCTTTCTTGGCGCTGGCTCCCGAGCTTCGCGTGGTTGCGGCGCGCGAGCTCGGTTTCCGCCTTCTGGCTCCGGAGCTTGTCCTTCAGCCGAGAGATCTCGACGCCTTCTCTGATTTTTCCTCGTCAAGCTGTCAAAGATCGTTCCTCGCGACGTCCAGCTCGCCCTTCAGGGCTGCGTTGGCGTCGGTCGCGGCCTTGAGCTGCTCCTGGAACTCGCGTTCCCGGGTTTGGAGCTGCTCCTGCAACTCCTTCTCCCGGGACGCGGCTTGCGTCGCAGCAGCCTAGGCTGCTGTGGCCTGCTCCCCGAGTTGCTGCCGCAACTGCTGTATCTCAGAGGAGTAGCTGGAGATGAGCCCGCTCTTCTCGTCGAGGCGCTCCTGGAAGCCCCTCAGTTCTTCCTGGTGCTCCCCCTCGGCGCGAAGATGCGCCGCCTCCAGCAACTTGAGCACCTATTGGTGCTCCACGCGCAGCTCTTGTAGCTGGCGCTGGATGTGTGCTTTCGGGACCGAGGGCGTGGATACCTCAGCCCGGGCTTGCTGCGCCACCCAGATCTCCTCCTGGAGGTGCGCCGGCTCCTGCCGACGCTCCTCAACTTTCTCCCGCGCACCGTCCAGCCAACCCTGGGTTACGGAGAGCTGTTGGCGCACCCTGTTGTAGCAGCTGAGGAATCCCAGCTGCTGCCGCTTGATGCCCTCTATGATCTCGTGCCCCTAGTTGAAGTTGCTGGAGTCCCAATTCAGCGGACCCCAACCTGCGCCCGCGATCGCCCCGGAACTCGAGGAGGCACCCACGGCCACCGCTTGTGACCGCACCACGTCCTCGGGTGCTGGCGCCGGTAAGTGCGTCCTTCCGATTCCACCAGCCGCGAGCTCGACCCTTGCCTCCACCGGGGGACTAGGCGATCGCTCGCGGCGGGCCTTCGGTGCGGCGAGTTCGAGGGGCTCAGACCCGGTGTCCGCTGCCTCCCCGGTTAACACCGGGTCGGTGGCTTGGACGCCAGGAGAGCCCCCTCCGTCCCTGCTCTGTCCGGTGGGGGGTTGCTCCACCGTCACCACAGGGGTGGCCTCCGCGTCGGCCGCGGTGCCTCCCGGGGTGAGTTCTGCGGCCCTAGTTCCTGTGGTTGCGGCGGCAGGAGGGGCTGCAAGGAGGATTGTTGGAAAGAGATGAAGCACAAGACAAGAAAAAGCGACCGGGAGGAATACTGTGGTGGGCGTGGCATACCTTGCGCGGTGTTCCCTCCCCCTGCATCGGTCGCCTCTTGGCGGCCGCCGTCGATCGTTGCCGGGTCGACCTCGGAAACGCTTTCCGGTCCTGGATAAGAGAGCAGAAAAGAGTGTTAGGCGCTGAAAAAATAAAAGGAGAGAAATTTACACAACCAGGTTGCCGGGCGCACCTGCTCCCGGGGCCGCCGGCTTGCTTGCCGTCTGGGCGGCGTCGCCCACACCCGCTGCTGCTGCCATCACCGTGACCCCCGTCCCGACCTAAGGGCTTCCCCCACTCGTGCCGGGGGCTGTGCGTGGCTCGAGGTTGCCGGTGGAGAGCTCACCGGACCCCTCTTCCCTGCCGGCCTGAAGCAAGAGGAATTATTCGCCGAAAACATGCCAAGGGAAACAGGAAGCACGGGTTAAGGGAAAGGAACTTACTTCGCTGGTTTCAACACTAGCCTGCGGTCAGCAAAGATTCCCCCCACGGGAAGCGCCTCCCGCACAGTGGGCGGGCGGGACAGGGGCACGATGTCGTCGTCGTCGCTGTCCCCTTCCGCAGGGCTGTCGGCACCCCGAGACCCCTCGTCCTCGGAGGTGTCGGCGACCTCGCGGGAGACATCGTAGCCGGCAGAGGCGTCCGCCGGCCCCTTGGAATCCCCGTCCGAGTTGTCCTCCTCCTCCTCTCTCTCGGCCACCGGTTGCTTCCCAGTCCGGGCCCTTGGTCGCGGGGGAGGGCGGCACGACGGGGTTCCCGCCATGATGCCCCATTTGTTGCAGGGTGGGTAGTTGCTGGCTCCCGGGTTGGCGACATGCGCATGGAGCGCGGTCACACTCGGAGGAAGCCCGGTGAAGGGGGAGTTGTCGCCGGTGATCCCCCTGAGCCACGTGCGGATTTGCTCCATTGTGAGCCCGCCTCGCCGCAGCCTCATCCGGTCGCTCTCCCCCGAATAGGTCCAGACTGGGTGGGTTCGGTGCTGCACCGGAGCGATGCGCCTCACGATGAAGCTCTGGGCCACGTCCAGATCCGTGAGCCCCACATGCCGTAGCACCACGATCTTGTTGCAGATCGGCGCGAGCTCGGTGTCCCTGGCATCGCGGTCCTGCCAGACCCTGGAAGACATCGCCTCGCCCTTCTCGACGCGAGGATAGTAGTAGTGGCGGAACAACGCCACGGACGGCATCACCCCCACGAACGCCTCGCGGAGGTGTTGAAAGACGGCGAGCTTGAAGAAGAAGGTGGGGTGAATCTGCGCCAGCTGCAAGCGGTATGCAGAGAGGATAGCATGGAGGAAAAGGGAGTGCGGCGGCACAAATCCGGAGAAGATGAACCTCACGAACACCCGGTAGTAGTGCTCGTCAGGGTCCGACCCAATGGGCAGGATGCGCGTCGGCCCGTGCTCGTTGTGCTTGGTGGCCACCGCCAAGCGCAGCTTCTCCACAGCCTCGCCGTTGTAGCCGGGCTTGAAGAACGCGAATTGGGCCCTCTTCTCCTTGTCCCTGCGCTCTCGCTCCGACATTTCCTTCTTGCCGCTCTTCTCTCCTTTACCGCTGGCGCCCTTGGGACGTGCTGGGCCTTTGGGTGTCATTGGTGGAGGGAGAGAGGAGAAAGGTGGGAGGCTTCTCGGGGGTCAGAGCTCAAGGGGCTTGGGGGAGGCAACGGCAGGGGCAGTGGCGGAGGGGAGTCCTTGTGACACCGCCCCTGGGTATTTATATCCGGCGGACGGAATTGCAATGGACGCCCCCCACGATCAGTAATCAAGCGCCCTAAAGATTTGGAGGAATCAAGACAGCATACGCGACGTGGCCATAACTCCCTGCTCGCAGAGGAATATGGGGGCCAGAGATCGTGCATCCGCCTCTCCCGTTCTAACGGGAGGAGGCGTAACGGCGGCCTACGTGGCCGGGTTTCCAGCTTGGCCTAGGGACCCACGCGTCGGAAGGGCGTAGCCCGGCAACCGACCGAGGACAATACTGCCCGGGAGCTCAAGGTTGCCGACCCACACCAGGGGGCTACTATCATACCAGTAGCCCACAGGGCCCCACGGGCATGGGACGCGTGGGTCGCAACTGATGAGATCCCGCTAGGTCGGCTTCCTGGGAGGGGCAAACCCGGGAAGCTACCGGTTCGCTCCCCGCAACTTGTCGGGCAACGGTACCGGGGAGCTCTTAGGGTACCGGTGCTTCGGGGTCGCAGGTGGGGCCGATGGAATAGTGGAGACAAGACCACACAACAGGCACAGTGCATTTAATGCACCGACAGGAGTCACATCGGTAGGGCTAGTCTTGCTCAACAAGTCTAGAGCGGCTACCCTAAGAGCTATTTTCCTTACAGTGCACAGTGGCCTGGGCGCTGCATGAAGCCCAGCGTGGATCTACAGTAGGGACAGTTTTGTGGCGATGACACGCGTGTAGGAAACGTGTCACGCTGCATGCATTGGCACCTGTGGTATCCCCTTGACTATAAAAAGAGGTCAAAGGGTTCGAACCCCAGTCTGTAGCAACTAGTATTGCCCCTGTTCATAGCCGAATCTCTTAGGAGAACAAGTAGCTCACCCGGGAACTCCCCGGGGCAATCTGTAAGAACACACGCATTTGGTGAATACAACTCCAAGCAGGACGTAGGGTGTTACACCTCCGGGTGGCCCGAACCTGGGTAAATCCGAGTGTCGACACTTCGTGTCTTACGTCATGCCGGCGATCGTCGGAGCGCTCGCCTCGCCTCTCACCGAACAACAAGGGGGTGCCCAGCATCCCCGGTGCCGGAGACCCGTGCTCCGACAAGCACCTTTAGGATACCAGAGACTGAAGCATGGGGTGTGAACTAAATATCTAAGTATTCTTTTCACTGCCATGAGGAGACAGTTTCGGGGATTTGCTTGAAACCGCATCGTGAGCTTTAAAGGTTCTCATCATGCACATTTAATTTTTCCAAAACTCGTTGAGCCTCTTAACGTCCTAACAAGGAGCGTTTTAAAGACCGCGTGACGAGCTTTTAATATTCTGATGATGAGCTTTTTTGATGATCCCATGATGAATTTCGTAATGAGCAAGTCTTGTACATTTCCTTTTTTCGAAAACCCTTGAGCTTTTGAAGATCTTTTTGAAAGATCGAGTACGTCAAAGGGGGGGGGTGAATGTGACCAATTTTATGTTTTGTTCAAAAATGAAGACTGAACACTGAAGACAGTCACAGTACTTCAACAACAGAGATTAAACTTAGCAAGTTTTAGAGTTGCAGCGGAATGAAGAAAGATGAACAAGTTTAGCAATAGCAGTGAAGACAAGAACTGTAAGAACAATAGTACTTCAACAGAAAGTATAGATTGAGGAACGATATCACCAGAACATGAAGACACAGGGATTTGTTTTCCGAAGTTCAGATTGTTGGCACAATCCAACGTGTCCATTGACGGGGGCTGAGTCACACAAGACTCGCGGACACACAAGTCCACCCAATTCTCCTGAGCTAAGACCAAAGTCTCGCCCAATTACTCGTGGTAGATCTTGAGGTGATCTCCGGACCTTCGCAAACTGGTTAATGGAAAATCACAAGCTTTGATTGCTCTTCAACACTGACTCCTAGCCGTCTAGGTGATACCAATCACCAAGAGTAAGAAGCTTCAAGTGTTCAGCTAGAGAGGGGATCCCATTCTTCACGCTCAGTTCAGCTCTAAGGGTTTTCTCAGGTGTACTTCAAAACATCTCCTTTGGGGATCACCACCGAAACCGATCGGGGTGGGTCATCTGATATAGCCTTGGCCACCGCCAATCTAGCCGTTGTGACCCGTTGGATAAAGTGATCCCTGAGACTCCAGCTCACACTTTATCTCTTTGTCTCACAACGGTTAGATTACGTGGTCAAAACATAAAGCGACAAAGTTTTTCAAACACATTTGAAATCAGAGTGAAGACTTCACGCGGAAGTTTTTGTGAAGCCTGAAATGCTTCATTCTTCACTCCGACGAAAAACACTCACATAGAAAATGGTTTTCGCCCAAGCTGAACATGAAGAATAGGTTTCACCTAAACCAGCTCCACACTTCAAACCCCCATTAATAGTACGGCGCTCCTATACTCAAGTGAAGAAAAACCTACGGAAGGACTTATGACGACTCTGGATCTTGAGGCTTCAGCGAGAAGTATTTGTGCTGATGTTCCAACTCAAAGCGTTTCTCAGACAACTACAATATGATCTTCATGATCTGAGGAGCGTATGGCAATGCACGCACACGGTCGGCAGAGGCATGAGTGATAGTCTGAAGAATGTAATCTCTGAAATCCTTCTTCTCATCCTTGAAGACGGCAAGCAGCATATTGCGGTGAAGACCGGCAATATCACTTGAGCTGCCTTGCTTGGGAAAGAGAGTGAAACGGAGAATGTCATTGAGGATTTTTTCTTCAGGCTTCAACCCACAAAGTCCTCCGAAGGTTTTAATAGTCTCATGGTGAGTTTTTTTTATGGTCCCATGATTAGTTTTTCAATGAATAAGTCTTGTACATTTCATGTTTTTTTTTGAAAACTTCTAGATATTTTAATGATCTTATAACGAGCTTTTTAGCATTCTAATGATGAGGTTTTAATGAACGCATCATGTGCTTTTATTTTTTGAGAATCCTTGAGACATGCCTTCAATTTTTTTCTAAGTTCATGATGAGCTTGAAACGATGTCATCATGAGCTTTTTATGATTGTGTCATGAGCTTTTAACGATTGCATCATGAGCTTTTTCACGATCTAGCACGTGGTTCAGCAGCCGCACTTTTCCTAGCTCAGCGCGGGCCGCCACCGAAACAAGAACTGAGGAACGAGCGCGTGATGGAAGAGGATATTTGTGGGACGAGCGCCAGCGCGGATGACGGCACCTAGTTGGAATCTTCTGCCAAAACACGACCACGCAGAGCTTCACCAATTAGCTCCACCCGATTGAAAGTGTCTAGCAAATGTGATTGAAAGTGCTATTCCCCACCGATTTTACTCCCTAAAAACCACTCTCCCAAAAAGGAAAAAAGGAAAGTCCAACAGACAAGTTTTTTCAGCGTGTAAAAGATGAAAAATGGGAAGAGAGGAAAGAACCCACTAGGCCAACATTTTCACGTACATATTGCAAGATTATAAAAGGGAAGAGGACAAAAAGGCCAAGGACGGGCTGGGCTCTCAGCTTGACTCTACACCGTCCAAAATAAAAAAAAGGGAAAAGAGGGAAGGCCTGAAGATGGATTGTAGTTGTTGGGCTCTAGCACGAGGCCCACCGTGCGGATAAAGGAGAGCGCCAACACGGGCTGAGGGCTGGACGGAAATGAAAAACGGGAACCGAGGAAACTTCGCGGGACGAGCGTGCGGGAACTGCCTGATCGGGCGAGCTGGAACGAGCGCGTGGACCACGCGGAGCCTGGTCGGAAAATCATCTGCCGAAACAGGATCTGGCGGAGCTCCACCAATTAGCTCCGCCCCCAAGGCTATACCATAAGAGTTACAATTGTTTGAAAGATCGGACTTTCTAAGTTGGGCAGGTGCCCAGCCCGGTCCGTCCGATCTCTCTCTCCCTGGTATCTTTCTGCACTGTCCAATTTCTCGCTCTCTCCCTTCCTCAATCTTTCATCGTTTGTGCCACTACCTGTCTCGTGTGTCCTCTCCCTCTTCCCCGCAACCGCTGGCGCACCCTCAGCCGCCACCAGCAACCGCCACATCTCTCCATCTTTCGAAGGATCGATTTACAGCGAGAAACGACAAGGCAGCGGCGTGGGGATCCAGATCCGGCCGGCTTGGTGCTAGCCGCATGCTCAATGGTCGTGTTGGCTGTCCTCCTGGCCGCCAGGGACGTCGCAGGGCATAATCCCACTGCGGTGCAGCAGGTCGCGGCGGCAGAGCAGAAGCAGGCGCGGCGGAGGGGCCGCGATGCAGCGGGCGCGGCAGTGGTGGGAGTGGCGACGGCTGAGCAACGGCAGATCGCGGCGGAGGAGGAGCATGCAGCAGGCTCTGCGCTGGAGGCGGAGTAGGAGCAGGTTGCGACGGCAGGGGACCTGATGTTGATTGGGTTCAGTCGATCAGAACGTGCGTCACTCCAATGCAGAAGCATTCTCGGTTCCTGAAGATGCTATTTTTTGATCCTTTGCTTCCTGCCATCGATTAATGTTGCTTCAAATATGAAGCCTCATGTTGCTATCTACCTTGAACAATGCTACAGACGTTGTATGGTGGATGGAGGCGAGGCCAGTGATAAAGCGCATGTTTTGCCACTACATTTAATCTGGACAGAAATCTATGTTGTACCCAATTGATGGAGTACCATGCACATCAGATATGTGCTTCATTGTTGGATACAACAATTACTTTCATTAGCATAACAACTTGCTACAGTCTCAGTGACCTTCTCTGAACCCCTTAAGCACCGCCCGATCATTAGTTTAGTACTCAACCGGAATGGGGAACACACTGAGCACCGAGTAGTAACCACCGGTAAGTGGGGTGGCAGAATCCTTTTTATTCTGGTCGGAACTCGTGTAAACTAGCGAGGTGGGACTAAAGCGGGGAAATAGGTAGGCGATCTACAGTGGCGGGTCCCAAGTTACCCGCCACTGTTGAGGTCTCCAGGGGCGGTTTATTTTTCCGTCCACCGCTGGAGGTCACCAGTGGCGGTTTATCCGTACACCCGCCACTGGTGAGCTTCCTATATATAACTACTGTGCAAGCCCGAAGCTATTCGAGCTCATGCGTCTATCTTGGACCAGCTGCGGCTCTACTCCTCACCTGCGGTGAAGCCCTGCCAAAATTGATGGCGGCGGCTCCAAGGTAGCTCTCCCCCCTTCTCCTTCTTCTTTCTCTCCCTTCTTCCTCCGCTTCTTCTTCTCAATTTGGACAAAAAGCCATTAATGGCGCGGTGGCCGATGGTGGCAAATCCGTCCCCGATCTCTCTCCGGCGGCTCTCCCGGGCTGCCCCCGCAGTCTCTGGAGCTCCCCTCGCCCTAGTGAGGGCCCTCCCTCCCGAATCCCTCTCTCGCTCGCTTTAATTTTGCTCCTATGAGCTCCCTCTCTCTCTAGCTCTCTCTCCCTAGCTCTCTCCCTAGCTCTCTCTCTGGAGCTCTCTCTCTCTCTCTACCTCTCTCTCTGGAGTCCATGGCTGCTGCTGCTTATGGGGGAGCTTAGCCCCTGGGGGTTAGCCCTACGGTTAAGCTTATCCTCGGGACCGGTCTACGTGCATCTTCAAGCATATTAACTGTGTGTTGACACCGGCCTTCGTGCCGTGTATTTCTTATGTGATGTGATACCTGCCGTCGTGCCGATGTGGGTGGGGGTAATTTGTTTTTGATGCAGGCATCAAATTTCGTAGTGCAAAATGCTATTGTTTTTAGCAAAGGTCATGCCGAAAATTTTCCATTTTTGTCGATCAAGCTGATTCGTTTTTTTTTTAAATTGTGTTGTAGCTCGATGGACCGTGCTTGGATGTACGTGAAAGGAATATGCCTGAGAGGCAATAATAAAATAGTTATTATCTTATTCCATATTTATAATAGATGTTTATTTCTCATGCTAAAATTGTATTAACCGGAAACGTTAATGCATGTGTGTCTAATAAACTAACAACGGTTCCTAGTGATGCCTCTCATTTAACTAGCTTGTTGATTAACAGATGATCAAGGTTTCCTGATCATGAACATTGGATGTTGTTAATAACAGGGTCACGTCATTAGGAGAATGATGTGATGAACACACACCCAAAGTAGGTATAGCAATACGATCAAGTCTTTAAGTTTAAATTGCTATATCAAACACATACGAAGTAGCCCTAATCCTTAGACCATGAGATCATGTCAATCACTCACACCGGAGGAGTGCTTTGATGACATCAAACGTCACACCGTAACAGGGTGACTGTAAAGGTGGCGTTGGGTACTCTAAAAGTATTAGTTGAGGCTCATGGATCAAGAGTGGGATTTGTCCATCCAGATGACGGAGAGATATACTCAGGGCCCTCTCGGTGATATCATGTCGATACCGCTTGCAAGCACGTGACTAGGTCACAAGGATGTCATATCACGGAACGAGTAAAGAGTACTTGTCGATAACGAGATCGAACTAGGTATAGTTGAACCGATGATCGGATCTCGGACAAGTAAAATATCGCGAGACAAAACGAATTGGTTCTGACGTTTATGGTTCACGCGAGATTTATCGTCGAATGAGTGGGAGTCATGACGGATCTCTAGATCCCGCTGATGATTATCGATCGGAGATATGTCTCGATCATGTCCACATCATTCACGAACCGTAGGGTGACACACTTAAGGTTCATCAACGTTTTTGAGTGGATACGGAACACCGGAGAAAAGATTGGACAGCGCGGTGATTGTTTTCGAGGAGCACCGAAATTGTTTCGGAATATCGGAATAGTTCAAGGGGATAAGTGTTAATGTTTGTTGATTAAATGAATTGACAAATATTAAATAAAAGAATTAATTTTTTTTATTCATTTATGGGAGAAAACCCCCTTCGTTTTGAGTGGAGTTTTACACCCATTATGGGGACTTTTGAGTTTGAGTGGAGTGTCCACTCACATGAAGAACCCTTGGGACTGCTGCCCTTCCACTCCTATATAAAGAGTTGTGGTGCTCCTCTCTCACTAACTTCATTTGCACCTCTTGGTCCCTTCCTCCCACTGCTCCCCCTCACGAGCCATGGCTTAGGCAAAGCCCTGCTCAAATAGTTTCTCCACCACCACCACCACGCCGTAGTGCTGCTGGTGTTCCCGATGGATCCACTACTTCTGCTGCCCCGCTGGAACGAGGGATCGGAGGTCGTCGTCAAGCCGTACGTGTGACCGAGTGCGGAAGCGCTGCCCGTTTGCACCGCTCATCTTCACGATCTTGAGATCGGCAAGTGATCGTCTACATCATCCACGAGAACCGTTCTCATTAACAAACCTTTTGGTCTTCGAGGGTGAGTACTTCTAAGACTACGGTTTACCCGTTAGTTTCATCTCCTAGATATGATCTTGGCCCGTTTGTGGTTTCAACCGTAGGAAATTTTTTGTTTTCTATGCAACAAACCCTGCAGTCGTATCAGAGCCGGATCTATGCCTAGATGTTCTGTACGAGTAGAACACATATGGATGTGGGCGTTGATAATCATGTTATTGCATCCTGTCGTGTATTTTGTATCTTAGTGGCATAGTGGGATTGAAGCGGCCCGGACTGACCTTCCATCTCCTCACACATGAGACTTGTTCCAAGCTTGACATGCAACGTGCTTTGCATAAGTGGCTAGCGGGTGTCTGTTTCTCACACTATAGTTAAGATATAATCTACAACGGGTTGCTAATAATTTGTTTATCACTGTTGTGGTTTCATGTTCGTAGGTAAGAACAGTTCTATGCTCGAAAGCCCAAAACCGCGTAAAATATGCAAAAATAAATTGTTTTTGCAGGGCATGTGATGTGATACGGTCAGTGTTACAAAATTGATGTATGCGATGATCCTTTTTTTGTAAATTATGACAACCGGCAGGAGCCAAAGGGTTGTGTTATTATTTTATGGCTTGCGTGCTGTATATATATATATATATATATATATATATATATATATATATATATATATATATATATCCATGTGATATATTGTATTGATGGAGGACAACCAAGATGGAGGCACCATGGACCTTGGCGCCTCGCCGATGGAATGATGGAGATCATGCCATGACGCACAAGATGGAGATTGAAGCGATCCCCCCCTTACAGGGTTCGATCTCTGTGCTTATTTGTGCTAATCCTTGGATCACCTCACTAGCACACACAGTTTCAAGATGTAATACCAAGATACAAAGGTCAAAAGTAGTTTATTACATCGCATCATTCAGAACTTAATTGTACTTACAAACTTGCATAACCCCTTGGGTCAGCATAACAAATAGAGTTCCAAAATAACCAAATATTGTTTCACAAACGGCAGCGGAAAAAGTGGAGCAAATGGGCCTCAACTACTCCCAGAGGAGAGAGCATGTTGGAATGTAAGCACATGACCAAAGAACATCGACGAACCTCATTCTTCGTTAGATTCACCTGCATTATTGATTGCAGCCACTACGTGGTCAATACATTGAATGTATTGGCAAATTCACCTGGAAGTTATAACAAATCCTACCAAGTATATGCAATTGAGGTATAGTGGGGTTCAGGCTTTATGGCGTGGTAGCAAAACATAGTTTATCCTACTACAATTGAATGTTACATTCTTGTTAACTAATGGACACGGGGTAGAAACACCCATACTCCTATTAATGGAGATACATCAAGTGCCCCTACCCTGTTCAAACCATTCATTTTATTTAAGAAATTGGAATGAGTGAGACCTTCCTTACAGCCCCAATATCTAGTTGCTCATAATCGTCTGTAACCGAGGACATGGCTAAGTACTTAGTTTCACACTCTCGAGAGGTGGTACACTTTACCCACAAGAAATCGACGTGTTAATCCCTTGCTGTCCTCAGGGTAGAGTAGCAACGGCATCGATTACAGGAATTTTCAGAACATATTCTCCCAAACCACCTGAGGGACGCGTTCCAACCTACACTGTTACATACCGATGTCACCTCGGATCCAGGTTCATATTTCTTACGTCCATCCTGGCAGAGCCATGGTACCATGTGGTTGTACTGGAAGCTACTAAACAGGAAACTAGTCCAGTCTCTGGTTACCCCGGGTGGCATTCCTCAGTTGCGACGCAGGCACTCCCATAGAAATGGGGAGACGACTGATAGAAATGGACCCATAGAAATGGACCTGACGTCGCATATATCTCCAATTCCTCAAAGCAGCCCACCCAGGATGGTTCATTGAATTACTTGTTTTGCCATACACTAGGAAAACCATACTTTAATTCACTAACATCACATTGTAATAATACCACCCTCGTATATTATCATAGCATAGTATTTTACTACTATGACGGCAATTGGTGGTGAGGACATGGCAAAGGTATCCTATACTATTAGGAGAAATCATATCTAGCATAGATCCACTAAAAATCCTAACAATGCAACTAATAACTAGTGCATAATAAAATAATAGGTTTTATTCGGGTGATCAACTCGTTCTAAGCATTGGTAATTAAAAACACATCCATAGGGTTTTAAACAAAAAGTAAAAGCTAGGGTTTAAACCCTAAAACAAGGTTTTATTGGCATCAGCCAATTAATTTAATTCAATATATTTATTTCTCTGTCCCAATGGACAGAGGACAATCAAACAAATTTTTGGGCACTGGTTTCAATTAAAAAGGATTTCTAAATAATTATTTATGAATTAAATGGCATTAAACTGTATTCTGTAAATTTACTGTGATTCAAATATCCAAATTTAAATTTAAACAGTGCCAAAAGATTCTACAGCTTGAGAGCTTTCCAAAAAGGTAAAGTTTGTCAAATTTGGCCAAAGGGTTTAAAAGTTATAAGCATTTGAAGTTCTAGGGGCTTTTCTGCAAAAGTGGCATTTAAATCTAATCCGGGATTAAAATTTTATTTTCTTTTTTCTTATTTAAGCAGTGCCACGTGTCAGCTCCTGAGTGGTTGGTACCGGTTCATTTAAAAATAAAAGCTAGATCTAATCCTAGCCGTCGGATAAGATCGGATGGACGGGAGCGTTCGGGCCCACCTCCGGGAAACCCTAGGGTTCCGGCGACGGAGTCCGGAGGCGGCGCACGGCGGCGGGCGGCTCTTCGGTGGAACTGGTGGCTCAGGGAAGCGCGTGGGAGGCGAGGCGCGTCGAGGCGGAGTTGGGGACGGGGTCGGCGCGGCTCGGGGTGGCCGGCGTTGTCGCCTAGGACGACGCGAAGACGGCGGCGGGCAGCGGAGCTCCGGGCGGCGACGGCGAAGGGCTGCGGTGGATGAAACGCGACGAGGCGTGCGTCAAAAGAAGCACACGGAGAAGGAGAAAGAGGCAAGGCAAAGCGTGGCGGCTCTAACCTTTTGGTTCGTCGGGGAGGAGCGAAGAACGGCGGCGGTCGTGCTAGGGTTCCGACAAGCAATCGCGGCGGCGTGGGCGCGTGCGAGCGTGGGCGAACAGAGGGGAAGAAGAGAGGAGGGGCAGAGCTTTATAAGGACGCGGTCGGCGAGTTTCGGAAAGGCCGGGATCAGCGGGAACGGAGATGGCGGCGAGATCCGGCACGGCGGCGTTCACGCGCGGGGATGCCGGCGCCTTCCTTCGGGGACGAAGCCTGTCAGTGGCTGCGGGCGCGCGCGCGTCTGGCCGGGCCGGCTCGGTCCGATTCGGGCACGGGCGAAGCTTGGCCGGTTCGGCCCATTTGGCCGGGCCGGTCCGGTTTCTTCCCTTTTTTTTTTCTTTTAGCCTTTTCTTTTTCCCTTTTTCTCATTTCTTTGATATCTTTTGATTTTGAACTCCAATTTGATCCAAATAAATTCCAGAAAATTTGTAAAATCATGTTTTATCATGATTGAACTTTTGGGAGTAATTTCCCCTCAAAATAAAATATATAAAAATACATTTGCCCTTTTATAAATAAAATATATAACTATAAAAATAGTTTTTCAACTCCAAATAATTATCCATAAATTATGGGATAGCTTATTTATGCAATAAACCCCTTTTATAAATAAACCTTATTGGTTTGAAGATCCAAAGCTCAAATGGGTGAAAACCCTAGGGTTTAAATTGAAATAAAATCTGTTTTAAAACCTTTTGAGATTCAAATTTGAATTCAAATATGCAATTGTGGCATGATGCTCATGAATGCAATGCATATGAAAGGTTTTGAATTTTTTTTGGGATGTTACAGACCTAACCCCCTTAAGATGAATCTCATCCTCGAGATTCGGTTTGGCAAGCAAAGAGGTGTGGGTGGTCTTCTCGAAAATCATCTTCGCACTCCCAAGTGGCTTCCTCTTCAGTGTGATGATCCCACTGAACTTTGCAAAACTTGATGGTCTTGGATCGGGTTTGTCTCTCAGCTGTATCCAAGATTCTGATCGATTTCTCCTCATAGGTGAGGTCACTTTGCAGTTGGACTTCTTCCAGGGGTATCGTATCCCTTAGTGGTGTGTCGGCCATCTCAGGATGACACTTCTTCAGTTGCGATACATGAAAGACATTGTGAACATTGGACAGTGCTTCCGGTAAATCCAACTTGTAGGCCACTTCTTCTTGGCATGACAAGATCTTGAAGGGTCCAATGAAACGGGGTGCTAGCTTTCCCTTGATTCCAAATCTCTTAACTCCGCGTATCGGTGAAACTCTCAGATACGCTCTTCCTTCAATCTCGTAGGTAACCTCCCTACGTTTGGAATCTGCGTAGCTCTTCTGCCTTGATTGAGCTACCTTCAGTCGGTCTCGGATGAGCCTAACCTTTTCCTCGGCATCCTTTATCATATCCAGGCCGAATAGGCTACGGTCTCCTACACCATCCCATAACAATGGTGTTCTGCACTTCCTTCCATACAAAGCTTCAAAAGGTGATATTCCTATGCTAGCTTGGAAGCTGTTGTTGTATGAGAAGTCTGCATACGGCAGGTTGTCATCCCAACTGGATCCATAATCTAGAGCGCAGGATCTAATTTACTCTCTCGGTCTGTCCATCCGTCTGCGGATGAAACGCTGTACTGAATTCCAATCTCGTTCCTAGAGACTCATGTAGTTGTCCCCAAAATCTTGAGGTAAATTGGGTACCTCTGTCTAAAACTATTTCCTTGGGTACTCCGTGTAAACACACTATTCTGGACATGTAGCGTTTCGCTAACTGAGCGTTGGTGTAAGTGGTCTTCACTGGTATGAAGTGGGCAACCTTGGTCAAACGGTTAACCACTACCCAAATGGAATCATATCCTGATCTGGTCCTTGGTAAACCGGTGATAAAATCCATGCCAACTTTATCCCATTTCTAGTCTGGTATTGGCAGCGGTCTTAGTAATCCTGCTGGTTTCGGGTGTTCGGCTTTAACTCTGCTGCACACATCGCACAAGGCAATGAACTCTGCGATGTCTCGCTTTAATCCGGACCACCAAAATGTTTCCCTTAAGGCCATGTACATTTTCGTGTTCCTAGGGTGGATTGAGTACGGTGAATCATGGGGTTCTTGTAAAATCAGCTTTCTGATTTCTGGATCCTGCGGTACACAAATGCGTTTACCGAACCATATGGTTCCTTGGTCATCTTCACGAAAATCCTTTGCTTTCTCGGCAACCATATTTTCTTTTATTTCCTTTATTTCTGAATCGCTCTTTTGTGCTTTTCTAATTCTGTCCAGCAAAGTGGGCTGTACTTCCAATGTGGCCAGATGTCCTTCTGGCACAATCTCCAGTCTTAGGTCCTTGAACTGTTTGCTCAACTCTTGCGGTAACTCTCCTGCTGTCAGACCATTTATATAGCCCTTGCAGCTCAGTGCATCGGCTACAACATTAGCCTTGCCTGGATGGTATTGCAAGTTTAGATTATAATCTTTTATTAGCTCTAGCCATCTTCTCTGCCTCAGATTCAACTCCTTCTGAGTGAATATGTACTACAGGCTCTTGTGATCGGTAAACAACTCACAGAGTTTCCCCATCAGGTAGTGTCTTCAAGTCTTCAAGGCGTGCACTGCCGATGCTAATTCCAAATCATGCGTGGGGTAGTTTCCCTCGTGTTTCTTTAGTTGTCGCGAAGCATACGCTACAACTCTTCCTCCTTGCATCAAAACTCCTCCCAATCCTTGTCGCGAAGCGTCACAGTAAACTTGGAAATCTTCCTACAGATTGGGTAATGCAAGAATAGGTGCAGACACCAGTCTTTTCTTCAATTCCTGGAAGCTCTCTTCACATTTCTCATTCCAGGCAAATTTCTTCTCTTTCTTTAAGAGCTCAGTCATAGGTTTTGCTATTTTGGAGAAATTCTCAATGAACCTCCGGTAGTAGCCAGCAAGTCCTAGAAAGCTGCGGACATCACCGACACTCTTAGGTGCTTCCCATTCTGTCACTGCTGCTACCTTAGCTGGGTCGACAGCAACTCCTGCTCCCGACACTATGTGTCCAAGGAAACTGACTGCTGACAACCAAAAGTCACACTTGCTGAACTTGGCGTACAACTGGTGCGCTCTTAGCTTCTCCAAAATCATGCGCAGATGCTGCTCATGCTCTTCCTTGCTCTTAGAGTAAACCAAAATATCGTCGATGAACACAACGATGAACTTATCCAAGTATTCTATGAACACCTTGTTCATCATGTTCATGAAGTATGCAGGTGCATTGGTCAATCCAAATGGCATCACGGTATACTCATACAGTCCATACCTAGTGGTGAATGCCGTCTTGGGTATATCCATCTCTCGGATCTTCAGCTGAAAATACCCTGATCGCAGATCGATCTTTGAGAACACACAGGTCCTTCCAACTGGTCGAAAAGATCATTGATGATAGGTAAGCGGTATTTATTCTTTATCGTCACCTCATTTAGTGACCGATAATCGATACACATCCGCTGGCTCTTGTCCTTCTTCTCCACAAACAGGACAGGTGCTCCCCATGGTGATGAACTGGGGCGAATGAAACCTTTCGCTAACTGTTCAGCTAGCTGCTTCTTTAATTCTTTGAACTCATCCATAGCCATTTTATACGGTCTCTTGGCTATGGGTCCACTTCCAGGCATCAACTCGATAAGAAACTCTGCATCACGGTCTGGTGGCATACCTGGCAACTCCTTCGGGAAAACATCCGGATACTCATTCACTATTGGATCCTCGTCCAGGCTAAACCCCTTTAAGAGAATTGACCTTAGGTCTCTTAAGTTCAAAAGCAGACTTGAAACGGATTCTCTTATTCTCTAGGGTGGTGAGGGTGATGGTCCTTCTGACACAGTCTATGAGTCCCTCGTACTTGGCCAGCCAATCCATTCCTAGGATGACATCCAAACCCTTGGACCCTATTACTATTAGGTCCGTGGGGAAGGTGTGTTTCCCTATTTCCAAGCTTAGCCCGCGGCTGTCATAGGAAGCTATCAATTCTCCTCCTGGTGAATTTACTTTCATAGGATTCCTTAGGGTGTTTGTAGCTATCTTATTCTCATTGTTGCTTCCACTGCCCTGACCCATGGTGTTCCCTTTGCCATGGTCATTGTCCTCGTGCTGGTGTCGGTGTCCACTCCCATGATAGTTTTCATGGGGGCCATTCCCTCCATGGATGTGGTGGTGGTGGCTGTTGTTGTTGGGGCACGTCTTGGAGGCATTTTCTTAGGACAGCATAGATGAGAAATAGACAGAGTAGAGTTAAGGATCACTAAGCCCCCAAAATGAGATATTAACTCAAGCATATATCAATCATACACTCAAACAATCATAAAAAGGTTTTGGAAATTATAGCAAATCACACTTGTTCATGATGGGACACTGCCCATAAAGAGTACGGAAAAAGGCAATCGATCTACATTGCCATACACATAGATTGTATGGTAAATTACTAACTCGCAATACTGATAACGATAGATAACTGATAAAGACTGGCAGGCATCGAGACTAGGGAGGTGTGGCTGTCGTCGTGGCTCCGTTCACCCTCTTCCTCTTGGAGCGGGTGTTGGTGGCAGGGGTGTCCATCTCATGGACCTCCTGGGGCTCCTCCTCCTCAGTCGGCACTACCTCCTGAGGTACCACCTCCAGATCGTGCGGTGGAGGTGGGGCCTGGTCTGGTGCCGGTGCGGCAGCTGGTGCTGCTGCGGTTGCTGGCTCAGTGGCGGCGGCAGCTGCAGCCTCAATGAAAGCCTTGAACTGCTCGCAGTAGTAGCGTGCTTGTTCTCTCTCATACAGCAGCTGCTCTATGGCTCCTCCCATGATGAGGACAACGTTCTCCAACACGGTCTTGTCCTCCTGTAGCTGGGCATTCTCTCCCAATAGATTACCGACCTGCTCCTCGGCTAGGTCAGCCCTGGTCATCTCGTGCTCGAGGCAAGACTCAAAGTCCACGGTGTTTGCCTCCATGTTCTCGAAGTGGGTTGTCACCGGGGTCGCATCCTCGTCATTGGTTGTTGCCATGGCCGAGCATGCATGGTTCCGCCTTCCAAAGAAGAGGAAAGGGGAGTCCTCTGGAAACTCGTGCCGATAGTCCCGGCACACTTGCGCGAAGGCGCACTGCATGGCAAACTGAAGGCCCTGCTCGAAGGTTGGGTAGCGGCTGATAAAGGTGATATCCGGCGTTGCTGGTGCGATCTCACGCCCGTGGATCTTCGCCTCGATCTCCCACCATGGTTGCCATCCTTCTGGCAACGTACCGCCGTTTACCCGAGTCTACTACCCCTCCATGCAAGTGCAAGAAGGACCATATCATATCACAGTATCCATGCATGTGATGTTAATCCTTTTTATGCATCTTATTTTTCTTAGATTTGATCATGGCGTTAGCATTATAAGATGATCCCTCACACTTAATATCAAGATAATAATGTGTTCTTCCTTAGTATGCACCGTTAAGAAAGTTCGTCGTTTCGAAGCACCACGTGATGATCGGGTGTGATAGACTCTACGTTCGCATACAACGGGTGTAAGCCAGATTTACACACGCGGATACTACGGTTCTACTTGGCGAGCCTAGCATGTACAGACATGGCCTCGGAGCACGTACCGAAAGGTAAAGCATGAGTCATATGGATGATATGATGAACATATTGATGTTCGCCTTTGCAGCTACACCATCTCACGTGATGATCGGTTTTGATGTAGTGAATTTGGTTCGCATAGTCACTAAAACAACTAGAGGGATGTTGTTTTTGAGTGGGAGTTCTCGTGGTAATTTTGAATTAACTTGAACTTTATCTATTATAAACATAGTCTAAATAGTCTTTGCAAATATGTTGTAGATCATGGCACCCCCTGCTTTCAATTTTAATGTGTTCATGGAGAAGGAGAAACTAGCAACCAATGGTAGCAACTTTACCAACTAGGCCCTTAACCTGAGGATTCTCCTCAATGCTGCTCAAAAGAGCTAGGTGCTTGAAGCACCGCTGGGTGCCCCGCCCACTGATGATGCTCCCGAGGAAGAGAAAAATGTTTTCCTGACTCGCAAGGAGGACCACAGTTTAGTTCATTGCGGCATTTTGTATGGACTTGAGCAGGAGCTGCGAAAGCGTTTCGAGAACAGCAACGCTTATGATACAATGGGAGAATTGAAAATGATTTTCGATACCCATGCTGCCGTAGAAAGTTATGAAGCTTCAGAAAAGTTCTTTAGCTGCATGATGGAGGAGAACAACTCCGTTAGCGAGCACGTACTCAGAATGTCTGGGTATGCGGATAAACTCATAGCTCTGGGAATAACGATCCCCAATGAGCTAGGAATTCATCGCGTTCTCCAATCACTTCCTCCAAGCTACAAGAGCTTTGTGATGAACTATAACATGCAGGGCATGAAGAAGTCTCTCCCTGAGCTTTTGTCAATGCTCAAAACTGCTGAAGGGGAGATCAAAAAGGAACATCAAGTGTTGATGGTCAATAAAACCACTAATTTCAAGAAAGGCAAGTCAAAGGGTAACTTCAAGAAGGGCGGCAAATCTGTTGCCGCGCCTGAGAAGAAGACCAAGGCTGGCCCCAAGCCAGATACTGAGTGTTTTTATTGCAAGGGCACCGGGCACTGGAAGCGCAACTGCCCAAAATATCTGGCGGATAAGAAGAACAGGCTTGTGAACAAAGGTATATTTGATATACACGTTATTGATGTGTACACTTACTAGTACTCGCAGTAGTGCCTGGGTATTTGATACTGGTTCGGTTGCTAACATATGTAACTCGAAACAGGAGCTAAGGAATAAGCGAAAACTAGCAAGGGATGAGGTGACGATGCGCGTCGGCAATGGATCAAAGGTTGATGTGATCGCTGCTACCTCTCCGTTTACCATCGGGATTAGTTATGAACCTTAATAATTGTTATTTGGTGCCTGCGTTAAGCATGAACATTATTTCTGGATATGTTTAATGCAAGACGGTTATTCATTCCAGTCTGAGAACAATGGTTGTTCAATATATATGAACAATATCTTTTATGGTCATGCTCCTGAGAAGAATGGTTTATTTCTTTTGAATCTTGATTGTAGTGATACACATATTCATAATGTGAATGCCAAAAGAATTAAGTTGAATGATGATATTGACGCATACATGTTGGTGTTAAACGCATGAAGAAACTCCATTCCGACGGACTCTTGGAATCACTTGATTATGAATCATTTGAGACATGTGAACCATCCCTTATGGGTAAGATGACTAGAACCCCATTTTCCGGGACAATGGAGCGGGCGATGGACTTATTGGAAATCATACATACTGATGTATGCGGTCCAATGAGTGTGTTAGCACGCGGTGGATATCGTTACTTCGTTACGTTCACGGATGATTTAAGTAGATATGGGTATATGTACTTAATGAAACACAAGTCTAAAACATTTGAGTAGTTCAAAGAATTTCAGAGTGAAGTGGAAAATCATCGTAATAGAAAGATTAAATTTCTACGATCCGATCGTGGAGGTGAATATTTAAGTTACGAGTTTGGCTCACATATGAAACAATGTGGAATAGTTTCACAACTCACACCTGCCGGAACACCACAGTGTAATGGTGTATCCGAACGTCGTAATCGGACTTTATTAGATATGGTACGGTCTATGATGTCTCTTACCGATTTGCCACTATCATTTTGGGGTCATGCACTAGAGACAGCTGCATTCACTTTAAATAGGGCACCATCTAAATCCGTTGAAACGACACCGTATGAATTATGGTTTGGAAAGAAACCTAAGCTGTCATTTCTAAAAGTTTTGGGGATACGATGTTTATGTGAAGAAACTTCAGCCTGATAAACTCGAACCAAAAGCGGAAAAATGTGTCTTCATAGGATACCCTAAAGAAACAATCGGTTACACCTTCTATCATAGATATGAAGGCAAAGTTTTCGTTGCCAAGAATGGATCCTTTTTGAAGAAGGAATTTCTCTCGAAAGGTGTGAGTAGTAGGAAGGTAGAACTCGACGAGGTTATTGAACCTTCTCTTCATGAAATGGCGAGTGGCCCAGCGCCGGAAACTGTTCCAGTGTTGACTTCACCAAATGAAGAGGGAACTAATGATGAGGATCATGAACCTCCGACAGAGGATACTACCACACTACGCAGGTCAACAAGGACACGTACAGCTCCTGATTTGTATGTTCCTGTCATGAATGTCATGGTAGTTGAGAACGATGACCCTGCGACGTATGATGAAGCGATGATGAGCCTAGATTCCGACAAATGACTAGAAGCCATGACATCCGAAATGGGATCCATGTACGAAAACTAAGTATGGACTTTGGTGGACTTACCCAATGACCGCAAGGCCGTTGAGAACAAGTGGATCTTCAAGAAGAAGACAGACGCTGATGGTAATGTGACCGTCTATAAAGCTGGACCTCTCAATAAAGGTTTTCGACAAATTCAAGGAGTTGACTACGATGAGACTTTCTCACCGTAGCGATGCTAAAGTCTGATAGGATTATGTTAGCAATTGCTGCATTTTTCGACTATGAAATCTGGCAGATGGAAGTCAAACCCGCATTCCTTGATGGAAACATTGAGGAAGAGTTGTACATGGTGCAACCCAAGGGTTTTGTCGATCCTAAGGATGCTGACAAGGTATGCAAACTTCAGCGATCCATTTATGGATTGAAGCAAGCGTCCCGAAGTTGGAATATTCGCTTTGATGAGGTGATCAAAGGGTTTGGATTTGTCCAAACTTATGGAGAAGCTTGTATCTACAAGAAAGTGAGTGGGAGCTCTATAGCATTTCTAATATTATATGTGGATGACATATTGCTGATTGGAAATGATATAGAACTTTTGAAAAGTGTAAAGGATTACTTAAACAGTAAGTTTTCAATGAAGGACCTGGGTGAAGCAGCTTATATTTTAGGCATCAAAATCTATAGAGATACATTGTAACATCCCAAAAAATTTAAACTTTTACATGTGCATTGCATCCATAAGCATCATGCCAGAATTGCATATTTGAATTCAAATTTGAATCTCAAAAGGCATTGGAAAGATTTTTACTTTTCAAATTAAACCCTAGGGTTTACACCCATTTGAGTTTTGAATCTTCAAACCAATGAGGTATATTTATAAAGGGGGTTTATTGCATAAATAAGCTATCCCATAATTTTTGGATAATTATTTGGAGTTGAAAAACTATTTTATTTAAATAGTTATATAGCCCTAAAGGCATTTATAGGGCAAATTATTTTTTAGATATTTTATTTTGAGGGGAAATTACTCCCAAAAAAGGAATCATGATAAAACATGATTTTACAAATTTTCTGGAATTTATTTGGGTCAATTTGGAGTTCAAAATCAAAAGATATCAAAGAAATGAGAAAAGGGAAAAAGAAAAGGCTAAAACAAAAAAAAAAAGAAGAAGAACCGGACCGGTCCGCCCGCTTGGGCCGAACCCGCCCTGTCCCGCCCGATCGACCGAGCCGAACCGGACCGGCACGCGCCCGAGCCACTGACCCGTGGGACCCACACGTCAGGGTCTTCTTCTCCGCGAGGAAAGCCCCGGATCTCCGCCGCGACGCGCGCGCGTCGTCGCCGCCGCCATCCGCGCCGCCCCGTCCGCTTCGTGCTCCCTGCGAGTTTCCTTCCGCGCCTCCATAAAGCCCCTGCTGCCCGCGTTCGTTTCCCCCTCTTTCCCCTCCCTCTCGCGCCCCCAGGCTGCAGGAATCCCTCGCCGGAAAATCTTCGGCCGCAGCCGCATTCTCGTTCACCGTCAGCGAGCAGGTGCGACATCTTTGCCGCAAACACGCGCATCCTTCTCCCCTCGTCGTCGCGCGCATTTTGACGCGATTAGTTTTGTTCCCCGTGCACTGTAGCGCCCAGAAACGCTGCCGCCCGCCTCACCAGAGCTCCCGTGGCGCCGCCGCAACCTGTCGTCGTCCTAGGCGACGGCACGGACCACGCCGAGCCACGCCATCCGCGTCGCCCACGACGGTGACCTCCCCAAAGACCGCCGACCGCCGGAGCACCGCCCGTGCCGCGCCGCCGCCGGAGCCGCGCCACCGGAACCCTAGCCCCGCCGAAGACGAGCCCGACGCGTCCTAGCCGTTGGATCTCGGCCAACAGCCGAGATTAGATCGGACGGTGAGTTTTAAGTGAGCCGGTATCGGCCAATCACGTGGCGACACGTGGCATTGCTTTACTAAAATAAAAATCTAAATTTACTTCCTGGAATTTTAGAAATGGCACTTTTGCAGAAAAACCCCTGTAACTTCAAATGCTTATAACTTTTAAACCCTTTGGTCAAATTTGACAAACTTGACCTTTTTGGAAAGCTCTCAACCTGTAGAATCTTTTCGCACTGTTTCAATTTAAATTTGAATATCTGAATCACAGTCAATTTACGGAATAATGTTTAATGCCATTTAATTCATAACTAATTATTTAGAAGTCCTTTTTAATTGAAACCAGTGCCCAAATTTTTGTTTTATTATCCTCTGTCCATTGGGACGGAGAAATAAATAGTTTGAATGAAATTATTTGGCTGATGCCAATAAAACTATAATTTAGGGTTTTAATAAATTGTTTTTGCCTTTTGTTTTAAACCCTAATGCATTATTTATTTTAATTACCAATGCTTAGGATCAGTTGATCATCCAAATAAAATAAACCAAATCATGTCACATATTAAGCATCGCATCATAGCATATCTTATTTTGTCGTGATGTGAATTGTGTGTTTATGTATGTGTATGTTTCTTTGCCTCGTATAGTTTTCTCGTAGAGCGAACCTTGCGAGTGTGACGAGTATTTGAACTCAAGTACTGTGACAAAGGCAAGTTCACTTTGATCATTTCACCTATTATTTTACTATGCATTAGATGTTTTATTAGTTGCATTGTTAGGAATATTATTGTACCTATGCTAGCTATGAATCTCCTAGTAGTATAGGATACCCCTGGCATGCCCTTACCACCAATCGCCAACGTAGGTAGTCAAATGCTATGCTATGTTAGTATTCGAGGGTGGTATTATTACAATATGTTATCATTGTCATTGAGAAGTAATTTTGGATACTTGGCAAAACAACCCCAACGAATCATCCTGGGTGGACAGCTTTGAGACTTTGAGATGTTATGCGACGTCAGGTCCATTTTTATGGGTCCCTCTGAGTCGAGTCTCCGTGGATTCGGGGAGCGCTTGCGTCGCAAATGTGGAATGCCACCTAGGGTATCAGAGACTGGACTAGTTTCCTGTTTAGTAGCTTCCACTACAACCACATGGTAATATGGGCTCTGCCAGGATGTAGGTAAGACATATGATCCTGGATCTGAGGGATTGTGCAGATGTAGCCATGTAGGTGGGAACGTAGGTCCCTCAGGTGGTCTGGGTGATTATGGTCTGAAAATTCCTGTAATCGATGCCGCTGCTACTCTACCCTGACGACAGCAAGGGATTAACACGTCGATTTCTGTGGGGAAAGTGTACAACCTCTCGAGAGTGTCAAACTAAGTACTTAGCCGTGTCCCCAGTTACGGACAATTATGAGCAACTAGATATGGGGGCTGTAAGGAAGGTCTCCCTCATTGCAATTTCTTAAATAAAATGAATGGCTTGAACAGGGTAGGGGCACTTGATGTATCTACTCAATGTGCTCTAGGTTAATAGGAGCATGGGTGTTTCTACCCCGTGTCCAATAGTGATAAAACTATTTCATAAAATGATAGGATGATACATTGATGCTTTTATGCAATTAGCCAAACCCCACCTTGCCAAATACTGCATATACTTGACAGGATCTGTTATAACCATTTTGTGAACTTGCCAATGCACTCAATGTATTGACCCCCTAGTGGCTGCAACGTTTAAATGTTGCAGGTGAACCAGGTGAAGAGTGAGGTACGGATTGTTTGTTTCGACTCTGGAGTTGTTATGAGACTCCTACATCATTTGCTTTCCGCTGCAAGGTTTTTATCTTCTTCTGAGCTAACCCACGAGGTTATGCGATATGTAAGGTTCTGGATCAATGCGATGTAATATACTCTTGACCTTTGTATCTTGATATTACATCTTGAAACTGTGTGTGCTAGCGAGTCGATCTAGGGACTAGCACTGTAAGCACAGAGATCGAACCCAGTACGGGGGCGGTCGCTTCATAGATCGAAACACTTAATTAGGTTATCGCAAAGTACATACCTTGACAAGATTCTGAAGAAGTTCAGAATGGACGAAAGCAAGACTCAAAGTCCAGCTACAGCAGAAGATAGAGAAATGATGAATAAGATTCCCTATGCCTTAGCCATAGGCTCTATTATGTATGCTATGTTGTGTACAAGACCGGATGTGGCACATGCTATTAGTTTGACTAGCAGATACCAATCTGATCCAAGTTTGGAACACTAGACGGCGGTCAAGAATATCTTGAAGTACCTCAGAAGGACCAAGGATATGTTTCTCGTGTATGACGGTGAAGAAGAGCTCGTCGCGAAATGTTACGTTGATGCTAGCTTCGACACCGATCCGGATGACTCTAAGTCACAATCCGGGTACGTATTTCTCATGAATGGAGCAGCGGTGAGTTGGAGGAGCTCCAAGCAGTCCGTAGTGGCGGGATCTTCAAGAGAGGCGGAATATATTGCTGCTTCAGAAGCAACGCAGGAAGCAGTTTGGATGAAGGAGTTCATAACTGAACTAGGTGTGGTTTCAAGTGCTTTGTATCCAATGGTTATCTATTATGACAACAATGGTGCCATAGCCAATGCTAAAGAACCAAGGTCTCACAAGAATTTCAAGCATATCAAGCGTCGTTTCCACTCCATCCGCGAGCATGTCAAGGATGGCGATATAAAGATTTGCAAAGTACACACAGATCTGAATGTGCCAGACCCATTGACTAAAGCTCTCCCAAGGGAAAAACATTATCAGCACCAGAACTCCATGGGTGTTAGATTCATCACAATGTAATCTAGATTATTGACTCTATTGCAAGTGGGAGACTGAAAGGAATATGCCCGAGAAGCAATAATAAAATGATTATTATCTTATTCCATGTTTATAATAGATGTTTATTTCTCATGCTAAAATTGTATTAACCGGAAACGTTAATGCATTTGTGTCTAATAAACAAACAACAGTTCCTAGTGATGCCTCTCATTTAACTAGCTTGTTGATTAACAGATGATCAAGGTTTCCTGATCATGAACATTGGATGTTGTTAATAACAGGGTCACGTCATTAGAAGAATGATGTGATGAACACACACCCAAAGTAGGTATAGCAATACGATCAAGTCTTTAAGTTTACATTGCTATATCAAACACATACGAAGTAGCCCTAATCCTTAGACCATGAGATCATGTCAATCACTGACACCGAAGGAGTGCTTTGATGACATCAAACGTCACACCGTAACAGGGTGACTGTAAAGGTGGCGTTGGGCACTCTGAAAGTATTAGTTGAGGCTCATGAATCAAGAGTGGGATTTATCCATCCAGATGACGGAGAGATATACTCAGGGCCCTCTCGGTGATATCACATTGATACCGCTTGCAAGCACGTGACTAGGTCACAAGGATTTCATATCATGGAACGAGTAAAGAGTACTTGTCGGTAACGAGATCGAGCTAGGTATAGTTGATACCGATGATCGGATCTCGAACAAGTAAAATATCGCGAGACAAAAGGAATTGGTTCTGACGTTTATGGTTCACGCGAGATTTATCGTTGAATGAGTGGGAGTCATTACGGATCTCCAGATCCCGCTGATGATTATTGATCGGAGATATGTCTCAATCATGTCCACATCATTCACGAACCGTAGGGTGACACACTTAAGGTTCATCAACGTTTTTGAGTGGATACCGAACACCGGAGAAAAGATTGGATAGCACGTTGATTGTTTTCGAGGAGCACCAAAATTGTTTCGGGATATCGGAATAGTTCAAGGGGATAAGTGTTAATGTTTGTTGATTAAATGAATTGACAAATATTAAATAGAAGAATTAAAAATGTTTTATTCATTTATGGGAGAAAAACCCCTTCATTTTGAGTATAGTTTTACACCCATTATGGGGACTTTTGAGTTTGAGTGGAGTGTCCACTCACATGAAGAGGGGAGAGGTGGGGGCACCCCTTGGGACTGCTGCCCTTCCACTCCTATATAAAGAGGGGTGGTGCTCCTCTCTCACTAACTTCATTTGCACCTCTTGGTCCCTTCCTCCCGCTGCTCCACCTCACGAGCCATGGGCAAAGTCCTGCTCAAATAGTTTCTCCACCACCACCACCACCACCATGCCGTAGTGCTGCTGGAGTTCCCGGTGGATCCACTACTTCCACTGCCCCGCTGGAACGAGGGATCGGAGGTCGTCGTCGAGCCGTACGTGTGACCGAGTGCAGAAGCGCTGCCCGTTTGCACCGCTCATCTTCGCGATCTTGAGATCGGCAAGTGATCGTCTACATCATCCACGAGAACCGTTCTCGTTAACAAAGCTTTTGTTCTTCGAGGGTGAGTCCTTCTAAGACTACGGTTTACCCGTTACTTTCATCTCCTAGATATGATCTTGGCCCGTTTGTGGTTTCAATCGTAGGAAATTTTTTGTTCTCTATGCAACGAATCCTGCAGTACGAGGACAGATTACGTGTTGATTGGATAGAGCGGCTGAAGACTTTTGTCGATGCCGGCATAGAAATATGCATAGGAAAGGGGGTGATAAGATGTGTTGTCCCTGTGTGAGCTGTCGGAACAGCAAGCTGTACGAGCCAGAGGATGTCGAAATGCACTTGCTCATGCGGGGATTTGTGTCTGGTTATTCCAGGTGGACTTCTCACGGGGAGGATGGCAATGAAGTCGATGACGGCATTGAGATGGAAAACATGGAGTCTGACGACCAGTCTGGTGAAGAAGCATACCGTGGCGAGGATCCAGTACAGGACGTTCCAACCGGTAGGATGGTTGAAATGCTGGACGACCAGCATCTACAGAATCAGTTGGATGACCCTGAGGATGAGAGGGTGTCCCATAAGTTCGAGAAGCCGAGGGAGGATGCCTGAAGCGATCCCCCCCTTCACAGGGTTCGATCTCTGTGTTTACAGTGCTAGTCCCTGGATCGACTCGCTAGCACACACAGTTTCAAGATGTAATATCAAGATACAAAGGTCAAAAGTATATTACATCGCATTGATCCAGAATTTAGTAGTAACTTACATATTGCATAACCTCATGGGTTATCTCCAAAGAAAATAAAATCTTGCAGCGGAAAGCAGAAGATGCATGAGTCCCATAACAAATCCACAGTCGAAACATGTTGGAATGTAAACTCGCAACCCTAACAATTCGTACCTCACTCTTCACCTGGTTCACCTGCAACATTTAAACGTTGCAGCCACTAGGGGGTTAATACATTGAATGTATTGGCAAGTTCACCAAAGGGTTATAACAGATCCTATCAAGTATATGCAGTATTTGGCTTGGTGGGGTTCAGGTTTTATGGCGTGGTAGCAAAACATAGTTTATCTTACTACAAAGAATGATACATTATTGTTAACTAATGGACACGGGGTAGAAACACCCATGCTCCTATTAACCTAGAGCACATTGAGTGGATTACATCAAGTGCCCCTACCCTGTTCAAGCCATTCATTTTATTTAAGAAGTTGGAATGAGTGAGACCTTCCTTACAGCTCCAATATCTAGTTGCTCATAATTGTCCATAACCGGGGACACGGCTAAGTACTTAGTTTGACACTCTCGAGAGGTTGTACACATTCCCCACAAGAATTCGACGTGTTAATCCCTTGCTGTCCTCCGGATGGAGTAGCAATGTCATCGACTTCAAGAATTTTCAGAACATGTTCACCCAAACCACCTGAGGGACCCGCGCTCCCACCTACACAACTACCTCAGTACAATCCCTCGGATCTGGGTAAACATTTCTTACTCCATCCAGGCAGAGCCTATATTACCATGTGGTTGTACTGGAAGCTACTAAACAGGAAACTAGTCCAGTCTCTGGTTATCCCGGGTGGCATCCCACATTGTGACGAAGGCGCTCCCCAAATCCACGGAAGAGACGTCCATGGACGATCCATTCCTGAATCCACAGGAACTCGACTCAGAGGGACCCATAGAAATGGACCTAACGTCACGACATCCGAAAACTCAAAGCAGCCCACCCAGGACGGTTCATTAGGGTTGTTTTTGCCAAGTTTCCAAAATACTCTAATCACGATGATTCCCTCCCACGTATACTAACATAGCAGGGCTAAGCAATTCTAATCACGATGGCAATTGGTGGAGGATTCATGGCAAAGGTAACCCTATAGCTAGTAGCTCAAGCATAGCTAGCATAAGTACGAGTAATAGTCCTATCAATGCGTTTCTACAAACAACTCTAATGCATAAGTATTTTAAAAACAAACAGTAATAGGATATGATCAAAGTGAACTTGCCTTTTTAGTGTCTTTGTATCCTTCTTCTTTGCCGATACTCATAGTTACCGCACTCCGTATAATCTATCACGAAGAACGAAAAGCAATAATAAATAACTATTCGAGAACTCCAAATCAAAACTCCAAATAAAGAACCAAAGCAATATATGAAGTTTAAATTAAATAGTACCTAACTACTGTTAGGTTGTCCTAGTCATAGATCTAAGAGGTAGGAACAAGGTTTGGGTTCTATCGGAGTTGAAACGGTGAAGTCATTGTTTGTTAACAGATACAATTTTCTAGGGGTCATGGGCTACTGTAGAATAACTTTGGAAGGTGTACAAAATGGTCCAGAAATTAGAGTTTGGTGTACTCTTGTCACAACAGAAAAAATTAACTGGTTTGACAATATGGAAACATGTATGGGCTTTGGAACATTGCTAATCAATAAGACAGTGTTAATAGATTTAAAGTCTGGTTGGGCATGTACTAGTGTGGCTAAGTCTGGAATTTAAGTCTATAGGAATTGTTATAACTTAGATAATTTGGCTGTTTATAAAATGGTGCTAAATGGCAGAACATGGGATGAAAAATATACTACTATATAGTACTAAGATTGTACTTGCTAACACAACAAGTCTCATCCCAAAAAGATCCACGGAGAAATAGCTACTGGCTTGCAAAGCTGGCTAGTCTGATTCTGACAGATTAAAGATACTAAATTATACTGAAAATGTACTGGTACTAATGGCTTCAAAAGACAAAGGGCCAATGGGATGAGTTAAACTAGATCTAACAATCTTTCAAAATCAACTGGTTTTACCTAAATAGGAGTTGTGAGTCAAAATATACAGGCTTACAAAACAGGCTAATCTATAACAAAGTTTCTGTAACTAAAGGCTTAGAATTGGCCGTGTGGGAAACTGCTGAAGGTACTGTTTTGCAATGACGATGCACTAGTGTGGATGAACTTGGAAAGGTGTGAAAAGAGTTTTAGGTTTGATATTTGGATTTTATCTTGACATGACAGAAAGATTCATCTAATTTGAAGTAATGGCTCAAAAGATATAGGCTTTGGAAGATAGCTAACTGATGTGACAGTGTTAACAGATATGACTTTTGATTGAAGATGCACCTCTGTAGATGAATCCTAAGTTGAGCAAGAAGTACGCTAATGTGTAGAACGTGATATAATTGATGATCTACAGAAGGTTTGGAACCAAACGGATCAATGGAACAATTTATATTAATTTCGAAAGGTGGCTAATCCAGAAACAGCATACTGTGAATAGCAATTTCCAACGAAGATTCCGTGCTGAAGATCATGGAGACGGGGTATAAAATCTGGTCTGGTCTAGAGAGGTGGACATTCTCTAACTATAACAGAAAGATTGGGCCAAAAATGATACACAGATCAAAAGATATGGGCTTCTAAACATAGCTAATCAAAACTGAAAAGTTACTCACCGGAAAAGACACGGAGTTCGCCGGAGTTGAAGGAGGACGGCGATGATGTCGACGTAGGGTTCGATGGGGCCGTGGAAGACGTCGAGGCAGACACCGTGATGCGGCTTGCGCGGTCGTAGCATCTCCGGATGGCGATGGGCGGAGCTCCGGACGCGGCGTCGCCATGGGTTCGGGGACGGCGCGGCCAACAGCATCAAGAGGTCATGAAACCTTGTCACAAAGGTAGGTAAGGGTCACATGAGTCTATCGGTGAAAGGAATCGAAAAACGGAGGTTCGGGGTGATCTCACCGGCAACAATGGTGGCGGTGACCGGCGGAGGAAGACGTCGACGTAGCCGGCTATACAAAGGTTTTGAGGCCAAACTTTCAGAGAGAGACGCGCGGGAAGGAAAGTAATCGAAGAAAAAAAATATGTACGGAGAAGATTCCTTACGTGCAGAGGATGAAAGAAGCACGAGCTCGTGCTCGTGGCTGGCTGGGGCGCTCGATGGAGATGGGCCGGCCCATTCTTTTTTTTTTCCTTTTCTTTTTTTTTCCATTTCTGTTTTTATTAATAACTTTTGATTTTTAACTCCAAATAAGTCCAAATAAATTGCAGTAAATTTGTAAATTCAAATCCTATAAAGTGTGAACTTTTGAGACTTGAATCATTTGAAAAGAAAATAAGTAAAAATACTTTTGCTTATATAAATGTCATTAGGGCTTTATAAGTAATAAATAAAATAGATTTTGAAATCTATTATGAAACTTTTGTTTCATAAATTAGTTTAAACTTCAATAAAATATTGGGTTGGCATACTTTGCACTAAAACACTTTCTTAGCTAAATACCTCATTGGGTTGAACTCCAAATAAAATCTCATAATAATTATACGGTTCAATAAAATTCTAAAATGGATTTATAACATCAAATCACAAACCATGTAAACATCGCAGATGTTTCTAACTATATATGTTTGGGAAGTCACGTTATCCCACTCTCAACAATGGAATAAATGTTGGAATAACATTTGCACATGAGGATGTCACGTTATCCTCTTCTCGAATATTTGATAACTTCTCGAAAACAAAATTAACATGTCAAAATAAAAATCGAGAAAACATAGGTGAATCATTATATATGTTTCCCAACCTTATACTTGGGAAGTCATATTATTCCCTTTCTTTAACATTTAAATAAATGTTAGAGAACATTTCTAATCGATTTAAGTATTCCAACGATGCTCTCAAATGATCATGGCATCCAAATTGAAAACTTAGTGTGCTAGTAAAATCTTCAGAAAGAAAATAGGATTTACGAGATGCGAATAATAGTTCGGCTAGAATCATAATATGCAAGTGATTCCAAATAGAATACTTTGGACTTATATAAATGTCCCAACCATGTTGTATAATTTGGATAGTCATATTCATCCACTCTTTTGTTGAATATTCAAACAGGGTGTGGAAAAGTTTAAATAAGTCCTAAAAATTTCAAATCCTTCTGAAATTCACAACCAAAATATTTCCAAAGCCAATATTTTAATTAAAATAATTATTTTATTTAACATTCCAGAATTGGAAAATTCTGGGATGTTACAATGCCGAGCCACCGTTATAGGAAAATGCCGGCGTGGATAACAGTGTGCCAGAAGTAACACTCGAGCTTTTGCATATAAAGGCAAAATACAACATCGTGGACTCGGGATTCACGGAGATTTTGAGTTACCTACATACGGTACTTCCTCTAGGCAAAAATTTGCCTAAGAGCACGTACGCGGCGAAGAAAGTTACATGCCCCCTAGGGTTAGAGGTCATCAGATACCATGCTTGTCCGCTGGACTGCATCATATATAGGGGCGACTACAAAGACATGCACAGCTGTCCAGTATGCAAAACATCCCGATACAGGAAGAAAGACCCCAATCATGAAGAGGAAGTACATCCACCTATCAATGCTTATACAAGGCCCTAAGCAGCCTGGAGCTGATCTGAACGTGTATCTGGAGCTGCTAAAGGATGAGCTTAAGGAGCTTTGGTAGAAGGGTCGAAAGGTTTGGGACGCTCATAAGAAGGAGGAGTTCACCCTTCGAGCGGCTCTCCTGACATGTGTGCATGACTTCCCAGCGAACGGGAACTCATCATGCCAGTCAACACATGGGTACAAAACGTGTACAAAGTGCGGGGACGAGACAGAAGGGTTGTTCCTGCCAGAATCACAAATAGATTGTGTACATGGGACACCGTAAGTGGCTGGAGACGAAGATCCCATGGAGGGATGATAAGAAAAACTTCAACGGGAGGGCAGAGAGGAGGCACAAACCGAGGGAACTGACTGGACACGAAGTATACGAAATTGTCAAGGACCTCGAAGTCATGGCCGGGAAAGCACAGCCGGCTACTGGTCCAGATGGCGGCCTTACGTACAAGAGGAGGTCCGTGTTCTGGGACCTGCCTTGCTGGAGGTTTTTACAGAGCCGTCACACCATAGACGTCATGCATGTCGAGAAGAACGTGTGCGACAGCCTGTTGGGCTTGATGATGCACCACGCGGACAAGTCAAAAGATGGACCAAAGTCACGGAAGGACCTGTAGTGGATGGGGATAAGGGAGAAGCTGTGGCCAATAGAGGAAGAGGCGCCGCAAGAAAACAAGAATGGTGAACGCACGATATATACGCGATGCAAACCTGCGTGTTACAGTCTGAGCAAAGCCGAGCTGCATAGAATGTGCAAGTGTCTCCATGGCATCAAAGTTCCATCGAACTACTCATTCAGCATCAAGAAACTCGTTGACATGAAGAGCCACAAGCTGGTTGGCATGAAGTCTCATGACTGCCACGTGATTCTCAAGCAGTTACTTCCGGTTGCAACAAGAGGCTACATGGAGCCATGGGTGAGAGAGACGGTCATGAAGCTCTGTGACTTCTTCGACACGATCGGCCAGAAGTCGATCATGCGTGGTGGACCGTTGCCTGCAACTGAGGTACGCAATGATACAGATATTGTGCGAATGTAAAATGTTCTTTCCCCCAACGTTCTTCGACATTATGGTCCATCTGATGGTCCACGTCGCCGATGAGATCTTGTTGTTAGGGCCATCGTTCCTGCACAAAATGTTTGGGCCTGAACGATACAACGGGGTGCTGAAGTGATATGTTCGTAACAGAGGGCGTCCCGAAGGAAGCATCATGGAAGGCTATCATGCAGAAGAGTGCGTTGAGTTCTGCACTGATTGGTTGGCAAACCGCAAACCCATAGGGGTCCCCGAATCAAGACATAAGGGGAAGCTAGAAGGTGAGGGTGGGCTTGACCGGAAGGATCTTGATGTGCATGCCCGCCAAAGAATGGACGACTTTATAAGAGCACACACAATGGTGCTGCAATTCACGCCAGAGGTCGCGCCGTTCATCGACATGCACATCGAAGAACTTCGAAACCTCAACCCTAACAGGAATGATGATTGGATCTAGCGAAAACACAATTCTACCAAAAGAGGTTTCCCGTCATCAGGTAAACGTCAAAAGAATCTCGGCACGGCTTGAACCATGGCAGTTTGCTTCCAAATGCAAACAAGTCTTCTTCATAGAAGACCCGATGGTGAAAAACCGCGTAGTCGTGAGGAGAGGCAAAACGAGCATTGTTGGGGTCGACGGAGTAACTTCACAACAAGACTATGAAGGTTTCCCTGATCCCACGACCAAGCAAGAAGAAGAGGTGGAAAGACGGACGATCCAGACAAGAAAGAAGTCAAAATTACCCACACAAGACGGGGCCTACGCCAGAAGCAGCCACGATGAGGTCCAAACGTATAAGAGGAAAGAGAAGACAACAAAGAAAAAAGACAAGATTGTCCAATAGTTCACTATTTGTGTAATTTTGATAAATTATGCTCGTTGATGATTTTCAATCTAATTTGAATTCTAACGAGGTTCGAATTTTAACTTGTTCAAATTTGTTCGAAATATTTTTCTAGTCATAATGCATATTTTATTTGCTTGTTTCGATTTCGGTAACAATTACAGAATGCATATTTTATTTCAGAATGAATATTTTTTAAACTTATTACATGTTATTTTCATTATAAAGGAGAAAAAAAAAGGTTTTTAAGCTCGCCCGGGTCAACTGAGCGTTTCGGGTTCGGGCCCAGCCAAGCGAACCTGGGAGCAGCCTACTACCTAGTAGGCCAGCGCAGACCTGGGCCCACGGGGCTGTAATCCGAGCCCACAATGAACTAGGCTGTTTTGGGTTCGGGCCCAGCCAGGCGAACCCGAGAGCTGCCTACTTCCTACTGGGCCAGCAGAGCATGGGCCCATAGGGCTATAATTCGAGCCCACTAGTGCGCACATATAGGGTACCGGGCCCACAGGCTGTGATTATGTGATTATGTGTGGCTTTTCTGCTAATTTAATTCCATGAATCAATTTTCATCGAAATGAGCTGAAACTTTGCATGGGAACACCTCTAAGTCTAATGAAGCCACATGGAGAAAATAAAGCTCAAAGTTGTTTTAATGTGACAATTAGGATGTTGGCTTAGAAGGTATCAGAGATATCTACCTAGATGATCCCAAAATGGTATTCTTATAGGCTTCATTTGGAATTTTGACACCAAACTTCAAATGCAGGCATATTGTTGTGTGAGAAGCTTCCATGCCAAATACCAGACCATTGGGAGCAATTTTCTAATTTGTAACAATTTTTAACCACAGTATACACTGCAAAAGCATACATATTTCATTTTCAGCAATGCATTTAGCATTCAAAACTTTAGTGAGACAAGAAATTATTATTATACACTTGAAAGTACAGGTACTATAATTTTCAAAGAGACACAAAATATAATAAGAATATAATACTAAAGCCAAAATAGTCACCAGGGGCGGGTAGTTCTCAGATGCCCCCCGCTGGTGTGTCGAACAGGGGTGTGAAGAACCCTCACTTTTGTTCCTACTACCAGTGGCGGTGGTTGTTTAGTGCCAGCCACTTGTGAGCACCAATGGCGGGTATCCGTAAGAATGGCCACTGGTGGTCTCAATTGTATACAGGGTGCAATGGCAGAGTGGGAGTCGGATGGCTCCCACTCATCTATCAATCAACACTGGGATGATGCCATCAGCTACGCTCTGCAATGAAATGAGCACGGGGGCCATATGCGAGGTGTCAGTTTCAGGCCCTTTCGCAGGCAGATGGCGTAAGAGCAAGGTTCCCGGAAATGCAGAAGGACGACCAGCAAAGAACAGAGCTTAGAGAAATTGGATGAGAAGATCCGGGTGTTGGCGAGGGAGGAGCTCAGGAAGCTCATGCGGCATGCAAGGGACCCACACCGGATCCTTCCCCGATGGGGAATAAGAGCACCTCATGCTCCGGCACCGAGTGCCAGCTTGACCCGCTTAGGCCACCCGACGAGAACCTCACGGTAAGCGTCTTCGCGCGGTACGAAAAATAGTGAAATACCACTATCATGCTCTAATCTATTAATGATGTTGCCATGTTTGTCATGCGGAGAAAGGCGTCAAATGTCGGCTACACATGCCGACGGTGGGAAATCCTCTGGGCGCGCGGGGGTTGCTGATGCCGCGTACGGCCGTGGTGCACCACGTGACCCTGCGAGACGACATGGTCAGGGTGCAAGTGGACTCCTTGCTCAAGGGCTTCGAGGACGAACCGGGTCCCTTATACTCCGCACGAAGAGGTGACGACCCTAAGGGATTGCATTAACTCCTTCGTCATCTGGCCTAGGAGGTTGGTGGTCCTCGCTACGGAGCCTTCTCCGTCTCTATCTCCGTCGCCCTGTCTCAGTCCGTCTCCACCTGCCCAGCGCCTGACGTCTCCATCGCCGCTTGGCGCCTCACCCGAGCCCGCAGAACGAGACTTCGCACCTGCGGCGGAGTGCAGCGATGACAATGCAGGCCAAAATCCTCCGTCACTGCCCAAACCCGAAGCCCCGAAGCCATCAATACCAAGACCCGTCCCTCGGAGAGCCGCAGCAGCATCGGCCCCGTTGGAGCCCCGTCCAAGTGCCCCATCTGGGATGCAAGTCCCCCATAAACCGGACAATTCCGATTTCCTGAGACGCAGGAAAAACAAGAGGGGGACAGGTGGCAAGGCAAGCAAGGTTTCCTCCAAGGATGGGAAAGAGTCGTCTTCTACAGGAAGATAACCAAAGACCATGCCGCAGATAGAAGGGATTTGAGAAGAGCGACCAGACATTCTGAAGATGCCCACCCACCCCCGTGTTGGAGATAGATTGTCCGATGGATCTTATTTCGTGGACAGGCGACTCTCCCAATTTTTGTTGTTCCACCCCGAACAACCGATGGTGTCCCAGGATGACCTGTATCGCCTGCCACGGGAGATGCAAGAGCTCCACGAAAAATACCTGAATGTGGCATCATCAGGCGCAGACCTAACAAATCTGGAAATTAGGGTTCGAGTGCCAAAGCATTATGGCTTTTTTGACTCCAATACGGGGGAAATCCGGAGGGAAAACGACTTTACCTTCAGCATTGACTTACTCGACTTGTTTCATCTCCGCAACCGCAAGTGCCTCGACAACGCCATATTAAGACTGTGATGTGTACACTACACGAGGGAGGCCTATAGGGTGAAGCAATATGGCATGGCCGTCACCGAACCCCTTCTCTTCAATGCCACTTTGCTTGGTCCAGACCCATTGTTGGCCGAAAGTAGCAGGCTGAAGATTGAATACCTCACTCAATTCATGTTGAAGCACCAAGACCGCGGTGTTATATTGATATTGTACCATCTACAGTAAGTTGTTTTCAATTCGCATGAATACATACATCTTTTTCCATCGGAAGACTTGCTTGTTATATTATTTGGCTAATACAATGTGCGTCCTTTCGTGAAACAGCAGCCATTGGGTGACAATCGCCATCCGCCTCGATCTTGGAGGGGTCACATATTTTGATCCACTACGACGCAAGGAGAATGAACCACAACGCGACTGGGACCTAATCAAAAATGTCATCGACTCAGCTTATCGCGACGCGGTGAAATGGTACGCGAAGCCTGGCTTCAGCCGCAATCCTGACGCTCCCCTCAGGCACACTTTCAGGTTCCCTTGCGAGCAACAGCCTGAAGGATCCGTCTACTGTGGTTACTACTGCGCGCACACTATTCAGCAGTTCATCAACGACTTCCAACTGAAGGGGAAGAAGACCTTCGAAGAAGTGAGGAATTTCTTTCTGGCCAACGCCGAGTTAGGGCACAACTCAAAAATTCTCGTGTACGAGATCCAGAAGGACATCGGCGAAATTCTCAACAAGGAGGTCCTCAAAACGAGCGGGGATTACTACGACAGTGGGATTGTCGCCAAAAGTGGTTAATTTGTGGGGAACACTTTTATATGTGACTCATTCTTTCAAATACTTTGTATACATGCATGTGACTTGAATGTTTAACTCGTGTGGAACTTTGTAATATATTTGCTGCTATTCTGTTTCTTTGGTGATGATGTATTCCTGCTATTTTCTGTGCTGTGATGCATTCCTGCTATTTCTGTGCTACAAGAATATTTATTTTTATACATAATTCATTTATTTTTTTTTCAGGAAAAATAATACCCATGGCGGTTATAAACCACCGGCACTGAACATATAGCAGTGGCGGTTAGACACCACCGCCACTGGAAACGGTTCCAGTGGCGGTGGCCATAGACCGCCACTGGAAATGTCCAGTGGCGGATACTGCGCCCGCCACTGCTGTACTCCACGCACTTTTCGGGTGGTGCCGGAGGGATTTACGGTGGCGGTTTGTAGGTCTTCGGTGGCGGGTATTTTACTCGCCATTGGTGATCTCGGTGCATCAGTGGCGGATATTTTACTCGCCACCGGTGCTAAAACCTCCAGTGACGCAGAGTTGGTGGCGGGCGTGATCACCGCCACCAACCCCATTTTTTGACCGCCATTGTAGGGGTTTTCTAGAGTAATGTGAACCTAGTAAGTAGGCATGGTGATTAGGCATAATTAACCTGGCAAGTGTGCATAGCTAATCTGAACCTGGCAAGCAGGCATGGTGACTAGGTATAATTAATCTGGCAAGTAGGTATAGTTAACCTGGCAAGTAGGCATACTTAATCTGGCAAGCAGGGGTAGTTAACCTGGCAGGTAGGCATACTTAATCTGACACGTAATTATTGTTAACCTGACAAGTATCCATAGCTAACTCGAACCTGACAAGTAGCCATTCCTAAATTGGCAAGTAGGCATGTCGATTAGGCATAATTAACCCGGCAATCAGAGATAGTTAACATGTCAATCAGGTATAATTAATTTGGCAATTAGGTATAATACGTTAATCTGGCAAGTAGGCCTATTTAATCTGGCAAGTACTGCTATTTAACCTGGCAAGTAGGCATTGCTAACGTGGCAAGTATGCATAGCTAACACGAACCTGACATGTAGCCATTGCTAAAGTGGTAAGTAGCCATAATTAGTTAACCTGGCAAGTAGGGATAGTTAACCTGGCCATAAAAGATAATTAACCTGGCAAGTAGTGATAGTAAACCTGGCAATCAGGCATAAACAATTGCTATAGTTTTTGCCACGAGCGACCAAGTTATTTTATCATAGTTGTGATGCTATTTGCCACCGTTCAATTGTTACCTGGAAACTAGTGGCGGTTATAAACTACTGCCACTGGAAAAAGTTCCAGGGGCGGTGTTCATAGACCGCCGCTCTCCAGCGGCGGGAACTGCGTCCGTCACTGCTGTACTCCACGCACTTTTCGGATGGTGCCGGAAGGATTTACAGTGACGGTCTATAGGTCTTCAGTGGCGGGTATTTTATCCGTCATTGGTGATCTCGGTGTAGCAGTGGCGGGTATTTTACCTGCCACCAGTGCTAAAACCTCCAGTGGTGCAGAGTTGGTGGCGGGCGTGATCACCGCCACCAACCCCATTTTTTGACCGCCACTTGGTTTTCTGGAGTAGTGTTGGCAAGTTTTGTGCTCCTAGTGATCAGATTACTTTATCGTTTTGCCATTTTGCCAAATCCTTTGCCCCATGGTCAGTTGCCACGCTCGGTAGAAATTTTCGTGCCAGCAAAAAAAGATGGGTCCACAAACAAAAGCCAGGTGCTATGTCTTTGAAAAACAATCATGGCAAAAAGGAGAAAATACAAGCGTTGGGTGGTCACTCACTTTCATCAAAAGAAGACACAAGTGCAGCACAAAATGGGGGCAAACAAGAACTGGTAAATTTTTCCAGCGGCACGTGAAATGGTTGCTTGACCTAGCGTGTATATGCAGTACTAGACGAAGCTACTTGGGCCCTGGCCTAGTTCCTTACTCGTTCGGTCGTGGCTGTTCGTCGCAAGGGAGCGGGTGCGCGGAGAGCACGCCAAGGCGCACGGAGCGCTTGCGCGGTCGTACGAAAAACACTGGCTAGCCCCGTCCTAAAACTCGTTAACTTTCTCTCGTGTGGGTATAAGAATACATGAGGGGAGAAGACCCAGAGAGATATCGAGTAACCATATCGCAAGGAGCAATAGAAGCAGCGCGCGCGCAAAGCAAACTACCATGACCACGCAGTACTCGAAATCCCAATCCCAGCTGCTGCCAATATTCCAAGTATTACTCCTCCTCGTTGTGCTCCTGCATCAGATGCAGGTTGATGCTCAAGAGGCGGCGATGATCACACGTCCGGGTTGCCCGGACAAGTGCGGCGACGTGAGCATCCCCTTCCCCTTCGGCATGGTCGACAAGCCCGGCTACTTCGTGCCAGGCTTCGAGGTCACCTGCAACTACTCCTTCACGCCCCCACGCGCCTTCCTCTTCTACAACCGTACTGCCTCGGGCATCAAATCATACCAACTGAACACACCGTCGGCTCTAACCTGGACAATACCTGGAGCATGCCGCTGGAGCTCATGGATATATCCATCAGCAAGAACGAGGCACGGGCGTACAACGGCATCAGATCTCGTTGCTACAAAACCTCTACCGACGACCACGGCATATTCAGTGGTCAACTTACCCAGCTGGGTCCTCCCTTCTTCCTCACGGCCAAGCGAAATGATCTCGTCGGCGTCGGGTCCAGCACCGAGACCATGCTGGTAGCCTCACTTATCAAGACGGATGGCTTCTACACCTCCTGTCGCACAAGTGTCGGGAGGAAGTCGCACTACGCCAGAATGGGTTACTGGTGCACGAGCTCCAGTGACAGTACAGCTGGTCCAAAAAATTCACTGCCACTGGACGTCGTTGGAGGAATCAAAAACGAATACCAGTGGCGGTGAGCAACCACCGCCACTGCTAGTAGAGCACCCGTGGCGGTGAAAGCACTCGCACGACCAGCACCGCCACCGGTGCTCTAACACCCGTGGCGGTGATCATTCACCGCCACTGGAGCTCTTTAGTAGTCACCGGGACACGAACACTAGTGGCGGTTAAAGTGGTTGAAAAAACAAACCGCCACTGGTAAATCGTTTGAAGAATCTGAAACGAGTACCAGTGGCGGTTAGCTTCCACCGTCGCTGTTAGTGGAGCACTAGTGGAGGTGCCAGCACTCATGCGGCTTTCACCGCTACTAGTGCTCCTAGTACCAGTGGCCGCATCAGTTAACCGCCAGTTGTGCTCCTCAGAGGTTCCCATCCCGGCTTCAAGTGGCGGGCAGATTATTTGAACCGCCACTCGTAAGTTATTTGTAAAGCAAAATTACTGTGGCCTTATCTTCCTCAGCTTGCGCGTCTCTGGACCAGCTGCGGCTCCTCAACACACAGGCGACGGCGAAGCTCTGTCAAAATTCCATGGCGCCGGCGGTCGGAAGGTTGCTCCCTTTCCCTCTCCTTCTTCCTCCTCTCCCTCTCCTTTCCTCTAGCTCCTTCCTCTCTTCTCTTCTTCCTCGATGTGGCTGAAATGGCGCCGGCGGCCGGGAGAGCTCGATCTCTCTCCAGGAGCTGTCCCGGCCGGCCCCCTTGCTTGGGAGGTCCCCCACTCTTCCCCTAGCTCCGTTTCTCCCTCTCTTTGTGGTGCTGGTTGCTGTGCGCGCCCCCTCCCCTCTGTCTCTCTGGTCCCCTCTCTCTCTCTGCTCCCCTCTCTCTCTCTGCGATTAATTAAGCTCTCTCTCAATAAAATATGTGTTGAATGTGCATGTTCCACGGCCATCGTGCCGTGTTTGTGAATATTTTTGTCTGTACATGTATACGGGCCATCGTGCCGTTTGTATTCACATGTGGGTGTGGGTGGGTGTTTATTTGGTTGTAAAATTTGTAAATTTTATAGCAAAGGTCATACTGAAATTTTGTGTGATACTATATGTAACTTGATTTATGTTTGTTTATCGTGTTTTAGCTCGATGAGCCGTGCTTGGATGTACGAGGAGACAAGAAATTGCGAAGAGTGGATAAGAAAAATGAAAGACTTCACTGATGTCGCCACGGAACATATGCTGAGAAAAGGGGACGACATGACATGTTGTCCATGTAGCAATTGTCGTAACACAATGATGCTTCTGCCAAGCGATGTGGCGTTGCACTTGCTCCTACACGGTTTTGTGTTGGGTTATTCACGTTGGACTTGTCACGGCAAGGATGCCATTGAAGTTGAAAGCGACCCATAAATGGAGAACATGGAGCATGATGATCCACCCGACGAACCATGCCGTGGTGAAGATCAAGAAGTTCCGCAAGGCAGGGTGGCCGAAATGCTAGATGATGTGCACATCCGTAAACAGTTAGATGACGCTGACGATGAGATAGTGTCCCGTAAATTCCAGAAGCTGAGGAAGGACGCAGAGATGCCGTTGTATGAAAATGCAGGGCTGGACAAAAGTGTGCTGGAAGTAACGCTCGAACTTCTTTGAATGAAGGCAAAATATAACATCGTGGACTCGGGATTCACGGATATTTTGAGTTACCTTTCTACAGTTCATCCTGTGGGCAACATGTTGCCTAAGAGCACGTACGAAGCGAAGAAGGTGTGCATGACTACCCTGCGAACGGAAACTCATCTTGCCAACGCACACATGGGTACAAAGCGTGTACAAAGTGCGGGGATGAAACGAACTCACAGAGGCTGCCAGCTTCACAGAAGATTGTGTACATGGGACAACGAAAGTGGTTGCAACCCGATGACCCATGGAGGAAGGACAAGAAAAACTTCAATGGGAGGTCAGAGCCTGGCCCGAAACCCAGGGAAAAGACTGGGCACGAGAAAGGCCGAGAAGCACGAAAAAATAATAGAGGTGGCGAAAAGGGCGGCAAGGGAGGAGTTTTTCGCTTGCTTGAAAAAAGCAAGGGACTCCGGCCAGACTATGGAGGAGTTCGTTGCTACATATGATGGCAACTAGGGCGCGACACCGAGGCCTATGACTCCGCATGATCATCAGTCGACTCCAAATCCTTCGCCGCCACCGTATAAGAGCAGTGCTGGCTCCGGCACCGAACTCCCGAGTGACCCTAATGGCCCATCTGATGACATCCCAGTAAGCTCCTTACCGGTACCATAGTATATATATACTCAATTACGTCATTCTTCACACCATAACACTAACGTACGTATGTTAATTTATTTGTCACGCACAGAAGAGTATTAAGTGCCAGATATTGATGCCATCCACCGAGAATCCGTTAGGCGCGCGTGGTCTGCTGATGCCAAGAATGCCGGTCGTTCACAACACGCCCATGGCCCCGGATCATGTCAGGGTGCAGGTGGACTACGTGCTCCCAGAATTTGACAAGACGCCGGTCCAGTATCCTCCAGAGGAGGAATCAGTGACTCTAGGGCAATGCCGGGGCACGTACATCTAGTGGCCAGGAGGTTGGCTGCCCTCGCTACCCAACCTTCTCCCTCTCCGTCGTGTCCCGGAGCGTCTCCACCGGCTTCCGCTCGACGACTTCCCTCCCCATCGCCCCTTGGCCCATCCCCCAATAAGCCGGCACGTCTGGATTCACCAACATCGGGGCAAGGAGGCTTCGATTTCGAACCAGCGCAAGACTGCAGCGATGATGACGCTGCACCGCCTCATTTGCCGCCGCCTAATCCATCGCCGCCCCACCGAAAAGACAGCCAACCCTCACAACCACCACGACATGCACCCGTGCCACGGAAATCTTGGCGGGCGCGCTGGAGTACGCGTCTAGCAAGCAGGTCTCCTAGACCTTCAAGGATCAAGAGGAGGCCAAGTTTTTGAAACGCCGGCACACCAATAAGAGGGGGTCCAAAATCAGCAAGAGATCTAGTGACTCGAAGAGTAAAGAGTTGGACTCAACAGGCAAGCAACCCAGCAATCCGCCAATAATCGAAGGGAATTGGGAAAAACCGGCCAGATATTTTGAATATGAAGCCCCCCCTGTAGTTGGTGATTTAGTCGGCAGAGCCTACTTCATGGCCAGGGAATTAGATAAAGTGCTGATGTTCTACCCTGGACAACCGATGGTCGGCCTTAAGGACCTAAGGAGCCTGCCGCGAGAGATGCAAGAGCTACATGGCCACTACATGGCATCATCAACGAATTCTGCACAACATGGTCAACAGATGAATGTGAAGGTGCCAGAGTATTATGACTTCTACGATGCCGAAATGGGGGACCTACAGACAAAGGAATTTACCTTCAGCGTGGACTTCCTTGACTTGTTTCACGTCTTCAACCAGAATAGCTTAGACAACAACATGTTAAGACTCTGGTGTGTATACTTCACAAGGGAGTCCTTCCGCTGATCCTCTCCTTTTCAGCAAAGCAACCATCGGTCTAAAAGAATGGAAACGGGGTTCGAGAGAGAAGGCAATTTCATACCTAGCTAAGTTCTTCGCAATGCACAAGTAACGCAGTTATGTTTTTACACTCAACCATTTAGAGTAAGTTGTTCTCACGACCATTGCTTTGTTTCTCGTTCCACTAAGTTGTTCTCTTTTCGGTTATAAATGTGTGTTCCTTTTTTTCTAGAATACACTCGGACGAGTGTATCATATATTGAAGAAGAAACTGCGACACAGTTCAGCCCGTAGGCTTAGTACAAACCGATTACTCACGCACACTCCACAACGCACCCACCGAACTAGCAAAACTAAAGCGAACATCCTTAAGAAGACCAGCGCGAGTCCAAGCAACGCCCTCAAGATCAAGGAGGCGAAGAACTGTCCGGAAGTCCGGCCTAGCACCCTCAAAAACTACAGCATTCCTATGCCTCCAAGTGCACCAACAAACCAGAGTAATGCCGATGTTCACATCCTTCCTGGAACGCTCGGGAGAAATACGAGCCGAGCACCAGGACTGAAGGTTTTCTTCAATCCCCGGAAGCCAGAGAGGGAGGCCCCAGCGGTGAAGAATAAGCGCCCAAACCTGTCTCGCAGCCACGCAACCAAGCAGAAGATGCGAAATGGACTCCGGCTCCTGGTCGCAAAGGGGACAACTCGCTGGGTGGGGAAGACCACGACGACTCAGCCTGTCTGTGGTCCAGCAACGATCTCGAACCGCCAGCCACATGAAGAATTTGCATTTGTTTGGGGCCCTCAACTCCCAAATCTCCTCCGCACAAGGAAGGAGCTCGCGCGAGCGGAAGAAGGCGGCATAGGCAGAGGAAGCCGCGAAGGAACCCGAATTACACCACCCCCATCGGAATAAGTCATCGCTCACGTCAAGCACCACCATATGTATTGAGCTCCACAGAGATAAGAATTCCTCAATCTCAGGCAAGGAGAGGTCCGTTCCGATACTTCGGATCCAAAAGTCGTCGGCCAACGCCTCAGCCACCGAGACCCTCTTCGCTCTCGGAGATAGTTTCTTCCACAAGCAAGGCGTCAAATTATCAAAGCTATCTCCGAGGAGCCACTGGTCAGTCCAGAAGCACACCTGCCGCCCATTGCCGACACAGGCCGAAATGGCAGCCCGACACAACTGAATAGCCATCGGCGGAATGTTGAAATTGAATTCAGCCCACGGCCGGCCCACGTCAGTTTTCTGCAGCCAAAACCACCTCGACCGCAAAGCCACATTGAGCAGCTTCAGATTCGGCAAGCCCAGACCACCAACAGCACGAGGTGAACAAACATCCTTCCAAGTAACAAAACAGTGTCCACCATGCACCTCCTTATGGCCCTTCCAAAGAAAACCACCACAAATCTTGTTTATACAGGCAATCACCTTTGCTGGGAGATCCAAAGACATCATCGCATAGATTGGCATAGCGCACAAGGTGGATTTAACCAGGATGAGCCGGCCACCGGACGACAAGAAGGGAGCGGACCAAATTTGGAGCTTGTTTGCAACCTTATCCACGAGCGGCTGGAGTTGCACCACCGAAGGCTTTCTCAAGCCCAATGGCAAGCCCAAATAGACGCAGGGAAAGCCCGAGACCACACAGCCCATCCAACGTCAAACCACAAGATCCTGATCCTCGGAGCACCGGATAGTATGAGCTGACGTCTTTCGAAAATTAATCCGCAGCCCCGACGCCTCGCCGAAATCATCGAGCAAAGCCACACAAACTCTAATCTCCTCCTCCACTGGACGGAGAAAGATTACCGCGTCGTCCGCGAAGAAGGATGCCCGTTGAGCAAGCCCATGCGAGGCCAGCCTCCCAAGCAAACCCACCGCCTCGGCCTTCCTAAACAAGGAGTTGAGTACGTCCATAGCAAGGATGAACAATATGGGTGAGAGGGGGTCGCCCTGCCTCAAACCACGCCGATGCGGAATCTCCTTACCCGGAATGCCGTTGATCAAGACCCGAGTGGAAGCTGTGCCAAGGAGAGCACAGACCCAGCTCAACCACTTATGACCGAAGCCAGGCCACCTCAAGACATCCAGCAGGAAGGACCAATTAAGCGAATCAAAAGCCTTTGTGATGTCTAATTTCAGGAGCACGGCCGGAGAGCGAAGCACATGACGGCACCTGGCAGTGCTTTGAACAAACTGAAAATTGTGACGCGAGCACCAGCCTTTAACAAAAGCCCCCTGGTGCGGCCCCACAAGCCTCGACAACTCCGGACCAAGACGGCAGGCCAAAACCTTCGACACCAGCTTGCCCATGCCATGAATAAGGCTAATATGCCTAAATTCACGCATAGCCACCGCGTCCGGCTGCTTAGGGAGTAGGCAGATGTAAGCTTGATTCACCGCATCAATGCCACGAGAATCAAGGGAAGCAAAAGTCCTGAAGCAGCACATGATATCGTCCTTGATCACGGACCAACAAGAGGTGAACAAGTGACCAATAAACCCATCCGGGCTGGGACTCTTATCAGGCGGAAGCTCCTTTACCACCTACCAGATCTCCGCTTCCAAAAAATCCCCCTCCAACCCGAGAGGCTGAGGGATCGGCAACTCCAAAAACTCCGGGTCAAAACCAAAGGCCCGGTCCACGGAAGAGCCCAAAAGTCGCGAGAAGAAATCATCAGCCACAGAGGACATGCCCGCGTGATCCGAGACATGTGCACCGTTGCTTTCCACAGAAGAGGTGAAGTTTTTGCGCCTGCGATGACTCACACTCAGATGGAAAAACTTAGTGTTCACGTCACCCTCCTTGAGCCAAAGCAAACGGGAGCATTGCCTAGCAATCGTATGCTCAAGCGAACACAAGCCAAGGAGTTTTTTTCTTGAGGAGCAACCTGAGTTGCCATTCCTCGGTAGAAAGAACACGGGCCTCCATAGCCACATCAAGACGGAAGATGACCTCCGTAGCAACGAGGATCTGAAGCTTAATGTTCTCAATGAAGGAGTCGCTCCAGCTCCTAAGCCTACGCGCCGTCCGTCTGAGCCGAGAGTCCACCCGCTGAAAGGGATTAGCAATCCAGCACTCATCGGCCAACCACGCCTCCTGCACCACTTGGAGGAACCCGAGAACCTTGGGCCAAAAAGACTCAAATGGAATCTCCGCCCAACCAGCAAATCAGCCGCAAGATCAAGAATCAACAGGCAGTGATCCGAAGTTGCAGAGCTGGAAGCCGAGAGGTAAGCGTTCGGCAGTAAAATCTCCCAATCGGCCAAAGAAAAAACCCTGTCCAAGCGCTCCAAAGTGGGTAAGGAGCGCTCGTTGGTCCACGTGAAACGCCGGCCCGCCAGATAGAGCTCCTTGAGCTCTAGATCGGCCAGCACCCTTCTAAACCGGCCCATCATACCCCGATGTTGCCTTGAATTGTTCTTATCCTCTGGATTGACAATGAGATTAAAATCTCCAACCACCGCCCATGGACCAACATGCAGGTCCCGAACATCACGAAGTTCCTGCAGGAAGGCAGGCTTATCCTCCTCGCGATGTGGCCCATACACGACCGTGAGCCACCAAGACGAAGAACCCGCCACCACTTGCTCCGTAATGGAGTGCTCGGAATAATGAGGGTTCGACAGCAACACAATGTCAGGCTTCCATGCCAACATAATCCCCCCACGAGTGCCTGCCGCGGGTAGGAAGAAAAACGAAGAAAAATCGGACCCCGAGACACTGCGCCACATACACAGGAGAAATAGACTGCAATTTAGTTTCTTGAAGACATACAACCAAAACACCAGTTGATGAAACCACTTGAAAAACAGATGTGCGCTTGGCCAAAGAGTTCAGGCCCCGCACGTTCCACACCCCAACACCTTAGGGTTCTGGATCGACATGATGAAATCCACAGCGCCCCAACCCCACAGAAGAGAGATCAGCAGCCCCCCGCTGAGACCACCACATCATTCTCCATGAGTGGGAGAACGTCAGGCTCCCAGCCAAACAGGGAGAGAATAGCCGCAATGTGCTCCTAAGACAAAGGTTTCTCGAACAACTTGATATAAGCTTCTAGCGACTCCTCCGAGATCAGCTCATCACCACAGGCAATACCCAGCCGAGAGATAAGGAGCTTTTGTTGCCGCTTGACAAAACCAGCAGCCCGTCTGCCAGCCACCCTCATGCTACGCTGCAACGGGCGAACCGACGGCACGCTCTTCTTGCGAATCCGAGCAGGAGCAGGCGCCGGGAGAACCGGCACTGGACTGCGCCTTCAGCCAGACTGGGAGGCCTGGATACCATCTTCAACCGATGGAAGTGCAGGCGGTGCCCGAACCGAGATCGGAGTGAAAGGCTCTGCCGCCGCAGAAAGAGGGGAATCGGCCACCGAGATGCTGACACAGAAAGTGTCCATCACCGGACCCGACAACCGCGGCTCATCGACACCCAAGGAAAGAGAGCCCAAGGAAGGTGTTCTTTTTGTAAACAACGAACATTGGGTGGTGGTGGCCTTCTCTTTCGAAGAAGCGTCGGCGACGTATCTTGATCCACTCTGACGGAAGAAAAGCTATGAGCCGCGCGACTTCAAAGCCGTCGGAACACTCTTCGAAGAGGCGTGGAAAAAGGCGGTGACTGGCTATGAATTGCCAAGCTATGCCAGGAAGAAAATGACCTATCACAGAAACTTCGCATGCATACAACAGCCGCAAGGTACGGTCTTCTGTGGATACTACTGCGCGTACATCATCCGCAATTGGGTCACCTGTTTCAAGCCCAAAACGAAGACGACCTACCAGCAGATGGCAGATTACTTCAAGACGGAATCAGAATATGGACACAACCCAGCTGTTCTTGTGTTCGATATTCAAAGGGAGATAGCCACCATTCTCAACAAAGAGGTCCTGAAGGAAAACGGTGATTTTTATGAAGGCGGGGTTGTGCCGATGTATTGAAACTTTGATGTACAATGTTAAATATTGAATATTTGTGTTTTTGTAATAAGTTTTGTGAATGGATGCTGTTATCTATCATGGATGCATGATTTTCTCATATATATTGCTGTTATCTATTGCTGTGCTGTGATATATTGCTGTGACATGAATGTTCTAATATAAAAAAAAAACAGAAAAGAACAGTGGCTATTCCTGTTCCCCGCCACTGGTAGAGTACAGTGGCGGTTGCGTCCCACCGCCACTGGTGCAGTACGAGTGGCGGTGACAGAGAACCGCCACTGGTGCTACGAAAGCATACCAGTGGCGGTGAGGCATCATGGCCACTGGTATACCAGCAGTGGCGGTGGGTAAGCACCGCCACTGTAATCACCGTCACTGGTACATTACAGTGGCGGTGCTTCCCACGGCCACCGGTGCACTTTCCGGAGCTCTCTACGGATTACCAGCGGTGATTGTGCAAACCGCCACTGGTGCTGCCGGTGGCAGGTATCATCACCGCCATCGGTGCTCGTTAGCACCCATGGCGTAGGCTTAGTGGCGGTCCGGGTTACCGCCACCGGTGTGTAATCCGGACTGCCGCTGCTAACCTTTTCCGGAGCAGTGTCGTCATGAACGAGTCCTACTCATGTGACAGTGGTCTCTGCTATCGTCCAGCCATCTTGCCGGCTGTCATCAAAAACTTCGGCGTCGTGTTCGATGTAGTTAACAAGCTTGATAGAAACCAATCCGTGCTCCTATGGCATGGTGGTGGAGAGCTCGTCCTACAACTTCTCCACCATGGACTTGTCCCGTCTGCCGGACAAGTTCCCCGGAGGCGTCCCCTTCGTCATGAGTTTCGCCATCGGAAATACTTCATGTCCGGTGACGGCGAATGGCAAACCAAGTACCACAGCCTGCCTCAGCAACCACAGCTCTTGCATCAACGCAATCGGTGGCTATGTCTGCAAGTGCTTACAGCATTACCAAGGGAACCCTTACATCGCTGACGGCTGCAGAGGTATATGTATAGTACTAGTACTAGTAGTACAGTCTGTACACACAGGTTGTTTTCTCCAAATTTCTTCTTTTTGACAAACTATTGTTTACCTGCCTACTACTGTATTTCTTTTTGGCAGGCATGAATTGCGAGCTTCCAGATCTGTATCCTTGCTCCAGCATGTTGGATCAAAACACAGGGATCGCATGACGCAAGTACCGCGTCGAGTACTTTCCGACGAGTCCTCACTTGTGAAGCTAGTTGCTGCTGTAATCACCGATTACTTCCGACGAGATGCACACGTATACTAGTATACGAACTAAGAAATCAATCAGCAACTAAACTACTACTCACGTCGCACACACACGAGGCAAAAACGATTGGAGTTTGATGGCCACAGGCACGTATTGTGCCTGCTCTGTTTTTCTCTTTTTCTTATTTTCTGGGACGGTAGATACAGGTAACGAGTACATGTATATATAGGTGCAATACTAGAGCAAACCTACTAGGAGATGGATTCTAATTCTAGTCGGATACAATTTCTACTCGGACTGGAATTTCCAAACACCACTTGCTTACCTAACATTCACCCCCCTAACCACGATGTGCTCATTTGACTGCTTGAACACCTATTCTTCCTCGCATCTCAACGAACTTCTGTCTTCCCAGTGACTTCGTCAAGATATCTGCAAGCTGGTCATCGGTGCAAATATAGTTGACGTCCACCTTCCCTTCCTCCACACGCTCTCGCAGATAATAATACCGAGTATCAATATGTTTACTTCTGTCATGGTGTACTGGATTTTTATTCAGTGATATGGTAGACTTGTTGTCAACATATAGCACCACTTGTTCTGCTTCTTGATTCATCACATCTGCTAGGAGACGTGCCAACCAAACTCCTTGACATGCTGCCGTTGCCGCTGCTATATACTCAGCCTCCCAAGATAATAATGCTACCACCTTTTGCTTTTGTGACAACCACGTGATCATGCTGTTTCCCAGAAAATATGCAATGCTCGAAGTACTTTTACGGTCATCCACATCTCCTGCCATATCACTGTCACTGTAGCCATGTAGTTTGGCCACCCCTTCTTTCTTCCTGTACATACAACCAATATTGGTTGTTCCTTTTATGTACCTGATTATTTGCTTTACAGCAGCACAATGTTCAGTTGTAGGCGCTTCCATGTACCGACTTACTATCCCAACCGAATATGCTAGGTCGGGCCTCGTGTTTACTAGGTACCGAAGACCCACAATGCTTTTATATTCCGTGGCATCAACCAACGGTGCCTCACTCTTCTTGCTTAATTTGAACCGAGGCTCCATGGGAACATGAGTTGGATTGCAATTATCCATACCACAAGTCTTTAGAATCTTCTTTGCATATGCTTCTTGACAAAGTGAAATTCTAGCAGGTTGTTGATCTACCTCAATACCCAGATAGTAGGTCAACAGCCCTAGATCACTCATCTTGAACAAATCTTTCATCTGAAGTTTGAATTTTGCAATCTCATTTTCATGTGCTCCTGTTATCAACAGATCATCTACATAAATGCCAACTTGAGGCGAACCAGACCCGTAAGGATCCGGACCTCTGTGTAAACTGTGCTAGTCCCTGGATCAAATGCTAGCACACACAGTTCCATTGATGAAATACCATACACATATCTATTACATCGGTTCGAATAACAAATCCAGAGTACTTAATACAAGCCAAGCGGAAGTTCAATTAAAACACACTGATAAAGAGGGAGTCCCATCAACGCCACAGGCAAGTTGAGTGTAGACTCGCGACCCTGCGTCTTCTTCTTAAGCGTCACTCTCTGCACATGATAGGTGCAGGTCAGTACATTGAATGTACTTGCAAGTCACACCTGTGTGGTTAGGAGAAATGCATTGAAATGATGAAGGATTTCCTAGTTGGCTACTAGGGTTGTTTTTGCAAAATGCTGCTTTTGGGGTTTCGAAATACTCATAGTATTTTCCTTTGAAAATCTCTATCCTGAAGTTTTGATAAAACAGGGTTTGAACAATAGTATGGTCATTCTGTGGATGTTCACTCCACGACCTAGCTATGCACTCTGGGTCAACTGACACTCACATAGCATCCCTTTTCCCTGACTCATTCTGTGGAACCTTCCATCGAGTCAAAATAGTTTTGGGATTTTTGAAAACAAAACTTGAAGATCTCCACTTCCCCTGACTTAGTGACTCAAAGTCGCCCGTAACCAGGGGCATGGCTAATCGATTAGATTGACACTCTCGAGAGGTTTGTACACTTTACCCACTTGACACAATCAGTCCAAAGTGTTGCCTGACGACAAGCGTGCGCAACAAGTAAGGATTGTGACGAAGTCTTTCACTAGAAGCCCCCTGATACCTAATTCTGGCACCGCCCGCCCCATATGAGCACATTGGCTCCTCTCCGGCTGGCGATACCCAGGTAAGGGTTTCCCGCTAGTTAGTCGACCAAGCCAGAGCCCATAATAGCAAGTGGTTGCACATGAAGCCTTTGGGTACATGAGAAGGTTTGAACTCTTGGATTTCTGGACAGCGGTCCCCACCTTCTCCTGAGCGTGTACCCGTTACGGGGCTACAACACTTGCCGACAGCCAACTGGCCTCCATCATACCACTCCATCCAGATAAAACATTTTGGTTTTATTTCGAAAACATTTTTCCAAAAACATACTCGCTCATAAAGAGCACTTAATACTTTCAATATAGTTTGGGTCCCGTCCCGTTATAATAGTATAGCATGCTTTGGAAAAATGTAAATACATAACCTATGGTATTTGGTAGCATGGCAATAAATTCCTATAAGCAATTCTACTAGAAATAACTAAACATGTTGAAAACGCATTCGATAAATACTTCATAAAGAAATAACTCTAACATGCATCACTATGATGTTGTAAACAAAATAGCATAAGCAAAAATATAGGTACTACATGGTCAATAAGTGTAACTTGCCTGGTTCAGAAAAGTTGTTGCGGTCGTCAACTCCCTAGCACTCTTCGCAATCGCAATCCGAATAATCTAACGAGAAGAACGAAACAACAATAAATGCATAGTTCCAAACATCTCTCAAAGGTCAAATATAACTCCAAATGAACTTCGGATAAAGGATGTATCACAAGCATACAAAAACAGAACCTAAACGTCATCTAAGTAATACCATAGTATTAACAATTCAAGTTCTAAAGCCTAAGGTTAAGGCTAGAGTGGCGAAGACTGAAAATTCATAAATCTGCTACTTTTAACAGATAGCAACTAGGGTTGACAGGTAATAGGTGCTAAAGTACAGAGCATCGCATGAAACATTTGTTACAGTATAGTTCTAGGGTTGTACTAACTAACGCAACAGGTTTCAGGTCAATTGGGTAAACAAGTCAAATGATACTGGCTTGCAAAGGTGGCTAGTCAGATTCTGACAGACAGAGAATACTAACTTCTACTGAAAAGCTACTGGTGCTAAACTATTCCAATGACATAGAACTAAACAAGGGAATCCAAGAATATGATATACTCTTTCAAATGGCACTGGTTTCACTAACTATGGAGCTATGAGGCAGTAGCTATGAACAGGTGAATGTGGCTACTCTAAAACAGGACATAATAGGATATGAACTTCTACCGTCGTGCTGCTAGTGAAGGTGAAGTTGAAATGGTCCAACTAGGAAATGGCTGTGAAGGGTGTTCCTAAAGTTCAATCTACAGAAAGAAACAACTAAAATGATAGTACGGACAACAAGAAGAACTACTGCGAATAAGGTTACTCACTAAGAATGGTGCTGCACTTTCTGCCGCAGCAGAGATATGGCAGAGCAGCTGCTTAGAATGCCATTTTGCGACGACGATGCAAAGCGCGAGATGAACCATCTACGGCTACTGTCTACAGAGAAATTGTAGAGGAACATTCACTCTACACAATGGTGATATCTAGAGCACATAATGATCATTGGTTTGATAGCAAACGATGCCTAAACAGAGCTAACCGAAGAACAAAAGCTTCAGTGAACTTGAACAAGTTCATACCCAAATCTTCCCAGAAATGAACCGAATCGAAGAATCAAAGCGCGGGAAGGAAGAAGAAGGGTTGGAGGAGATTCACGGTATCGCAAGGAGTCCAACGGTGCAAGCGGATTCGCCAATGGGTCGGCGAATCTCCGACGATTGCTCGCCAGAGTTGGGCGGCGGTGGCGGCGGTTTTGGCCGGAATTTGAGGTGCGTGGGCGGGCTGGGAGCGCGGGCGGGTGGGGGCGTGCGCGAGAGGTGCGGGGCGCTTTAAAGGGGGTCGAGGGCGCGTGGGGAGGCGGTCGGGGTGCGGCAGTTGCCGCGCGGCGTGCGGGCGTGGAGGTCATGGGCGCGGGACGTGCGGCGGTTGAGCGGGCGCACGCGTGGACAGGGGCGGGCGCGCAACCGCGGGCGCGGGGGCATGCGGGGGCGCGTGCGGGCGAGCAGCCGGCGCGGGCAGGTGGGCGGCGGCGGCGGCGGGTGCGGTGCGGCCGGGGGCGGCGCGGGGCGGCGGCGGTTGCGCGGGCGAGCGGGCAGGCGGCGGCGGATCTATAATTCACCCAAAATTCCATTTGAATCATTTAAAATATCAAATGGCTTCAGAAAAATTCCCAAAACTTCTGTAAAATAATATATTTAATTTAGAGTCCAGGAAAATTATTCCCACTCAAAAATAAATTTGTAAAAATAGTTTTAATGTTTCTAAGCTTTAAATAAACCTAAATAAATCCTAAAATACGTTTTTAAACTCTAAAAAATTCTCAAATCAATTTCTATCAACCTAACACATTCCAAAACACCATTTCAAACACTTTCACTAATGCATCATAACGAACACCAATATTTTAAGATATGATAAAGGTGATATGCATAAGAAATGTAAAGGTGCGAACATCCGAATTTGAAAAATTTGGGATGTTACAAACTAGTAGAAGGCTGTCTCCAACTCCTCCTTTATACATTGCATGTTCTAGAGGACTTTTCTCAAAACCAAGGGACATCAAGGTTTAGTCCAGCTTGATGTTCCATGCCTGAGGTGCCTGTCGCAAGCCATATAATGCTTTGTGTAGTTTAAACACTATGTGTTCTTCCCCTTCCTTGATAAAACCAGGAGGTTGCTTCACATATACTTCCTCTTCTAACTCTCCATTCAGAAAAGCAGATTTCACGTCCATGTGATGCAATTTCCACATATTCTGAGCTGCAAGAGCTATTAGTAGCCTCACTAATTCCATCCTCGCCACTAGGGCAAATGACGTGGTTATGACTAACCATGTACTCGACTCGAGTATACCCGGTATAGCCCAGCTAGAGGCCCACAAGGAAGCCTACCTCGACTCCAGGAGTCTACATGCCGACAAGGAAGGTTAATTAGAGTATATCTCCCCATTGTAACCAACTTGGCCTCTACCTGAGATCTGAGTTCCTGCATATATACACGTCGAGAGAACACCTCCAACTTAGATACAAGTCGCCTAGATGCACTCGACGACTCGGTGCATCTAGACACTGCGGCACCCCATTGTAATCGACTCATCAATACAGATCCAACAAGCAGGACGTAGAGGTATTACCTCATCGAGGGCCCTGAACCTGGGTAAATCGTGTCCCCTGTGTCCTGGTTAGCCGACGAGTTCGCCGACACACACTCATCTTTCCTTGATACAAGTCCATCGATATGGACATTGTCGAAGTTACATCTTCATCATTGGCGTCGTCTGTGGGAAAGAAGTGTGTTGGAAACACGACCTCGGCGGTTTCAGATTCTTCAAACCCGTCGTCGACTCAGGCGGAGTCAATGACCTTCGGGTGCTTTCACTTTACCGCTCACCCTCCCGCCAGCCGCGCGGTATTCAACGCGCTTGATACTGGCGTGGATCTCGTGTTCGGGGAGTTCCATCTCCGAGCCAACCGAACTGGCATCCTTCGACTACCAGATCTAACTGCTCCAACTCAGAAGAGGACGCTTCTTCTTTCACCTTCAGGTAGGATCCCGCTGACGGATCTGGCGGAACCACTCGGAGGGCAAGACTCCCCCGAGACTCACTCCAGGATCAAAGCCAACTCGCCTTGTCATGCAGAAAGCCCCGTCCCAAGCGACGCTGGCAACTGCCTGGAACAAGAAGGCTGTCATGACAGCAGCAATCCTGCGCCCGAGTGCGCCATCGCCCAAGTCTTCATGACAAATCACATCACCTCAACTCCTCCGACTACGGATATGATGGTAAATCCTCAAGGTGGTCATCCAGCAGCGGAGAAATCGCGGGTTCAAGCAGCCCTTGACTCGGAAGTTCTCATGGATGACCCAACTCCTACAGAGTTGGAATTATATGCGAATTCCTTGACCAGGAACCGCTTCAACTTGGTCAAAGAAAAAGAAGAGTTTATTAAGCAACAAAAGCTCGAAGCTGACAAACTTAAGAAGATAGAGGAGGAACTTCAAGCGTCCATAAAGGCTCGGCCAGAGTCATCCGACACCTTGGGCAGAAGCGCTCCCCCTCTTCGAAACACCCATCGCGGGTCTCGTGTCCATAAACTACCCGAGGAAGACAGAACACATGCGGTTCGTGATCTCTCCTCAAGCTTCCTGTCAGCAGATGATCACAATGAGACGACACTTGGGATTACTGAAGAGGCAGTCCGCGCTGCGAGTATTCGTCTACAGTCAATCCCACTGCCCAACAATGACCTACGCTGGCGCGTCCTCGAGCAAATCCTTAAGGGATTAGCTCATGTGGGTGCTTCAAGTATCAAACAAAACTTGACCGCCTTGCCTCATAAGGACGGCGAGCCTCAGCATAATCACCGATTGCCTGACTCGGGTCAAAACGAGCACAGGCAAAACCTTCACGGAAGGAGTCAATCTCCTCGTCGAGCTGATAGCCGCTTGGCCGGCCGCAGAGAGGACTCTCTTGAATCAAACCACGAAGCGTGTGGAGCACCATGCTTTAGTCATCGGATTCACCGAACCAGGATGCCAAGAAATTTCAAGCCACCTTCTGACTTAGTCAAGTATGACGGAACGCATGAGCCCAGAACCTGGTTGGAGGACTACCTCACCGGGGTTCGGTGCCAAGGTGGAACTCGAACCACCTCTATGCAGTATCTTCAACTACAGCTCAGGGGTCTCGCTCGCACTTGGTTAAATAGCTTGCGTGACGGCGAGCCCACTTCGTGGGACGAGCTGGTAGAAGCTTTCACATGAAATTTCAAAGCCACGTATAAGCAACCAGTCTCTCTCGAACAACTCCGGTCGTGCATTCAGTGCGAGGGAGAGTCTATCCGCTCCTATATCCAGCGATGGACCAACTCGAAGCACGCCTCCAAAGAAATTCAGATGAAAGCGCCATAGACGCATTCAAACAAGGCCTTCGTCGAGTCGAGCTGAAAGAAGAATTGGGTCGCGTTCGACCCTCCACCATCGGATATCTGATGGAAATCGCCAACCAATGGTCAGATGGAGAAGACTCAGTTCGCAATGAACGAGGTCGATCCCCAACTAGCAACGCAGATCGCGCCTTCGGGAGATGGAGGAAACGAAAGGGTTGCACGCACGAAGAATTAGCCTCGCCTGATTTCATCGCAGCCACTTCCCACTCGGAGGGTGACCGCAGCGGTGAAATCTACGAGTCTAAACCTCAGTGGCGACGCAGGGAAGGGCAACCTACGCTCTCTCAGCAGTTGATGGCTTCTTGCCCATTCCATGTCTACAAAGATGAACAGGGCAACATCAAGCCTAGCCATCCCTTGAGGGAGTGCAGACGATTCAAGGAGTTACACCACGAGCTCACCAGAGCGCAACAGACAAACTCACAAATGAGTCATCCCCATCACCCCGGCAATAGGGCCGTCATGACGACATTAGCGACTCCGGTCATGGGAGCCTCATCGGCTCACATACTACAGGCTAACCTGGTCGAGGTAATGAACCACTCTTCGAGGCAAACACTTGCTGCTGTCGAGTCGTATCCATCACCAGCAGGCCACGTCTGCATGATTCAGAAGAGCAGGCCAACGAACAGGGTTCAAAAGTTAATAACCCGACAAGTACATATGGCCGTGGCCATGCCACCAGCAGCGCCACGGTACCTTGATTGGTCTGAAACGCAAATCCGTTACTCTCGAGAGGATCACCCTCCTAGTGTCCCACGACCCGGACATGCTGCCCTGGTGCTCGAAGCCCAGATCGGTGGGTACATGATGAACAAAGTATTTGTCGATGGTGGAACTGGTCTCAATCTAATTTATGCTGACACCCTTCGCGGAATGAACCATTCCGTGACAAAGCTTCCTGTAATGGATACAACCTTCCATGGCATAATACCGGGCAAAGTGGCCACGCCACTTGGAAGAATCAGCCTGGACGTCGTATTCGGCTCACCCGACAATTTTTGGTGTGAAAGGCTTGACTTCGAGATAGTCAACTGGCCTTCACAGTACCACGTGGTACTAAGCCGAGTCGCTCTGGCTCGCTTCATGGCGGTCCCGCATTACTCTTATCTCAAGCTCAAAATGCCAGGGGCCAACGGCGTGATCACCGTTTCAGGAAATTTCACGCGATCAGACATCTGCGACAAAGAATTCCATACAATTTCTAAGTCCTTCGGCATGCATGAAGAGTTCGAACAGCTACAAGCCTCAACTCGCTTAGAGCAAACACCAATCTCCAACAAACTGGCTAATCAGCCCGAGTTTAACAAGAAAGTGGACACCAAGGAGGTTTAGGTCCATCCGACCGACTCTAGCAAAACCGCTGTAATATCTACAAGCCTTCCTCCTGCGCAGGAATGCACGCTCATTGAATTCCTCCGTGAGCGTTGGGAAATCTTTGCCTCGGTGCCAGCTGACATGCCTGAGATTCCCAGGGAATTAGCAGAGCACGCGCTTAAAGTGGACGAGAACGCAAAGCCGGTGCGACAATTCATGCGGCGTTTCTCGGAGCCAAAGCGCAAAGCCATCGCGGAGGAAGTTAAACGACTCCTCGAAGCTAAATTCATCAGGGAGATAAAACAAGCGACCTAGGTAGCAAACCCCGTCCTTGTCCCCAAGAAGAATACCACAGTGTTGTGTATGTGTGTCGACTTCACATCGCTTAACATGCACTACCCAAAGGATTGCTTTCCTTTGCCCCGGATTGACCAGATCGTCGACTCGACCACCGGGTGCGATCGACTGTCCTTTCTGGATGCCTACTCAGGCTACAACCAGATTCGACTCAATGTCGAAGACGAGTAAAAAACAGCATTTGTCACTCCATATGGAGTTTTCTGTTACACAACAATGCCCTTCGGGCTCAAGAACACAGACGCCACCTATCAGCGCTGTATGCAGGCATGCCTTGAACCTCAACTAGGGAACAACGTCCAAGTCTATATCGATGATATAGTCATAAAGACAAAGAAGGAAGAAATGCTTCTCGATGATATACGGAAGACGTTCGACAATCTGGACAAGTACAAAATCAAGTTGAACCCAACCAAGTGCACCTTTGGAGTACCCGTCGGGAAACTCCTTGGATACTTTCTGTCGGCTCGAGGCGTCAAGGCAAACCCGACAAAAATCAGAGCCATCCTAACCATGAAGGAGCCAACTAAAATTCATGAGCTCCACCAGCTCACCGGTCAACTCGCGGCCCTGAGCCGATTCATCGGTAGGCTAGGCGAGAAAGCCTTGCCTTTCTACCACCTTCTAAAAAAGAAGAAAGACGACTTCGCATGGACGCCAGAGGCCAGTGCTGCCTTCGCTGACTTGCAGAGCCTATTGTCAACCTCGCCGATCCTCGTCGCCCCACAAGAAGATGAGCAGCTCCTGTTATACATCGCAGCCACCACTCAGGTGGTCACATAACGATTGTAGTTGAGCGAGCCGAAGATGGGAAGACCCACGGTGTTCAGCGCCCAGTCTATTACATCAGTGAGGTCCTCTCGCCTACAAAACAATGCTACCCACACTATCAAAAGCTTGCGTATGGAGTCTTTCTGACAGCACGAAAGCTAAGACACTATTTCCAGCAACACACAGTTGTGGTTGTCAGCGAGGCTCCTCTCGCCAACATTTTGAACAACTCCGAAGCAACGGGACGAGTCGCCGAGTGGGGAATCGAGCTCTCAGCTCGCAACATAACCTACGAACGGCGGAAGTCGATCAAGTCACAAGTGCTCCCTGACTTCATTGCCGAGTGGACAGAGGCTCAGACTCCGGGCCCACCCGACATGTAAAGCTCATGGACGATGTATTTCGATGGGTCGAAGGGACATGAAGGTGCAGCCGCGAGTGTCGTGCTTATTTCGCCCAAAGGTGATAGACTCCGCTACGTGCTTCAGATGCATTTTCCAAACCCTTCAAACAATGAAGCCGAGTACGAGGCCCTCCTGCATGGCCTGCGCATGGCCAAAGCCTGCGGGGCCACGAGACTCATGATATACGGCGAGTCATACCTCGTCGTTCAGCAAACGATGAAGTCGTGTGACGCCATCTCCGATTCCATGATTGCTTATCGCGATCTCTACAACGTATTGGAAGGCAAGTTCGACGGATGCGAGCTGCGTCACATTGGCCGAAACAGCAATGACGAAGCGGACAGTCTGGCCAACATTGGCTCGACTCGTTCCCCAATCCCGTCCGGAGTATTCCTAGAGATAATCCACCAGAGATCCATCAAAGAAAAGAGTACTTTGAGTCCCAAGAAGTCAACACCAATCGACGGTGAGCAAAAACCTCTCGACTCTGACTCACTGGACAACCCTGCAGTCGCAACCGGTGAAGAAGAACCCGATGAGGTGCTCATGGTCGAGCCGACGTTGATGCAACCTTTTCTTGCGTACATGATATGACAAGAGCTACCTGCAGACGTCGCAGAAGCACGTCGAATTGCTCGACAGTCTAAAGCTTTTACCGTCATTGAAGGAGAGCTCTACAAACGTAGCGACTCCGGCGTCCTGCAATGGTGCATTCCAACCGAGGAAGGACGGGAGATTTTGATTGACATACATCAGGGTACATGCGGTCACCATGCGAGCAGTCGTCCTATCGCGGCAAAAGCTTTTCGAGCCGGCTTCTACTGGCCGACTGCGATGCAAGACGCCGCCGACATCGTCACCCGATGCATGGCCTGCCAGATGTTCGCAACTAAGCCGCATGCCTTGGCTTTCGAGCTCAAAGCAATACCATTGGCTTGGCCTTTCGCTCAATGGGGACTCGACATGGTCGGGCCACTTCAACGATCAAAAGAAGGGGGTCATACCTTCCTGCTTGTCGCTATCGACAAATTCACCAAGTGGATCGAGGCAATGCCCATCACAAACGCCTCAGGAACGACTGCCGTCGCATTGATTCGTTCCATCGCATTCCGCTTCGGAGTCCCTCACAGCATCATCACCGACAACGGGTCAAACTTCCTTTCTAACGAGTTCCAGGACTTTTGCGAACAGATGGGAATCCACCTCAATTACGCAGCAGTTGCGTATCCACAAACTAACGGGCAGGTCGAAAAGGCGAATGGCCTGCTCACAGTCGGCATCAAAAAACGACTCATGACTCCCCTACATCGCGCAGCCGGGGCATGGGTCGAAGAACTACCCTCCGTACTCTGGAGCCTGCGGACAACTCCAAATGGTTGTACCAAGTTCACACCGTTCTTCATGGTATACGGAGCTGAAGCAGTGCTACCAGCCGACGTTCGTTTCAACGCTCCTAGAGTCACGACATACTCTGGACCGGAAGTTGACATGCCAATGGAAGATGCACTCGATGCGGTCAACGAAGCTCGCCAAGCTGCGATCCAACGAGCAGTTGTCTATCAACAGACCTGCGTAACTACCACAACCGATGGCTGCGCACCCGCTCCTTCGTCGAAGGGGACCTCATACTACGACTCAAGCAAAAGAGTCATCATAAGCTCCAATCGCCTTGGGAGGGGCCATACGTGGTCACCAAGGCGATTCCGAGAGGCGCTTACTATCTCAAAGACATGAAGACTGGAGTCGCATACAATAGGCCGTGGAACGTCACACAGTTGCGACAATTCTACCCTTAAAATCTTTCAGCATTTTCTCCCCTTGCTTTTCCCTTAAAACTTTTATTAGCATCCTTAGGTCGCAATCGTTTTTTGTTTCCCTAATGTACTCCGGTACAACTTTTATTAGCATCCTTAGGTCACAATCATTTTTTGTTTCCCTAATGTACTCCGGTACTCAATAATTTTTTTAATAAATCTCTATACAGAGAACTCTCATTTACTTTTTGGGCTCGGTGGCTCCGCCCAAGCTTGCCGTAACATTTTACCGCAAGCCACACAACACTCGATTCGCGGCTCTGATACATTCAAAAGGATGAGCCGGAGGAATACCTGTCTTGGACGCACCCGACACTCGGGGGCTGCGTCCAATCGACTCTAATGCTTGTCGTGGACGCACCCGACACTCGAGGGCTGCTTCCAATCGACTCTAATGCTTGTCGTGAACGCACCCGACACTCGGGGGCTGCATCCAATCGACTCTAATGCTTGTCTTCGACGCACCCGACACTCGGGGGCTGCGTGCAATCGACTCTAATGCCTGTCTTGGACGCACCCGACACTCGGGGGCTGCGTCCAATCGACTCTAATGCTTGTCTTGGATGCACCCGACACTCGGGGGCTGCGTCCAATCGACTCTAATACTTCGCATGAACGCACCCGACACTCGGAAGCTACGACCAGATAGCAAGCAAAAACAAAGTTCTACCCGTCCGAATAAAGCTCACCTAGGTCCGCACCCGACTACTCATAGTCGACAACGGACCCGGGGGCTACTCCCACCGGGAGCGCTGGTCGCGCACCCGGTAAACGTCATTCGCGTTTCTGCACTCTTCAGACTCCGGGGAGGATAAAGGATCTTAGGGTCACTCCCACCGGGAGTCTTCAAGGCGAAATTCACATTCAGATTCAATTATAATACAAAACGCTCTTTCTACAAGAATGACCCTAGGTCAAGATATAATCTTTGAGTACATAACTTGAGTCCGGTCACCACTGCAAACAATCGTCACCAGACTCGGGGGCTACTCCCACCGGGAGCGCTAGTCGCGCACCTGGTAGAATCTATACTACTGCCATTTACTGGGGACTCGGCGGTCGACATTGTCGCGCTATGAGTTCTTCTTCTTTCCAGTAACGCCAGCCGATGATTCTCGCCGCCTGTTCGTAAACAGCATTGAAATGAGGTCACAGATCGATCTCATCGCCCGGGTCACCAGGAAGCTCCGATATTCGGCTAAGATCGAGTCGAGGGTACTGGGCCCGCACAAACGCCAAGGCTATCTTCGCCCCCCGGACCAGCTGACGGTACATCAGCTCCCGAAAGACGTTGTCTTTCCCCAGCTTTCGGGTCAGCTTGCTCAGCCCTTGGGGCACCTCCTCCAAGGGCCAGAATGCCTGATGAATAGCCTTCAAAGTCTCTAAGTGGGAGTCAAAGAAACTCTTGTTCTGATCTATGCGGTCTCGCAAAAGCATCAGGTCATGACCCCTCGCTCGATCAGACCAGAACGATGATCGGTCGATCGTCCGACGAGCGTTCAGGGCACTATTTATCCGATCCAGCTCGGCTCGCAGGTCGGCCTGCACATCTGCAAACAACTCATGTTTGTAAAGCAAAAACCGAGAAGAAGAAGATCCAAGCAAAAAGGATGCAGAGGCTTACATTGAAGCTGCGAAATCAGTCCGTGAAGCTCCTCGAAGATAAACTCTTCCCGGGCGGCAGCCGCTTTCAACTTGGTCTTGGCAATCTGCAACTCGCTCACGGCTCTCCGACTCTCCATCGTCGAGTTTTTGGCCCGGGTTTCGGCTTCTTGGAGGCGTCGACGGAGGAACTCTAGTTCACTTGAGTCTTGTCCAGGGAAGGAACCTCCTTTGGAACCGTTGACTCCGCGATCTCCGGAGCAAGCATCTCAGCCGAGACCGTGGCTCTCGTGTTATTCGGCTCAGGTGTCACAACCTTCTCTGTGTCTACCTCAACTGTCGAAATTGTGGGTTCTCTCTGCCTCTGCAGAAGAAAAATACCCCCTTTTTCAGTCACGAAGAGGATTCAAAGACACGAGTCTTAACTAAAAGCAGGGTGTCTGACTCATATCAGTGCAAAGGAACAAGGATGTTTCTTTATTAATATTGCTCACATACGAGCAAGAACCATACATAAAAAAGAGAAGAATACAGGTGAACGACTAAACAAGTCTAAGCCTCAAGCTGGGCCCACCTCCTGGCTCGGCGTAGGAGTCGACGATGGTGGAGCCGCTCCTCCCTCAAATGCCATGCTCCCCAGCTGAGCCGACAGCTAGGCCACCAATTCTTCCCCAAGCCAGAAGTAAGGCGTCAAAGCCACCTCCTCCCTGTTGGGTAGCAAGGGAACGCCCGAAACCACCCTCCGCAGCACGTCTTCGCCGACGTCGTGTGCTAGCACTAGCACAAACATCGACTCCGCACCGGAGTTGGCCTGAACCCGGCTAAACTCATCCAGAGGGTCCGGGTCAGCACTGAAAAACTCTACGAGTTTCCCTAGCGACTCAGGCACCGGCTCGTCAGGAAACATTTTCCCGAACAAACCGGTTAGCACCCAGGAGGCTCCTTGGACTCCAGTCGCTGCTCCAGAGTAGATGCTTGCCGTAGCGTCAATCACCCTATCGAGTGAACTTTCACTCGAAGGTAGAAGACCAGACAAGGAAAGCAGGCCTGCAAATGAGCCAAAGCATTAACAATATATTCAAAGGAGTGGATTCAACTACGATGTTCTTACCCGCGAGGGGACCAATGACTCCTTGGAGTCGGACGGTTCTCGTCTTCTCCTTCTTGGCCTCCTTGGCGAGAAGGGCGCCCAAAGCTTCTTGGGCGAGGCGTTTTTCAGCCTCCAGCTGCTCTGTCGACTCCCTGCCCAGATCAGCAATCTTCTTCTCCAAGTTATTGGATTGAAGCTCGGCCGCCTCTTTTTGGGAGTTAGCTTGAGAAAGGAGGTCTAGACGACAAAATAGTAAGACACAATAGTTTTCCAATTCAAAGAAAGACTAAACTGGAGGCATTACCTTGAGCAGACCTCAGCTCTTGCTGGCTTCGCTCTAACACTTGGCGAAGCTGATCTCGCTCAGCCGTCACCGCATCATAGCGATCAACAAACTCCGTTATGGAGTGGATGATCGGCTGCGGCAGTGATTACATCAGCATCTGACTCATACTCCCACCGAGAGCGCAAAATTCTTTAACAAAAGAAGTTTACTTGACAAAAAGGACTCAAGACTTACGTGACTAGCCGAAGTCGAGGGAGCCACTTCGGCTCCATGCTTCTCCAAGTGAGTCGAAGAACGGGACAACCTTTGGGGTTGACGCTCCCCACTCACTGAAGAAGGCTCCTCAGGCATCGATGCCTGAGGCTCAAACGTCTCGACGATGATCGATAGCCTGGGTCGTTGGTTGGTCACCCGAGGCCACACAGTTGGCAAAGGAAAACAACTAGTTTAGTATTCAGATTACACCATTTAGCTGATGCATGAAGAATCACCTACCTGGCCTGGGTGACTCGGCCAAGAAGGCCAAATCGGCGAACAGGCGCTAGGCCGTCTTGGTCTTTTTTGCTGCAGGAGAAGGAGACGAGGTCGCAGTGGGTGGACCCTCGACACCCGTCGACTGATCATCAGACTTGGGGTTCGACTCCCTGCTGTGCTTCTTCCTCGTCTCCAGGGCAACCTCTTCAGTCTCAGAATCGCTGGCCTGTTCTGGCGACTCCGAGGACTCGTCGGCCAGCTCCTCCCCTGCAGGAGGAGGTTGACTCAAGGGATCTTTGAGTCCCTACAACCAACAAGCAGATCAGTACCTTACAAATATAAGCTCGCAACGGTAGAAATACAAGTTACCTCTTCCCTTGGTCTGTCGGGGCCATAAGGGACCACTGACGAGTCGATCTTGACTGGAGTCGCGTCGATCAGGGTCGTTAACCTTCGCACCCGCGACTCTAGCTCGCTCAGAGATAGTTCTTCCGCATTCACCCGAGTGGGATCCACGGGTCCTTCGAAGGACCACATCGGGTGAACGCGGGCTTGCAGTGGCTGGATCCTCATCTTGAGAAACAGAGCTATCAGGTGAACACCTATCAACCCCTGTCCCATAAGGGAGTGAATCTTAGCCATCAGGGGAGTCGCCTCAGACTCCTCCACAGGCGTCAGTTCATGGCTCCATGCCGCCGTCTTCTTTACCTTCTTCTTGATTGAGAAGGCAGGAAGACTCGGATCGGCACCCTGGGTGTCAGAGCAGACGTAGAACCACTTCGACCTCTAGCCTTGCACAGATTCACGCTGCTGGAGGGAGAAGTATTTGGCGTCGGGCCGTACCTGGATGTTGACGCTCCCAACAGCGTCCGCCTTCTGGCCCTTGATCATAAAGATCCGCTTCCAGAGCCCCCAATGAGGGCTTACCCCCAAGAAACATTCGCACAGCGTGATGAAGCATGCAACGTGCAAATAAGAATTGGGGGGCAGATCATGAAGCTGCCGCCCATAGGCTAGCAGCATAGCATGGAAGAAGGTATGAAGGGGAAAAGAGAGAGCCCGCAGCACATAGTCGAGGAAGACAACCCGCTCACCTAGCAACGGTCGCGGGTATTCCTCCTTTGCCGGGAAGCGAACCCCGTCAGGGCCCCCGGCAACATTCCCTCATCCTGGAGTTCCGAGATCTTGACGCGGTTGTCGGCCACCGCGGGCCAGGGAACAACTCCCTTTCCGGCATCTCCTTTGCCGGCATCGGTCTTAGAGCCTGCGGTCTTGGTCTTGCCCATCTCTGGATGGTGCGGGATTCTTGGTCGCAAAAGGAACTCACAAGAGATTTTTTGGGCTATGGAAGCGGGGAGCTCTAGCGCCTGGGCTGATTTCGCGAGGAAGAAGAAGGGTAAAAGGCATTTCCCTTTCACCTTCCTCCTTTTATAGGCTGAATCCGGTCGAAGAATCCGGGCTGCAAGATCCTTATCTTGGCCACGTGTCCCACATCGATCGGGAAGTGAAGCGGTGAAAATAGAAACGGCCACCCATCTTTCGGGCGCAAGAATCCATGAAATCATTATGCCTTATTTACTGCACAAAGTGTGACCGTTTTCCCACTGACGCACGCCAACAGTACGCCTAGCTATCAGGCTAGACTGTGCACCCGGTCACATCTATTGACCCAACAGCTCTTCACTTTCAACAGGTACGTCATCAGTGACGGAGTCTGATTCAAATATCATGACTCAAAAGCTATCTCTCGTATAGGAAGGTGGAGTTGTATCATAAGAATAGGACTCGTCTTGAGTCTCCATTATGAATACTAGAAACTCTCATTCGAGTCGGCATTTAATCAGTTGTTACTTTATATTAAAGACTTCATACAATCATCTACTGTTTATTCTTTATTCACAACAGTAAAAACAGGGTAATGACCCTGGTACAAGGCAGTCGGTTTCATATAATCGACTCAAATTGAGTCGCACCAGCTGCGACACCTCAGTTGTTTATGCTCATTTGCATAACAGTAAGCCTCTTGGGTTTCATCCAAAGAGCCTGGATCGCCGCACCAGCTGCGCTGCTCTGATAAACCCCATGCTCATTGCATGAAGATAAGCCTCATGGATCATTCCATCGAGCCTGAAATCGTAACAGCTGCGTATTTCAGTAAATCCATGCTCATTGCATGAAGATAAGACCTGAAAGTTCTCTTACGGGCCTGGAATCATGCCAGCTACGTTATTTCCAGTCAAATCCATACTCATTGTATGAAGGTAAGTCCTAAAAGTTAGGCCTGGATATGCATCGGCTGCATCCCTGTCTGTTCTTCCTCTGTCTGTTCTGCCGCGGCGGCAGAGTTTCCTGCCGCGGCAGAGGAATTTCCTGCCGCGGTAACAGAGTTTCCTGCCGCGGCAGAGGAATTTCCTGCTGCGGTAGCAGAGTTTCCTGCCGCGGTAGCTTCACTGGTTTGCTGGTCCGCTGCATCTCGCATGTGTGTCACGGTAGAAGATTTCTCTACCGCGGCAGAGATGCTTCGTGTCGAGGTAGACTGCGGGCACGAGAAGTTGCCACCTCCTCCACTGTGACCTGAAGGAGTTCGGGGCTCCTCCCGATTATCCTCATGTTGATGTCCATCATCACCATCACCATGACCTGCAGTGACCTAGTTATCATAATGTACGTGAAATATTTCACTCGTACCTTGTTCACTCGTCTCGGTTATTTTTTATCCCGACCACATCTTCTCTTCCTCGAATATAACATCTCGAGTGACGTGGACCTTCCTGGTTGCTGGATCATACACTCTATATGCCTTTGAGTGTCCCTTCGAGCCAGCTTCATATGCAATGAAAATCATCGGCGTGCTCCTATCTGCTAGCTTTGAGGTGTGACCCGAGACGGTCTTCACATGGGCGATGCACCTGAAGGTGCGTAGATGCTCAACACTTGGCTTTTTTCCACACCATGCTTCATATGGAGTCATACCAACCACGCTCTTTGTTGGTGCCCTGTTGAGCAAATAGACGGCGGTAGTGACAGCTTCACCCAAAAACTTTCCAGGGAGATTCTTGCTGTTAAGCATACTTCTCGCCATTGCCACCACTGTTTGGTTACGCCTTTCCACCACAAGTAGAAAATATTTATTTCGAGCAGGGGTTGCGTGAGATATAGGCCCACACAGATCACCATGCATGAGCTCTAGTACTTTGCCGGCACGATACTGTGCCTCTCTCGGAAACGGTGCCCTTCTTTGTTTGCCAACAAGGCAACCATCACACGGCTGCTCTATGTGTTGCACACACAGCATGCCACGCACCGTCTCCTTCTGGCCAAGTTGACGAAGTGCATGGAAATTTAAGTGACCATAGCGAGCGTGCCACCTCCAAGCTTCATCGTCCAAGCTAGCCACTAAGCACACAGGTTCGGCTCGATCGAGGTTGAGTATGTAAAGCCGGTTCTTCGCCCTTTTCACACGCATCAGTAGCTGCCTCTGTCGATCGTACCCCCACAACTAACCATCTTCAAGCACTATTTTGCAGCCTCGTTCCTCAAGTTGTCCAAGGCTGATAATATTGCTCTTTAGCTTCGGTATAAAATACACATCGGTTAGTACCTTGTGATCGCCATTCCTGGTCTCGAATAGGACAGTGCCACGTCCTTGTATACCAACAGTTCTTCCATCGCCGAACTGCACCGTGCCGCCCATGCCAATGTTCAGTTCTGTGAATTGAGATTCATCGCCAGTCATATGATTGCTGGCTCCCGTGTCCAAGCACCACAGGTTTGATGTGCAATTCTGTCTTTCCTTGTCATGAAGATATACTTTCTCTTCAACAAGATTCACAATTTATGTAGCTTCAGGTTCCAGCAGATCTGCATCTTCTTCCATCAATTCACAAATTTCCATCATCAAGAGGGCCATTTCATCATCGTTCTCCTTTGCGATGTAAGCTGCTTCTTTTACTGGCTTTCGGCACTGAGTTTTAAAGTGCCCATATATGCCACAGTTGTGACACTTGACCTTTTTGATGTCAAACTTCCTCTTTGGTGCTTCTCCCTTATCACCAGCGGGCTGAGCTTTCTTCTTCGGTTCACGTGCAGACCCTCGCGGCTCCTCCTTCTTTCCACTTGAGGATTCACCACTTCTCTTGTTGAGAGTCTGTCATTGTGCCCGAGTCAGCATCAGATGCTCATCTTCCTTACCTTTGCCGAAATAAGTTTGAAGGAGCTCATCATGAGCCTTGTCGCGACCGATTAGGTCATCTACAGTGAGCGTTGCGAGATCCACGCATTGCTCAATTGAGGTGACGATCTGCATATACAGAAGAGATGCTGCACGAAGGAATCGGCGTACTATCGAGATCTCACTGACCGTTTCGCCGAGTTGCCTTATGTCGTTCACCAGCGTGGTGACCCTTGCTCCGAAGGCGTCTGCAGATTCATCATCTCCCATCTTCAGATTTTCATAGCTTTTCAACAAGCTCTGAAGATTTGCTTCGCGCACACGCGCGTGACCTTGGTGCAAGGTTTTCACCGTGTCCCAAGCTTCTTTGGCCGATTTCTTTCCCATGAGATGTTGCAGCACATCGTTGGGCATGGCCCCGTGAATTGCGATCCTTGCGATACTTTGCCGTGCCCTTTGGCGTACTCCTTGCCTCCAGGTCAACCGCCTCCCAGATATCCTGAGATTCCATCGCGACTTCCATCTTCATTGCCCACATGCTGTACTCCCTGCGATCAAGCTTCGGATAGAACGCTGCCGGCGCTACGCTTTCTGTATCCGTCGACATTCTTCCCAGGTACTAGGGAGAGGCCTCTGATCGATTAGCAAGGCTCTGCTTCCGGCGAGATGCGCATGTATACTAGTATACGAACCAAGAAATCAATCAGCAACTAAACTACTACTCACGTCGCACACACACGAGGCAAAAACGATTGGAGTACCTGCTCTGTTTTTCTCTTTTTCTTATTTTCTGGGACAGTAGATACAGGTAACGAGTACATGTATATATAGGTGCAATACTAGAGCAAACCTACTAGGAGATGGATTCTAATTCTAGTCGGATACAATTTCTACTCGGACTGGAATTTCCAAACACCACGTGCTTACCTAACACAGTAATGGGATATGTATCAATACAATGGAAGGCTATGACTGTCCCTGCAAAGCAGGAATGAAAGGCGATGGCAAAGCAGGAACCTGCACAGACAAATTCCCCATAGCAGCAAAGGTGACTGTGGGTAAGCATTTCTAATACTCCTTTGCAATTTAGTTGTTCCTTCATTAGTCTTTGGAAGCACGACCATTAATTTGTATGTTTCACTAGTATCTGCCCACAAACTTATCGCCTAAACAGTAAGTTTTATTTCATATATTCAGTTTGTAACAAACTAGTCATTTGAAAATTTGTAGGTAATAATTTTGTTTCTCGTCTATCTAGGTTCAATAGGTAGAATTCTCCTATTGTCATTTCTGTTATTCGGTTTTGTTCTTTACAAAGAGAAACGGAAGACCAGGGAATTTTTCCGAAAGAATGGTGGCCCAACTTTAGATAAGGCAAAGATTATAAAGCTTTATAAAAAAGAGGATCTCAAGCCCATTTTGAAGCCTAGCAATTTAATTGGAAAAGGTTTCTTTGGTGAAGTTTACAAGGGTCATGTTGATATATACTAGTCGCGGTAAAAAAAAAAACGATTAGTGGTAGTGTGCTAGAGAATGAACAGTTTGCAAATGAAGTCAGCATCCAACCCCAAGTCATCCACAGGAACATTGTTAGACTCATAGGCTGTTGCCTAGAGGTGGATACACCCATGCTAGTTTATGAGTTTATCTCCAAAGGAAGCCTTGACGACATTCCTCACAAGACTGACATCAGGCAGCCTATCAGTTTGGATGTACGACATTCCTCAAATCAGCGCGTGGTCTATCTTATATGCATTATGAAGCCCGCACAAAAATCCTGCACGGTGATGTTAAACCAGCAAACATACTCTTGGATGAGAACTTTGGCACATCGAGGTTGATTGCTAAAGATAAGCAACCCATTGAGGGAGTCATCGGTGATATTAGGGGTTATATGGATCCAGTGTATATGGAAGAAAACCGGCTGACAGAAAAAAGTGATGTCTACAGTTTCGGCGTTGTGATCTTGGAGCTTATTAGTAGGAAGAAGGCCACACATACAGACAGGAACAGCTTGGTGAAGAGTTTTGTTGATCTGCACAAAGGGAAGAAAGCCACCGACTTGTTTGACAAGGAAATTGCAGTACCAGGAGATATGGAGCGTCTTGATAGTTTGGCAGAGATGGCCGTGGAATGTCTTAACCTTGATGTGGATAAAAGACCATCGATGATTAATAAAAATAATTTAAAGTTGTAAATGTTGATATAGTTTTTTAAACTTGATCAAAATTTAATAAATCTGACTTAGGACAAACGGACAAAGTTTAGGCCCTGTTTGGAACGCAGTATAGGAAAAACAGAGGAATATGAAAATTATAGGAATTGGCATGACATGCATGTGAAATCCTATAGGGATTGAAAACACGGGTTTGAAGTAGAAGAGCCGTTTGGAACGCAGGAACAGAAACTATAGAAATTGACAACATCGTCTAGAGTAAAAACTAGTAATAGACAAATACTAGCCAAACGACCCACGCATTTGCGTGGCTATACGGACTATAGAATTTATTCTAAGGATTAATCCATGAAGATCAATATGTATGAACATCCTCTTGTTTTAGTAATTATGTGTATACTTGGTTCGTCGCTGGCGACAACATGTACTCGCATCATGGTGGCATGTGCAGCATGGCAAATTGTACAAACATGCTGTTTTGCTAAGAAAGATCATGTGAATTGTTTTAATTGGGATTAATGTTTTTAGCCTGATTGATTAGTTGAGTAACCATAACATCAGCTAGCCACACCCACAAATACATCGAGCAAAAAAAAAGTCTCGATCCGAATCCAAGTTAGTACTTGATGTTTCTCATGCACGCCAGCGCTGGAGCAGCCAAAGAGGCTTTGCTTTGCCTGTGCAAAAAAATGAGGTGCAGACGGATGTTTTTTTTTCCTGTGAAATCAAGTTGTACTAACAGTGTTTCGTAGGAATGCATAGTTTCCTATCCTGTCTTCCAAATCCTATGAAATTCCTTTTCTACAAAAATCCTTGTTGGTTTCGTCCGTCTAGCAGTTTTGCCGTTAATTAATTTCAATAATTAACCCGCAGTCCAAGTTGCAGTAACTCCGAGCGCAGCGCTAGACCGAATCGAGGAAAGGGAGTGACGGCAGGGAGTCAGGGAGGGGGGAGTAGAAAGAGAAGCCGGGGCGTGACCTCCCGCTGCATCATCCCGGCGGCAGATCTCCCAACAACGGGAGAGGAATGGGTGGGAGTAGCAAGAAGGCGGGATCTTTGAGCCCCGTGCCCCATATTCCTCATTCCCAGCGGCGAGCTCGGGATTCCCCATCCGAGTCCGGCAACTGCCACGTCCTCTTCTCCCGTCACCCTCTCGCCACCCTCCACGGCTCCACCACTGGAGATCTATGGCTCTATGCGGTGGCGGCACTGGAGATTCGGTCCTCGTGGGCCATGGAGAGAGAGCGAGGTGGGAGAGAGGGAGGTTGATGAGAGCATGTCGCGGCGGCGGAGGAGATAAATCCATAGGCGGCAGCTGTGTGTAGGCAGCGGCCGCAGCCCTGGGCATGGCCGCATGGGGGCGGAGAGAGAGAAAGAGAGCGCACTGGGAGTTGGGGAGAATCGGAAGCGGAGGGGGGAGAGATGGGGAGCAGTACGCCGGGCATGGCTGCATTTATCTGTTCCTTGGTTCTTGCTTCTGCTCTCGTTGTGACAACTGACAAGCACCGATATATTTGTTGTGCAAATCATGTATAAATTGCAAGGTATTTTGATGGATAGCCAAGAAAGTCCAATGAGTATGTTACAAATTTTGATGCACAAGCACAATTTATATAAAAAATATAATTGGAATGAGATAAAAAATACTTGACTTAAATTATAGCGGACAGGGGGCATCGGGAAATGCAGAGGCAGCTTTTTTTTGCCAAAAAATAGTCCACCCTGCCACCTGATACAAATAGCCACGTTGGCAGAAGGCAATTGACCAAACCACCATAGGATCACCTGCTGAACCACTTATGAAATACTCCCTCCATTTCACAAAGAATGACGTCCACGCTTTTCGAGGTCAAACTTTGACCAATGATTAGACCAATTGTATGTAGATTATATGTTACAAATTTTATATCGTTGGAAAGGTTTTTGAAATACGAATCCAATGATATAATTTTTGTAACACATAAGCGTCAAATCATTAGTCTAATTGTCGGTCAAAGCAAAATCTTGAAATGCGTGCATGCCATTCTTTGTGAAATGGAGAGAGTAATTGGGACTCAAACGTGCAATTTCAAAAAATTAAAACTAACGTGGGACCTTTACGAAAGAATTAGGCATCTGATACATTTTACATGCTTATGTGAGGACTAAGGTATACTTTGTCTTGGACGGACGTCATGAGATGACATTCTAAAAAATTAATAGGTGTACTTTGTGATTTTGAATATTCTCGTTTGTAGACAAAATATTTAGAATTTCCTCAAGCCTATTAACAATTTTTTCAACTGAATATTTTGAAAAAAAAATACTGAAATCATGCATGTCTTAATTTTTTAAATACTGGTATGCATATAGGGCATAGAGTGAAATTTTGACTTGTCAAATTTCATCTTGACTGAGTCAAATTATGTTGTTTTTTATAGACATGAATTTTTCTATGCATTATGTTTTTCACGTGAAAAGGAAAGAAATTAAGAGACCGTGACAACGCACGGGTACTATACTTGTACTTGCTCAATTAAGGTACCGTCGTAAAATCTCTCTTCCTTTCTCTATAGAAATTGTATAGACTACGTTCGCCTGGAAATTAAGCTAATTGGATGCCTTGCCTTAGAAATAAAGTCAATAAATGAAGAGAAAAATCCGCGGAGGTGTATTGGGTTTGGTCAAGTTTTGAATTAATGCCTTTACCTGGAGTTACTGATATCTTTTGAATGAAAATGAAAACCTGATTCATTTGTTGTCGTCGCTTGTGAATTGCCAGTCCAGCCCTTGTTGCTCGTATGGTTCCGGGCCTGGAGGTCCGGGGCGGCCGAAGGAGGCGGCATTGGAGCGTAGTGACCCTGAGCCACCGGATCCAAGGGAGGGAGCAGGGGAGGGAGGGGTTCTTCTGGCAGGAAGGAGATGGCGAATGGTCGGTGGGGGGAGATCTCGGGTTGGAGAGGAGCTCGTTGGGGCCTCGGGGGAGGCCTTAGAGGTGCTCGTCTCAGGAGGGGTCGTCAACTCGCCGGCTGGGGGTCCACTGTCCCAACCGTTGGAATAGGTTTGTACACATTGGATATGAGCTTTTCATAGTGTGGCAAAAACAAAATATGTCACATAAGCAGTATTTGCACCGGTGTTAAATCTGAGAGAGTGATCAAATGTAGATGATGCCAAATTTTCTAACAAATGAAACCCACTAAAAGTTAAATATACAGAAGTATTTCATTGATACCCACTTGCCTTCTCTATCCCACAAGGCCACGAAGCCACAAGTCTCCTTCCAAAAATATCAAGTGTGTTTACGAAAACCTGAGTAGTATGTCTGGTCGGCTGGCTTTCCTTCCTCTTTTTTCACGAACAATGACACACACATTTTGATTTTTTTTATCAATAATTAGACTAATGATTTGAGAGTTACGAGTGCAGCAAAAATTATAACAATGGATTCATATTTAAAAATACGTTTTCAACGGTATAAAATTTACAATATATGATCTACTTTCTCTGAAATTTAAAAATAAGAAAATCCCGTGCGAGCTAGTTCACCAGCGTGCTGTCCTCCCCGATCCTCTCTTCTCTCCTTCCTCTGCCCAATTCTCCACCCGCCGCCACCCATCTCATGCGCCCGTTCCGCGCCCCCCTGCTATCAGGCCGCGCCGGCGCCCTGCTCCCCTCCTCCTCGACTGCCGCCGCCGTTAACCCGCTCCTCCTCCCCTACCCTCGGGCAGCGCCGCGCGCCCGCGAAATGCTCCCGCTTTTCCTCGACCACCGCGCTCTACTCGATCTCCTCCTCTACTGCTGTCTTGCTCGCTGGCTTTCTCATCGATCGATCGCCGCCGCCCTGCTCCCCTCCTCCTCGATTGCCACCGCCCTACTTCCCTCCTCCTCGACCACCGCCACTCCTCCTTCTGACTCGTCTCCCACGCTGATTTGGTCGCGGTCTCCTCCCCCAAGTTAATCCACGGTGACTCCTATCGTACTCCCTCATATTCCTACGAAGATCTGGTAACCACTCCAAGACGCAACAACTATTATCTTTAATTTTGCATCCATTATTCTGTTTTCCTATAGAAAAAAAAAATCAGATGCAAGCATTCAATTTAGCACTACTATGCAGTTTTGTTTACATTTCCCCAAATGATCAAATCTTTCATAAATGAACAAATCGTAAAGTAGAAATTCGAAGCATTTAATTTCAATGTCACTGGGATTCAGCACTCTGTTTTACTCATCAGTTTGGTCAAACAGTTACCTTGTTCGGTCATGATGATGATCTTGTAATAGACAAGCTGTTCTGCCCCCACTGAAATCAATCCCAATGCATTCACAAAGTCTAATGTCCTTCCTGCAAGGCAGTACTTCTGGTTGAAGTCACGGTAATCCTCGAATACCGTGTACTTCGGCTGGTATCGGAAACCGATTTGCCTCATGATCTCACGGAGCACCTCAGGGAGACCTTGGGTTGTCTCACAGTTGGACATCAAGACCACCTGTGGACGAGGAGGAGTGTAGAGCGACATCTGAAAGAAAGTGATTGCAGGATTAGAACTTTGGAAGAACTAGCTTTATCTATGCACTATAGATATGAGCTAAACACAAAGGAATGGTCTTTTCTCTGACAACGAAAACCACAAAAGAACTTGACTGCCACCAACTAAAAGGAACTACGGAAAACAAACCCCGAGATACCTAGTTTATAAACTGAGGGAAGGGGGGAATACCAAAACAAGAAGGGTGGGTGGGTGGGAAAAGAAGAAAAATCAGAGTCTACTTTTCCATTTTTCAAATAGTTTAGAGATGAGAATAGTTACTACACACAACTTCGACCATTTCTAACCAGGGAGAAACCTAAGGGCAGCGAGGCTCTGACACCAAATTGTGAGACCACAGGACCGAATTTATGCAATTTAGCCCCAAATGCTAACTCGCGCATAACTTAAGCCCCAGTGCCTCCCTACGATGAGCACTTCACAACATACACGCAACATGTTCACCGCAGGTTGGAACAAATATGATATCATTACATCACTCTACGACACAAGATTTAAGTCAAGCTCATACATGGAGCGAAATACCAAGTTATTACAACTCAGGGACACATGTCCACAATCATCATAACACCAGCGGAAGCAAAATAGGCCCGAGTACGGACAAGTTACAATTATTGCCTAAGAGGCTGAAACTGAAAGGAGAGCCCGCCACAAGTTCACAAAACCCTACTCTGGAATCTTCTGGCTAAGCGTCGAAGCTGTCGTCGTCGAACTCCACGAAGTAACCACTCACCTGTTCCTCCAGAAACTCTAGAGAAAAACAACGTTGCAAAGCAACTGAGTACAAAGTACTCGCAAGACTTATGGGAGACCTAAACTAGATATGTAACAAGTCTCAAAGGATGGATAAAAGGTTGAGTTATGCAGCAGCGATATATCTGGAGAGACACACCAATGACAACGTCTAATTAGAGGATAAGAAGCGTCTACTAAGTGAGGTGATCTTCTAACAACTAACACCAAACAAAAACACAACCTCTTATCACTCCCTCAACCCCTTGTGAGGAAATGATCCAAAGGCACTCACATTTAAGCAGTTTTAAGCATATCCATGATTAAGGCTAATTACTACGCAAGTTTAAGAGATTAAGTTAATTAAATGGTATGAGTTCTCTATGATCAAGTAATGACCAACCAAGTCGTCCATAACCGCGGACACGGCTTTCCGAAAGATTTATCCCTGCAGGGTGTGCCAATTTACCCGTACACGTTCGTCCAACACTTGACGCCACTAGCATGGAACACACGCAAAAACATATGCCGGCAGAATTGAGCGACACGACGTTTCCAAGCCCCACAACTAATCCAGAGGACCACCCAACTGAGTCTAATCCAAAACGAGAGCCGGGCCGAAGCGTCGTACGGACTCAAGAGTTGCGAGGACAGCTGGTAGTGGTTCAGTGTCTGCAGAATGACCACTCCAGACTAGTGCCGCAATCCTATATGTATGCAAACTACCAACCAATCTCCAAACACAACACCAGTGTATGCGATATGCCAAATGGAACGCCCGAACTATGTGGCCCCTGGAAGAGCTATGAAACGAGTACTAAGCCGAGGGGGAATCCATATATTCTCCCACGAGCGATTAGCGCGAAGTTTCTTGGGTCGGCGAAAATGAGAACTCAGTCCTTAGGTCGGTGCCCATGGAACAAAACACCAATGCGTTAGCACGGCCTCCCATCCTTGCCTTGTGCAGGTAATAACAGGTCACAGTTTAATAATTGCAATTAAATACAGAAAAGTAGCGTGTGGATGCAGCAATTGTATAACCCCAAGTAAGTCCACTAGACTAGCAATCTAAGCAAACTTCTAATGACCAACCAGGGCAATAACAAACATGTGATAAGGTAATAGGATAAGGAACAAGACAATAGGCATATGGCGTAGAGCTGACTATAGCTATGCAATTCTAGAGGCATCGTGACAAGAACTGAGAACGTAACTTAATGCAAGAATGAGAAGGAGGCATTGGGTATAATCAAGATGTTAACGGAATGGCTACTTGCCTGGATTCTCGGTTGCTGGGCACCGAGAGAGGGGATCCGAAGAAGTGTGGGAACCCGGATCGTCGACGGAGTAAGTCGAAGTCGCTATCGTAAAGAACCAAATCAGACAATACGCAAATAAGTAACATTCATAGGTGCAATGCACAATACAACATGAGATGGCATGTGCCAACATGATGCAACAATATGCAAGTGAAAGGATTCCATTTAGCAACGAAATTAGCCATTAGGTGATTGGAACATGGTAAACATCAGCTTTAAAATACACAAATGGCCTAACCAAGTATGCTACTGTGTTCTACAAGTTACAGCGATCAACTTTGATGCTTACACTAATTACAGAAGGGTTACCAATTTTAAATTAGAGACTAAACAAGTTCATACGTTTGAATTCCTTGTATTTTTCTGATTCCAAAACATATATGGTTTGAATTAGATTTTAAATGTATTTTAAATTAGATTTGAAATTTGAAACCTCAAAATGTAAATCTAATTGCACAGTTAAATTCCTTGTATTTTTCTGATTCCAAAACATATATGGTTTGCCCAATTTGGATATAGCATGCAATTACTAGGATTTAAACAAGATTAAAGCAGTTCTGGAATTAAACAAAACTCAAAAGAAAAGAAAATACTAAACAAACCCGGCCATGGACTCAGTCCACCGGGCGCATCGGTGCACCAGGCGTCTGACAGGTGGGTCCACGGGGCCCACATGTCAGTGGCCGGTGAAATCACAAAAATGGGGTTTTATTCCGCGCGAGGGGGAATCGAACCCGCGTCGGCCAGATCCAACGCTAAGGAAGCAAGCCACTGCGGTAAGAACTTGGATCTCAACATAAAAAGGGTGCATACCCTTTTAACACGACGCAAACCGGCATCTTGCGGGCGCGCGCGGCGGCCACGGCAGAGCTCACCGGCGGCGCCCACGCGGCATGGCGGAGGGCTAGCAACGCGGAAATGAAAGCGGCGCGCAGAATAATTCTAAGTGGCACGAAGACCACCACAACATCCTTAAGGAGAACGACGGCACGGCGACGAGCAGGAGCTCGCCGGCGGCACGGCGGAGCGCGCGCGCATGGCTGCGACGCTACGGTGCGCTAAAACGAACACGGAAAGAGGCGGGAGAGCGAGGAGCTCACCCCGAAGACGTAGGAGGCTGACGAAGAATAGACGAACGACTTCGCCGGAATTTGGCCAGAGACGAGCGGCGGCCGGAGGGGAAGAAGTCGTCCTAGGCGTCGCTGCAGGCGATTTCGCTCCGATTCCTTGCACGCAGACGAAGAGGAAGGAGAGGCGGAGCTCGTGACGCGCTGGGTTCGGCTTGACGTGGTCGGAGACGATGGCGCGGCGGCGTCCACGACCCGAACGGAGCGGCGGCGGCGGCGCAAGAGAAAAGGAAGAGGAGGACCCGTCTAGGGTTTCTCCTTGAGTTAGGGTTGAGAGGAGGCTACGGCGCGCTTATAAAGAGGCATGGGTGGAAGCTGTCGCTATCGAGGGCGGACGTGGCGCACGGGGCTCACCGGCCAGGAGGAAGAAAAGGTGAGGAAGAAGAAAGCCTGTGAGACAAGGCGTACTCTTGGGAATGCATCTTCGCTGCGGGAAAACGGAAAACGGGCGCCGCGCGAAGGAAGCTGGGCCGCGACCTGCGCTGCGGGGCCGCGCGGCGGGCGCGCGCGAGGCGGGGCCGAGGCGGCGGCTGGGCCAGCTCGGGCCTGAGGTAAGCAGGTAAGGTTTTTCTTTTATTTCTTTTTCCTTTTTCATGTTTTCTCTTTTGCAAATGCTTTTGGATTCAAATTTCAAATACCATTTGAAAAGCTGAGAAGTAGGAGAATTCAAATATGTTACTAGTATTTGGAAATGTTCAAATGGGGTTAAAGGTTTGAAACAAAACCCATTTGAATGTCATTTGTAAAATATAGGAAAAGGAATTCAAACCCAAAGAAGGATGATTCATATTTTGAATCTTCTAGCAAATTCAAACAACAAGAATTCAAACCTCAAGTTGAGATGCAAATTTTAAACTCGTGTGGCACAAACAAAAGACATGGCATGGCATGGATGCAAATGTATTTGTCATGCAGCATTTAAATATTTACAAACAGGTCCAACAAGGACTTAAATGTAAGTTGTTGCTCTAGGGCTGTTACATCACCTTTGACACGTTTTAGCTAATAAGCACCAAAGATGACTTTGCACGGACGCGTCAGTGGTGTCATAGTTATTACTGACACTTGCTTATTGACGCTTGCCTAAAGCGTCAACGTTGATAGTTTTAGAAGCGTCACCAATTAGCCATTCTATAGTACCGATGGATTCCCATGGTCCCTATGCTATTTTCAAAGTCATGCACATGCGCCTATTATTCAATAAAATAGAGTTCCCACATGCCTTTATCATTACAATTATTAAGTTTACTATATCATATTTTCATCCAAAATATGTCCTTCTCACCTACAAGTACGGGTGTGGCAATGCACACAATCATGGTCTAGTGTCCTACAAAAGAAGAGATGCTTAGAGTCTTTCCCAGACCTAACTTGTGATAAATTTGTGATAAATTCCATGTGTTATGTGTTATATATCTTGCTAGTTCTCATTTGTTATCTGAAAATCACATCCTTTAGTATGTGCTCATAGCTTGTAATTTCTGCGACTTATGTGTAATCCAAATTTAAGGATCAGGTTGTATGTTGAATAAAAAATTTCTGGATAAATTTTATTGCTGGTGAGTATGTTTTTTTAAATTACTTCAAAGTCACCAACTGACGGTCATCACTGATGGATGGAGATAAAAACCCGTCAATGATAATTAGTCCTCATTGATGGGTAATCAATCTGCTAGTTGACAAAGTCAAAACTGACGATAGGTAACTGACGGGTCTCTCACTGGTCAGAGGCAATGTTTTAAGACCTGTTTTGTAGTAGTTGGCACTACTAAAAAAAGTACACCAATGGCGGTTAAAAAATGTGGTCAGTGGCGGTGAACCTGTCCGCCACTAACCGTGCGTCACTGGTGTTCTGCCCACCACTGGCGGTGCTTTTGACCGCCACCGGTGCTGTGCCCACTAGTGGCCGGCAGGTATCCCCGCCACTGGTAACAATTTGGCGATTTTAAAAAAAAAGCAGGCCCGTGGCCTGCAATCCACAGCAAATCCGATATAAATCACAGCAAATGCGATATAAATTACAGATCTGAAATTCAACCGAGAAACCGAAACCAGTACATAGAACACACAGATCGATCGTCCATAGAAACTTTAACAGAGAAACCAAACAGATTACAGAGCATACACATCACTACTTTAACCTTGAAATGAAATCAACTCCATTACATAGCATATATACACATCACAGGCAAGGGCTCGCCCGAGGTGCATGCCGCATATGGGGCCGCCGTCGGACGCTGGCACGAGGCTGCTACCATCTTGCTCCCAGAGAGCAGGTCGTCCACCACCATATGAGAAAGAGAGAGAAAGAGTGAGAGAGAGAGACAGAGAATGAAAGAGAAAACTGAGAGAGATGAAGAGAAAAAGACGTACCAGTCGGGCGGATCCCATGGAGACGGGCTCGGGAGAGGCCAGATCTACACCATGGCAGGGGGACACGGGCTTGAGGGCGACGAGAGACGGTGGGGGGAGGGGAGGAGCCGCGGTGACGGGCCCGAGGAAGGCTGGATCCGCGACGGCTGGCCTCCCACCTCCATGGACGACGCACGGGGGTAGGAGGCAGGTACAGGGTCGCGCGGGGGCGTGGTGGCTGGAGGCGGGGGTGCAAGGGCCGGATCTGCCGAGTGAGGGAGGTCGGTGAGGGAGGGAGGGGAAGAACCAGGAAGGAGGAGAAGAAAGAAAATGAGAGGAGGGAGAGAACGCCACGAGGAGATAAGGCTGTGGGGGAGTCACGGGCGGCCAAAAGAATCACGAGAAAGAAGCACAAAACGGCCACGTCATCGATCCGGTCCACCACTCCTCAACCAATCAGAAACTAGCAGCAGGGTAGCATCCGGATCGTGGTTTCCTTTATGAAACCTCCAGTGGCGGGTCTAATTGCGAAACCGCCATTGGAGCGTTTCAAATTCATTTTATTTTTATTTTTAGTATTATATAATTGTATTCTGGATCATAATTGAATTGGTTTACAAGTTTCTCAATATGATCTATTTTGTGTGAAAATTGGGCGCGATTTTGAACCATATTGATAGTACTTACTTCACAAAACGCCTCACTTTTTGTGTTTAGAAAATGAAAAAAAAAACTTTCTTTTAACTGAAAATTTCTAAACTTTTTGACAACATTGTTTGGCATGCAAAGACGCACCTCTATGCAAAAATTGGATTCATTATCACGAACTATGACATAGAAATGGCCGTACCTTTGGTTACTTGGCTTGAAACTCATAAACATTCATACTTGATAGTCCATTTTGTGAAGTATTTTTTTGAAAAAATTTCAAAAATCAAGTTTAACATTTTTCATGGCAACTAGTACACATAAAAGGAATCCATGCCAAAAAAATTGACTTTTTTGACAATTTATTCATAGTATTAGAACTTTTGCAATATGGGGTGAACATTGTCGGCACATCTTTCTATGGAAAGATGTTGAATATTTCAACACCCTATAGGAATCTTACATAATTCTTACTTAGGTATCTTAAATTTTTTTTTTGAATTTTTTAGTAACAATCTATCACACACTTGTAGTTCAAATTTGAATTACTTTTCAGAAATCGCTAGAAATTCATTTAAATGGGGTAAAGTATCAATATAGCTATAAAATTTAAAGCCCTTGGACACAGCCATTTTAATACGTTCTACTTTGTGTGAAAATTGTATAGGTGCCATTTTGAACCATAAATATTGTACTTGCTTCACAAAATACTACATTTTTGCATTGAAAAAATGGAAAATCATTTTTCCTGAGAAAGACCGTGTTATATTATTGTTTAAACATGTTAAGGAATAAAAATGAAGACTATAGCAAAAAGAATTACATTGGTTGAAAAAATGAAGACTATAGCAAGTGTCAGGGGGTCACCAGTGGCTGTTCTAAGAGGTCACCAGTGGCTGTGCGAAATGACCGCCACTGGAATGAAAATCACCGCCACTGGTGCTCTAGCACCAACGGCAGTGATTATTTGAGTGAAAATGACCGCCATTGGTGAGTCACCAGTGGCGGTGATTTTTTTTCATGAAAATGACCGCCACTAGTGACCTAATCGGTGGCGGTGATTTTTTGAGTGAAAATGACAGCTACTGGTGAGGGTTCACGGAAGGGGTATTCTGTAGTAGTGGTTGAAAAGGTCAGGGTGAAGACAAAACCACCACCAAACTGGCCTTACACAACATATAAATACCTTGACCCGTGTCATTCACGTTGTATTGGCCATACTATTGAATTTTATTTTGTCGAGACGGGGATGGCACAACTAAGATGAGGTATTTATATTTATTGCAATTAATTAACAACAACCAATATGGATGGCCTAGCAAATTAGTCAGTCTTGGGTTCACATGACCTACGGGAATGCTATTCGGTGTGTGAATGAGATTCAGCATGCGAAGCTTATTTTAAATGTATCGTTTTCTGTGAAATCTGTTTTTTCCGAAGCGAAACTTTTTGCGGAACGCCCTTATACTGGATCTACCGGAGATGCTGTTACCCTTCGGCGTTGGCTCAGGGTAGCTGCGTCCACAAGGGCTTCGAGATTGAATGCGACAACAAGGGCCCTGTGCGCGCTAGTACGACTCTTCACGTGGTACACCTGTCCTTGGATCGTGACGATCAAGTCGCAGGTGATACTCCATATGGGGTCGCAGTGCTATAACTTTTCCGAGACGGACACCACATAGTACAAACTAGTGGTATGAATGTCAGAACAGGAACATATACTACAGATCAAACAAGTCTTGGGTGCTCATACCTGGTACCCAACTACCCAAGTCTTGGGGGTTCACACTGAGTAGCAAAGTCTTGGGGTGTTCACACGGGGTTAATTAACAGTGGCCATTGTTTTGGTGGCTTGCCAGGCTGTTTGCACTCCCAAGCGCCTTGGTGGTTTGGGAATCCGGAATCTCAGGCTTCTCAATTCTGCTTTGCGCGCCAAATGGTGTTGGCTTCAGAGGACTGGCGATTCCTGTCCTTGGTCTGAGTTCTCGCTGCGCTTACCTTAATCAGCGTCTCGTCCTACTTGAGGCTGCCTCCAAATCCGTGATCGGCGATGGCACTTCGACTCTCTTCTGGACCGATACTTTGATTGATGGGCGTCGGGTGAAGGATGTGGCGCCTTCTATCTTTGCGGCTAGGCGATTCCACTCAAACATCTCTGTGGCAGAAGGTTTAGTCAATGGGGCCTGGACTCATGATCTCAGCCCTAATCTTTGTGCTCCAGCCTTGCATGAGTTTCTGGAGTTGTGGGACCGATTGGCACAAATCGAGCTTGTTGTTGGGTAGACTCCTTTCCATGGCGTTGGTCCAGCTCGAGGCAATTTACTGCTTCCTCGGCCTATTTGGCTTTTTTTGAAGGACGTCTTGAGGCACCAGCTGTGGATCTTGTCTGGCATTCCAAGGTGCCCAACGTTGCAAGTTCTTCCTTTGGTTGGCTTGTCATAGACGTTGTTGGATGGCCGACAGGTTGGAGCGTCGTGGTCTTGATAACCCGGATCGGTGCCCGCTTTGCGACCATGCTCCAGAAACGATTGACCTTCTCTTGGGCTGTGTTTTTGCTAGGATGCTGCCGGGTTGGGGCAGGGAAGATTGGCTACCGAAAGATAGGCTGCAATTGCTGGGTTGGCGGGACAACCTGCATGAGAGGGGTAAACTTTGTAAACCTCTTACTACTGCAGTCACTCTCTTGTGTTGGTCAATTTGGAAGCACCGAAATAGAGTGGTTTTTGTGGGGAGCTCGCCTAGTGTTGGTGCTGTTCTCACCGCGATTCAGGTGGGAGGTAGTGCTTGGTGTCAGGCTAATCTTCTAGGTAATTCGGTTTTCGCCTTGGTTCTGAGTGGGAGAGATGAGTGGAGAGATTCTGGCTAATTGTATTTTCGGTTGCCCACTTGGGCTTGTAACTCCGTCACGGTAACTTCTTTCTTAATAGATGATATGCCTGTTTGGGCGTATTTTAGAAAAAAAAAAACATCGGTACCCAATTCATGGACACTAATTGGCTCCTCCCAAGCATAATTTTGTTGTTTTGCTTTGCTGGATATTGGTCCACTTGCCGCTCCTGAAAATAAACTTCAAGTATGTCATTTTCTTACCCCTTGCTAAAAAATTGTGTCAAGCTTATAAAAGTTACTAGTTGATGATAAGATTAAGCCTACTGTACCAATTTCCAGCTACATATACCACAGATGCTTTGTTTTTTGTTGAGGTGGGGATGGTTACAACCATAGGAAGTTTGTTGTCATTGACTAGAGGAAAGGACCAAGCAAAGACTTGGGTCGTGTATGATGGAACCACGATTTCGACACAACAAAAGTCTTCACTACAAGTCAATAGGACACTCCAAGCATCTTAGGTGGTTGAGGCCAGCGGCCAGCTTGTAGCCGGCGATAAAATTAAGCTAGTTAGACAGCTTTGTCCACAACTAAGCTAGCTCTTCCTATATGTAACTAACCCCAGAACACATGGGATGCAATAATTACTTTGAGCAGCCACTAGCTAGTGCTAGGCATCAGTTGGTTGGTTCGATCGACCATGTCGACCGCCTTGTCCTTCTCCCTGGCCGCCCTGCTACTGCTGATGGCAGGCACCGGCGGTAGCGAGACGGCGGTGACTCCTGGCTGTCAGACAAGCTGCGGCAGCGTGAACATCCCTTACCCCTTCGGCATCGGCATGGGGTGCTTCCGCAAGGGCTTCGAGATCGACTGCGTCGATAATGGCCCTGTACTTGCGGGCACGCCTCTACGGGTGCTGCACCTGTCCGTGGACCCCGACGTGTCGCAGGTGATGCTCCCCGTCGGGTGGCAGTGCTACAACGCCTCGGATCCCTCCTACGTCGAGGTGCAGAGCAACGCGGAGTCAGAGATGAACAAGGATGGCGTGTACCGCATCTCCAACACGCGCAACATGCTCGTGATCATCGGCTGCAACACCGTGGGCTTCACGGTCAGCAGGAGGACCGAGGGCAGCAGCTACTCCTACGCCTACTACACAGGCTGCATGTCCTTCTGCAACGACTCGGCCAGCGCAGAGGACCGCCTTTGTGCCGGCGTCGGATGCTGCCACGTCGACATCCCGCCGGGGCTCACCGACAACTACTTCGACTTCCGGACGTACGACCACACCACCATGATGGACTACAGCCCTTGCGACTACGCTTTTCTAGCAGACAGGACCAACTACACCTTCCGGCGCTCCGATCTCCGCATGGACAGAAACCGCACCTCACCGGTGTGGCTGGACTGGGCCATCCGCGACAACAGCTCCGGCGGCGCCATATTGTCCTGCGCCAACGCCACCATGGCCTGCGTCAGCGCTCATAGTGACTGCGTTGACTCCCCAAATGGGCCTGGCTACAACTGCAAGTGCTCCAAAGGCTTCCAGGGCAATGCCTACGTTGTCAACGGATGCAACAGTAAGTACTGGTAATACCTTCTCACTTAACCATCAATTGCTCGTTTTATGAAATACATATATATCGTCAATTGCTCGTTCTATGAAATACATATATATATCGATCTGTAAGTACTAATTACAACAAAACTATTCTGTTGTCAAATTAACTTTACATTAAAATTTTGATGGTGCGCACAATTTGCACATGATAAATCTTAATTGTTAATCACTACGTATTCATACATATATACAAAAGTCGGCAAGCATGTTTGCCCAACTTTTTTTTTGCGTTTTATCCATGTCTTCTTGACGATTATTTTCCATTTTGCACCATACAGATATCAATGAATGTGCAGATAATGCCAACTATCCTTGCTACGGTGTCTGCAAGGACACCCAAGGATCTTACAGATGCACTTGTCATCCTGGTTACAGGAGCAATGACCCGAGAACGGAACGCTGTACTCCGATATTCCCACTTGCAGCACAAATATCCATAGGTACCCTCTATTATCCGCCGCCTTATGTATATATAATTGCACAACACTAGTTAAGCTCTCTCTATATAGATAATTTTTCTTGTGAGTTTCACATAGTTCATCCTCTTTTCTATAGCTAGGTTACTTAGAATCAAGGTTTAAAATATTGGCAAATTTAGGTGATGTAAACTTGCTTTATCCTAAAACTCAGTATGTTGTTTTCCTTTTTTGACTGAGAAGCGAGTAATTAAATTGTGTAATTTGTGCTAGTAGATGTTTTGCTACAATTTTGGCAAATGTTCGTAAAATTTCGTTGGAATTTCTAGCCCCGATATCCAAAATAGTTTCTGGAATTCCTGCATTCAGTCATTTTGGTCGGTACAGAAATTTTGTCCAAAACAAAATTTTAAACCTTGCTTAGAATAAGTATTTGTTCCATTATTTAGCTATCTAGCTGAGTGTTTGGGCTATGTATAGGAGGTGAGGGCATAAGTGACAAGGACTGTTTGAGAATCAAAAATTCCTTTTCTTTAGCAAAGTTTAAATCACTAGATCTAGAATAATGGAGAGGCACTATCTCTTGTGCAATATCATGCAGGATCTGAAAGCACTTGTATTGAATTTCATATTTCTCGCTGTTCTCTTTAGCTTAATGTTTACAGTGCTTCAAGGCACGGCAAGGCCTTAAACTAAACATTAAGTTTACTACCTTTTGCTGGTAGATTAATAACTGCAGATTATTTTTTGAAGAAAAACAGTAGGTGAATCACCTACTGTATGTATTAATTGCAGCATACTTTAGTTATTAAAAGAGATTAATTCTTTCTCCATGTAGGTGCAATAGGTGGCGTTCTTGTCTTGGCATTTCTGTCATTCGGTTTTGTTATTCACAAAGAGAAAAAGAAGACAAGTGAGTTTTATGAAAAGAACGGTGGTCGTATATTAGAGGGGGCGAAGAATATAAAGATTTTCAAAGAGCAGGATTTAAAGCCAATTTTGAAGAAGTTCAATTTTATTGGAAAAGGTGCCTTTGGTGAAGTTTACAAGGGTGTTCTTAATGAAGAAAACGTTGCAGTAAAGAAACCGATTAGTTGTATAGTTCTAGAGGACAAAAAAGCCGCAAATGAAGGTTCTAACTCGAAGAACCAATTTGCAAATGAAGTCATCATCCAATCTCGAGTCATCCACAAGAACATTGTTAGACTTATAGGTTGTTGCCTAGAAGTTGATTCACCCATGCTAGTCTATGAGTTTGTCTCTAGAGGAAGCCTTGATGACATTCTTTATGATAAAAAGGAGTCTCTCAGCTTGGATGTGCGTGTAAGTATTGCCGCAGAATCAGCACGTGGTCTATCTTATATGCATTCAGAAGCCAATGCAACGCCAATCCTACATGGTGATGTTAAACCGGCAAATATACTCTTGGATGATAACTTGATGCCAAAGATCTCTGACTTTGGCATATCAAGGTTGATCTTGAGAGACAAGACTCACACCAAGTTAGTCATCGGGGACCAAACTTATATGGATCCGGTGTACCTCCAAGAAGGCCTATTGACAGAGAAAAGTGATGTCTACAGTTTTGGCGTTGTGATCCTGGAGCTTATTAGTAGGAAGAAGGCCACACATAGCGACGGTAACAGTTTAGTTAAGAGTTTTCTCGATGTGCACAAAAAAGGAAAGAAAGCCACAGAGTTGTTTGACGAGGACATTGCAGTACAGGGAGATATGGAGCGTCTTGATAGTTTGGCAGAAATGGCCGTCGAATGTCTTAACCTTGATGTGGCGAAAAGACCATCGATGACACAAGTGGCACAACGCCTTCTCATACTGAATCCATCTCGTCGGTCGTAAGTGACTTGTCTGCTAGAAGCAAACTATGTGTATTCTATTGTGGCCAAAACAGGTGTTTTGCTGAATAATATAAGCAATTATTTATCAATGTGGGCTGTGGAAAGGTTTATTTTGTTTTAGCCGTGAACTGGAAGATGTGTATCGTAGTTCTCTTCTGCGGAGATGGTTGTATTGTGTGTTTATTAATTAATCACAGTGAACAGTTTTTTTTAATCACCTTAGGCCTCGTTTGTTTACATCAATCCCTGCATGTATTGGAGTGGATTGCGGGGAAACTAAACTGAAATTCGGTGGTCCCCGTTGATCCCCGCCAGGAAGGGAAGGAAATAAACGGGCCCTTAAGGAAGAGAAAACCCACCTGAATAATATTACCCAAACAAAAGAAGTTACAGAGTTCGCGGGTTGCGAGGATACGTAGACACGTTAGAATTGGTTGCTACCTTTAGATCAGATTACTTTAGTTGATACGCATTACATCTTACGGGAGCAAGTACAAAAAACAAACAAGTATAAGATTACAACAGCAACCTTCTAAACATCCGACTAAACTGAATCTTCGGGTTGCAAACAAAAGCACTGGTTGTGTCATAAGTAAGAACAAGGTAGCACTAGCACAGAGGAGGAAGCTGTCATAGGCCGGACGCTGTTGGCAGACAGAACCGAGGCATCACCAACAGGGAAATTAAGCCACCACCAAGCATAAAACCAAGAGTTGTATTATCTCCAGTTTCACATTTCGAATGCTCACCAACAGAAGGACGGCAAGGGAATTGGAGGAGCATTTGAAAAATAGATGAAAGACTCAAGTTTATCAATCATGCATGAGTAGATACGCAGAAAACGCCACCAACAAGGTGGTCATGTGCCAAGAAATATATGACGAGTGGCATGATATTTAAAGGTATCACTCACTACGGGAAAACCTGGCGTTGCCGGCTGCCACAGTGTTTGCCAGCAGCTTTCTATCGGGCCACCGGCAAAGGTACAAATTTGCCGTAGGCCGACATAAATACCGCCGGCAAAGGACAAGCCGCCGGCAAACAACGGCCCATGGCAAAGAGCGCGGGAGGCCCACGGCAAACGGAAGCCCACGGCACAGAATGCCTGCACGTGGGCCCCCACGCGCGGTTAAAGGCGGGCTAGACGTCGTGGGTTGGGAAAAAAAAAAGGCACACACTTTGCCGGCGGCCGGCCGCCGACAAAGGTGCCAAATAAATCCCACGCCCCGAATTCAAATCAACCAACCGCGCGCGGGAAAAAAGGGTAAAAATCATTGCCGCCGGCCCGCCGCCGGCAAAGAGATCACATTAGGCGCGGCCCGCTCAGCCGGCCACTTAAGGGGCCGACCCATAGCAGTGCCAACTTTTCCTGGGGCCAGGGGTGGGTTTTAGTCCCACCTCGCCCGTTTAAGGGGAGGCCGACCAACAAAAATAGGGTCGCCTCCCCCACCATTTCAATTCCAAAATTATCTGATATCCCGCCCGCTCTCTCTCTCGCCTGCCCGCTGGGCCCTCTTGTCACTCTCGCTTTCCTGTGGGACCGTCGGCTCTCTCATGAGATATAGGTGGGCCCGGTTAAATGACCCGTGGGCAAGTGGGTGGTTTTTTGTTCTCAGGGAGGATACCATACATCACAAAATTGATCGAGGCAAGAACAACATAAGTTCACATTTCCATAAATGTCAACAACATAAGTGAAGCAGAAATCTCAACAAAAAGGTTGTAGTACAGGTCTATGTCTAGCCACACGTAAACCATGAAGCTATGCCAAAACGACAAATGTGTAAAAAAAGTATGGCTTGTTGGCCCCTGGCTGACACAAGCTCAAAACCTCCTAGTCTCGAAGGGTAGGTTTGAACCTCTCCAAAACTTCCAATGCACAATCTCGAAAGTGAACCTCACATTGAATACGGAACCAAGTTTTTTGCAATAATTTGTTTGACTTTGAGTTCAATTTTTTCTATAGTTTCATTTCGCATTAATGATAAGTAATATGAATTCAAATCACAAACGTTTATGTTAAATAATTACTCGTAATTTTCTAGAGCCATTTAAGAGGAAAAAATGAAATAGTACTAAAACATTTTCCGAAATCAGCAATTTTTGCATGGCTATTTCATTGCTATATAACATCAGGATAAAAAATTCAAGTCAATACACAATATGCACTTCCGTGAAAGATGTTCCAGAACTTAACATTCAATCTCCAAATCCGAGCCCCGAAATAGGATTAATTTTACCATGGTTTAATTTAGCATTAATGATGCAGAATGTGAATTAACATTACCGTTTTTATGTAAAAATAAATTATTTATCATTTCCTAGAGCCGTTTAATAGGAAAATGAAATAATACAACACATTTTTAAAAATGTACAATTTTTAGCATGGTCTTATATTACGTGTATGTAAATTGTGGATAAAAAGTGCAAGTCAATACACCAAAATAAATGGTACATGCTTCACAAATGCAAGATCTCGGAAGTAAACCTCCAAATTTGAATTATGGACTAAGTTTTGCAATAGTTTGTCAAAAAAATTAGTTGAAATCCTTACTGTAGTTTCATTTGATAATTAATTATTGGCAACACATCTAGTGAAAATGCATGTTGGGTGCAAATGTGCAAATTCCGTTCGTCACCCGTTGGATACACGATTAACGACACAGATGAAACGTGAGGAACTAACCATCAGTTAAACCCACCTTTACAGCAAACCCCCTACTAAAAACACCGATCAACCTTTTTCCCTACAATGCGGCGATTCTACCGGCTCCGCCATGTGCCGGTGCATGCAGAGCCTGTCGCGTGGCATTGGGCCGGGCCGGTCTTATTATTATATTTCGAGGTAATTGCACCGGTGGCCCAAGAACTTGAGTGGTGGGAGCAATTTAGTCCAACAAGTTGAAATCTAAGCAAAACTAGTCCTTAAACTTGATTTGCGGATTGCTGACACGTCCAGGCCAATCAGAGCATGACACGTGGCCTGATTAGCCGGTTGCATTTTTTGCGAGTGAACTTTGACACAGGGTCCTGACTGAACACTTTATTTATCAAATTGTGATAGGTGTGCCCCTAGGAGAGCTTCCTAGCAACAACATACGGAACCACGACTTTATCTTCTGGGTATTCAAACCGCTGGATATACTCGATTGCGGCTTCAGCGAGATTGGTCCCCAGCTTCCCCCTAGGCTTGACACACATAGCAAGCTCACCAAGCTCAACAAATGTTGAATTGCACTGGATTACAATTGTCCTGCATAAATCATAACTGACCAGGAAAAAATGGAGCTCCAAAAAATAAGTTAAATATGAACCAATTAAAATTTGAGAGATAATTTCAATGAAAAGGATTTGAGAGAGGGAGAAGGCTGCTTACTTCTTCGTCTTTGATGCCTTCCTGCCTTCGCCGTGCCGTTTAACTTTCTGGTATAACTCATTCTTGGCAGCTGAAGCTTTGATTTTGATGTACGGCCCGCGCACATACTTTGACGGCTTCACAACCCTCTTCGGGATAATTGTTGTCGCTGGATTGGCACTTCAGTGCACATCCTTTTCAGTAGATAAATTTTTCATGGGAGTCTCCAAGTTGTCGGGGGCTAACACATGTAAGGAAGACAGAAAATAACATTGTTAGCAGGAAAAGCGACAAAAATAGCCACCAAAAATGCTCTAAAGTTGCTAGGATGGTAAGGCAATAGTTGCCAGCTAAAAAGTAAAAGCGATAGTTGATATGGCTCTAAAGTTGTCAGGTTGGTAAGGCAATAATTGCCAGCTAAAAACTAAAGTTGACATGTCTCTAAAGTTGTCAGGGTGGTAAAGCAATAATTGCCAGCTATTATGAGATGCAAATTACCTGCTTAATGAACCGAAGCAGCCACGTCCCTTTCCCGTGCTTGCCTGTCCACTATATCAAATGCTTCAACTTCTTCCGGAGACAGGGACATAGTTGATAGGACAACATCTTCACACTTCATCTTCTTTGAACCTCCAACGGAGGGAAATGGTGTAAAATGATTGAACATAGAAGTATGAGTTTTGAAAAAATGTAACAGAAGAAAGTTGCCTAGCAGAGAACATGTGAAATGCCGTGATAAAAAGTTCCACATGACATTCAAATTGAATACGGGAGGCTCAGCAAAAAAAAGAGCGCGCACCGGTCTGCGCTTCTGGGATGTCGCACCAGTGGCACCCGGGGTACCACCGCTGCGCGACGCGTGGCCCCCTCCTCCGGGTTCCCGGGAAGGTCTCATCCCGGGGAGCACCGACGAGCTCCCCGGCAAGCTACCAGCCCGAAAGGGGCTAGCGGGGCTTCTGGGAATATTCCCGCTTAGGCACCTCCCGGGAAGCTGCTTCCCGGGAGGAGGTTCCCGGGTGCGCTGGACCCGGGTGCTTCCCGGGCAGACTTGCGGAGACTGGGGGTTCCCGGACGCGTGCCCCCGCCTCCGGTCGTGGGGCCCACTGGACAGCGCCACGCGGGCGCGTGACGGGCGCGGAACGTGCGGTCCCACCAAGGCAAGGAGTAAGGCGCGCGGCTCAGTAAACGAGCCGACCGACGGGTAGTTACTCGTCCGATCCAAGGAACAGTGGTTGTCCAATTCTACCGTAGTGTCCTAGGCCCCTAGCAGCGGAGGTGGCACTCATGCATGCCACCAGCTCACCAGGGAGAGTTGCGTGCCTCCCCGTTGGACACTTGTAGCACATGCACCGTGGCACATGTGGCTTCCCCTTGTGTATAAAAGGAGGATCCATGCCAACGGTCAAGGGGGTAAGAAGGTTGACGGGTCAGACAGTTGGGAGGTTAGTAGGTTGGTCAGTTAGTTGGTTCGGACGAAGCTCGCTCGATAGATGCTTACTGGCTCCAGTAGGCAGCCAGCAGAGAGCGGTGATGAGCGCCTAGCCACTGAGAGAAAGCCCGGGAGCTTGCCCGGCAACCTGTAAACATTTGATCCGTAATCAATATCAGCTCAGACAGGCGGGACGTAGGGTTTTACACCTCCGGGTGGCCCGAACCTGGGTAAAAAACGTGCGTGCGTCTGTTCTTGGACTAGCGCGTACCCCTAGCACTTTGCCTAGCCGGCCTCGTAGGGCCTCATCGGCCGTGTCGGCAATCATCTGGTCTCCACCCCAGACGCCCCTACCGAACCTAAAAGGGGGACGTGGCTGCACGCCCTTGGTGTCGGAGCACCGAGCGACGACATCTGGCGCGGCAGGTAGGGGGCGCGGGAGTGGACATCGCCGGAGATCGCCCGTTCCCATCGGCATCGGCTTCACTCTTCTTCGTCGACGAGCCTTGTCACCATGCCCCCCAAGCGGGCTGGTGATTCACGCATAGACCCGCGTGAGGCCCCAGCGGCGCACACGCGGTCGCACGACGTGCGACCCGAGTCGGGAGCTCAAGAGAATCCTGAGCCCTCGAGGGTGCAGCAAACGCAACTGCCTCCACCGCCTCCCCGACCGTCGACCGACAATCGGCCGAGGGGACCGGCTGCCCCTAGCGCCGGGGGCAGTCGGGCGAGCACGCATGGCGTCGCCCGAGCCAGCCAACAGGTGGAGTCGCGACCCGAGGATGCCCCGCGGAAGCGGCACCCGGAGCACGCCGCGTCACGGGCGACCCCTGGAGGTTCGCACCCTGCACACCCGGAGGCATCCGGGGCCAGGGCGGGAAGCAGCCGTTCAGGAAACCGGTTGCCCCCTGTGCGAACCCCGGCTGAAGCCATCGTCGCCGCGCGCGTCATGGTGCGGTACGAGCCGCAGCAGGGCACGCCGGCGCACGAGACGTGGGGCGAGGAGTTGGAAGCGCGTATCGCCCTGGCCGCCCAGCAGCCGCAAGGCGCGGGCGCCCCGGTAGGCTCCGGCCACGGGCCGAACTCAGAGTGAGAAGGGGCGCCGCCCGCCTCGCGACAGGGGGAGAACCCTCCCCCTCCTCAACGGAGCCTGGTAGACGGGGGCCCGGAGGGGTCCTCGAATTCATCACCCACCGTCCCGGGGGGCGATGCGCGTGGTATCTTGAATGACCGACAACAGGAGGATTTGCGCCAGCGCTTGGAGCGCCGGCGCAGGCGCGAGGTGGAGCGCCAGCGCCCACTGGAGCAAGAAGATGCTCCCCTGGGCCCAGAAGACGGCGGCACCATGTTCGCGCGCGAGTTGCGGCGGGTGGTGTGGCCCCGTAAGTTCCGAGCGCCTGCGCTCGGTACGTACAACGGGACCGCTAACCCCAAAGATTTTCTTCTAACCTATACGCTGGGCATGCATGCCATCGGCGCCGACGACAAGGTCAGGGCGAACTGGTTCCCGATGGTCCTGAAGGGATCAGCGCGAACCTGGTTACTCAACCTGCCCGCCGGATCCGTCGCCACCTGGGCAGACCTGCGCGAGCAGTTCGTGAGCGCGTTCCAGGGCGGCTATAAAGCGCCCAGGAACCATGGCGGAGCTGCACACTATCGTGCAAAAACCGGGAGAGACGTTGCGGGCCTTCGTCAACCGCTTCTCCAATCTCTCCTATTCTATCCCGGAGGCGGAGGCGGCCGCCATCATCAACACCTTCGCTATCAACGTCCGCGATCCCAAGATGCGTGAGAAGCTGAGCACGCATCGGATCCAGACGACGCAGGACTTGTACGCCTTGGCACACAAGTGCGCCATGGCCGAGGAGGGGCGCCTAGCGCCCAAGCTGGCAGCCCAGGCTGCTGCGAGCCCTGGCGAGGGCTCGCCGAAGAAGGGTTCCCGTAAGCGCAGCGGGAAGCAAGTCCTCGCCGCGGACTCGGGGGCTCCTGCTGCGAGGCCCACGAAGAAGGCCTCGCCGGGGGGAGAGTCTGGCGGGAAGCAGGGTGACGCGCCCCGCTGCCCTATCCACAACAACTCCACCCACGACGCGCAGAGTTGCCGCGTCCTGCAAGGGATCAAGCAGCGGTGGGAGCCGCGCCACGAGGAGCGCCGTGCCGCCGGCGCCTACTTCAATTGTGGCGACATCGGGCATCTCTCCCGAGATTGCCCGAACGACCCAGAGCAGGTCCGAGGCCGACCGGCGGTGGTGCCGGCAGGGTTGAACCCCAAGGAGGGCGCAACCGGCCCCTTGCTGTGCGGGAACGCCGACGATCACCCGGTGCGACAATTGGGTTCCGGGTAATACCCTTCGTCATCTCGCCGATCATTAGCAATATGACGGTGACCAAGGTGCTGGTGGACAACGGAGCGGGGCTTAACCTCCTGTCCGCCAGGCTGGTGGAAAAGCTCCAGCTGCCAATGGAGCAGCTGAAGCCCACCGAACCGTTCCGGGGGCTGAACTCCGGGATCGTGCGCCCGCTGGGACGCATCACACTGCCGGTCACCTTCGGGTCCTGGGAAGTATTCAGGACCGAGCACATAGTGTTCGACGTGGTGCATATCCCGTTGCCCTACAACGGGATCCTTGGTCGGCCAACGCTGATCAAGTTTATGGCGGCTACGCATTGCGCCTACGGCATGATGAAGATGCCGTCCGTCTACGGAGTCCTCTCCACCGGGTGCGATCTCAAAGACGCAGCTTGGCGCGTTGGCGAGGTCGTCCGGGCCGCTGCTGCAACTGACGCCGGCGACGAAGGTGTTGTCGGGGACGACGCCTTGTCGGGTGACGCCCCGGCAACGAAGAAGGCCCGCGCCACCCCGCAAGGTCTAGCTGGAGGAGGTGCAGGCTCGAGCTCGCGTCGCGGCAAGGGGCGGGGGCTCCGGGAGGAGGCCGCCAAAGTGAAGAAGCTGCCCCTCCAAGCCGGCGACAAGGAGCGCACCGTTACCGTCGTTGTGAACCTGACCGCTGAATAGGAAAGCGCCCTCGTCACCTCCCTCCGGGAAAACGCCGACGTGTTCACCTGAGTCCCCGGACGCGCACCCCGTCAAGCAGAAGATCCGGCGGCAGGCACAATAGCGGAAAAATTTCATCAAGCAAGAGGTGGGCAAGCTTAGGGCTGCCGGGGCGATCAGGGATGTTTTGTACCCCACTTGGCTGGCAAACCCTGTAGTAGTGCCCAAAGCAGGGAATAAGCTCCGCATGTGCGTTGATTTTACCGATCTTAATCGTGCATGCCCCAAGGATCCCTTCCCTGTACCCCGTATCGACCAGATAGTTGATTCTACCGCTGGTTGTGACCTGTTGAGTTTTCTGGATGCTTTCTCCGGCTACCATCAAATCAAGATGGCGGTCGAGGATGAGGAAAAGACAGCGTTTATCACTCCGGTTGGCTGCTACTGCTATACATGCATGCCTTTCGGGTTGAAGAACGCGGGCTCCACATTCCAGCACGCCCTGCGAGAATGTTTGGGGCCCCAGCTAGGCCGCAACGCGGAGGCCTACATGGATGACATCGTCATCAAATCGAAGTGTAGGGACTCGCTGATTGATGACCTGCGGGAGACATTTGACAACCTTCGCAGGATCAAACTCAAGTTGAACCCTGATAAGTGCACCTTCGGTGTCAACTCTGGGCAGCTTCTGGGTTTCTTGGTTTCACACCGGGGGATACAGGCCAACCCGACCAAAATAGAAGCCATCGAGAAGATGGAGGCCCCCCGCAAGGTGAAAGATGTCCAGCGCCTCAACGGCTGCGTTGCCGCGCTTGGACGCTTCATCTCCAGGGTGGGCGAGCGCGCCCTGCCTTTCTTCCGGGTAATGAAGAAGAAGGGTCCGGTCGACTGGACTGCCGAGGCCGATGCGGCGCTCCAGGAACTCAAGCGATACCTGAGGTCACCACCCATCCTCGTCGCCCCCAAGTTGGGCGAGCCGTTGCTACTGTACTTAGCGGCGACTGACCAGGTGGTCAGCTCGGTGCTGGTTGCCGAGAGGGAGGAAGACGTCCCGGGGATTGGGGCTGCGGGGTAGGGGGCTGAGCAGCCTCCGGCAACCACCTCAAACCCGGGGACCACCCCAGAGCCGGCAACCTCGGGGCCGCGGAAGCGGTTGGTGCAGCGACCGGTGTACTTCGTCAGTACGGTGTTGTGCGACGCGCGGACAAGATACCCGCAAGTACAGAAGCTCCTTCTGGGGATTCTCCTCGCGTCCCGCATGTTGCGCCACTACTTCCAGGCGCACCGCGTCACGGTGGTGTCCGGGTTCTGCCTCGAGAGGACCCTCACCAACCGTGAAGCCACTGGGAGGGTGGCCGAATGGAGGATGGAGCTGTCGGAGTTTGACCTCCACTTCGCCAACTCCAAAAGCATCAAGAGCACGGCCCTGGTGGACTTCGTCGCGGAGTGGACGTCCACGGGCGTAGAAGAAAGTGAGTCGGAGACCGGCCTTCCCGGCAAGCTGGACGAGGGCCACTGGGTCCTCTACTTCGACGGTGCGTTCAGTCTCCAGGGAGCGGGGGCCGAGGTCGTCATTGAGTCACCCACAGGGGACCAGCTACGGTTCGCCGTCCAACTCGACTTCGCTAACTCCACCAACAACACGGCGGAGTACGAAGGCCTGCGTGCCGGGCTGCGGGCTGCGGTCGCCCTCGACATTAAGCGCCTGGTTGTTCGCGGTGATTCCCAGCTTGTGATCAACCAGGTGAACAAGGACTACGATTGCCCTCAAATGGCACCATACGTGGAAGAGGTCCGCAAGCTGGAAAGGAAGTTCAAGGGTTTGCGCTTCGAACACGTCAAGCGGAAGGACAACTTCGCTGCTGACGAGCTGGCCAAGATGGCAGCGGAGCGCCGAAAGCCTCCGGCGGGGGTGTTCTGTCAGAAGCAACTGGCTCCTTCAGTCACCCCACAGCCGGCTGCCGGGGACGCCCCTCCGGCAACCGAAGGAACCCCTGCTGCAGCAGAGGTCCATGCCGCTGATATGGCGACATGCGTCGGCAGGGAAATTCCTCCCTGGGCGGAAGAGATCGCCCGTTATTTGAAAGGGGAGGCTCTCCCGGAGGATGACGTCGCCGCGGAGCGCGTAGCACGGCAAGCCAAGATGTACACTGTGATAGACGGCAGCATCTACCGCAGGCGTGCGAATGGTGTCAAACTCATCTGCGTGCCGCAGAAAGAAGGGTGTGCACTGTTGGAAGACATACATCGAGGCACATGTTCACACCATGTGGCCTCCCGGGCTTTGGCCGGCAAAGTTTTCCGGCATGGCTTCTACTGGCCTACGGCCCTGGCCGACGCAGAGCGGCTGGTGAGGACGTGCGAAGCGTGCCAGTTCCACTCAAAGAAGAGCAACCAACCAGCCCAGGCCCTGCATGTCATCCCGTCCTCATGGACGTTCGTGGTCTGGGGACTGGACATCGTCAGCAAGCTACCAAGGGCGGTTGGCGGTTACAAATACTTGTTTGTGGCCATCGACAAGTTCTCCAAATGGGTGGAGGTGGAGCCAGCGCGCAAGGTGACCGCCCAGGCGGCCATCAAGTTCCTTAAGGGCATTGTGTGCCGGTTTGGTGTTCCTAACAGCATCATCACCGACAACGGCACGCAATTCACGAGCGCGGCGTTTCACGCCTACTGCGAAGACATGGGCACTAAGCTGCGCTTCGCGTCCGTCGCTCACCCGAGGAGCAACGGACAGGCGGAGCGAGCCAACGCAGAGGTTCTGCGGGGGCTCAAGACGAGAACCTTTGACAAGCTCAAAGGCCACGGGAAGCACTGGATCGAAGAACTCTAGCCTGTGCTGTGGTCCATCCGGACCACACCTAGTCGGGCAACGGGCGAGACTCCTTTCGCCCTTGTCTACGGGGCAGAAGCGGTGCTGCCCCTCGAGCTCAAGTACGGATCTCCCCGAGTACGCGCGTACGGCGACACCAGCCAACACGAGCAAAGGGTCGACGATCTAAACTTCATCGAAGAACTTCGATGCCAGGCTGCTGTGCGAGCCGCACGCTACCAGCAGGGACTCCGTCATTATCACGACAGACGAGTCTGTCCCCGGGGGCTCGAGAACGGAGACCTTGTCCTGCGCCGGATACAAGGAACGAAGGCCGGGAATAAGTTGACTCCGAAATGGGAGGGCCCCTTCCGGGTAGTGCAGGTGACCAGGCCGGGGGCTGTCCGCCTAGAAACCGATGACGGCTTGCCGGTGCCCAATAGCTGGAATATTGAACACTTGCGCAAGTTCTACCCGTGAAGCGGCAGAGCCCGGCCCTCAGGTGATGCCTCCGATGCATACCTCTCAAACTAGTGTAACCGGGCAGCCCCCGTGTGTAAACCGCTAGTTAATTGTGAATAAAGATAAGTGTTTCACCCCTGAGCTTTGTTTTTGCCTTGTTCATTCGCGTGTTTTCCCCCTCTTGCCTCCTGCTTTAAGTGCACAAAGGTGTCTTTCCATACTCGGTTGTGAGCAAGGGGCTGCCGTGGCCCCGAAACGAAAACCCGTTGCCGGATTGTTCCGGCACTGGTCGTGCCGTTGGCGGGCTTCCCGCAACGTGCATCACTGGGCTTGCAGTTGCTCAGCCTCTCGCCGCCTGCACCGCACAGTCGCTGCGCCCGGGAAAGGAAACGCTCACATCCAAGTTTGGCATCGACCCCTTTGTGCCGGGGGCTGGGAAGCAGGAGAGATTCATCTGTTTTACTTGCGTTACTTGTTTTCGTAAGTTTCGAAATTTTTTGCAGCACCCCGGACCTGGTAAGAGTCTAACCTGCAGGAAAGGGAGGAATCTTGTACACTGTGGTGCCCGTGAGCTGCCCACGGGTCGCACCATACGCCGGTGCCTTGTGGTGAGGGACGACCGCAACACAAGGGGTTCACCGCACTCCGAGGCTTCTGAGTTGACGGCTGGCCGCCACGTGTGCCGCGGTTACCCGGTAAGCATGGCAGCGGAAACTGCGCCGCGTTCGAGGAAAAGGCGCCACGGTGCTGCGCGGATCCGTCGTGCGCGGTGGCAAGCCTCCCTCCCGCGTCTATAAAAGGCGCGCCCCAACCATGGAATTGCTCAGAGCGAAGCCGGGTTCCGGGCCGTGAAAGCAGGTGGTGCGCCGGAGGCGCGGAGGTGGTGCTTCCCTGCCGCATCACCCCATCGCGCCCCTGCCGCATCACCCCATCGAGCCCACCCCGAGGGGCGCCACAGAGGCACGGGGGTAGTGCGTGCCATTGGCGTCCCGCGCCGACAGGTGCACTGCCGTTGTGCCCCTGCTGCGTTCCTCAAAGGGGCGGTTCCGGGGCGAGGGTCGCCGCACAGGCACTGTGGGGGTGCATCCCGTCAGCGTCCGGCGCCAACGGGGTGCATTGCCACAGTGCCCTTGTCGCCCCCCTCCGAAGGGCACCTCCGCAAGGAGCAGGGGCTGCCGCGGAGACTCTTGGTAGGGCATGCCATCCGTGCCTTGTGCCGACGGGTGCACTATCAGAGGGACCCAGCCGCATTCCCTTTGGGAGAGCCTTTTTTCGGGCGCGGGTCGTTGCGAGGACGTTGTGATGGCGCTGGTGCCGGCGCTCGTCGCTCGTTCCGGCCCATCACCGCGTCCTTGCCGCGGCCCTCGAGCAGTTTAGCTCCCGGGTAACAAGGGTCGTCGCATCCCTTGGGACGAGTTCCCTAGATAAAACCCAGGTCTCCCTAGTCGCGGGGGCTGTCGCCGGAAGGCTATAACTTCCTCGTCACCCGTGCCCGCCGTTCGGGGTGTAGCGAAGCCGGCGCCGAGAACGTTATAGCCGTCTCGCGGCTGCTCCCGTAGTGGAGTCCTCCTAAGCCAGGGTTCGTCCCTGAAGGCCAGGGTCCGCCCCTGAGGGCGAGGGTTGCCGCATGAGCGTGGTGGTAGCATCGTCGGCGGCGGTTGCTGCCGGCGGTGATCCTGCCCCCGCGTTCCTGCCGCATCCCTCTGAGATCGTTTCCCTTGAACAGGTACCCCAGATGGTTTCCTACCGAGGCAGTGCCCCGTCTGCACTCTACCGCGGAGCATCACGAAACATTGGACCGCACGAAAAAGCTAAGTATCTGAACGTGAACGCTGAATTCGCTAAGAGCTGAACGAAACTGAGCACTGCCCCGCTGGGTGCGGCCCCGGATCCCGCGCGTAGCCGGAGTGTTAAAAGGGACGCTTGCGGGGGGAGTGCGCTCCCCGTGTGGCTCCCGGGTCCGCCCCGGGAGGACACGGCTTGGAGTGGTTACCCCGCAAGCGGAGTGGCTCCTCGCTACCACTGGGCCCCAGGTCGGCACTGCGGGTCCGTCCCGGGTCCCTGGTCTGGTCAAGGGTGAGGCGTGCGCGAGTCCCCCCGCAACACAAGGCAAGACACGGAAAGGCTAAGGGAACCACCCCACGAGGCGGCCTCGGGAATAAAGGACAAAAATTGAGCAAACTAACAAGCTTGATTGACTAGGTGTCGAGTGGTTACTTGGACTAATCAAAAGGTCATTGTCCAAACGGTGCTAAGCGCCATACTTGCAGGAAAAGCAAACAAGAAGGAGGTACAGGGGAAGCAACGAGTATAACTAGGGGCTGCGGCAGCTAGCTGTCGCCATCTTCGGCCGGGGGGTCGACGGGGGGTTCAGGCTCCGGTTTCATCTGCATCCGCTCGACGACCTCGTCGACGAACTCACGCACTGCTTGGGTGTGCGTGGGCTCGTCCTCGCTGTCGGACCAAGCGTCCAGCAGGGACTCGAAGGGAAATTCTGGGTCCCGGAGATGAATCCGCGAGAGGATTGTCCCGGCAACCTCCCGAGCGCAGTTGGCGAGTTCGTTGGCGCCATACTTGGCGATCCAGACATCGAGCGCCCCAAGCTTCCCCAACAAGTCGGAGAAGAAGGGGATCAGCGTCGTGACGTCCGTGCCGTCCACCTCCACCGCCTGCAGCTCGAACTTAGGCAGCAGGTCGCGCAGCGACTCAGCGATCTTCGCCAGCTTCTCCGTCTCAAGCTGCCGCTGCCCGATCAGCGTGCCGTGATGGAGTCGGGCATCTTGCGCGGCCTTCTTGGCCTTGCTGACGCAGCCCTCCAGCTTCGCAAGCTCTAAGGCCTGGGTCGCATTGGCCTCGTCGGCCTTGGCGAGCGCTTCCCGGACGGCGGCCTACTCGTCCTCAAGCCCGGCCGCTTTGCCTTTGACCGAGTTGAGTTCGGCCTCGTGCTGACTCGCCGCTCTCGCCGCATCCTCGGCGGCCTTGACCTGCACCTTCAGCAGGACGCGGTGGCCTTCGATTTCGCCGCGGTAGTTGGCGATTAGCTCGCTCTTCTCGTCCAGCCGCGCCTGGGCCGTCGCGAGCACCTCGGCATGCTCCTTCCGGGAAGCTTCTAGGGTTGCCACCATTGCGTCGAGCCTTCCTTGGAGCTCCGTGCGCTGGACCTCCAGTTGCCGACGGAGCTCGGTCTCCGGGACTACCGGCTCCCGAGCCGCCTCCAGGGCTTGCCGGGCCAGCCGCGCCTCCTCTTCGGCGAGACGCGCCTCCTCGCACCGCCGGGAGAGTTCACGCCGCTCTCTCTCGACAGCCTCCCGCACCTCGCCGAGCTGATTCTTGGCGGTGGTGTGGCGCTCCCTCACCTCGTTATAGGAGGTGACGAAGGCGAACTGCTGGTCCCGGACGGCGTCCAGGAACCGGTGCCCCCGCTCGAAGACGCTCGGATCCCAGGTAAGAGGATTCCAAGCGACCCCGGCGAGGGTGCCGAGGTCGGTGCCGGGGAGAGCCCCCGAGGATGACGAAGCCCCAGCTGCCGAAGTGGAGCTGGGCGTGGGGTCGCCAACTTGCTCCCGGGGGTCTTGCCGTCCTTCCCCGACAACTTCCCCCGCGCCCAGGCTCCGGGACACCGGGGTTGGAGAGGGCTCCCTGCTTCCGGCGGGGGTCGTCCCCTGCTGGACGGCGGGTGAGCCCGAGCCGGCCACGTCCGCGGCTTCGGGCGCGTCGCCGGGTGCCACGGCGGCGGCGGCGGTCCCCACTGCTGCCGCTGTCTCCGTCGCAGCGGGGGCGGACACGGGAGCCGTTTCCGACTCCACCTCCGCCCCTGCGGTCCCGTCGACCGAGTCGGGGTCGACCACGGCCGCGCCTGTTCCGGGCGCGGGCGCACTTGTGCCTGCACCCGTGGAAAAGCATGAAGGTCGGCGATGGTTTGTGCTATTGAAGGCGAATAAGGGCGACCGGGGTGGTTACCTTGTGCGGCCGTCGGGCTTGCCGGTGCAGCCTCCACTACTTCGGCTGCGCCAGCGGGAGCGTCCAAGGGTCTTGCCGCGGGCGAGTTGCCACCCGCTGCAGAAAGAGAAGGTATGGTTATGAATTTGGTTAACAGGAATCGCGGTTGCAGAGAATCAACGAAGACATACCCCGTGCCGGCTCTGTCTTCGCTGGGGCTGGGTCGCCAAGGGACGCGCCAGCGCCGACGCTGGCCCCCGAGGCAGTGAGATCGATGGCACTGCCAGCGTCAACGCGCGTCCTCTTGCTTGCCGAGCTGGGCGGGGAATCGCTCCTCGCCCTCTTGCTAGCACCCGCCGGCGAGGAGGACTTCGGAGGGTTGCGCCGGAGCGCGAAGCCCCAGAAGACCCCCCGAGCGGGCGGCGCCGTGGGCGCCCGCGGCATCGTCGTGACCCGGAGAGCTCCAGGTGTCGATGGCGATGCCGCCGCGACGCCGGGCGCCAAGCTCGCGGAGGCCCCTGCTACCCGAGCGAAGGCCGTCGCCGGGCCGCCGATGGTCCCCGCAGGTGCTGACGTTGCCGGGGTACCGGCGAGCACCCCGGGGCCGGTTCCCGCCGCGGAGCTGGCGGCCGCAGGCAAGACAGGGGCCGCCACCGAGGCACTTGCGACCCCTGTTGCCGCCGATGCTATCGTGGTACCAACGGGCGCCCCAGGAGCGGCGGCCGCCGCCAGGTTGGGGGCCGCTGTCGGGGCGGACGTCGCTGTTGAGGAAGTGGCTGCGGTCGCCGCGAACGCCCTCGACCTTCTCAGGATCAGGGGCGCGCTGTCGCTGCTTTCCTCGTCGTCGTCCTCCACGGCGACGATTTCCGGGGACGTAGCCACCTGGCCCGCCTCGTCGTCCAGCGACCAGAGGGAGGGCCAGCTGGGCTCGGACCCGCCCTCGCTCTCCTCGAGCACTTGCTTCCCGCGGGGTGCTTGCGGGGGAGCGTGCGGGACGCGGGTGGGGGTGTCGTCCATCAGCCCCCACTCGTTGCAGGGCGGGAAGGCGCCGATGATGTCGCTGAGTGCCTTGACGCCGGCATGGAGAGCGGAGACCCCCGGCGGGAACTCTGTCGACTGGAAGACCTCGCCGGAGATCCCCTTCACCCACGTCTTGAGGGACTCCAAGTCCATGCCGTCCGCCTGGAGGCGTGTCCTGTCCCCGGAGCCCTTGTACATCCACGCGGGCCGGGAACGCAGCTGCAGCGGGGCTATGCGCCGATGGACGAAGGTGCGCGCCGCGTCGACATCTATGAGCCCCGCTAGCCGCAACGCCTTGATCTTCTCCACGATGGGGAGGAGGTCGGCGACACGGCGGTACCTATCTTGATAGGACAACATCTTCACACTTCATCTTCTTTGAACCTCCAACGGAGGGAAATGGTGTAAAATGATTGAACATAGAAGTATGAGTTTTGAAAAAATGTAACAGAAGAAAGTTGCCTAGCAGAGAACATGTGAAATGCCGTGATAAAAAGTTCCACATGACATTCAAATTGTATACGGGAGGCTCAGCAAAAAAAAGAGCGCGCACCGGTCTGCGCTTCTGGGATGTCGCACCAGTGGCACCCGGGGTACCACCGCTGCGCGACGCGTGGCCCCCTCCCCTGGGTTCCCGGGAAGGTCTCATCCCGGGGAGCGCCGACGAGCTTCCCGACAAGCTACCAGCCCAAAAGGGGCTAGCGGGGCTTCTAGGAATATTCCTGCTTAGGCACCTCCCGGGAAGCTGCTTCCCGGGAGGAGGTTCCCGGGTGCACTGGGCCCGGGTGCTTCCCGGACCGACTTGCGGGGACTGGGGGTTCCCGGACGCGTGCCTCCGCCTCGGGTCGTGGGGCCCACTGGACAGCGCCATGCGGGCACGTGACGGGCGCGGAACGCGCGGTCCCACCAAGGCAAGGAGTAAGGCGCGCGGCTCAGTAAACGAGCCGACCGACGGGTAGTCACCCGTCCGATCCAAGGAACAGTGGTTGTCCAATCCTACCCTAGGGTCCTAGGCCCCTAGCAGCGGAGGTGGCACCCATGCATGCCACCAGCTCACCAGGGAGAGTTGCGTGCCTCCCCGTTGGACACTTGTAGCACATGCACCGTGGCACATGTGGCTTCCCCTTGTGTATAAAAGGAGGACCCATGCCAACGGTCAAGGGGGTTAGAAGGTTGACGGGTCAGACAGTTGGGAGGTTAGTCAGTTGGTCAGTTAGTTGGTTCGGACGAAGCTCGCTCAATAGATGCTTACTGGCTCCAGTAGGCAGCCAGTAGAGAGCGGTGAGGAGCGCCTAGCCACTGAGAGAAAGCCCAGGAGCTTGCCCCGGCAACCTGTAAACATTTGATCTGTAATCAATATCAGCTCAGACAGGCAGGACGTAGGGTTTTACACCTCCGGGTGGCCCGAACTTGGGTAAAAAACGTGCGTGCATCTGTTCTTGGACTAGCGCGTACCCCTAGCACTTTGCCTCGCCGGCCTCGTAGGGCCACATCGGCCGTGCGGGCGATCATCTGGTCTCCACCCCAGACGCCCCTACCAAACCTAAAAGGGGGACGTGGCTGCACGCCCTCGGTGTCGGAGCACCGAGCAACGACATGGGACTGCAAACAACACGCGCTTGGCTTGCTTCGCAACAGATTCTTTGACTTTGGTGCTCCCCATGATAGGTGGGCTCAGTTGGCGAGCTATCGGACTGAAGCCAGGATTGCATGAAGGTGGGGTGAAACACATGCGATGGCGTTGGCTGCCATGCGCAACGGCAATTTGGGACCTTGTTCTGTCGCTCGTGACTACTGCTGCGTGGTGACAACCGGTTTGCAATAGCACTTTTCCACCCAAGCCCTAGTTTAACAGTAGCTTTTGTTCTTCCACTAATCTTCGGGGCATCCGCTTCTTGACCACGGTTCTTGAATAGTAGAGACGCAGAAAACATGCCTGTGCGTAATCCAACCAAGCCCTCCACAGCTTCTTGGCCAGTTGGCGAAAGCTCGTCAATCAATTCTTCCCTCCTTGCGCTTGCTTGAACCAAGTCAGATGCACCCCCTGATTTCAGCGATAGAGGTTCAGGCCTTGCATGTGGCGCAACGGGCAACACGATTTCGATCGGCCTTGATGCTGACCCAACAGCAGGCGACACGATTTCAATCGGCCTTGATGCTGACCCAGCAGCAGGCGACACCGCATGTAGGGGTGGGCATAAAAACCGATGACCGAAAACCAAAACCGAATGGACGGAGACAGAACCGACAAGATGGTGACCGAAAAGACCGATTAGATGTTTGGGTAGAAAAATTTATAGACCAAATTTTATTCTAGTAATTTGGGTATCAATTCACAAAAGACTGAAAGACCGAAAGACCGAATAGGACTAAACTTCATAGAAACCAACCCATTCTCCTAAACCAACCTAGGCGCCAAACCACTCCCTATGCAAAAATCACTACAAAACAAAGACAAGTGATAGTTTCACTTTGCAAACACCGGGTGCCCACGTTGATATGAAAATTTGGTCAGAAATATAAGTAAAACGTTGCTAAAATTTGTACGGAATCATGTTTTGTTTTTGAGTTATCACCCATCTTTGTAAATTTCGGTCATGACCGAACTAAAGACCAAATCTTCAGGTAACCGAAATTTTGGGTAGCAAAGTTCCTTAGTAAAGTTCCGGTATTATATTTTAGAGACCGAATCGGAAAAAGACCGAAATTATAAGACCGAACTTCTGGTCATGCTTCCAGAGGCGGGAACCACTCCAGGGTCAGGCGATGCGATCGGTACAGGCCTAGCGGCCGACTCAACAGGGGCACTCACCGCGACAGCGCCGACTTGATGCAGCTTTGACATTGGAGCATAAACAGTTGGCCCATCTGGGCCCTTGGGATCTGGCATATTGTGATCTGCCTCATTGGGATCTAACACATTGGGGTGTTCCACCGCAGCAGCATCAATGGTCGGAGGGGGCTTGTTTGGCGCATCTGCAATATGCCCTTCTGCAACATCGGGGCCTGAAGCCTTGCGGGCTCGTGCTTTAAGCTGCACACGCAGCCTATCAAAAACAGCGTTGGTTTTGTGTAATGAATGCAGAACTCTTTCCTTGTCTTTTGCTTGCTCCATAGCACGAGATCGTGCGGCCCTAAAACATGAAACAAAACAACAATAAGTAAACATAAGGTTGGCGTATAAAATGTGTGAAAACAATAAACATCAACGAGTAAAAAGGTTTTTTTTCGTACAATACAGGATTACGGGATGCGATGGGTGCACAAGAAACAATAGGAGGCCTCCTTGTAGGTGCCTTTTATAGACTCTGGCAGAAATAAGAAAAATTAAAATCCTAGTCTAAAGTAAATGCAACAGGTAAAACATTGGCATATAGTTGCCACATCATGTGTCCAATTGCCAGCAAAAGTGACAAGTAATTAACCAGAATTGCCACATGTTCATTTATGGAATTGCCATATGAAAAAAGGGATCAGTGCAAAAAAGGAAAAATTGATCGTACTTCTCGAGTATATGAGCTGCGTCGGTCGGATCATCATCTTGTGCCCCGTCCGGGTTTGGGCGGAGACGAGTAGAACTCCTTGAAGGAACAGGAAGCTTTGTAGTTGCATTTTTAGTGACTCTGGCAGAAAATAATACAATATGTTACAGAAAAGGAGTGTAAAATGCAGAAAATTCCACGGAAAAACCATGTAAAGTTTTCGTGACCGTTCATGATATAATTGCCAAAAAAAAAATGCCATACTTTTCAATAGCAGGGGTTGCGACGGCGGTTGGATCCACCTCTTCTGCACCACCCTTGGTTGGATAAACCCGAGGAGACCTCCTTGCAGGTCTAGTACTCTTGGTCCAAACCATTTTTGTAGATCTGAACAACCCATCGAAAATTCCCTTAAAAAATATCATATAGTTAACTTTTCCGCACAGCGTATAGGGAAACATACCTCGGTTTCTTACACTTGATGCATCACCATCAGATGACATCTCACTCCTGTTTTGACAATTAAAAAAATCAGCATTATTGTGAAGGACATAAAAAACCCTGAAAAATGCACTGCTACATATGCATTGAGGGCGGCAGGGGGGGGGGGTATTAACTTGATGGGCTACTACCATTAAAGTTGCCATGGTATGAAAGGAAAAGTTGCCATAATGCTGCCATTAAAGTTGCCATGCTACTGTCATCAAAATTGCAATACGAAGCTAGCAAAAAATGTACATCTGCTACGGCAATTGAAAAATGTATGAGAAGTAAAGTTGCCATACTACTGTCATTAAAATTGCCATGGTATGAAAGGTAAAGTTTCCATGCTACTGTCATTAAAATTGCCATGATTTGAAGCGCAAAGTTGCCATTCAACAAACCTTAAAACAATGCCATGAAAATGCTAAAAGTTGTACCTCTGCCTCTTCAAATTCGGTTCAGCAGCCACGATTTTCGTGATGTCTCGGTGCACATCACTCGGATTCCCCGTGTTGCTGGCGCCAGCGTCCGCCTCGCCTCCACCACCACAAGATTCACTGCCGGGTCCGTCGTTACGTGCTGCCTCATCATTGTCCATGTGCGTGCCACCGTCATTGTTATTCGCGCCATCATTCCCGCTACCTTTACCCTCATGAGCATCGTCTCCATCCATTTCCCCATCTTGATTGTCGCCATCCTTCTTCCCTTCTCCTTCTCCTTCTCCTCCTCCTCCAGGGTTGTGGGGTGGGTCGTCATCATTGTCTCTGCTGTCATCGTCGTCTAGCTCCTGTTCGTTGTCGTCGCTATCTATGTCTCTTGGGTAAGTGAAACCCTCAAATCTTCCCCTAGCAGTGAGAGAGCGTGTGGGCACGCCGCCATTGACTATAGCAAAATGGCGCGTCATTTCTTCACTCTCAGGCGGCGTCAGCCCGGTCCACCCTTGCACGAGATTGCCCAGTAGGCATGTCATACCTGACGCGAACTGACCCACAACGGTTTCAACCTTATTCCGCATCTACAAAAAAATGTAGCAAAAGCATGATGAGCATAAACAAAGGAAATTAGAAATTGAAATGAGGCCACACTATGGATCCGAAAAATACAGAAGGAACTGAGTGCAGTTGAGAAGAGCAGAATTAACCTTCGGTGTGATGTCAGGGTGGCTATTTAGGTCAATCCACCTAGAAAACTGTTCAGGGCCACCAAAATATGTATAGTTCATAGCATGGTCGCATGCGAGCTGGGGCCAAAAGAAAGATCATAGAAAAACAGGTAATTAACACAAGTCAAAAGAAAAAAAAAACAGTAGCCATGCCATGTAACAAAAAAATGATGGAGAGATGGCAGTGGAATAAACCTGCAGTTTCCCGAAAGAGCCATCTTCTTTGGTGTCTGCTTTCATAACTTCATCAATCGAGTTGTTGGTCCACGCAGTGACTCCAAACGGAGCAGAAGGCACGAGTAGCCCAAGTTCACTGATATCCAAACTATCAACATACAACAGCTGCCCATGGAACATGTAAAAAAGGTAAGTAACCTAACTAAGACAATACAAACAGAATGAATGTTGGAGGCGCAGAAAAAAATTGTTGGATGGCACACCAGGAGGTAAAGACGGCATCCCTTGTTTAACTTTTTCTTGGATAGATTCTTATGGAGTTGGTCAAGGACAAACTTGCAGAAGTTATATTTGTGCACATTGGCAATGTCATCCTTAAAAAGCCGGAAAAAGTGATGTTAGAAAGATGAAAACAAGATGGAAAGTAGACAGATGTCATGAATATGGACGGTAAAAAAGAAAAATAAAGAATTGCCATACACACGTTGTATCTATTGCCATTAAAGAAAATATACAAGTTGTCTAGAAACATTTAAAATCAATTTATGAAAAAATGACACTAGAGACCATTGCATTGCCACCAATAGTGTGGTGAGTTGCCATGAGAAAAATGCTATAAGTTGCCACACACATAACCTGTGAATTGCCCGGACGTAATTCTTAAGTTGCCATAATATGTATAAAAGAGTTGCCAGCTGACTACATTGTGCATACTACGGGATTATGAATCAAATTGCAAAATTATGAAAAATAAAGGAAAACGTAAATAGAGGTCATGATTGCCATCAACTGTGATGAGTAGCCATGAGAAAAAAAATTATAAGTTGCCATACACATAACATGTGAATTGCCAGGACGTAATCCTTAAGTTGCCATAACATATATAAAAGAGTTGCCACGAAATATATAAAATAGTTGCCATAACATGTATATTGTGCATGCTGCAAGATTCTGAAATTGCAGAAGGACAAAAAAATGAGGAACACATATAAAAAGGGAGACATACCAAAACAGAATAGCACCTATTGCTTATCCTGGTGCTGGTGGTTGGTGCCAATATAGTGCTCATGATGTACATTAGGGTGAGCCTCTTGAATCTGTCACCGGATTCCGTCATATTCTTCAGCATGGTGTTGACCTGGCTGTGGAGTGGGGCTTTGGATAAATCCATGTCAGGGAACATCTCTGGAGCAAGCCGAGCCTCGATATCCTTATCCACCTTATATGGGACAGGCTCCGTGCCATGGGGGCACCCAAGAGCATTGTAGACAGATTCTTCGGTCATCGGGATCCTACCCTTGCTAGGGATAAGAAGACACCTAGCTGCAGGGTCATAACAACTCGCAAGCCAATCAATGGATTTATTGTGTAGCTTAGTGGTGTTTATATGGAGGAAAGACGTGAACTCCATGTTCCTGAAATCCTGCTTTTGAGCATCATTGAAACCATTGTACAGTTTGGTGAGTCCAAATGGGGAAGCCCTGTTCCTTACACCAAGAGGCTGATCCAGACAGAAACAAAAAATAAAAGACTGTGTCAGATGAGTACAGAAGATAGCATAAAAACTTGTCATCTAGAGTAGAGCCCACTACGAAATTACAAACATGCCTTTTAGGTTACATGCCGTACAAGAATAACTACTGATACAAGGGTTTCTAGTGAGAGTTCATTATGACAGATTGCATGAAACTTCACAAAAACAGGATATACTATTAAAAAAGAATAGTTAACATGATGATTCAGGTAGCATGTCTCGTAAGAAGTCAATGCAGATGCCATTCAAAACAAGCAAATAAAATGTGCATTATAAAGTTGCCATCAGATATGTGTAAGATTTTCCAAGAAAATAAAATGTGCATCATAAAGTTGTCGTTAGGTATGTATAAGATTTGCCAAGAAAAATAAAATGTGCCATCAAGTATGTATAAGATTTTCCAGTAAAACCATCTACATATAAAAGTTGCCATCATGTGTGACTAAGATTTGCCAAGTAAACCATCTACATATAAAAGAAACATGAACATATATTAACCTTTAAGTCTTCGTCGCCCGAACCAACATCCTCCCGTTTTCTACCCATGGCTCCTGACACCCTGGTAATCTAACTGAATTATGTATAAATTATGCATGGACCATAAGTTGCCAGTGCTGTCCGTTCCAGATCATGGATTTGCTTTGAAAAATCCACCGTACACATCACAAAAGACGCACATCCCAAAATTTCAGTCCCGCAACACACATATCCCAGATTCAGTACAGGAACACATCAAGAAAACACACGAACCAAAAAAATACCACCCCTGGGATCGACAACTTCGAGTTCAATAACCCATCGCACACCCCAAAATTCAGTTCCGCAACACACACATCCCAGGATTCAGTCCAGGAGCACATCCCAGAACACACACGAACCCAAAAAAAAACCCTAGGATCGACCGATCGACAATTTCAAGTTCAGTAACCCCTCAAACGCCAATCTCTCGCCGAGAAGTTGCCAATCAACAAACATGTGTACATAATCGCCGCCTGTAATCAACATGCATGACAAAAAGCCAAACGAACCCCGTGTCCAATTCACAACGAACGCAGGGGGAAAATCGCCCAATCAAACACCATCGGTAATGAACTCAGTTTCCCCATCGGTGTTTGATTGGGCGATTTTCCCCCTGCGTTCGTTGTGAATTGCCCCGTAGGCGTAAAAATCACAACCCCGGTACCCCACTCGAGCCCCCCCCCCCTCCCCCCAACACCCAGCACCGAATGACGCCCCCCGACAAAAATCGCTTCCTAATCGACTCACGCTGACCACACAAAAACGGCCAATCAGCCATCAATCCTCTTCCGCCTGCCTCCCCGATATAAGAAATGGAAACCCTAATCGAATCCGATCGCAAAACGAATACAAGTCGCCGCTAGAATCGCGCGAGATCGCACCAAAATTTGCCAGAGAAAAATCCATTCGCAAAAGCTCGCCCCGAAAGGTACCTTGTAACAGCGCCGCTTGATCGGTAGAGAGACGCGATTCGCCGGCGGCGGCCTTGCGGTTGACGACGGAGATGAACACGAAGGGGGAGCGGAGAGGGGTGGGTGCGGGAGAAGTGGATGGATGTGTTACGGGGTGGTTCTGGCAGATTATAATGAGCGACGGGGAATTAAGGGGAATTAAACGCAAGGCAAAGAGGAGCAGGGCATTAATCGCAGTTATGGAGCAGTTATGGAGCATGTGATTGGATTGAACGATACTAGCCGGAGGGGGACGACGCGATGCAGTGCTTAACGCCATGGTGGCGCTGACATGGATGCGCGGTAGGGGCTTGCCACGCGGCGAGATCGCGCGTCCCTCCCTCTCGGCATCAGACAACGAGCACGCGCCGCGCTAGGAGACACGGGAGAGGACGTTCACGCAATATAATTTCCGAAAGTCTTATCGGATACAAATTCAGGAACTGTTCATGGTACCTTCAGTTCGAAGTGAGCCGTCTAATTTGGAAGAGAAGACAACGTAAAAGTCCCAGGGACAAAATCGGTAGGTACAAATCCCACGCATGGTTAGCAGGGAGCCGGGGACTCCGAAAAATAAAATAAAAGCCAATAGTCATGCGGATCGCGGGGAGCGAGGATGGGGGCGGGCGGCCGACCGGATCAGGGCGCAGCCGCGCAGCCACGGGGTGAGAGGCCGTGGTCGCCGCCGGCTTCCGTATTGACATCTTGCTCTCAGATCCATCCGGCACCACAATTTCAGCCGTAGGAGGATGCAGCGGCGACCGGCCGGAGCCGGAAGACCAAGGGTGCAAAGGCTGTGTGCGCAGCGTTGAAGCGACTGCCTAGAAACCGCAGCACCAGCTGTGGCAGGCGCAGCGTCCACCGGCATTAATTAGAGCATGCTGGTCAGTGCTGAAGATACGATGGGATGATCCGTTTTGTCATGATGGAGCTCCTCGAGGGCGTCGAATGGCGGATGTCTCGCAGCTCCGTGGTGGTTGTTGAAGAAGAATGAGCAAGCAAACTCGATGCAGTAAAACCAAAAGGCTTCTTCAAGTTAATCACGCCGTTGTGCAGCAAGAAGCGACAATTAGGTAACTGCAACTCTGCAAGGCGAAATTTATTATTATATACTAAAAGTACACAAAAAAAGCAAAACTTCTGTCCGTTGATTCGGTGGGTCCGTTAAATTATGGCCGATAGATCCGGCGTTATCAGGCCAAGCTCCACGAGAATAACAGATCGATCCTTCCAGGCTCCAGCCTTCGTCCTCTCCCCCTGCCGCGTGAACCTCGCGATCAATCTATAGCTCCTCTAATCGCCGCCACGCTGGACCTCACGTACTACCTACGGCTTCTTGCGCCGCCGCCGCCCTTCTCTTAGTCCTTGGTCGTTTGCTATGATGGTTGTTCTCTCCGTGCACCGATTCTAGCATTATGCGCCCTGTGCATGGCGCACTCAGACGAGCTGGCCGGCTATCCTGGACTTGCATGGTGGAGGTGAAGATCAACGTCCTCAACAAGGAGCGGGTGCACCAGGCATGCACGTGCTCTGCGAGTACGGCAACATATATGTCCAGCGCGTGCGTGCTCTTCGTCTTGGAAGAGATGCGTAGGTAGGCGCTCTGCGGAGGACGGGCACGGCACCATCGTCGAAGGCATGGACATTGATTTGATTTGGTGTTGGGAGACATTAGAGCATCTCCAATGGACTCCCAAAGCTATCCCAAATGTCTTGTTTAGGACAAACGGACATCTTGTCTCAAAAATCATCTTCCAATGGGCTACCCCAAACGGACAAAATGTCCTTTTATTTGTCCGCCCCAATCCAGATCAATGTGTTCTTGGCTTCCTTCAACCTCAATTCGAGGACGCCCAAGCCATCGAGAAGCCGCTGGTTTCACCGCTTCACTCCCCCCGCGCCCCACTCTCTCCTTCTCATCTTCCTGTTCATAGTCGGCTGAGGAGGAGGGACTCCAGCAACTTCGCCGCCCGGGTCCGGCGCCGCCGCTGCTCGGCTCCTCCACGATGAGGATGTCGTCGGGTCTCGCCCGCGCTCCCCCTGGACGGCGCCTCCTTGCCCACGGCGAACGCCAACCCACGGGTGGCCCCAAGCCGAGCGCCCTGCGCGCGACCCCAAGCGAGACCGGCGGCGGAGGGGAAGGGAGGCGACGGGGCATGGTGCCGGCAGCTAGGGCGCGGGGAGGGAAGGGGAGGCAACGGCGACGAGGAATCGGTCGGCTCGTTTTCTTTTCCTTTGCAGCGAAGAGGAGAATCGGCAGTTCGGGACGAGACGCGCGTGGGAAAAGGCTGTGGTCCCGGGCAGGACAGGGACAAACGGACACCCCAAAGTTGCCCCAAATTTGGGAGAGTTTTGGGGGATTGGGACGAAAAAAAAGAACATTTTGTCCGTTTGAGGTAGCTTATTGGGAGATGATTTTTGGGACAATATATCCGTTTGTCCTAAACAGGACATTTGGGATAAATTTGAGGTAGCCCATTGGAGATGGTCTTAGTTCTCAGCTACTCTTTTATTAATTAGGGCATATGCTGTTAAACTACTTGAACTTCAATCAATAAAAAGATACTACCTCCCATTCTAAAATGTAGGCGGTATAACTTTTCGAAACTGTCAACTCTTTTAAAATTTAACTGAGCTTATATAAAAAAATTATCAACACATAAAGTCTCACACCAAGATACTATGAAAATATATTTCAGAATGTATCTGATGATAATCATTCCAGATTACTGTAAAATGTTGATATTTTTTCTATATGGTTGGTCAAATTTTAGAAAGTTTGTCGGTCAACAAAAACTATGTGCCGTATGCTGTTTCGGAACGGAGGGAGTATATGGACTCAGTGGCCAGAAGATATTTAGGGACAATGAAAAAGATCTACCAGCTGTGATTAATTAACATAAGAAACTAATAAATCCATGGCTGGGTGATGATTAGGTCCAATCTTGAAGATATACCCGCAAAACTTAATCAGCTAAAGAGAGGGTCTACCGTAACAATAACCAGATGTTTTGCTTTTAGTCAGTTAGATAGAAGCTAATTGTATAACACATCTCAGGAATATTTCTTTATTCTTTATATTGACTAACCTAGCAGAAAAAAAAATGCTTGCCCTCTTGCTTATCCCTCAGTGTAATGTTGATTCGTGATGTTTTTGTTAAGTACTTTAGAAGCCATTGATCTGATATTGTCTGCTCTTATTATTTTGAAATACAGAGGAACCAACCCTTGATGCAATCATGTGTTTTCAGCAGACATGATGGCATTTTTCTTTTTTTTTTTGGGAAAAGACGATCGTTTCCGTCATTCGATTAAAGGGGAGAATAGCTGTACAAGAGGATCAAAAGGCTGATCCCGGAGAAGAGAGAGAGAGGGGGGGGAGGCCTATCCTCCCGGGTCGTTCACGCACGCCCTAATTCGACCCTGGTACTCCTCCTAAACAGGAAGGCCACCTGCAAAGCCGGCATGGCCACGCCCCTGAACGTCCGATGATTACGCTCCTTCCACACGCCCCACCAAGTGTAGATTAGACGCCCGCTAAGTCTCTGCTTCGCCCGCTTGGGGCACCCCTAAATCAGATGTTCCCACATCCCGTCGATCGAGTCAGCCGTCGTGAGGGTAGTGACACCGTCTGTCTCCCAGCTCTGGACGAGGCCCCACACTTCCTTCGTGTAGCATCATTCCTGGCAGAGGTGGACAACTGTTTCCGGGTGAATTCTGCAGAGCGGACAAACCGGGTTGTAGGGCCAATGTCGAAGCGCAAGATTGTCAGTCGAGGATTTTGCCGTGAAGAATCGTCCAAGTGAACACCCTGCACTTGGGTTCAGCTTGGGCCTTCCAGATCTTGTCAGAAGAAAACGACGGTACCGACCCAGAGAACTGGGCCTTATAGGCCGAGGCCGCAGAATATCTTTCCGAAGCCTCCCATTTCCAGACAACGGAGTCACGGGCCTCGGTCGGCTGAACCTTCTGGATGCAAGCCCACAACTCGATGAAATCGGCAAGCTCACGCGGCGTCGAGATTCGCAGAAGGGAGCGGATCCAGTTCTGTGAGGAAAGCTCCTTGCTGGCCGTGCGCTGCTTCCTGGTGGCGATATTAAGGAGACTCGGCCATCGCTGGCCCGGTGAAGAGCCGTCGGGTAGCCAGGCATCATGCCAGAACAGGGCCGTGGCCCTGTCGGAGCACGGAACTCCGGCACTGGGGATGCCGAGCACCCCCTTTTTGGTTCGGTGGAGGGCGAGGCGATTGCTCCGGCGATCGCCGGCATGACGAAAGGCACAAAGTGTCGACGCATGAGTTTACCCAGGTTCAGGCCACCCGGAGGTGTAACACCCTACGTCCTGCTCTGTGTTGTATTCAAGAAAATGTGTGTGTTTACAGGTTGCCCCGAGGCGTTCTCGGGGGAGCTACTTGTTCTCCTAAGAGAGTTTTCTGTGTACAGGAGCAACACTCCTTGCTACTATTGACTATGACTCCAACTGGAACTAGAACCCTTTGACGGTGGCATTGGTCCTCCTTTTATAGACAAGGGGATACCACAGGTGCTGATGCATGCAGCGCGACACGTTTCCTACGAGCGTGTTATCGCCACAGGAATTACATTGCTGTTGATCCACACTGGGCACCATGCAACGCCCAGGCCACTATACACGGTAGAAAAAGGTGTATTATAGGGTAGACGCCCTAGCCTTGCTGAGCAAGACTAGCCCTGTCAACGTGACTCCTGTTGGTGCATTAAATGCACCGCGTCTGCTGTCTCGTGCTGTCTTCACTGTTCTGCGGGCCCCGCCTGCACACCCGAGCGCGGGTTGCTGGGGAGCCCCTTCCCGACTAGCGCACCCGGCCAGTCGCCGGTGCAGCGTTCCTTCCACTTCTTGGGACCAGAGTTCCCGGGTACCCACCGAAGCGGGCACTTCTCCTGTTCCGGCCCTTGGCTTTCTCTTTGCCAACGACCGTCTCCTTGGGGCGGGCTTCCCGGGCCTACCGTCCCCGGGAGGCCAACCTGACGGGGCTTTGTCACTCGCGACCCACGCGTCCCGTATCAGTGGGACCCCGTGGGCCACTGGTACGACAATAGCCCCGGGCGTGGGCCGGCAGCCTTGAGGCCCCGGTGAGTGCTATCCTTGGTCGGTTGCTGGGCTACGCCCTATCCGATGCGTGGGTCCCGAGGGGAGTATCCCAGCACCCGGCCTTGTGGGCCGCATTTACAGTTTCACTCTCCCGAGCGAAACGGTCGGGCGCACGATTTCGTGCCTTATCCCCCATAATCACCAGAGAGTTAAGGCCACGCGCGCCCCCATCTTAATTCCCGATTCTTTAGGGCACTTTTATTGCCGATCATGAGGGTGTCCGTTGCAGCCCGCTAGCCCCGATAAATACCCGAGGCTGGCGGCGGGCACTCCCCACTGCTTCCTGCTTCCGCCATTGCCTCCCAAGCTCTCCGCGCCCCAACTCCAGCCAAATCACTCCCCCACTCCCGCCGATGTCTTCCAAGGGCCAGAACCGATCCAAGGGGAGAACCAGCAAGGGAGAGAAGCGTGAGAAGGCTAGCAAGAAGGAGCTGTCAGACCGAGCTCGGAAGGATGAAGAGATGCAGGCCAAGTTCGCCTTCTTCTCCCCCGGGTACAACGGCGAGGGGGTGGAGAAGCTAGTCTTGGCGCTCACCACCAAGCATAACGAGCTCGGGCCGACGCGGGTTCTCCCCGTCGGCGCAGAGCGTGACCCGTAGTACTTCCGGATTTTCGGGAGGTTCATCCTAGCCGGGTTCGTGTCGCCACATTCTTTTTTCCTTTCTGCCATCATGGAGACCTACGGGCTCATCATGGCTCAAATTCACCCCACGTCGTTCTTCACATTGTCTGTCTTCCAACACCTCTGTGAAGCATTCGTGGGGGTGATGCTGTCGATGGCTCTGTTTCGCCACTACTACTACCCGAGGACGGAGGCGAAGGCTCCCCTATCCTCGGGTGTGGTGTTCTGGTTTCGCAACAGGCTCAAGTCGGAGTTCATCCAGCTGGGGAAGAAGAAGATCGAGCACGAGTGGCGCCGCGACTGGTGCTGGGTGCGCACCGACGAGCTCCAGGAATTCCACGAGGAGCCCCTTGGACCCCCAAAGGGCTCTGACGACTGAACACTCCGCGACCAGAAGGACGAGGAGCTAGCCCCGATCTGTGCCAAGATCAAGGCGCTCCGCGAGGCTAGGCTCACGAACACGGACGTGGTGCGCTGACGCATGGCTCCCCTGCAGCGGCGCTCGCATCCAGCATGGATGTACACTGGGCCGGACGAGGTGCAGTTCTGGGTGAAGGGCATCACCGGCGAGGATGAAGCCTTCCGGTTGCTGCCGCTCGAACCGCACCTGCTCCACGCCGGGATCCCAAACCAGGGAGCCCGGGATCTCCCACTCTATGACGTGTGGGGGATCGTGGAAGACCCCTCGACGCCGCCCTCCCCCCCCCCCCCCCCCCCCGCGCAACCCAAGCCCCGCAAGGGCAAGGAGCTGGCTGCCGATTCGGGGAAGGGGGCCAGGACCAAGGCTCCGCCAGGCCGAAGGACTCGGACTCCGACGACTCCTCACTGGGCGTCGGAGAAGACTCCGACGACGACGACGGCGCTCCCCCGGAAGACAGCAGGGTCGCGTCGGAGGAGGAAGACGATGTCCCCCTGGTGAGACGGCCTGCGGCAGAGCGGGCGAGCAGGCAGGAGGCCAGCCCGCAGCCTCAGGAGCGTCACACTGATGCGGGGACTGTGGCCTCCGCCGGTAGCGGTGCGGTTGTGGTAGCCGCCCCGGCTACCCCGGCGGCTCCGCCAGCTCCCCCCGCATGAAGCGGCCCCCCGGCGAGGAGCATCCTGGCGGACAGGGTGCTCAAGCTCAATCCGTCGGGGTGAGTTTGACTTTGCTCTAAACATTTTGGTTTTCATGAATTTTACATATCTTGTTAGCTTACTTTACATTTCCCAAGTCTTCGAGGAAGAGGGGGCAGGCCAGCACTTCGCTGGCGGCCCCGACCAAGAAGCCCCGCCCGGCGTCGGGCGGCTTCAACAAGGACGCCGCTGATGCGGCTGTTACTGCGGCGGCAGCTGCCGCTGGGGACACAAGGGTCCCCGATTCGAGCTTGCAGGGGACCGGCCCGGCAGCAGGTACGTACAAGCTCAAACACTTCTTTCATTCTTCTGCGCCATCTCCTACATTGACGCAAGTGCTCTTCGTGCAGTTGCCGGGGATGCTCCAGCTGCGCCCGCGCCTGCCAAGTGCGGGTAATCGACCTCTCCGGCGAGGTCGACAAGGATGCTCCAAAGGAGGTTGCCTCCGTCGGAGCCCTTCAACAACCTGCCCCGGCGCCTACCGAGGTCGCGACTGCTGCCGCGGGTGACGCCACGCAGACAGCGCCACCTGCGGCAAGTGACATGGGGCAGCCTCTGCCAGCCGAGGCAAGCAGCGACACCCTGGAGAATCCCCCACGCCCCCAGCCCGCCCCTTTGGATGGGCAAGGAGCGGCGGGGCTCGGCCAAGCCAGAGGCGCGTCAACGAACCCTGACGCGGCTTCAGGGTCGCAGACGGTTGCGGCGGGGTCCTCCTCCGCCGCCGGAGCCGCCTTCAGGTTGAGAGCAGGGGAGCTCGCCGGGCGGTCATGGGGTCGGATCACCTTCGACCCCAGCGTGTTCCAATAGGGGCAACAGCGGATGTTCGTCGATTTCTTTAATGACGCGAAGCAGCACCATGCTCGCGTGGTGGCGGAACTGGGCGCCGCACAACGGGAGACGGAGGAGCAACGCACTGAGCTGCAACGGCTCCGAGGGGAGCTCCAGCAGGTGCAACAAGCTAGGGCGGCGCCCGCCGTGCAAGCAATGTCAGAGGCCGAAGTCCTCCGGCAACCGTGGGACCTTCAGCAAGAGCACCAGCGGGAGCTCAAACTGGTGAAGGCCGCGCACGCCAAGAGCGAGGAAGATCACCAGGCGGCCCTGGACTCATTCCAGGGGCATCTCCAGGAGATCCAGCGCCTCCGCCGCGAGGTCGGAGAGCTGGAGACGGCGACTGCGACGGCAGCTGAAGCCTCGGCGCACCAGGAGAAGGAGTTGCAAAACCAGGCTCGCTCCTGGGAGCGCAAGTTTGTGGGGCAGCTCAAGGCCGCCCAGGATGCCAGCTCGTCCCTTCAGGGTGAGCTTGACATGGCACGGCAGGAGCTCCAGTTCGTCGATGAGGACAACACCAAGACGGCGTCCGAGATCGGCAAGCTGAAGTCCGAATGCCGTGAGCACAAGCTGCAGGTCCAGGAGGCGTGCGCGCGTGCATCGAGCTGCGGGCCCGCAGGACGGGGGAGGTAGCCAGGCTGAAGAAGCTGGCGGACTCGGCGGTGGAGGCGCTGCAGGGGTTCGACATCCCGATGACCTCCTTCAACGGGGCGAACATGGGCAGCTTCACCTCCTTTTTTGCAGACTTCGTTGGCCGGTTGCACGGCCTGCAGAACTGCGTCACGGCTTTCAGGGACCGGCAGGTCGGCCTCGCAGCCGAGCAGGTCGCCGGGCAAATTCTTACCCGGGTCCACTCCGCCCATCCCGACTTCCCATTCGAGTCGGTCTTCGACGCTTGGTTAGACGAGGAAGAGGCCAAGACCCACCGGGAAGCGGTGCAAGGCGTGGTGGACGAGATGGTGGCGCGGATGCAGGGCAAGGTCGATGAAGCTGAAGCTGTCAACGAGGAGGCCGCCAGAGAAGCCCCCGGCGTCGAGGAGGCACCTGACGCCGACGCAGCTGCCCCGGGAGCACCTCCCGCATAGTTATCTGCGTATTCTTTGTTTTTACTTTCCTGCAAGTGGTGCAAGGCGCCTTAGAACTCCTTTGTGTTAGCCTTTTTTGTCATTCTGAATGCTATTTGCGAACTCGTTCGTTTGAATTTTATTATATCCAATGCTATTTTACTTGCTTTTCCGCCTAAGACTAGCTTGCCGAGGAGGGGCTCTGTCTTTCTCATGTTTTAGCCTTGTGTAGCCGGGGACTCGCCAACCTCATGCTTGGCCAGACTAGGGACCCGGGATGGACCCGCGGTGCCGACCTAGGACCAAACAGTAGCGGCTAGTCACTCCGCTTGCGGGATAACTACCCCAGCGCGCACGCCTCCGGGACGGACCCGTGAGCAACGTGTGGGGGGCGTCCTCCCCCCGCAAGCGTCCTTCATACACTCCGGCTACACGGGGACTGAGCTTACCTCGGCAAACCAGTGTTACTAAAGGAAGAACCAAGGACTCAAAACAAAGTACTTAGCCTTCCGTTCTCTTTGCTCTTCGAGCACCTTGTTGAGAGCCGTGGCAAGGACACGGTGGCAGTGCACCCTCCAGCGGCATATACGGAGGCATGCACCCCCACCGCGTCTTCGCGACACCTCTCACTTCTTGCATGGCCATTTCTGGTGTCCTTTCATAAGAGGTGTGGCAGAGCCGCGATGGTGGGAACACCCTCAGCGACAAGCGCAGAGGGATGCACCACCATCGCCTCTCTGCGACATCTCTTGCCTTCTTGCCCATTGTTGGTGTTGCGCTTGCTCCAGTCTTTAAATAGCCGAAGCGCTGCCCTTACCGCCACGCACGCGGTACCACCAGCGGACGCGTGGAGGCACTGGCCCTGTCTCAGTTTCCTACATCAAGCCTCGAAGTAATTGCCATGTATGTACAACTTACTCGCAAGACGACGACACCCATGACCGCCCCACGAGCATCACAGTGTGCCCTCGTCCCCATATTTACCCTGCATGTCAGATTCTTGCAGTGCCAAAGGTGCATAGCAAAAAAAAGTCAAAATGCACAAAAAACAACACAAACTGGATAACCTCCTGCCTCCCAGCCCCCGGGCACAGAAGAGTCAACCTCAGACTTGGGTGTGAGCATTTTCATATTTCCATGGTGCCTTGCTGGCGTGTAGCACATTGCGGATGGGTCCGTCAACTACTAGGCCTCGTTCGGGGGCATCCCGGCAACGAGCTTGGTTTTCGGGGTTCCGACAGCCCCCTGCTCACAACAAAGGATGAGGAGGCAATTATGTGCACCTAGGGCAGGAGACAGAAGCAAACATTAACAGGGCACATTAACAGGAGACAGAAGCAATTCTTCGATTTCCAGCCAGACAGCCCCCGGTCTAGTCACCTACACTACCTGGAAAGGGCCATCCCAGTTTGGAGTCAACTTGTTCCCGGCCTTCGTTCCTTGTATCCGGCGCAGGACAAGGTCTCCAACCTCGAGCCCCCGGGGACTGACTCTCCTGTCGTGATAACGACAGAGTCCCTGCTGGTAGCCTGCAGCTCGCACAGCAGCCCGGCATCGAATCTCCTCGATGAAGGTAAGATCATCAATCCTCTGCGCGTGTTGGCTCTTGTCGCCGTACACGTGTACATGAGGTGACCCATGCTTGAGCTCGATGGGCAGCACGGCTTCTGCCTCATAGACGAGGGCAAACAAAGTTTGACCCGTCGCCCGACTTGGTGTGGTCCGTAGCGACCATAGCACAGGCTGAAGTTCTTCAACCCAGTATTTCCCGTGGCCCTTGAGCTTTTCAAAGGTACTCGTCTTGAGGCCCCGCAGCACTTCCGCGTTGGCTCGTTCCACTTGCACGTTGCTCCTCCAATGAGCGACGGAGGCAAAGTGAATCTTAGTGCCCATGTCCTCGCAGTAAGCTTGGAACACCGCACTAGTGAATTGTGTACCATTATCGGTGATGATGTCGTTAGGCACACCAAACCGGCACACAATGCTCTTGAAAAACTTGATGGCCGCCTGCGCCGTGACGGCTCGGACAGGCTCCACCTCGATCCACTTCGAGAACTTGTCGATGGCCTCGAGCAAGTACTCATAGCCGCCAACTGCTCTCGGCAATTTCCCGACGATGTCCAGCCCCCAGACCGCGAACGGCCACGAGGACGGGGTGACTTGCAGGGCTTGCGCTGGCTAGTTGCTCTTCTTGGCGTGAAACTGGCATGCTTCACAGGTCTTGACTAGTTGTTCGGTATTGGCTAATGCTGTTGGCTAGTAGTAACCGTGCCGGAATGCTTTCCCAGCTAGCGCCCTGGAGGCCACATGGTGCGAGCATGTGCCTCGATGTATATCCTCCAGTAGCGTGCGCCCTTCTTCCTGGGGCACGCAGAGGAGCATAACTCCGTTAGGACGCCTCCGGTAGAGTTCCCCGTCCACCAGAGCCTACAATTTAGCTTGCCGTGCTACTCGCTCCGCGGCAACGTCTTTCTCCGGGAGGGTCCCGTCCCTAAGGTAGCAAATAATATCCATCCCCAAGAGTGGCGGTTCCCTGCTCGTGCATGCCACAAGCTTGGTGGCATGGTGCCCCGCAGCTGCGGGGTCTCCTTGAGTTGCCGGAGAGGCTTCCCCGGCAACCGTCTTGGGATCGACACAGGGCTTTGACTGCCTCTGTACGAACACCCCAGGAGGCACCTTGCTGTGTTCCGCTGCCCACTTGGACAGTTCATCCGCAACAAAGTTGTCCTTGCGCTTCACGTGCTCAAACCGAAGTCTCTTGAACTTGGACTCCAGTTTTCCCACTTCCTCCACGTACGCTACCATTTGGGGGCAGTCGTACTCTTTGTTTACCTGGTTTATCACGAGTTGTGAGTCCCCGCGAACAACCAGGCGCTTGATGTCGAGGGCGATCGCCGCGCGTAGCCCGGCCAGCAGCCCCTCGTATTCTGCTGTGTTGTTGGTGGAGTTGGCGAAGTCGAGCTGTATCACGAACTTGAGTTGATCTCCAGTGGACGACTCGATCACCACTCCGGCACCAGCGCCCTGTAGGCAGAAGGCGCCGTCGAAGTACATGACCCAATACCCTTCATCCAATCTGTCGGGAAGGCTTGCTTCCGGCTCTTCTTCCTCTATTCCTGTCGATGTCCACTCCGCGACAAAGTCGGCGAGAGCAGCGCTCTTGATGCTTTTGGTATTCGCGAAACGCAGCCCGAACTCCGCCAGCTCCATTCTCCACTCGGCCACCCTCCCGGTGGCTTCACGGTCGATGAGGGCCCGCTCTAGGCAGAACCCCGACACTACCGTGATGCTGTGTGCCTGAAAGTAATGGCACAACTTTCGTGAAGCAAGCAGGATCCCAAGCAGAAGCTTCTGGACCTGCGGCTACCGTACCCGGGTATCGCACAACACCGTGCTGAGGAAGTACACTGGATGCTGCACTAGCCGCTTGCGGGGGGCAGCCTGCGTGGGCTGTCCCTCGGGTCCAGGGCAGAGGTGGTAGCCGGGGGTTCCTCCGGTTCGCCGGGAGCCCCCGGCCCTCCTGTCTCAGCCCCCGGGACTTGTTCTTCCCTCTCGGCAAAGAGCACGGAGCTCACTACCTGGTCCATCGCTGCCAAGTATAGCAGCAACGGCTCGCCCGGCTTGGGGGCGACGAGGACTGTCGGTGACTTCAGGTACTGCTTCAAGTCCTGGAACGCCGCTTCTGCCTCGGGGGTCTAATTGATTGGGCCCTTCATCTTCATCATCTTGAAGAAAGGCAGGGCTCGCTCGCCCAGCCTTGAGATGAAACGCCCGAGTGCCGCAACGCACCCGTTGAGGCGTTGGACGTCTCTAATCTTGCGGGGTGCCTCCATCTTCTCGATCGCCTTGATCTTCTGTGGGTTGGCTTCGATTCCCGGTGGGACACCAGGAAGCCTAGCAAGTGCCCCGAGTCCACGCCGAACGTGCACTTCTCAGGGTTAAGCTTGAGCTTGATCCTGCAGAGGTTGTTGAACGTCTCCTGCAGGTCGCCAACGAGCAAGTCCCTACGCCGCGACTTGATGACGATATCGTCCATGTAGGTCTCAATATTCCGGCCTAGCTGGGGTCCCAGACATTCGCGCAAAGCACGCTGAAATGTCGATCCCGTGTTCTTCAACCCGAAGGGCATGCATGTATAATAGTAGCAGCCAACCGGGGTGATAAACGTTGTTTTCTCCTCGTCTTCGACCGCCATCTTAATCTGATGGTAGCCGGAGAAGGTGTAACATACCGGTTTTCGGACTTCCAAAATGGTTCTCCTTTGTCGCCTCTGCTGGCCGTGCCCCGGCCTGCTCCGTTGAGCGGGTTGTTCGGGCAATCTCGGGAGAGGTTCCCAATATCCCCGTAGTTGAAGCAGGCCTCGGCAGCACGGCGCTCCTCGTGGCGCTGCTCGCGCTTCTCCTTGATGGTCTGGAGAGTGCGGCAGTCCTGCGCGTCGTGGGTGGCGTTGGTGTGGATAGGGCAGTGCGTGGCCGCCGCCGGCTTGCTACCCGATGCTCCCGCCGACGCCGCCTTCTTGGTGGGCCTCTGGGAGCCCCCGGTTCCGCGGCAACCACTTGCTTCCCACCGCGCTTCCGGGAGCCCTTCTTCTCGGAGCCCTCAGGTGGGTTTTCTGCCGCCTTGGCGACAACCTCAGGCGCTAGGCGCCCTTCCTCGGCCATCATGCACTTGTGCGCGAGAGCGTAGAGACCCCTCGTGGTCCGGATCCGGTGCATGTTCAACTTCTCACGCATCTTCGGGTCACGGACGTTGATGGCGTAAGTGTGGATGATGGCGGCCACTTCCGCCTCTGGGATGGAGTAGGAGATGTTGGAGAACCTGTTGGTGAAGTCCCGCAACGTCTGCCCCGGCTTCTGCACTACCGTGTGCAGCTCTGCCATGGTTCCCGAGCGCTTGTAGCCACCCAGGAACGCGTTCACAAATTGCTCGTGCAGGTCGGCCCAAGAGGCAATGGACCAGGCGGGCAGGTTGAGCAATCAGGTTCTCGCTGATTCTTTCAGGAACATCGGGAACCAGTTGGCCCTGACCTTGTCATCGGCACCGATAGCGTGCATGCCCAACGTTTAGGTCAGGAGGAAGTCCTTGGGATTCATTGTCCCATCGTACGTTCCGAGCGCTGGTGCTCGGAACTTGTGGTGCCATGTCACCCGGCGCAGCCGTCGTCGGCGCCCATGGGAGCGTCTTATTGCTCCTATGGACCCTGGCGCTCCACCTCACGCCGGCACCGGCGCTGCAAGCGCTGGCGGAGATCTTCTTGCTGGCGAGCGTTCAGGACGCCCCGCGCGTCACCTGGTGTGACGGTCGGCGACGAGTCCGAGTAGTCCTCGGGATCCTCATCACCTTGCCCTCCCGAAGGTGGAGGATGCTCTCCATGCCCCGAGACGCGGGGCGCGTCTCCACGTCCCGGGCCGTCAGGGCCGCCCTCACCTTCCGGTTGTTGGGCAGCGAGCGCGAGGAGCGTGTCCCGCTCCGCCCTCCACACGTCGTGCGCTGGCGTGCCTTGCGGTCGCTCGTAGCGCACCGATGATGGCTTCCGCCGGGGTTTGAGTGGGGGGCTACCGGTTCTCCGACCGGCCGCCAGTTCTCGGATATGAGGGCCAAGACTCCGTTGTCGTCGAACGCGACGTGCTGTGGTCGTGACGCAGCTGTCGCTGCGCATCCTCAGCCCGCGAGTGAGCTGGCTGGCTGGCAAGTGCGATGTTGAGGTCACCCGTGCGGCTGGCTCCGGCGCTAGGCGCCGCAAGCCCCCTCAGACGGTTGTCCATCGACACCCGAGGAGGTGGCGGTGGCAGCTGCGGTTGCCGCTGTTGTTGTCGTTGAGGGGACCCTGGTCCCCATGACCTTGCGACGCACGCGCGGCATCGTGGGATCGAGTGCACATGGCCAGCGTGTCGTGCAAATCGACCCGGGGCTCGTCTGCCTTCTTGGGTGGCATGGCGAGCTAGCGTAGATGATGTCGCTAATGAAGAAGCCGATGACGCCGGCGGTCACCTGAAGTTCTTTTCATGCCCCCTACCTGGCGCGCCAGATGTCAGAGCATGGGTCTTCGGCACCGGGGATGCTGGGCACCCCCTTGTTGTTCGGTGAGGGGCGACGAGCGCTCCGGCGATCGCCGGCGTGACGTAAGACACGAAGTGTCGACACTCGGATTTACCCAGGTTCGGGCCACCCGGAGGTGTAACACCCTACATCCCGCTTAATTAGAGTTGTATTAACGAAATGTGTGTGTTCTTACAGATTTCCCCGGGAGTTCCCGGGTGAGCTACTTGTTCTTCTAAGGGATTCTACTATGAACGGGAGCTCCACTGTTTGCTACTGATTGGGATTCGAACCCCTTGACCGATGGCATTGGTCCTCCTTTTATAGTCAAGGAGATACCACAGGTGCCGATGCATGCAGCGTGACACGTTTTCTACACTCGTGTCATTGCCACAAAACTCACCCTACTGTAGATCCACGCTGGGCTTCATGCAGTGCCCAGGCCACTGTGCAATGTAAACAAAACAGCCCTTAGGGTAGCCGCTCTAGACTTGTTGGGCAAGACTAGCCCTGCCGATGTGACTCCTGTTGGTGCATTTAATGCACTGCGCCCGCTGTGTGGTCTTGTCTCAACTGTTCCGTCGGCCCCACCTGCGACCCCCGAAGCCCCGGTACCGGGAAGCGCCCGGTACCGTTGCCCGGCAAGTTGCGGGGGAGCGAACTGGTAACTTCCCGGGTCCGCCCTTCCCGGGAAGCCGGCCTAGCGGGATCTCATCCGTCGCGACCCACGCATCACGTGGGCCCTGTGGGCCACTGGTACGACAAGAAGGAGTGTGCAAGAACAATCCTCCCAGCCCTGGTGAAATGCGCACCTTTCCAACCCGCAAGGCGCGAGCCAATCTTGTCGATGAGAGGCTGGAAGGCGGCGCCCTTCAGTCTTGTCGGGTTAAGCAGGAGTCCAAGGTAAGAGCAAGGAAAGGAACCCCTTCTTGCCAGGAAAGCGGCGAGCGCAGCCGTGGCAGCCTCTTCATCACACCCGATCGTGAACAGTTCCGATTTCTCCAAATTCATCCGCAGTCCAGAGGCATTGCCGAAGATCTCTAGCAGCTTGCCGATCTTCTCCAAATCGGCCGGGAGGGAACTCGTGAAGATGCCGGTGTCGTCCTCGTAGAGGGAGACCCGCACCCGAATGGCCGAGACCCTAAATTGGTGGAGCACTCCCCTCTCGGCCGCACATCGAAGCAGATGATGAAGTGGGTCGATGGCAATGATGAATAACATGGGGGAGAGCGGGTCTCCCTGCCGAAGCCCCCTTGCATGGGAGATTTTGGGTCCCGGCACGCCATTGAGAAGCACCCTAGAGGACTCCGAGGCCAGGATGGAGCAGATCCATTGCCTCCAACGAGGCCCAAAGCCAAGCACAGACAGGACCTCTAGGAGATATGGCCAAGAGATTGAGTCAAAAGCTTTCGAGATGTCGAGCTTCAGAAAGCAACCCTTCTCCTTCTTCCTATGCATGTCACGGACGATGCCTTGGACCAGAACAAAGTTGTCATGTATGCAGCGCTTCTTGACGAAGGCGGATTGGTTGGTCGAGACGATGTCAGGAAGAACAGGGGCCAACCGCAGCGAGAGAAGCTTGGAGAAGATCTTCGCGAGACTGTGGATGAGGCTAATGGGGCGTGGAGCCTGGGCTTTATGAGATTTTAGGAGGAGTTGGAAAGATCCCTCTAAAGATTTTAGGTACTGGATTTTCATCTTTCTTCTCATTTCTACACCCTGCCCATTTTCAGTTTTTTCTTAAGCTGAATCACATAAATAGAGATACATGATGTTATATTCATTGTCATATACATGTTTGTACATGCAAAGTTGAAATTGAGTGGCATGTAAGAGATGGCTGCAAACTATGCTCCGTTTTTATATCTGGGTAATTTCTATACAGAACTGGCTTCTGATGGGAATCGATTCAAAGTTGAATTGGGTGGGATATGATACAGGAAATTGGCTGCGAGGCTTTCCCTATGTTCCAAAAAATAGCATTACTTTCGGATAGTGTATTTTAATATTAAACGATTAATGTGTTTCTATGTATAAAAGGAGAGCTATAACTCTTGCCCGCTATGCTAGTTTCAGTATAATTTTAAGTTTAGCCAATTATAAATTCACATTTACCCTTTCAATTAGGTGGAGTTAATTTATGCAAGGTGAAGTACAATACGGTCCGAGTGATAAATTCACATTTAGCCTTTCAATTAGGTGGAGTACTGAAAGGTTGTCTCAGCACTACTGATATGTTCTTCTTGGCCAAACAGCCACGTCACACTAAGTTCTGACGGCCATTTGGTCATCCCTTACAACAACTTGAAACGACACGCTTTAATTAATTATTTAATTGAGTGTTACCGTCCTTATAAATGATTAGAGAGGTGACCACACAACACTACGTCGGCTCAAATTAATCGAGCGTTACCGTACGTCCTGAAATTATTTGCAACTGGAGAAAAGGATCGGGCCACCGAAAAGGATCAGCCCAAGCAATAGTTGCCAGTGGAATGTTTCAATGTGCGAAAAGTCCACCAAATTCCTATGAAAAATCCCCTTCTCGTTTTCAACTTTGTTAATCAGTACGTACGTACAGTACCACCTACCGGACCCGTTTATACCCATTTCGCAGCAGATCGATCGAGGCCTCTTTTGAAGCCGACCAGGCACACATCAGAAACCCGAATACTTATATCCGGTTTGGTATGGGGTGAGCTAGTTGTTTAATCGTGGCGGACCTGATCAACTCATCGAAGGCTGCTGCTGCTGTTTTCTGCTTTCTGCTTTGCATACAGACATGATCTAGTCTTTCTTTCGCACGTGTGTTACCAAAAAAACAAAACAAAACACGCAGACAAGTTCTTCTAAACTGCTCTTGCATGCACCCTCCCCAGCTGGCTGCTATATAAACATACACGCCAGAGAGCACAGGGACACAGCAAACATAACACTCTTCCCAGAAATCAGACATGGTTTTGAGAACAGCCTTCTCTTGTGCTCTGCTACTGGCGACAGTACTGTTTCCTCTTTCAGCTCACGCGTCCAGCAAAGTAAGAACGATGCTAGCTTCTTGTAATTCGGAAGACCTCTCTTTACTTTGTTTTTGCCAAACTCGGCTTTGTTCTGATACTGCCTCTTGGCAACTTCATCAGCTCTACATTGTGTATATGGGGGACAAGAAACACGATGATCCAACCGTGGTTACCGCCTCCCACCATGACGTGCTAACCTCTGTTCTTGGGAGGTAATTACTATAGCTAGTATAGTTCATGTTGCATATGATTACCAACACGTATAGAAACACCAATTAATTGTTAGTAGCATTTTGTTTTTATTTGCAACAGCAAGGATGAAGCCTTGCAGTCGATAGTGTGCAGCTACAAGCACGGATTCTCTGGGTTTGCGGCGATGCTCACCAAATCACAAGCTGAAACCATTGCAAGTTCGTGCTGATTAATCATCCTGTATTTTCATATTTCTACTTGCATGATGATGGACGTCAGAAACTAACAAGCTTATGTTCTGAGTGTGTAGAATTCCCTGAAGTTATCAGCGTGAAGCCTAACACCTATCATGAAGCACACACAACCCGGAGCTGGGACTTCCTCAATCTTGACTACAACCAAGAACCACAGCAACCGGTCGCCCTCCTCCAGAAAGCAAACTACGGTGAAAATATCATCATCGGGGTCATCGATTCAGGTTCGCGGTTGCATTACTAGCTCTAGCCAGGAACATGCATGACAAGATCAAGATGGGGGCATAACTTCCCAAAAAAAAGATGGGGGCATAACCAATTTGATGCAATTTTGCTGCAGGCATTTGGCCTGAATCGCGGAGCTTTGACGACGCCGGGTACAGCCCCGTACCGGCACGGTGGAGAGGCACATGCCAGATCGGCCAAGAATTCAACGCCACGGGTTGCAACAGAAAGATCATCGGCGCTCGGTGGTTCACCGGCGGCTTGAGTGACGAGGCGCTAAAGGGCGACTACATGTCGCCAAGAGACTTCGGTGGCCACGGCACGCACGTCGCCTCGACGATCGCCGGCAGCCCGGTGCGTGGCGCCAGCTACGGCGGAGTCCTGGCCGCCGGCATGGCGCGTGGTGGGGCACCCTCCGCAAGGCTTGCCATCTACAAGGTGTTGTGGGGCCAGAATGGACGAGGCAGCGACGCCGCGATCCTTGCCGCCATCGACCATGCCATCAACGACGGCGTGGACGTCCTGTCCTTGTCGTTGGGGGAAGCCGGTAGCGAGAACGTCGGGTTCGGGTCGCTGCATGCTGTTCAGAGAGGCATCTCCGTCGTGTTCGCCGGCGGGAACGATGGCCCCGTGCCGCAGACGGTGATGAATGCCGTGCCGTGGGTCACCACGGTGGCCGCCAGCACCGTTGACCGGGCTTTCCCGACCTTGATGACACTGGGGAACAATGAAAAGCTGGTGGTATGTATAATTAAACTTTATCGTAATTATTTATGTTATGATGTGTGACATTTTACTTGCATGCAGTATTCTCGATTTATAGGGGTTTGTCTATTTGTCATCTGGGATGTTTTCAAAACTTTGGCACATTACGAGTTCTTGGGATAAACACTCAACCATTATATTCTGTAAAACAATCTACATATAACCTACAAAGTAGAAATTGAACCAAAGTTTTTACTCAAGTTGCACAATTTGCAAAAATGCAGTTTTAAGCTTAGTGGTGCTTGATACCCTCTAAAGCTTTCCATAGTTCTTTGAGCTCTATATATGAGGCATACTTCTGTAACGATGCATATATTAGACTATCTTTTATCTTTCTCTAATTTGTTCCCCACGGGAGAAAGAGCTTTCTTTAATTTGTGATTGATTCCAAACACAGGGGCAATCTCTTCACCATACTGCATCTTCGATTAGCAACGACTTTAAGGCCTTTGCTTATGCAGGGAGGTAATGAAATAAAACACTCACTTAACACATTTGATATGTAGTGCTACACTTCGTCGGATCATGAATTCATGGCATGTTGATTCTGAAGGATATTGATTTTTAATAATTATATGCAGCTGCGATGCGCTGTCACTGTCATCAAGCAACGTCACCGGTAAAATCGTCCTGTGCTATGCACCAGCGGAGGCGGCCATAGTACCACCTCGGCTAGCACTTTCTCGAGCCATTAACCGTACTGTAGAGGCTGGCGCGAAGGGCCTTATCATCGCACGGTATGCTGCGGATGACCTCGACACCCTGGCTGAGTGCAATGGCATTATGCCCTGCGTGCTGGTGGATTTCGAAATCGCACAGAGAATTCTCTCCTATGGGGACATCACAGAGTAAGAACATGTTGCATTATTTGAAACAAGGTGAAAGTTGCATCTTTTATCCTCCGAGAATTCATCTCTTTTATGTTTCGTGCAGTAATCCGGTGGTCAAGGTGTCGCGTACCGTGAGTGTTGTTGGAAACGGGGTGTTGTCGCCGAGGGTCGCCTCGTTTTCTTCAAGAGGACCAAGCCCCACATTCCCTGACATACTCAAGGTATGTATCATCAGTTTTACACGAAACAACCATAGCATGCATGTATATTCAAAAAACTAAACGTCTCTATATTTGAACAGCCTGATATAGCTGCCCCAGGGGTCAGCATCTTGGCAGCTGAGCGCAGCTCGTACGTGTTCAAATCCGGGACATCAATGGCGTGCCCACATGTCTCGGCGGTGACCGCACTTCTCAAGTCAGTTCATCGTGATTGGTCACCTGCCATGATCAAATCTGCCATCATAACCACAGGTACACACAAAGGGTACACCCAAAACACTTCTAAATGAATCACAATTTTATATCACTAACTCATTTATTGGTATTGGTTGTAGCATCAGTGACGGATCGGTTTGGTATGCCAATCCAAGCAGAGGGGGTCCCGAGGAAATTAGCCGACCCTTTTGACTTTGGAGGTGGTCACATGGACCCAGTTAGGGCAGTCGATCCTGGATTGGTTTACGATGTTGATGCAAAGGAGTACAACAAGTTCTTGAACTGCACCCTAGGATTGTTGGAAGGTTGTCAGTCTTACACCCGCAATCTCAACCTCCCCTCAATCGCCATACCGAACCTCAAGGAGAAGGTCATGGTTCGGCGCACTGTCACAAATGTCGGGCCGTCGGAAGCAACGTACCAAGCCACACTTGAGGCTCCAGCAGGGGTTGTTGTGTTGGTGGAGCCATCTGTTATCAGATTCACAAGAGGTGGAAGCAGGAGTGCGACATTTACGGTGACATTCACGGCGAAGCATAGAGTGCAAGGTGGGTACACCTTTGGAGGCTTGACATGGTCCGACGGAAATACCCACTCCGTAAGAATTCCGGTCGCAGTACGTACTGTGATACAAGACTTTGTGGCAGATACATCTTAAAAACATCGTTGGGATGGTGTATACCTCTTCATGCACTTATGTATTTCTCTTTTATTCTTTTATTTTTTTGCAAGATTATCTTAGGAAATGTTGGTGAATTCAGAAATTCTATTTTGTACAATGTATTACTGAAAATAAAAAAAGGTGACACTGCAACAACACAATGTCAAGAAAGAAGAGAGACATTGAAGATGCATACAACCAAAAAAGAAAGAAACGAAAGAAGGAAAAGTCTAAAGCAAACGACAACACACAACAGGAACCCTTAACCATAACCACCACCGAGGCAGTCCCTAGACTACAAAAGAGATTCTTCAAAGAGGACACCTCAAGAAGGAAAATGACGTCCGATCATCATTCGTCGTTGGATCCAACCACTAGGGTCCGATCAAGGGTTTTTCACCCAAAAGAGAAAGTCCGAGCAATACCTTCAACAAGGGAAGGTGCGTAAACACCACCATTGTCAGGTGCAACCAGAAGGTCCGACCATGTGTAGCTATTCGCCTTGGAGCTGGTGACTGCTACTCGGAGAGTACACCAAATCAAAGTCCATTTGTGTAGCTACCAACCACTTGCCAATCCCGTGCCGCCATACTACCAACCTTTGATAGCGTCGAACATGAACCGAACAACCACACTCATTTAAGCATTTTCTTCCGGAAACAACTCGGCAACAGTCCGTGCATGAAGTTCATGGGACACATGGGATTACTTGGGATATCCGAAGTTCGAAGATCTGTCCTTCAAGCCAAGTTATCGCCAAATCGTCAAAGCCATACAAGCATCCAAATAGTTACTTCTACAAAAACCAAGCGCCAGAACAGGCACACAAATGCCATGAACACATGATCCAGAAAATCCGACACCATCTATAGCATAAATCCCATCGCATGCAGCTCGTGGAGGCCGCCAGAACCACCTAAAGAACGTAGTTACATATCCTAAAACATTTTCTGTTGGCCCAAAGGATATATACTCATTTGGGTGCTTGTATGGCCTTCTGATTCATGCACACTGCTCCAGAAAACCCCACCAGTGGTGGTCAAAAAATGGGGTTGGTGGCCGTGATCATGCCCGCCACTGGTGGTTTTAGCACCGGTGGCGGATAAAATACCCGCCACTGCTGCCCCGAGGTCACCAATGGCGGGTACCGAAGACCTCTAGACCGCCATTGTAAATTCCTTCGGCACCTTCCGAAAAGGGTGTGGAGTAAACCAGTGGCGGGCACAATATCCGCCACTAGTGATTTCTAGTGGCGGTCACTGGCCACCGCCACTGGACCCTTTCCAGTGGCGGTGGTTTATGTTGGGGAACGCGGTAGGCTACGCTAGCACAAAATAAAAATTCTACCGATTCCGCACGAATCAATGCTGTAGATAATGGATTACGAGATTACCACCAGACGCGCAGACCCGTAGTGGAAGTAGAGTCGATGATGCGTGTCGATGCCGAGTAGTCGTTCGGCCTGCTCCTCCTCGCCGATCCCACGAGCAGTTCATCCAAGCACCGCAGGTGCAGCACCTCCGAGGTATCCACACGTACAGGAAGGAACTCCGTGCGGCGGACTGCTAGATCCGATCACAAGGTTTTGGGCGTGGAGGTGTGACGGCCGAGTATAACTCGCGTCTGGACTGGTGTAACCCTAGCCGGATTGGTCTCCTCCACTTATATAGACGTCCCTAGTGGGCTCAACACTTGAGGCCCGTTAGGAGTCTAAGCCCGATACGAGTTGGATCCGATCCAACTCGGTCCCCACCCCTTAAGCGTGTGACCCTTCAGGTTCGCGGTCAGTCGGACACGACTACGAGCTCGGACTGCGGGCCTGAGTAACACCTTACTCGTCCACTGGCACCGATTCAAGTCGATAGTTGTAGCGGCGCCTAGCAGCACGTGCCAACTCCCGAGTGACTGCAAGGTATATTGACGAACCATACAATGTGTCATATGCAACATTCCTTTTGCCTCACGATATGTGTGTCGAGCTCAAGGCGAGTGCTTGTCATCCTTGTGCATAGCTCGACTCTCTTCTCGTTCCTGTGATACAGATTCCCGAACGGGTTAACACTTAACCCAAGTCGCATGGCCATGCTTTCCGAATTTGATCACTCGAGAGGGCCCAGAGATATCTCTCCGAATAGGAGGGGCAAATCCCATCTTGATCAACCATGACTCGTAGCATGCTTCTCAGCAAACCCAAAAGCTACATTTATAACCACCCAGTTACGGAGTAGCGTTTGGCAACCCCTAAGTAGGCCGATTCACATCCCAAGCTCATGCGATGACCTCAGGTCTAGGACTGGCATATACATCGTACTTGAGACTAACAAATGACAATCATCCCGTTGTGTCTTAGTGCGGGTCTGTCCGACTCAACAATCTCATTGTCGATTCCATGCTGTCAGTCGGCAACACCTTGCCCTATGACTTGTGAAACATAGTCATCATACTGATTCACACTGCTAGTCTAGGTTATGTGTCCGCATAACCTCAATGACCAGGGACCATTAGAACAACATCATAGAATACATAGTTTTACAAACAAATCACGTATTTATTGATACATATCAGTGATGATGTTCAAGGACAATAACAATAACTCATGAATACATAGGAAATAACATCATCACATGATTGCCTCTAGGGCATATCTCCAACAGTTTATAACCGCCACTGGTATTGTTTTCTCCTGAAAAGAATAAATGAATTATGTAATTATTTAAATATTCCTGTAGCACAGAGTAGCAGCAATACAACACAGAAATAGCAGCAATACAGCATAACAGTATACAGCACCAAAGAAACATAATAGCAGCAATATATTACAAAGTTCCACATGAGGTAAACATTTAAGTCACATGCATATATACAAAGTGTTTGGAAGAATTAGCCACAATTAAAAGTGTTCCACACAAATTAACCACTTTTTGCGACAATCCAGCCGCCGTAGTAATCCCCGCTTGTTTTGAGGACCTCTTTGTTGAGGATTTCACTGGTGTCCTTCTGGATCTCGTACACTAGAATTTCTGAGTTTTGTCCTAATTTGGCGTTGGCTACAAAGAAATTTCTCACTTCTTCGAAGGTCTTCTTCCCCTTCGGCTTGAAGTCGTTGATGAACTGTTGAATAGTGTGCGCGCAGTAGTAACCACAGTAGACGGATCCAACAGCCTGTTGCTCTTGCGGTATGCAATTTTGATGTTTAATCCTACATCCGTTCTTTACGTACGATCTTCCCAGCATAAAAAGGCTTCAGCCGCACCTCTTATCGATCGTTGCTACCGAGTCGTCAGTGTCTTCCCATTCCGTTAGAGCTGCAGCAGTTGACGGAATATACTGACGACTAGGTATTGCAATCACCTATGGTGCAATGCCTGTGGTGGTTCTTTTGGACGCCCGCCATTGGTAGCTGTTAGGGTTTCCATCGGCAGCGCCATCACTGCCACTGATGATGGACCACCAGTGGCGGTGACTTTTTTCGGGACAAGATTCACCGCCACTGGTGGTGCTCGTGGATGCCCTAAGAGGCCTCCAGTGGCGGTGTGTTTTTGGTCCGTTTTAACCGCCACTGGAGGGGGGTCACGGAAGGGGTTTTCTGTAGTATTGGCAGGTCTGTAAAATCTATTATATATTAAAAGTACATGATAGAGCAACCACAAAAAAGACATGAATCTATTGGGATAGGCTGCGGGTCAGTCGACTGAGAAAACCGTTTCTCAGTTGACGAGCCTGTACAACGTCTCCTCGATCTATCGATTAAGCCATCCATCCTCTCGATTCCTTGCTCGATCCATCTATCTTCCCGATCCCATTGTCGTCTAGATGGCCCATGGGCTTCTTTTTGAATGAGCCGGCCTAATTGTAGCTAGTATTTGGGTCTTGGCCCCATATAAAAGACAGAAAAACATATAAAAGACAAAAAATAACTTTAGTTTCACATTAGTAATATTTAACCTGAATGTGCAACTTTCAAAAAATAACATCTCATTTGATGTGCAATTTCAATTTTAAGAACTGCAAGTGAAACTTAATATGCAATTTTAAAATTGCATGCGCCTAAAACTTTACGTGCAATTAGTTGCGCCTGAAATTTTATGTGCATTTTTAGAAAATGCACCTGAAATTATATGCACTTTATTAGGCTGAAACTTTTCATCACACATTTAAAAAAAACAGAGTCGTCCCTTGACATCCTTCTAAAACTGGCCTCTCATTAGTGGCAGCAGGTTTCAAATCACCGCACAATGGTCCTTGGACTCAAATCTTTCTTATATGGTTGCAAGACTAATACATAACAAACAAAAAGAAATTCTACACAAATCTTTTCGGATATTATCAAATTAAAAAGATTAACGTTGAAAAAATTATAGTTGCACCCATTTTGCAGCTGAAATTTTTTTAAAGTTAGTTGCAACCTTGTGCATGGGGAAATTACAGTTGAAACCCCATACAACAGCAAAAATTATGGATGTGACTTAAAAAATTTCAGTTGCAACCTCCGTACAACTGAAAAATTACAATTGCAATGATTAGCCAACTAGAAAAATAATAGTCACAACCATTGTGCAACCAAAAAATTAAAGATGCAACGTCCACCCCACTCGAAAAATTACAGTTGCAAGCCGGATGCAATTAGTCTTCGGAATACAAAACCGAAGGCACAATGAAAACAAAGGAACCTCAAAGGGAAACAAAAAAAAAGCAAAGGAAAAAAAGGAAAAAAAAATATTTTTAAATGTAGAGTTGTATATAAAAACAAGGGATAATGAAAACAAGAAAATCAAGAGATAAAAAAAACAAATTACAAATAAGAAAACGGAAATAATAAAGAAGAAGCAAACCAAAGAAAGAAAAAACTAAAACATGGCTGTGGAATCCGAACTTGCAGCCTCTCCTACCAACCCAGCGCATAAAGCCACTGCCCCACTCTTCCCACCCAGACACCCAAAAATCGAACCCCGCAATAGCGCGTGCGTGCGGTTCGGGTGGCATTGCGGCCGGCGGCGAGCTGCTGCTGTCAAACTGCGGCGCGCGGCGCCGTCGCCGGCGTCTTGAGGAACAGTCGTCAGCGGCGGGCTGCGCGGCGGGCCGGCTCGAGACTAGGCGGCACCGGCGGCTAGGGCGGCTGCCGCGACGACGACGACTTGGGCCTGAGGAGGAGTAGCTCGACAAGCTCGAGTGGGACGCCTACCGCGAGCTCGTCGAGCGCCAGGCTCCCTCCTCCACCGCCTCCACCTCTCCCGCGACCTCGCCGCTGCGCAATCCCACCTTCTATACGGCAAGACCAGGGTCTGAGCGGCGGCAGCGACTGCTTTGAGGACGACGACCGAGGCCTGAGCAAGGAGCAGCCCGACAATGGTGCCTTGCATAATTCTTCTTCTCCTTGGTCTATTTCAATACTCGTGCAGTGTGTTCTCTACTCACCTCTGTGGTTGATGGTGGCGGCCATTGGACTTGTTGCTGGCCGGCGGTTTTGTACCTTGTAACCTGCAAGGTGGTGGTGACGGATATTCTTCCTCATGTGTTTCTTGTCTTGCTTGATCCGAGGCTGGTAATCCTGCGAGGTAAATTCCTTGCTCTCAGACCTTACTCTTCGCTTGCCATGTGTTTGTGTTAATGCCCTGGAGAATATGCAGTTATGCTGTCCTTGATGTTGCTAGGATTAAAACTAAGAGTTGCTTACATATGGGTAAGGTTGGAGGCGTGAATATAATTGCTTACTAATGAATCAATCGAGTCTGTATCTTTAGCAATTGCACATATTGTGAACATTCAGCCATTTGCTTCGATAATTTGCTGCTCCCCTCTCTACCTGATCCTGTGTTTGACGAGACGCCAAAGCAACATAGACATGGCACTGTAAACCTGGCATATCAGCAGGAGAGCCTCCAATTGATGTTTAACCCAGCCGAGGTAGTTTTATCTTCTGCTGAATCAATTTTCAGTTATTTATCTTCTGCAATTTTACACACTCGCAGACCTGAGGGCGTTGACTGGACGCAGAGGAAAGTCGCTTCCTGCTGCTACTACGAGCCAACTCCTAGTGCAGAGGAAGCCACAAGGAAACTTCCGCTGAATCAATTTTCTGGTACATTCTGTTCTGAAGATAGATGGCATCCAGTAGTGTTTTAACTGATTTACTGATCTTGTGAGAGATTGCAAGTTAGATGGTTCAAATTTCAGTCTGGAAAGCAAGATAATGTTTTTCACACTGCTGAAATGATTAAGATGCTTGATTCTATCTTTTGGAAAGAACCATCTAAGTATCTAACCTTTGAACTATCACTAAATCTTGGAACTTTTGGTTGTGTGGTTAAAGAGGACTGGGTTTTGTTATCTCAAACATAAATTTGAGATGCTGTAGTTGACATTTCCTTTTTGAGCCATCAGCAAGCATTTTAGTTTTCTTGCTTACTTTGTTACATTGTGAATCAGAATTCTATGCCATGGAAGCATTGTTAAGGACAACTTGTTGTTCTTGTTATCTTCTTTTTTTCCGTTTCCTCCATATTTCTGCAAGATGGTAAATTTGGGAATAAGCTAATGTTTCTGACCCAAGGAAGCAAGGACGCATACATCTTTAAATACGAGATAAATCTTGATGCTGGTATAGCTAATAATTTGTTTGAACTCTACACAACAACTTCAATGGCTTTTTGGGCAATACTGGTGAATGTAGCATACTATACACAAAGTTCTTTTATACCACAAACTCTGATTTGGCACCTGTTCAGACTTTTATATATTGTAGTTTTGGTATTGTAGAGATGATTTGGGGCTCTAGAACTTCTGCTTGGCATTGTACTCTGCTCAGGCTTTTCATAAAGGGATATCGTATTCCTTATACATATAGCATGGCGGAACGTGTATTTAAAAATTGTTATTTGTTAAATTGCATTGAAAGTGCTTATTTATAGCCAACATAACCTTTCGGTGGTGAGGTCTCATGTGTAAATTGGGTACATTTCATGATAGTTCACTTTTGACTGTTATGATTTGTTTATTCATAGGACAAAAACATACACTGTTTGCAAATTTTGATTGAAATTCAAGTACAAGCTAGTTTCTTCCTACGTCTAATAAGCAATGTCTTATAGGAGTCTTCATTTTTGGTCTTAACCTGCACAAGCTAGGTTCTAAGCATTTGATTTTCGTAGGATAGGATGGATCCATAAATCTGTCCTGAATTATTCTCACACTCGGTATACTTTTGATTTAACTGTAGGATCATATGAATCCGGTACTTCTGATGATTATTTTGCTTACTAGTTACACTGTAAGATTGATCATAATCATCTCATCTAGAATCCTGAAAACGCAATGCAGCTGTACATTTCAGATGTAGCACTGGCATCTGAGCATGGGTTTGTTCAGTTATTGTTCTTATTTAGTTTCTTGGCTCTCACAAATAGCTATTGATAATATTTCTGTATTACTAATGCATGAATTAGTATGACTGACTGAGTGAGCGATTGATAAAATTGTAACAATAATGCAGAGCATCATGGATGGGGCGATGCTGCACCACCACCATCAGCTCCCAGCAATTCTGCAGCATCACCTGGTTGAGAAATAGGTAAATAACAGAACCGGACCTTTTGTCCCATGCACTGCATGATCGGCACAAGCAAGACTTTATTGTTACAATTTTACCTATTTCTCAACCAGGTGATGTATATATAGCTAAGCGGAGAAGGACCACGTCCGACCACGTCTAATCACCAAGCTAGCCGCATGATGTTCCCTCGTTTCCTCCTAAGCGCCGTCGTAGCAGCCGGCCGCTGGCGCCACAAGGATTTTCGTCGCCACCCTTGCATGCGCCTGAGTTATTCCTGCTTTTTCCAGCAACGCACATCAAAGCTTGCAGGCCTAGGCCCTATCGTCGCCTCCTTCCCAGCCACTGCCGTTCTGGGTATAGATTCCATGCCAAACGCTCTCTCTCCATCACGAAGCTCCTGCCATTGCCATGATCCCTCCTTCTCCATGGCTCTTTCTTGGTTAGGTCCATCACTGCACAGATGCATGTGGCTTGCTCTGTTGAACATGGTGGTATACAGGTACCGATACATGACTACGTGAGTTATGTTCTTGGTTGGGTGGTTGGGTTTACACATATGCAGTCCATTAGTTGGTAGAAGTACACCATGCTAATTGTTGCAACTATTACTATATACATATGTTACGATGTGTTACCTTCATGCATGTTAGCTATGGAAAATCATTATTAGCAATTTAGCATAAGAAATTTTATGTTGTTAAGATCATTGAGGATTCCCATCGTCATCTGATCCATATACATTGATCACATTTTAGTAACTTAATTTGACCAACACTTGCCTATTTTTTTTTCCTTCCAAAACTGAGATATGAAAATTAACTTTATATGCCAGATCTTACACATCGACATATATTTTGACCATAGAACTATAGCTCAGGTAACATACATGCCTCTCTACCCAGTCAGCTCATTTTTAATCATTCAAAATAATTGAAACATATCTATTTGGCTAGATTCTTAAGGAAAACTATAAGAGAAGCCTCGACAGTATCAACAAGAATCCAAATTTGTGCCCATGAGTACTCAAATATAGCCATATAGGTGGCAGGACTATATATCCACTCTCCCAACCAAATGAGTTAGGCTTAAAAAATTTTTAGTCGCATTTGGGCTTTAGAACATTTGTTTTGTTCATAATCAATTAATCTGAAATACACGAGACAACTAATATCTTGCCCACACAAGTGTGCGGACCATGTGGCTAGTTGTTTATAACTTGACAATAAAAATATATTTGAAACAATCAATGTATTTCTCAAGCACTCATAGTACATGCCCTCACATTTGCGAGGGCCACCATGCTAGTTCATTATAAAACTATTATACCATTGAAAAGTCTTAACGGATACAAATTCAGGAACTGTTTATGGTAAAAGTCCCTGGGTCAAAATCGGAAGGTACAAATCCCACGCATGGTTAGTGGGGAGCTGAGGACTCTGAAAAATAAAATAAAAGCCACTAGTCATGCCTAGCGTAGCGAGGATGGGGCAGCCGAATGGATCAGGGCGCAGCCACGGGGTGAGAGGCCGTGGTCGCCGCCGCCGGCTTCCGTATTGACATCTTGCTCTCAGATCCATCCGGCACCACAATTTCAGCCATAGGGGGATGCAGCGTCGATCGGCCGGAGCCGGAGCCGGAAGACCGGCGGTGCAGAGGCTGTGTGCAGCATTGAAGCGACTACATAGCAACCGCAGCACCAGCTGTGGCAGGAGCAACGTCCATCGGCATTAGAGCATGCTGGTGTTGAAGATACGAAGACCATCCGTTTTGTCACGATGGAGCTCCTCGAGGGCGTCGGGCAGCTCTGTGACAGTAAAACCAAAAAGGGCTTCTTCAAGTTAATCACGCCGTTGTGCGGCAAGAAGCGACAATTAGGGAACTGCAAGGCGAAATTAACAGAAAGACAATTGATATAGCCAGATCAAAGGAAGAGATCAACAGGACGACGGTTCAATTAGCAGAGGGCGTGACTCAAACCTGGTGCCAATGGATTGTGCTTGCAGACGATTGTTGTGCTCTTGCACACTCAAACGATCCTGTCAACTTGCAGCCGACGAGATCGTTTCAGTATCAGAATGCGCTCTGCAACATCAGTCATCGACGGTCTTTGATCAACATCAAGTTTAAGACATTCCACAGCAATCCCTGCCAAATTGTGAAGAACCTCCAGATCATCTGTTACAGAAATTTCTTTGTCAAACAACTCAGTTGCTTTCTCCCCTTTGTTGTGCACGCGAAGAAATCTCTTCACTAAGCTGTTATCGTCAGAATGAGAGGCCCTCTTCCTGCTAATGAGTTCTAAGATCACAATTTCAAAACTGTAGACATCACTCTTTTCAGTCACTAAGCCTGTTTCGAGGTATACTGGATCTATAAATGTAATATCTCCACTAATTCTAAGGGTGTATTGCTCTTCACTCGTGATCAACCTCGATAAGCCAAAGTCTGAGATCTTTGGCACGAAGTTACCATCCAAGAGTATATTTGCCGGTTTAACATCACCATGCAAGATTTTGGTATGGGTTTGTGAATGCATATAAGCTAGACCCAGTGCTGATTCTACAGCAGTTCTCAGGCGCACATCCAAGTTGAGAGGCACCTTGTTGTCTTTGTGAAGAATGTCGTCGAGGCTTCCGTTGGAGAGGTACTCATAAACTATCATGGGGGTATCCATTTCTACGCAGCGACCTGTGAGCCTAACGATGTTCTTGTGGATGATTTCGGATTGGATGACGACTTCATCTTCTGATTGTCGATGCTCCATCCAACTGCCAATAATTGGCTTCTTAACGACAACTGGTTTTTTAATCAAGAATACCCTTGTAAACTTCATTGAAAGCACCTTTGCCAATAAGATTTCTGCTCTGTAGTATTGGCCTGAGCTCTGCCTTCTTGAAGGTCTTTATAGCATGTGACTTCAGCAATGCGCGCATGGCATTCATATGGAAATTCCTGTTGAAAATTGCCCAATTGTTCAGCTTGTGCAACATAGTAGAGATGGAGCTAGAAATGCTTGCGCCACCACGGTTGACCTTTTGCTCTGTGTTTTCTTGCCAATAAACATCTCTTTCCAGACTTTCTGACATATCTTGCTTTCCACTTGTTTCTCCCGACTGTTGTTCAACTGATGAACTAGTGCGGTTGGCCATTTGCTCTGTGTTTTCTTCCATGATATGGTCAATCGCGACGCTCTCAGCTGTGGCTTTTCCAATTGTTTCTTCAGACTGTTGTTCAACTACTAGTGATGAACTTACCTCCAGTTCAACTGATGAAATAGTGCTGCTGCTGGCGTGGGCGATGTCGTCATCTGAACCGTGAGTACTTGCCATTTGTTCAAGCCTATCGATAATGCTCCGTGCCGTCGGTCTCTTCTTTGGGTCAGCCTCCAAACACTGTATCACTAACTCAATGCATACTTTTACTTGTTCCAACTGCGTGTCTCCCTCTGACGCCTCCAATCGATTCATCCAACTTTGAACTACCTATACAGAGTTGCAATCATGAGTTAATTACTACCTCCAATCCAAAATAAGTGTCACAGTTTTGAACTAACTAGGCTTAGTTCAAAACTAGGACACTTATTTTATTTTGGATCGGAGAGTGTAGTATTTATCTAATTTGTTCAAATTCTATACTTCAACTTGGAGCAAAAGATTAAGTTGTTCATACATTCTCATATTCCGGATACCGCTTCACTCCTGCCAGTACCTCCATGATTATAACGCCAAGACTATATATATCGGATGCAAATGTGATTTTTCCAGTATAGAGTTCTGGAGCCAAATATCCCCTGTCAAAATATTTATATGCAAATTAAAATGTAAAGTAAGCCATCCCTAACAAAGCGAAAGCAGAGCTTTTAAGAGTGGCTTACGGTGTTCCACGAATGTGTTTAGTGGTAGCCGGGGTTTGTCCTTCATCGAGACACCTCGAGAGACCAAAATCAGAAATTTTTGGAACCAAGTGACGATCTAGCAATATATTAGCAGGCTTAAGATCTAAGTGAAGAATGTAGTTCTCGTGAAGATAATGCAAACCCTTGCAAATTCCTTTGATTATTCGATAGCGCCTTTTCCAATCAAGTCCACTGGAGGCACCTTTATCAAAGGGATGATTACATAATCAGATAGACACAGTCCAAATGTAAACATACAAATGCAACATTTTGAGCTTACCGATAATATAGTTTTCAAGACTCCCGTTGGGTACGTACTCAAGACAGAGCAACCAATTCCGTCGACCTGCCATGACTGGCTTTCCCTGGTAGTTTTCCATTATTCCTTGTGTGTCATCACAATAACTTAGAATACGCACTACATTCTTATGCTTAGCCTTCATCAGGCACTCAATCTCTTTGTGGAATTCACTCTCAGGCATATCATACGTTTTGGTAAGTTTCTTGACAGCTACCAACCCTTTTCCGACAATTCCCTGCGATCACGACATTACAATTTTGGCAGCATCAAACCCTTTTTTTATTTTAAAAAGGAGCATCAAACTTTTGATATGTTGTTTAGCGTATTAGAGCTATTTGCTATTGCTGCATATCAGCATATGGTGTACTAGTACGTACCTTATAGACCACCGCAAAGCCACCGGTACCAATTTTGTGATCAATGGAGAAACCCTTGGTGATGTTTTCCAAGAGTGACAACGGCAGGTGCATGGGCTCCGCGCTTTCATCGCCCAGCACATGCTCTAGCAGCTCCAGGGCGCCGCCATGTCTACTGTTGTCTTCGCCATCCATTTGCAATTTTTTTTTCTAGAATGCAACCAAGCGGTTACATCATCGTTTAAAAAAGGGGCGGCCAAGAAGCCGATACAACACCATCTAACGGTAGCAACGCCAACTGGCTAGATTACAAAGGGGCTCACTACCTCCCAACAAGCAACCCACTCACCCTAAGGGTCGAAAAAAGCTATCCCTAATCAGTCGAGCACGTTCCCAGCAGACCGCCTCCTCAACGATAAAGCGTAGAATGTGGATGTGAGAAGGCGAGGCTCCATTGAAGACCACGTCATTCCGATGCTTTGAGATGGACCAAAACACCAGTGCCGTCGCAGTCCGAAAGTCCCGTCTAGCGCCCTGCGGAACAGCAGCTGTGGTCCACCACTTCCGGATGTCGGAATCACCCTCCGGCCGCCAATCAAGGTGGCCCCAAAGCGCAAGAATGGGCTCCCACACCTGCCGTGCGATGACGCATCCTAGCAACAGGTGAGAGACCGTTTCCGACTCCTGATCACAAAGGGGACACCTTGCCGGGTGTGGCAATCCACGCTGTTGCAACCGGTCACCGGTCCAGCACCGGTTCCGAACCGCCAACCAAGCGAAGAATCGGCACCGCATCGGCGCCCTTGAGCTCCACACCGTCCCGGCCAGGGGTTTGATCAATCTGCCCACAAAAAGGTTGGAGTAGGCCGACTTCGCCGTGTACACCCCCTGGTTGGTCCAGTCTACTGTTGTCTTCGCCATCCATTTGCAATCAGTGGACACATGCAGCATATGCATCGCAATGAGTACAGCCAGTTTATCGGAAAAAAGAAAGTACAGCCGGTGGTATATGCTGAACAAGAGCAGCTATTTCCCCTCTATAATTAGAAGCTTTATTGGCCTCGGCGGCACATCAAACAATACAATTACCGTAACTAGCTAGCTAATGTACCCAATTTCAAAAGTAATCAACTACAGGCCGGATGAAGATCCAACACCAAATTAACAGCGGCATGGAATCAGGTTCGCTGCAGGCAGTATACGTGTGCGTTTCAAAATAAATATGTAATGAATTAAGCAGGTGCATGCTTGTTGGGTTCTCAGTTCTCTGATACTGATAGGTCTATACTGACACATCGAGATGAATATTTGGTGATGAGACCAAGGAAATTAACTATCTAATCATGCATGCCAAGGGAGAACCGATTCCCTTAAAAACAAGTAAAAACATGATAGTGCTAATAATATGGCGTGGTTAATTCACTAAAGCTACAAATACTTACATACCCCCACCGGCCGGCAAGATGCTGGATCGGTTGACGGATCGCCAAAACAGTTTTCAGATCTTAGGGAGGCGACGGACCTTAGCTCAGCGTCAAGGCCTGCCTAATTCTTTCTATCGGGAGGGATACTACGGAAATGGTTTTTGAGGTGCCGAGCTACTCACCTCTCCTTATCCTGGACGCGGGAGTCTCGTCGAGATGGGGAATATTCAGGCCACACACGCTTGTATTCTGCCGGCCCATATAGTATTCCCTGCGTATACTTTCCTCACCAAACGGAAAACATGGCCCATCCCCCCTCATGTTTGGGCCCATCACGGTGATCATATCGGGAAATCTTTCTTCTCACATTACAGCTTTCTTCTCCTGACAGGATTTCCTATCAACCTTTGTTTGCTTTCTTCTCACATTACAATGGGCCCAAACATGAGGGGGGATGGGAACATCAGAGCATGAATTCATGTCCATTGTTTGCTTTGATCCGGAACATCAGAACATGAATTCATCGGGTAGAGACACTTGATTTTCTATCAACCTATGAACACAACAGAAGCAGGAGGAACATGAACACAGCAACAGGAAAGAAATTGCATAAGTTGAACGGAAAGATAAAGAATCGCTGAACAGACCGCCGGCGTCTGACGAGGATTCAAGAGTTCCAACAACACACGTTTGGAAATTTCGGCCTTCAGAGCATCTTCAGTAGCTCCTAAATCAGGCTCCCTATATGTTGTTTAGGGATTCCTCTCTAAATTTTTCAGCCCCTACTTTATCTCGAGTTTCAACAGTAACCCCTATATCTCAGCCCATATTTTAGTTTGCTGTTACACTGTCAGATAAGACCCACTTGTCAGTGATTCATGTTTTTTCCTTTTATTTTTTTCCTCTAAATTCATCTTCTTCCCGACGGAGGCAGCACCTGAGAATCGACCGGTTCTCCCCCATCGCCAACAATGGCAGGTGAGAAGAAAGCGGCGAGGCCATGGCCGCCCCCTCCGCAGCCTCGTCCAGTTGCTTGGCCGCCTCGCCGGGGAAGTCACAGTGGCGGGCGAGGGCATCGACGTAGGCCGACGAGAGGAGAGGAGGGCGGCGTGCACAGAGCGGAATCAGGGCGGAGAGCAACGAGGCGGCCGTGGTTGCGAGACGGGGGTGGATCGGGGCACAGGAGGGGGAGGGGCAGCGTCGTCGAGGGGCGCGGCGGTGGTCGGGGTGGAGGCAGGGGAGGGGCACGACGTCGTCGAGGGTGGCGACTGTGGCGGGGGCGGAGGCAGGGGTGGGGCGGGGCGGCGCCGAGGGAGGCGGAGGCAGAGGGTGCGGCGGACTGTCGGCGAGGCACGTCGGCGGCGACTCGGGCCGAGGGTCGCGTGCGGCCAGAGAGGGGAGAAGGTGACGTGGACAGAGGAAAAAGAGGAAGAGGGGCTCCCTTGGGGTCCTTAGGAATGGGGGCTCGAGGGGTAATCTGAGGGCCTCCCTAGAACAAGAACACGGAACCTGTTGAAAACGTTTTTTTTTTTGCCTCCTGCCTTTAAAACGAGATAGAGAACCTGTTTATGGTGCCAGCTGAAGATGTTCTTAGTTGAGAGAAACGAAAACAAAGACTTGGTTGGCTGCCTGGAGGCCTAGCGTCCATTTCTTCGTGCGGCTCAGAGTCAGAGGCGCAGGAGAGTTGGAGAAGACACTCGTTGCATGCTTTGGTGGGAGAAGACGACGCGCGGCGCGAGTTGGAGAAGATGCTCTGTGGGAAGGCGACGCGAGAGGTTCAATGGATCTGTGTGGGGCAAGCGGCGGGCGCGGTGGTGACTGGTGAGCGCGGGGGACGGCGGCGGTAGTAAAGGGGGGGATCGGGGAAGAAAGAAGGGAGGAGAAGTGGCATTAATTAAAAAATAAATAAATTTCACATAACCACAAGTTTTGAGGTTAGATTTACACGGGTGTAGGAGTTTGCAACACTTTGCCACAAGTTCTGAAATAATTATTTTCAAAAAACAAAAAACACCCGGCTTAGCGAGTTTGACAACGAAACCGATAGGCTGAGCCAACATGTAATGTGTGATGTCGTCGCACCTTTTGTTTTATTTGCGAATCCATTTTTCTATCCAGCCCCCTAACTTCCTCTGTATTCGCACACACAATACGACCCGTGGTCGTTTTCTTCCCCAACCCTGGCGACCTCCACCCCGTACGACCGCGCCTGGGCGACCTCCAACCCCGGCGACCTCCTCACCGGCGACAAGCCGACCCCTCTGCTGTTGTCCCCACGAAAGGACCCGGTAGCCCAGTGCCCAGCGCTGCGGCTCGTCGGAGTTCAACTCCCCTGCCCTGAACGCCCATAGCCGCCGCCAGCCATCCCCGTCGGCCATGGCTTCCGCCCATGGCGGCGGCATCGAGCGTCGCGACCGGACCCATCCCTGGGAGGCGGCGGTGGCGGGCGGTGTGACCAGCGCCAGCTCGGGGCGGCGGGCGGCGGGCGGCGCGCGGCGCAAACAGCTCCGCGATGGGCGGCGCGACCATTGACACTTGGGGAAGAAGGGGCAGCGGACAAAGGTCGAAGGAGATGGGGAGTGGTTTGTGAATATAGGGAAGCCCAAGGGGCTAAATGGATAAATAGGCTGATAAAAAATTGCACCTTACATGTGGGCCGGTCTTGTCGGATATATTCGCTGTTAAATGCTCTAATCTGGTTAGTTTGGGTCAAGTGAAATGAATTATCCAGGAGTTGTGATAAACTGATGCGAACCCATCCACTTGTATATTTTTGAAAACTTAGCACCGAAACTTGTGGTTCCGTTAAATTTACACAAATTAAAATTGTAATGGGCTGCGACTTGCGAACTGATCAGAGAAGGAGATGGGCAGAGTGCGAGTTTTGGGCTCGCTAAGCCTGGGCTCCGAACGAATGCTGACGCTCGCTCCTTTAATTTAGCGAGCTCGCCTGAGTTTTTATTTTAGATGAACCTGAGTGTTATCAAATGGAGAAACAACAAAGCAGCTGGTGCACAAAACAAAACAAAAATAAGCGCGGGGGCTAGCAGGAGTCGACATCGGTTTTAATTAAGTAGAGCGAGGTTCAAACCCAAGATAGAGCTAGTCCACCACTAGTCCTTGGGTGACTTCTCTCAAAGCAGACTTTTGGTACTCTCTCCTTCCCAGTTTATTTGTCGTCTTAGAAAAAACGGGAGTATCAAGGCGCATTTTTTTTCGAAAAGGAGGAAAACCTCCGGCCTCTGCATCGATCGATGCACACAGCAATAGATTATTAAAATCATTCAAAGTACAAGTTGCCGGGTACAAAAGGAATATTACATAGAGTGAAAGGAAAATATTAAAATCCTTCCAGCCTAAGACCTGCACGCCATCCAAACCGGCCGAATAACTCCCGTGCTACAGTCTCCAAACGGTTGCACCCAGATTCCATACATTCCTGAGCCTCCATCCGAAGAAGTAGGGACCATGTACGGAGCCAATGGGACGCCCAAAGAACGACCTGCAAGAAGTTAGCCACTCTCTTGTTATGAAAAATCAAATCATTTCTGCAATTCCATATAGACCAACATATCGCACAAATCCCTACAAGGATGAGCGAGGCAAATTTTTCTCAACACCTCTAAGCCACCGCTCAAACATATTAGAAACACAAGATGGCGGTGGTAAATTAAATGTCACAAAGATGGTTCGCCACACCAAACACGCCATCGGACACAGAAAAAAAAGATGTTGAATGGTCTCATTTTGATCACAGAAAACACACTTCTTGCTACCACCCCAATTTCTTTTCACCAAATTATCCTTAGTAAACACCACCCCACGACATAAGTACCAAGCAAAAAAAATTATTTTAAGAGGAACTTTAAGTTTCCAAATAACTTTGTGTCGAAATTGACAATCATTATCAATAAGCGTGTTATACAACGACTTCACCGAATATGACCCATAAGAATTCAGTTTCCAGGTAAAGAAATCCTCTTGATCCACAAGATTTACTGACTCAAGTTTATGACACAACTCCAACCAAATCACCAGACGATCCCCAACATTGCTCTACGAAACACATTATTAGGAGGATCCGTCCGTCCCAACACATCAGCAACCGAAACCTTATGGTTAAGAACAATCCTATAAAGAGATGGGAACTACCGTCTAAGAGGAGAGTCACCAATCCACGTGTCTTCCAAAAACAAACATCAGCTCCACGATTAACTAAGTCGCACTTAATTCCATCGCTAGCAACGCCTCGGTCCGATAAATCAGCCTCCCCCCTGTAACCGTCAGCGTCCGTCCTCGCGCACAATCTCTGCTTTCTCCGTGCGCGCTTCCCTACATGCATGCAAAGCCAGCCCAGCCCGCTGCATGCAGGAACCAACCAACTAGCGCTGCATGCAAAGTCAAGGAAGAGAGGAAGAGGCGTGGAGCAGTTACAGGGCTTGTTTAATGCGTTGCGGAACCGAAGCGTTTTTTTCCATCGATTACCTAAGGCGACACTTAATCTGGGAAACGGTAAAAAAGCTAAGACGACGAATAAACTGGGAAGGAGAGAGTACTCAGTAATGTTCTTGTAGAATTTTATCAATGAAGTTGCGAAATCATCAAAACATGCATCATGAGTTTAAAACATGCATTTTGTAAAGTGGATATCAGACGAATAAACCATCGCGTGATCGCCGTGTGACCAAAAAGTAGTAGTGCGGATAAAATTCAAAATTTTAAATCCATAATTAGGCGGATATCAGGTGAAAATGTGAAAACTTTCAATCCTATCCATTAGATCGCAAATAAACAGATGGGATGAAAGCCCCATGTATTTTATGTTAACCCCACTTAGACGTTTTCACATCGAGGTTTTTCCATAAAATATGTTTAATTGAGTAGAAGTTCCACTTTTCATCTCATCCATTTATTTGGGTCTAATGGTTAGCATTAAAGGACAAACAATGGGTCTAAACATCTGAAGCTTATCTGTCCTAGCCCTTGGGTAAAAGAGTTAGCATAACATAATTGATTTTGACTAATCAATTTTTGTTTATGTGGGCATGTGTATTAATTCCTTTTTTTTTAGAACCAAGCATAACTTGGGTGGTCAGCCAGCCATGTGTGCTGGCAGCCCACCAGAGTTCGATCCTCGAAGGTCGCAATGCGGTGTCTCACTTTGTAAAAATTATATATATCTATATACTGTCAGATTGCAATCGCACAGCTCTTACAGTTTAAGTCAAAAAAAATTCTTTTTTTTTACTTAATAGTTTAGATTTCTAATTTCTGGCTCAGTCCCTGCTTCGAGCTTGAATAGTTTATTTTGATGGTTTTATATCCAACAACATAGTCTCATACTAAGTCACTGTGATTATTTGGATAATAGGAGAATGTTTCCCATGTCAAATGAGGTTGTTAATACTAGGCCTGCCGTGAGAAGAGTTTTTTTCTTCTAGCTTGAACACAGAAATTGTAAAATTGGACGCGTGTTGGGCAAATGAAAAGCGGTAGATCCAAGGCATCGATCCCTTCGCGTGCACTTCTCGCTTCCCGGATGTCCTGGGGATCGGTTCTGAGGTTAATTAAAGAGTCAACATAACTAGTATAGCGTTGGCGATCTCCAGAGCAACTTAACATAGTATGCTAACTTGGAGAGGAATCTGCATCCATGCATGTACATGTAGCAAGTACATTAACTAATGTTTTTATTCATCAACGCTTAAACACACATAGCTACGTACTCAGCTTTGATAGCTAGATAACTCTCCTGCGGCTCTACCCACTGTTCCCTCCGTTCCTTAAATTAGGTTTTTATCGAGCATTTGACCAAAAATTATTTCATCGACACGTGACTTATTTGATACAAATCATAACTATAAACAAGTATTTTTGAATACGAATACAATGATATCAATTTTATTTCACGAAAAATATATATTAATAGACTAATTCTTGTCAAATGCTTTGTCAAAGGAAACAATACAGGCCTTACTGCAATTGCTGATCCACACGTTAACACGTTACACACGGCCGATACAGGCTTACACACAACAGAGTAGAGATCCCATGATGATCGAACTAAGTCCCCGCGCGCGTAAATCTAATTAACATGCATGCAGCATGACAAATGGACAACTAATTAAACACATAATCCTCAGGGGTGGCCGCCGCCACCGCCGCCGCCGCCACCGCCACCAGAAGCTCCTGGTCCGGAGCCGGATCCACCCCCACCGCCAGTCCCCACGCCACCGCCGGCCGTCCCAGAACCTTGGCCGCTCCCCACAGCGTCGCCTGCATGTCCAACGCCAACCCCGCTACCTCCTCCAGCACTTCCTCCGCTGTGCGAGAACGTGACACCACCCCGTGGGCTCACATGGATGCCTACGCCTTCTCCACCACCAACACTCACGCTGCCGCCGCCGCCATCGGGTGCACACGCGGCAGCCTCGGCGGCGGAGGCGCCACCGCCGACGCCGATGGCCACGTCGAGCCCTCCCTTCTTGCTGAACACGATGCCGACACCGAGGCCGAGTCCACCGCCAGCAGAAGAAGCAGCACCAGTAGTAATAGTTCTTCCTGCGCCGCCGCCGATACCGCCGCCGAGCCCGACGGTCGTGGTCGTGTCATTGTGCGACACGGCCCAGCCGAACCCGTGGCCGCTGCCGGAGCCATGGCCGCCGCCGCTGCCGGTGTTCCTTGAGAAAAACGGCCAGGAGAATTTAATGGTGCCGCGGCTGGTGGTGGCATGTTCCTCACGAGGGAAAGGGAAATGCCGTGCGTCGACGACAGATGATGAGAACATCGTGGCGAAACATGCGAGGAAGAAGAAGAATGCACTGGCACTGGCACTGCTTCTTGTAGTAGAGACAGCCATTTGCGTGAATGCGTTTGTCGTCGTGAAGAGGTCTCGCTGATGGGGTTTATATAACAGCTGTAGTAGGCTTGGAGTTGGACCAGCTTGCGTGCGGTGCGTGAAATCAGGATGGTACAGGTTGCATCTTGCATGTGCAGCTAGCGTACGTTGAGCCGTTGACCATTCGTTTGGAATTACCGGTGGAATGTAGTGTGCATTTCTAAATGTCAAGCGGTGCAATATTATTTGTGGTTTAGTTTATACGATATGATCACGGCAAATGCTCACGCGTAAGCGCGGCCGAGATCAAATTTTCTTAGCAACGCCGTCCATTAATCACTCATCACTCAAAGGATGCAAGTAGCAGTACTGGTCGCATGATTATAGTGGCTAGATAGAAGAAGCAAGCAAGGGAGCTGTGGAGAGTGCTCAAGGTCCGCCACCGTTTTGTTCTGAATCTCTTTGACACTCTGCTCGTTGCCTCCCTCTGTTTTCTTGCAGTGAGCTGGGCTGAGCCCATGAACGATGGCCCACCATTGACCAAATGCCCAGGGTCCCCTAGCTTGTGCCATGGTCATTATCGGCCCATCGTCATGGTGGTTGTGAATGTCCCGCTGTTGTCCTAGTCTATTTGGCCACCTTTACTTTCCGGCGAGGGTGTGAATTTTCTTGACCAGCGCGTTCAGCCGGTGCAAGAATCCAGTGACCGTTGCCCCAGCTTGCATGACAAGGCACTCGAATCGCCTCATCGTAGACTGGATCCGCGCCGCGTCGGCAAGTAGATCTTTGCTGGTCCGAGACGTGCGGATGTAGTCCCACGCCTCGCGAGCGGTGTTGAATTCCATGATGGACATCATCACCCGTCGGGCGCGGACTGGGAGATAGTGGTAATCGGCACCTTGGTGCATCTCCTCGTCCACGAAGCTGCTGTCATCGATCGCCGGCCAAACGCCGGGATGTTGCAGCACGATCTTCATCTTACCCGCCTAAAGTTGGTTGTTTCTCCCCTTCAGTTGCGGGTAAGGCCCCCCCTTCGCGGCTTCGCCCATTACCAGATCCTTCACCATTATTGCAACAACTAGTGCTGCAAAATGGTTGCTCCGGCAAAAATGAACTACAGACAATTGTACTCCCCAGAATTAATTTTCCATTTGACCCAGATCTGGGGGGCTGACAACAGGGAATTGCTTGATGGTTCAACCGAGGCTTGGCTATTACTTAAGAAGTTTTAATCTACCCATACTCATAATGCCTAACGGATATCATGAATGCATGCTTAACCTTAATTAAAATTATGGTCATTTCACAAAACCGACATGCTTAAACATGTACACTTGCAGATGTGTCAAGGGACAGGGTTACTACATATATGACCGAAACAATATGTGAAGATTAGCAAAGCAAGAACATACGAAAAAGGCAAAAAGTCTAGAAATTAACTGGTGAAGCCAAACCTGACCGAGCACGGTTTAATTGTGAAGCCAAACCTGACTGAGCACAGTTGAATTGCAGATGTACCTACTGCTAAGTATTGCTCTTATTAGTCCACAACCAAGTGGATTTTCATTTGCTATTTCCTTCTCCAATCCCCTCAACCATACAGTAACTATTACAGCTAAGAAGCAACAGCAGCAGAGCCAGATGCAACGTCTGCCGGGGCAGACTCATCGTCCTTGTGCTTCACCATACCCGAATCAACCAGAATCGGCACCTCTGCCGCGAGCCATGGCGCCAGGCCAAGGCACAGAGCATGGGCGAGCCCGAACCTCGGGCAGTTCTTCGCCCACAGCGGCTTGAAGTGCACGGTGAGGCAGATCTTCCCTCCCCTGTACATCTGTACACCACACCAACATTAACAACAATCAGGATTCTGCATGCAACAAATTCAAAGTGTAGCAATGGACAAACAATAAGAATGCAACTGTGGAATGTGCTCACCTTGTGGGTCTTGCCGTCGAGGGTGGGGAGCTCAATCTCAGGGGCGACCTGAGGATAGGCGACGGGGATGTCGAACTGGAGGGGAAACTCGTAGCGGCGGAGGTTGTGGACGTACCAGCAGGTGCCCTCCCAGCGGGTGCCTTCCGGGTTGGCAGCGGAGATGCGGAACCAGTCGTTATCCTTGGACTTGTTCACGGAGGTGTAGGCGATGAGGGCGCGGTACTCCTCCTTGAGCCGCTGCCGCCATGCGTCACCGTCACGAGGCCCCGCCCGCGTTGACAGCAGTGGGATCTCGCCCACCACGCTCTTCGTCCCCTTGTCCCATCCCTCCATCCCTCTGCTCCCGCTCCGGGCGCTGCGCCTAGATAGAAGAACTAGCATTTCAGTTAAAGCAGTAACAGCAAAAGCACGATTCAGTTCTATCCCACTACACAATTGTCGCTGGTGCGGAATCCTGGCATATCAATTCAGGTATCTCGGAGATGAAACAGACGTCAATTTCCACAGGAATACATGGCGGGCTGCAGGAGCGATCCCCAGAATTCTCATATACAAACACCTATGCGACAAATAAGCGAATGACTCTAACCTAGATTAAGAAGAGTTCAGCACACAAACATATCCATGCTTCAGTTAAAGCAGTAACAGCGAAAGCCCTGCTTAAAATCACTATCCCACTACACAATTGTCAATCCCGGCATCAATTCAGGCATGTCGGAGCTGATATAAATCTCACTCATCACCGGAATACATGACAGGCTGCAGGAGCGATCCCCACAATTCTCAGATAAAACCCCTATGCAACGAAAAAGCGAATAACTCAAATCTATGAGTGTTTCCAAATGACTTTATATACACATCGCCGAGAACCGAGAACCGAGAACGTTAAGAACCCTAACGGCCTTGCAACAACGAACCAAGCAACCCCAACCACGGCTCGCGAGAGATCGAACACATCGATTCAAAGTCACCCGACGGGCCGCGCACCAAATCGAGCCCCCTGCGCACAAAACCCATTGAATCGCAAGCATACCATGCGCCGCCGCCTCAGCGCGCGGCAGATCGAACCGCAGATCTGCCGGAGGCAACCGCGTCTTACCCAATCAGAACGAAAAAATCAATCAGCACAAAAGGTCCTTAGAAGTTACAGCGTCGATGCGAATCGGGAGCTTACCCGCGCCGATCTGAAGCGGGGCAAGGAAAACCACGCGGAAAAAGCTAGAGGATGAAGGCGAGCGAGAGCCTGAGGTTGGGGACGGCGAGAGAGAGGACAGACAGAGAGGGAGGGAGAGCGAGAGAGACGGCGTGAGTCGTGAGCATAGGTGCCCAGCAGAACGGCCCAGTCCCGGCACAGACCGTTCTAGCGAATCCCAGGCACGGCCCAGTAGCCCGGCCCGGCCGGGTCCGTTTAGCCTGCCGCTCAGTAAAACCTGAATAATCCGGTTAGTTCAAATTAGTCACAAGAGATTTGGACAAGATGTGATCGACGCAGTTAAAAGAAATTGGTTTCAAAGATTTTTGATGTAAATTTCGGTTTATCCGAAATCTTTATTGTTGCTTTAGTTTTTTTATCAGTTGTACTACGTTCATTGAATAAATAAAATCAGATCTTTGTTCTAAAAAAATAAAGAAAAAATGTAATATGGATTAGAGGGAATAAAAGATGAATGCTAAACGGCTCGCGGGATTCTCGAAAATGCCTAGCCTGTTGGGCAAGTAAACTCATGAGATGAGTTTCATAGGTCACTAAGGGCATAAATTTAAAAAAAAAACATCATATTTGAGTCAACTGTCTAAACAAGTCACTAAGGGTGTGTTTGGGACAACTCCAACTTCACAGATTTGCTGGAGCTGGACATTCATAGGTCCACTATTTCGCCGACCTAGAGTTATGAATACTTGTGAGATGTTTTGCAGTCTTATCTTACTTTATTTTTTATTTAATCGCAACTCTAGCCCCCAAAAAAATGAAGCTATGAATGACCCGTTTCACCAACTTCATGGAGTTGGTTTTCTAAAACTCATTGGTTTTAGGCTGAGATGTTGCTTGAACACTCGCATTGTAGTTGTGCTTGGATTGACGACAAAGCTGACAATGTGACCCACCCATCAGGGTCAGGCGTGACGAGGGGAAATGCGTGTGTGGCCATGAAGGGGCATCGTTTTGTATCTTTTCTACAACCATGTTGAGTCTAGCATTTGGGCACCGGCAACCACATTCTGCGCTGCAGGGTTTTATAGGACTTCTAAGATTTCAGTTGAAACTTAAGATGCAGCGATGAGTCTAACAATGGGTCTTTTCGCTTTGACCATTCATTTGAGAGAGAATTCCATATTTGCTATTGAGAATTTGCCCGTATGCCCCAATGCCACCGAGAATTTCCCTGTTCCAAATATGCCACTCAAATTTTGCACGGGGTACAAATATGCCACTACCGTTAGTTGACCGCTAGTTGACCATTAAGTAGAAGATGAAAAAACAATTTTGCCCGTATGTAGTATGTTGATGTTCCGTTAACAATAAATTATTCATTTTAGAAAACTTAGCTTTTCAAGGTTTTAAAATAACCGTAATACCATTTCTGAGTAAATTTCAACAATAATGATTTTAGCATGAAAATTGAAAATTTTCAACAACACTTCTCTTGATTTTAATTAACATCACAAAAATCATAATTGATTCAGCAAATTAATAGACTAAAACTCATCATAATTTGTGAAGAGAGAGAGGGATAGAAAGACCGAGAGGATGTTTTAGTTTTCTTGTTTCTTTTTGTTTTTTTCTGACCTGTGGACCAAGGGTATTTCGGTCAATATTAAATTGACTTAATAGTCAACTAGCGGTCAACTAACGGTAGTGGCATATTGTATCCAATGTAAAATTTGAGTGGCATATTTGGAATAGGTAAATTCTCAGTGGCATTTGGACATATGAGCAAATTCTCAGTGGCAAATATGTAATTCTCTCTTCATTTGGAATTACCTACATTTCTAAATGTCAAGCATAATGCATCAGTTGCAACAAACTATTTGTGGTTTAGTTTATACTTTAAGTTCGATCACAACTTATGCATATGCACGCGTTAGCGCTGCGCTGCATGGTCGTCTCTCTTCTACATTCGGGTTGGGATGCAAAGAAGATCCCCTATTTATCCTGTTTCTGTACTAATTTCCAAATCTTAAAGTCAAATTCTGAGAATTTTCAAATTATTTAGTCCACAAGGAGTAAGATGAATGGGATACCGCTGTCCGCTGGCATGCCAACATTCGGGTGTGTTTTTTCATTCCCACCTCCCTCCGTCTCCCTCCTCTTTTGTCTAACATTCTTTTTGAGTAAAATGCACCCAAGGTCCCTATTTTTTCGCGAAGGTGTCAAATAGGTCCCTAATTTTTGAAAATGCACGTTTATGTCCTCATTGTTTGTTAAGTGGTTCATCCCAGGTCCCTTGTCTGTATGCATAGCTCCGGCCGCATGACGTGGCTGCCACCTAGCTTTTGGGCCCACATGTCAGGCGACGACGTGGTGTTGCAATCTTACAGAACCCCCCCCCCACCCCCCCCCCACCCCCCCCCCCACCTATTCTCCTCTCATTTCGCGGCCCTCTCTCCTTCTCCTAACCTAACAGTCGTTCGACGAGTCGACGCGCGCGCTAGGCAGCGAAGGGGGTTGGCAGCTCCGGCGCGATTGCTTGGTGGCAGACAGAATTCGCGGCCGGCGAGATGGAACCAGTCCGCCGGCTGCCAGGGGCACCGCTCCGCGAAATGAGAGGAGAATAGGTGGGAGGGGGGGGGGGGGTTCTGTAAGATTGCAACACCACGTCACCGCGTACCGTGTGGACCCAAAGGCTAGGTGGCAGCCACGTCATGCGGCCGGAGCTGTGCATACAGGCGAGCGACCTGTGATGAACCACTTAACAAACAATGAGGACCCAAACGTGCATTTTCAAAGATTAGGGACCTGCTTGACACCTTCGCGAAAGAATATGGACATCGGGTGCATTTTACTCTTTTTTTTTCTTGAGCTCCTTTGTCTAACATTTTCCTTTCACCATGGACAAAGATTTTTGAGTTTCATGAAATTTGAAAAAATTGGGGTGTTTTGAATATATGTTAGATTTAGCCCAATGAACGCACACAACAAGCAGAGATCAATTTTCTTAACATCCTCCTCCATTAATCACTAACAGAATGCAGGTAGCACTAGTTGACTAGAGTGGGTAGATAGGAGAAGCATCACAACAAAAAAAAGGTTAGACAGAAGAAACATCTCACAAAAGAAGGCCAGATAGAAGAAAGCAAGAAAGAGATGAGATATAGAGGTGGGAAGGTCCGCCACCACTTTTTTTTTTACGAAAAGGTCCGCCACCATTTTGCTGTAATACTTTTGTATACTCTGTTTTTTTTGAGCGATTCTGTATACTCTGCTCTCGTTTTTTTAGAAGAACGACCGAAGCTTTATTAGATCAAAATGTTAACAGGGATACAAATATTTTCTGGCGGATCATCCAGCCAAATGTACCGACCAGCTCTAAGAGAAGAAGCCAGCCGTGCAAGTCTATGCGCTTCCCCATTTGTTTCGCGTCGCTTGTGACCAAATACGGTCTCTTGCAGCTGCAAAGGCCTTGTTGAGATACCTCGAAGGACCATACCATACGGGCTAAGAGTGTTTCCACCATTGATCCCTTGGACCACGGTGAGGCAACCGGAAGCGACCATAATACGCTGGGCATTCACATCAGCTGCAAGTGCTAAAGCCTCATCACACGCACGTGCTTCTAGAGTTGCAGGATCAGACATGCCATCGACAACCACTGGCACTAGCGCCCAAGAACTTTCCTTGCGGATCACGGCAGACAGCTGCAAAAGCTCCCTTCAGCGCCCCCTTAGAGACAGCAGCATCAACGTTTCTTTTTATCAGCCCCGCTGGCGGAGGGATCCACTTCCGCATAGCCAGCCTCGAGCCCACCGGCATCACCTGCTTCTTGCCGCAACTAAAGCCCAGATCCGATAAATACCTGGTGATGAACATGTGAGTCGACACCCTCATGAATAGCTTTCCTTCTCGCCCACCAAATAGCCCACAAAGTAACCAACACTTCAATGAAATCCTGCTGATTAAGAGTCTTGCACAGTGATAAGAGCCAAAGCTTCGGATCAAGAGTTTCATCACCAAATAAAGGAAGAGCCACATCAGCCTCCCGGAGAGCCCAAACACTTTTCGCCATATTGCAGTCAAGAAGTGAATGTCTCCAAGAATCCAAGGAAGCATTACAGATGGTGCAAACTGGAGTTGTTGCCATTTTTCTTCGTGCTCTTTCTTGACCCGTTGGCAGAGAAGATCTCGCCAACCTCCAAGCAAAAACCCGGAGTTTAGAAGGAACACGAACCTTCCAGAGCTTCTTCCACTCCCGTTCACGCTCCTCCCCATGCGAACCTTCCGAACATCCTTCAAGCCAGTCAACCCGGTGCCTCTTAGTCTCAACCATCATCTTGTATGCCGAACGGACAGTGAACACCCCTCTTTTCTCATAATGCCAAGCCCAACAATCTGGCTGCCTGAATTGACAAATAGGAATTTGACAAACAGCTTCAACATCCATTGGCAGCAGGTGTGCCTTCAGTGCACTAATGTTCCGGGATCTCGTAGCTGAGCAGATCAACTCAGAAACCAATTGCGGAGGATGCGGCGAGATAGAACACGTCGGCCTCAGCTTGAAATCCCGTGGTAACCAATTGTCCTGCCAGATATTAGTTGATGAACCATCTTCGATCCTGCGGATAAGCCCAAGCTTGAGCATCTCCTTACCATCACACAGCGCACGCCAAACCTGTGAAGGTTTATTACCAACCTCCGCCTCCAGCAGCGACCCATCAGGGAATAGCATGCCTTCAAAATTCTTGCACATAGAAGATCCATCCTGCATAAGGCGCCACACTTGTCTTGCGAGTAGAGCTAGGTTGAAAATCTCAATCTCCTGAAAACAGGTTTCAACCTTATACTTTGGCATCGTCATTGCATCCCACGCAACCCAGACTGTCTTGCGTTCGCCCTTTTTGCTCCCCTACCAAAACTTCCTGATTAGAGAAGTGATATGCTGACACAGCCCATGCGGCAATCTGAAGACCGCCATCGAATATGTCGGGATAGCTTGCACCACCGATTTGATTAAAATTTCCTTCCCTCCAGCCAGACAAAGATTTCTCCATCCACCCTTGTAGCCGCTTCCACACTCGATCCTTTAAATACCCAAAAGCGCCATTCTTTGATCGGTCCACGTCAAACGGCAACCCAAAGAGTTTCAGTCTCAACATGTAAAATTCCCTTCACAGCCATACAAATACCTTCTGGGCACTTCTTTCCAAAAAACACCGAGGACTTGTCCGTATTAATCCGCTGGCCAGATGCATTGCAATAACTCTCGAGAAGAGCATGCAACTTAGTAGCTTCGATGGTTGTAGCATTGCCAAGTAACAAACAATCATCAGCAAAAAGAAGGTGATTCACCTGAGGCCCAGATTCAACAATCCTAATGCCACCGAGATCACTAGTATACCGAGCATCTTTCAACATACACGACAGACCCTCAGCTGCCAGAAGAAAAAAGTACGGCGAAATGGGATCGCCCTGTCAGATACCACGGGATGGCCGGAAATCTCTAGTGATCCCTCCATTGAAATGAACAGAGAAGGAGACCGATCGAGCGGACTCCCCTCATGACAGTATCAACAAATCTAGGAGAGATCCCCAGCCGGTGCATCATAGCTTCAAGATAGTTCCACTCCACTCTATCATAAGCTTTAATCATGTCTAATTTCAGAGCAAAATGAGCCTTAGTCTTGCTTTTGTGTTCCCCTTCATGAAGTGCAAGCATTCATAAGCAGTAATAACATTATCCGTTATAAGTCGACCCGGCACAAAAGCCGATTGTTCTTCCGAGATAATCATAAGGAGGATCTGCTTTAGCCGGTTAGCAAGTACTTTGAATGCAATTTTAAACACCACATTGCACAAACTAATGGGACGGAACTGAGAAAGAGATGTAGAGTTCGGTACCTTGGGAATAATAACTATGAACATTTTGTTTATCTCCTCAGATGAGTCCTCGCCATTGAGAATACGGATGACAATATTTGTAATCTCCTCGCCACAGAGATGCCAATGCTTCTGAAAGAAATGGGCTGGGAAACCATCCGGCCCCGGTGCTTTAGTAGGAAACATTTGGAACAAAGCCGTCTTCACTTCATCCATTGAGTACGGGGCATTTAGAGCTACATACATTTCACCCGTGACCTTACAAGGGACATGGGATAGCACCTCCTCCATACCTATTACTCCTTCTGCCTCGTATAAATTTTCATAAAAAGCCATCGTCATCTCCTCAAGCTCTGCCACATCTTCACAGAACGAGCCATCTGCACGAGCCAGTTTATCAATGCGATTCTTCTTCAAGCGGCTACTCGCTTTTTGGTGCAAAAAACGAGTATTTCGATCTCCTTCCATCAGCCACTGAACTCTAGATCGTTGGCGCCACATGACCTCCTCCTGAAAACTCAATTCAACAATCTTCTGCTCGACTTTCAGCTCTTCATAGCTCGGACCCACACGATCCGGTTTCTCCCTAAGCTCCTGCAGCTGCTTTCTCAACTCTCGCAGTTCAGTACGTACTGCACCAAAAGAGCGAGATCCCCATTGCAACATCGCACCTGCCGCACCCTTCAGCTTCTCTGCTAGCTCTTTTACTGTGCCAGCTTTTCCTATCCCCCAAGCATCCTTGATCACCTGTCCAAAATCATCATGGCTCTCCCACATCATCTCATATCGAAACGGCCTCTCCCTTCCAATTCTCCTATTATGTGCCTCCATCTCATTTAACAACAATATTGGTGAATGGTCAGATTTTGCAGCAACCAAATGTCGAACTGAAGCAAAAGGAAAAAGATGGCACCAATCACCAGAGGCCAAGGCTCTATCCAGCCGCACCCGAGTATATACATTATTCTGAACTCGTCTTTCAAAGGTCCAGTCTAAACCAATATATCCCAAATCACAAAGCTCACAAGCATCCACCGCTTCACGGAACAGATTAATTTGCACCATATCTCTTTCATTCGGCCCAAACTGCTCCTCCCTCCTAAGCACCTCATTAAAGTCACCAATACACAGCCAAGGCAGCGAGCTATCAGCTTTTAAAATATTAGTTGGTGCGATCCCGGGACATGTCCGGGACGCCTGTCTGAAGGATGATGTTCTGTTCGGTATATCCAGATAATGATGTTTTTTTTGCTAAAAAAAAGCTTTTAAAATCTCATCATATCCCACGTCTTAAACCTTAAACTTCTGTTCGCCTCACCGTACCAGCACGTGATTCTCCAGATATCTTTCCCCGGTTCGTGCACCTCCATATCAATATGATACTTGGAATAATTCCTCAAAATAAGGTTAACTTGATTCTTCCAAAAAATACATAAACCTCCACTACGACCAGAGCTACTAACACCAAAAGCACTATGAAAGCCTAAAGTACCCGCCAAGCCTTCCACCCCATACTTTGCGATTTGCGTCTCCACCACACAAAGAATCAACGGTGCACTCTCCTGCGCAAGATTGCGCAGTTCATGAACTGTCGCGGGATCGCCAAGCCCGCGACAGTTCCAGCACAAAGTACTCATTGGAAGCGGCGATCCTCCTCGAAGGAGATCACCGATGCAGATTTTTCATCAGAAAAAGTATCTTTCTTCATCTTCTTCTGCTCCTTTCGCCAATAGGAACCAACAGGAGGAGAGAAAACCAGTCTGAACTGAAGTATAACTGTAGATTAACCAGAGCATGACGCAAGATCGGAGGTGGACTCACTGTCAGGGATCGACGGGAGGAAAAAGACTCACTGTCGGAGTTCGACGGGAGTAGATGGCCGCGCCGGAGGCGGCCGTCTCAGATCGCCATGACGGCGAGGACGCTCCTCCCGATCTCTGCGCTCTTTGTATACTCTGCTTGTTGCCTCTTGCTGTCTTGCAGTGAGCTGGGCTGAGCCCATGGATAATCGCCAGGGTCCCTAACTAACACAGCGTGAGCCCTTTTAGCTTTAAGATCTACTCCCTCCTTTTTCACAAAGGTTGCCATTTTTTTTCCGTTAAGACAAGCCTTTGACAAAAAATTACTCTATCAATATGTAAGTTATATGATACGAAACCATGATCATTGGAAAGAATTTTTAAATACAAATCCATTGATATAAATTTCATGCATGAAAAGACACACATCAATAAAGTTTTCATCGGTCAAAGTCTTGTCTTAACGAAACAAAATACGTCAACCTTTGTGAAATGGAGGGAGTATGTGTTAATGGTCTTCTAGCTTCTTCTTTTTTGACAGCTTGATGGTCTTTTAGTTTTCTTTTTTTTTTTGACATTTGAGGAAGCCAATCTGACTTAATACGTTTACTTGCATATAACCCTGGCCCTATCTAGCAAATTGAGGCCCTGAAACAAAATGCAAAGGGGAAATCTAATGGCCGTTGGATTTGGGAGCCAGATATGCTCTGTCGAACGCGGCTGTTTTACGGAAAGGCGCCCCCTCCCAGGGCCGTCGATTAGCAGGGGCAGGATGGGCGACCGCACGGGCCCCCCAAATTCCAGGGGCCCCAAATTTTTTTAATTAGATCACAGATGAAAGATTATGAGGTTCTCGTTAGGTCGACTGTGTAGTTGTACATGGTGGGCCTGGTATGGGCTTCGGCCTCCCAAAAGCCAGAATCGTAATGTTGAATGTAGTCATAACTTGCAATTCTCCGGTACGGCCCTGCCCCCTCCTATGGATATCTCTTTCTCTCTCTTTTTCCGAACCGAAGTCTGAACGCCTCGATCCACTAATTAATTAAAAAAATAGAGTTGTCCAGTTAATTTAACGAAAACCGGCTAAAAATCATCACCAAGTTAATTTAATGAAAACCGGCCGCACCAAGGAACACACTCGCCGACCTGGCCACCCACACTCACTCAACGCACGTGGCTGAGAAGATAGGCGAGAAAATAGCCGTCGAGGTTGTTCGCAGAAGTCGTCGTTGTCACACAAACACTCCTGCTAAGCTGTCGACTTCGACTTCCCCCACCAACTCTCAAGAACGGATCGGAGTCACTGCCTCTGCTGGCACGCAAGCTAGTGTTGGCCCACGGCAAATAGTCGGCCACCCACGCTAGTGACTAAGAGGCGCCGATTCTAATGCCGAGCTTCAAAGGGATAATATGCGAGGCTTGGGCCGAAAAGGAACCCTGCAGACCGGTCCGTCCACCGTCACCAAGTAATCGTCATCACACATCACCCTTCTAAGAGCGACTCCGACATCTCAGCGACAAAACAAAACAAACCTTGGAGAGCCATCTGTTATGAACGCGACAAGCAAGAACGAAAAACGAAGAAGAAATCACAGCACAGGGACACACGGATTTAACGTGGAAAACCCTCTCAAACAACGAGAGGGAAAACCACGGGCGCCAGTCAGCGAAACTTCACTATATGGGAAGTGTTTACACAACGTCGGGGAGATTCTACAAAAGCAACTCGTCTCCAAAACGGCAGCCACAAGGGGTATATATAACAGGAAGATTAGGTCAAAACAGATCCGTATCGGGGACCTCGGAAGTTCCGGGTTTGCGCCGGAAGTTTCGGACTCCCGAAAGTTCCGGGCTTGTTCCGGAACAAACTCCGCAGTCTTCATGCGAAATTCCAGTAGCGTCACGGAGGACAGGCAGAGGTTGGGCGGTAGTTCCGCCCAACCGAAAATACACAGGAAGTTCCGGCCCTGAGAAATACCTCTTTGAAAATTTGGATCACAACTTCAACACCATCAAACATGCCGGAATGACCGACTACCAAGAACCATCGCCGAAGTCCAACCTGAGACGCGAACAATCTCCACAAGCGATGCTTCCACTCCACACGGCCAGGCGCTCACAAACCACTGGTGCCATGTGGTCGATGCAACCTCCACAAGCGATGCTTCCGCTGGTAAGTTTTGCTAGGACGGCCATAGAATAAATTCCGACGATGCTATACGTACGACGGAACTCGTACGACGCTTCTGTACGATTAGACTCAAGCCAAGGCATGGTCAGCACGTGGGGCCGTGAGGGACACGTCACAACAAATTGAATTTGAGTAGTCATGCAAAGATCGGATAGGGTGTTAATCGTACGCAAGTCAGTTTGAAAAAATATTCTGATGACAGTTCCTAGGATGGCTCAGCAAAATGGCTGCTAATAAGACGCATTGACTAGACTAAATTAATTGCGACGACATGGGGCTGCTAGGACTAGGATGGCCCCTTAATTTATCCCCTTGAACAAAATTTAATCAATGTTTCTAAATATATGCAAATCGACTCGCTGGTGTTCTGTTCATATAAGTATGCATGCTAGGCCATATAGTTAAGCTAAAATTTTAATTAGTTTCCTCCTATGCCATAGATTCTATGGGCCTGGCTAGAGCCGTTGTACTCTCGTGGGCCTACTAGTACTCGTTAGACGACACTTAACGTATGTTTATCAAGGGGTAACTATTCCGAGTTGTTGTGGACATATCGCGACGAACAAACTGTCTTGACAGGCCTACGGGCTATATAAAGCTTGAGCCGGCATCACAATGGGCCAGCTCTGTCCTCCTTGATTTTAACAGTATCATCGTCAAGATTTCGATCTACCACAGTGGTCTTTTTTTTTAGATGACAATTGTCTCTTTTTGTGTAACAGTAAGTTCCAGTAATGTATAAACGCTGCACAATGGCTCCAATGTTTGTAAACATAAAAGTATGTCATGGCTGTGAGAGTGCGTGGGGCCCCCATATAAATCAATAGAGAATGTGACGAGGTCAGAGTTGCGAAGACGGCAGTAGAAAAAGAGCTCTTTTACAGTACCCCTAAGTAAATTTAGACCATCCATTTTGTTCAATCCAACGGATTAGCATGGCTCGTACTCCGATCTGATTGAAAGGAGTACCGTCTAGGAAAACAAGGGAGTACCAAGCTTATGGGGTAAAATCGTAAATCCAGATGACAATACTTGTACCTATACGGGCAGCTGCCAGCTGGAGAAGCAAGGACAGCAAGCCGGCAACCATGAAGACGAGCCACGTTCTGATTATCTGATCTCATGGTGGCCGATGGCTTCAGACTTCAGGGACGGCCGGCATAGGTTCCCGTGATGGAGATTTATTGGAGATGGTGTCTGCGAGGACTCTGTTCCCTGGATCCTACTGCTATGCCGGCACACCACCAGCGCCCCTGTCTCCTCCTGACGGCCATCTAGCCTTCTTATCTCCACCAATATTCCACGTCCACGCAAGTGAATCTAATTTTACTTTTGGTTTCAGTTCTAGGTATTGGAACATAGATAAATTTCAATTGTTGTGATTTTTAGACCAGACATCTCCTATCTGTCCTTGTGTAATCAATCGGTGGAGAAACTGTGAGCCTGTGAGGACGATAATCAACTAGTAACTTGCATTCCCCTTGGAACAAGACATCGTAGAAAAATTGCTCCAACGGGCTGCGCCAATGGCGCTCCGGACAGGACGACGAAGATGTGATGCAAATAAAAGGACTAAGCGGGGTGTATGGCCGGAGATGCAGCGCGACATGGACGCGGTGGCACGATGTGGGAGGAAGAGGCCATGGCTGCAGGTGCCCGACGATCTGGGAGGTGACGGCGGAATCATCACCGGAGTAGGGCGCGACGACGGTCCTTCGTTAGATCCAAAATAAAAGTTAGTTGTATCCTCATTAGACGAGACCAGAAAAGTCTAAATTACCCTCCTAGACGGGGCGGTCTGATTTGCCTGGTACTCCGTCGGTTCATAATGGAGTACTGGGGTACCGTAAAAACTCTCGTAGAAAAAACTGTGATGACGTTTCCTATGATGGCTCAACAAAAATGGCTGCTAGGATATATGCATCAAGTAAATTAGTTAGTGACGACATGGGGCTGCTAGGAGGCTAGGATGGCTCCTTGATGTATTAATATCCCTTAAAATAAATTTAACGAATGTTTCAAAATATATGTAGACTCACTGGTTTTCTGTTCTTATAAGTATGTATGCTAGCTATAGTGGACCATATGGTTAAGCTAACAGCTAATTAGTTTGTTAAGGTAGTAGTAGTACTCCACTTGCCAACCTGCGTGTGTCATGGAGGTTTTAAGCTTTTGTTTCATCTCCCTAGCCACGGCAGTCCTCCTTTGGTTTGTCAAGCTGAAAGCCAGTCCCGGCGACGAAAAGAAACTCAAGAAGCAGCATCCCCCTGGGCCATGGACCCTTCCGATTATCGGCAGCCTCCACCACCTCATCGGTGGTCTCCCGCACCACAAGATTACGGAACTGTCTCGCCGGCATGGCCCGGTGATGTTCCTCAAGTTGGGGGAGGTCCCAAACGTGGTGGTCTCGAGCGCCGAGGCGGCGGAGCTGGTGATGAAGACAAAGGACCTGACGTTCGCGACTCGGCCAAGCAGCATGACGCTCGACATCGTCGGCTGCGGCGGCAAGGGGATCGTCCTTGCCCCCTACGGCGACCACTGGCGCCAGATGCGCAAGCTGTGCATCGTTGAGCTCCTCAACGCCCGGCAGGTCAAGCGCGTGGCGTCCATCAGGGCGGAGGAGGTGGCTCGCCTCCTCCGCTCCGTCGCCGCCGCCGCTTCCGCCGCCATGGTCTTCAACCTCAGTAAGGAGATGGCGGTGCTGTCCAATGACATCGTGATGCGAGCGGTGTTCGGTGGCAAGTGCACGCAGCAGAGCGAGTACCTCCACCAGCTAGAGGAAATGATCCGGCTCCTCGGAGGTTTCGTCCCGGCCGATCTTTTCCCGTCGTCGCGCCTGGTCCGGTGGCTGACCTCGGACGAGCGAGACCTGAAGAGTTACTACGGCGGCATGCAGTGCATCATCGGCGACATCATTGAGGAGCGAAAGGCTAAGCGCGGTGCCGACCGTGCCTGCGGCATTGACGATGAGGACTTTCTCGACGTGCTTCTCAGGCTGCAGGAGGAGGACTCGCTGGCATTCCCTCTAACTTCGGAGACTATGGGCGTCGTCATGACAGTGAGTATATATTGTCATGTAAAACATTTTTTTAGAGTAAAATGCATTCACGGTCATTAAACTTGTTTTCGAATCTCAATTTAGTCACTGTATTTTCAAAATCAAAAATTACGGTCCGTGAACTTGATGAAATATCCCACATACTGTCATGACCGTATTTGTACTTATATCCATATCCTTTGCTAGCTCAGCTCGGATTTTCCTTGTTCCAAATTTGTCACTCAAATTTTGTATGGGGTACGAATATGCCACTACCCATCAGTTGACCGTTATATTAATTCTACATTATATATTTCTCTTTTCTAACTAATATACGATAATCTTTCCAGGACATGTTTGGAGCCGGCAGCGAGACCACTTCTAACACTTTGGCTTGGGCTATGTCAGAGCTCTTGAGAAGCCCTAAATCAATGGTGAAGGCACAGCTAGAGGTTCGGAAAGCGCTAGGACAAGAACGGGCTATCATCACTAACACTGACCTTGGTGAACTCCAATACTTGCGGATGGTCATCAAGGAGGTCTTAAGGTTGCATCCCTCTAGTCCTCTACTCATCCCCCGAGAGGCTAGAGAAGATTGTGAAATCATGGGTTACAACATTTCAAAAGGTACCAAAATACATGTTAACGTCTTTGCAATTGCTAGGGATCCTAAATACTGGGACAATCCCGAAGCTTTCAAACCAGAGAGATTTGAGAACAACGATGTGGATTATAAGGGAACAAACTTTGAGTTCACTCCCTTCGGTGCTGGGCGACGACTATGTCCTGGGATGTTGTTTGGCACGTCAACCTTGGAGATCGCATTAGCAAACCTTTTGTACCATTTCGATTGGGTGCTCCCTGACGGGGCCAGCCCGAAGTCCATAGATATGTCTGAGAAGTTTGGGTTGGCCGTGGGTAGAAAGCATGACTTGAAGGTCATAGCTATTCCAAGGACGTGCGCTGTCTTCTAAAGTCACTGAATACGGTTAAATTTGTGCATTTCATACATGTTTGGACCTTTCTTACTCGACCCATCATGTTTGTATACTTCTAATATTACTGTATTAAATTCCCATGTGTGTTATGAAAGAAAAAGGTTGTGTTTGTATTATACTCAGACAATTTATTGGAGGTACAAAGTTATTATGGCTATATTTATGGTTTCGATTTTCCAATTTTTCGTGTAATGCTTTTCACGTTCAGCCAGGGAAAAAAAATACAACTTGGTCTATTTATAGATCAAGTTCAACCCAACTGAGAAGATGACACATGTCTCGCACCGTCCTAGATGACTTTCTTCTTTAAAGTTGAGATTAATTGTCAATGTTTTGAACACGTGTATCTTCTTTGCTACTTATAAAATGTGGACTTCGTGGTCCTATGTTTATTCCTTCTCATTCCTTCTCTTTTCAATACTGATCCCTCCGATTCATAATAAGTGTGAGAAATTTTGTACAAAGTTAGAGTAATATACCATGCAAAACCAAATTTAGCACATATAAACCAAATTCTGACTTGGTTAAAAAAAAACAAATTTGGAGTAACTCCTAGATCTTCCTCTCCTCTTCATAAGACAGAGCAACAAAACATGATTTCACAACTATAGACAGAGGAAAAAAGAAGTCCTAGAGCAGTAATTCTTTGCCCCCGAGAGTGAAGGTTAACTTCACTGCTGCAACTTCATCTAATCGAAGAACCTAAACGACAGAATTAAGAACAATGAAACGAAACTACCTTCAATGTCTCGAAACAGATGTAGGCGCGGCCGGAATGTGAGGACTGACGAGGGCTTCGTGGTTGCTGATTCCGAGACCCAAGGATAGAAATGGAGGCAGTTTGCTGCCGATCCAGAAGACGCACGAAAAGATGCACGATTTTTCCCTCATCTGTCACAACGACGTGTCATTGTGTCAATCAGCTTCTGTATCATGGACCGATCACCAAAATGCATTTGGCAATTCTGGATGTTCAAACCCAGGGCTTGATTTTGAAAATAACGGTCCCGAAATGCATGTAGCTAGCATCCTGTGTTCCCGCGTGCAAAGGAAGAAATCAGCAGATACTTCGAAATAATGTCGAACCTCACGCTATCACAGTCGTCAATCACTTGCGCAAGAAAATTGTTCAGCAAATCTCATTTTGCTTCAGACCTTTTAAACCCATGTGGTTACTGAAAGTACCAATCTGTGAAATGACCGGCACACAACCGTTACCTTATTTGTTCGCAGGCCAACCTAACCTCCACTCGTAGTAGCACCCAGTGATCTCCTTTATCGTTGTTGAAGTTGTTCAATAACTCAAACAAACGCAGTGAGTAGTACAGTCCGGATTCAGTTAGAGCGACAACGTCAAACAGGACGAATGCACAAGTACTCACTCCGTTCCTTAAAGATCGGCATATTAGATTTCATTAAGACAAGGTTTTGATCACAAATTACTATGTTAAAGTGTGGTTTATATGACATGAAACCACAAGTATCATGAAATACTTTTGATAACTAATCTAACGATACTAATTTCAAGTCATATAAACCACACCTTTGACATAATAATTTGTGGTCAAAAACTTGTCTTAATGAAAACTAATATGTCAATTTTTAAGGAACGGAAGGAGTACATCAAGACTTGATCGATTTGGGAACTGTCTCTGCCTAGTAACCTAGATGGATAATGCCCGGACCCTCCCCATGTTGTATGGGTAAGAAAAAATCTGCCCCATACCCGACCCGTTCATATGGGTATGGACAAGGGAACGGGTATTGGATACCCACCGGCAACCTGACATCAAGTAAATTCAGAGAGGACTTCTTTCTCTTTATTTCTCATGTGTATAACACAATGATTGGTCACCTATATACATAGTCCGTCTCAATTAGAACAATACAACTGAAGCTACAAGTGCCAGAAGACCAGTCTGACTCAGCCTGCCTTCGGTGGGTGCTGACCGGAGAGACACCGGCTGAACGACTTGTACTTTGGCCCTTTGGGGTTTGATGCTCGCATTCTTCTATCAAGGGATGATACACCAGCTTTGGTGTATTCTAAAAAAGAAAATTAAGTTAGACTAGTTTTTTTCTGAGACATGGCTGCTCGCCTGCTCCAGACGAATTATTCGCTTTATGTGAAGTGTGATAAAACATCATCCCTCCAACAAAGGCAATGCTGGCAAACAAAGCTTGCATGCTATCCCTGTATAAGCCACCATCAATAAATAGATTGATTAGAAATAGGGAAATCAATATGACCAAAAGAATATAATGAAAGCAAGTTGAAAACCTCTCCCAAATCCCAATTCAAATAAGAGCTCAAATCTCACAAGTCCAAAAATAAATTTGAACATAAGAGCACATACATAAGTAAACAGAAACATATTCACAGATAACTCTGTGTATATTCTCTAAAGTTCGCAAACAGCTGTGTATGCCAATATCAAAATGTTTTTCCGCCAAGAATCACACAAAACCACCTCAGTTGTCAGCTAATGAATGAGTATCGACAATTTCATGGGCCGGCTCGTATAACACAGAAACACTGCCTCACGTTTCATAGAAAAGGAGGATGATCACGTACCAGGTAAATTTTTCATACTTCAATCCATGAACTCTATCAGTGAAAAACGTCCGCTGCAAATCAAATCAAATCAAATAAATTATCAAAATTGTTCACTGAATACCACAGAGAAAAGATCTGCTGGAAAACACGTCATGGTGAAAAACTTAACACTAGAAAGGTAAAAACTATGATCAGTAGTTCCAAAAATTCTAGGAAAAACATACTTCCTCCGATCCATAAAAAGTGTCGCCTATTTTGTACTAAGTTGGTACAAATATTGTACTAAGTAGGCGACACTTTTTATGGATCGGAGTAGTGTGTTGAGAGGGTGATTTTCTATAGACATGCAAGATCGAGTTCAAACTCATAATCATTTGGGAGGTACATAAAAAACAATATCAGCATATAGTGAGGATTTAACTGTTTGCCATCCATTGTTTAATTTGTTTCTTTTGCATATATCCCACATGAATTTAACTTTAACTTGGGACTATAGTTTACATGTTAGCATAACCTCACCTTCCCAACATACATTATTTTTCTAGGAACTTTTTGAAACTTCTAAACATTGTTTCCACCTGGTTTTCACTGTTAGGTCGTTTGTACATACATTTTCATGTGACCAGAAGCCTTAGGAGTGAGGACACTCAGAACTTTTGCACTCGGTACAAAATGAAGAATTTTTTCTTCAATTATTAAAGTAAGCATAAAGACAAAGTTAAACAACAATTTAAATTGTATGAACCTAATAGAAACAAGCCTAACGAACAGCTTATCTTGTAAATTCAGCCAGAGAAAATAATCAACAACCCCAACAAGGTAAGATGGCAGAGAAATTGATGCATAACAAAGGCACACTCAAGTCATGTGATAGTTGAAGACAAAAAAAGAAGAAGAGATGAGGTCTATCTGTCTATGGATCAATATACACATGTTACTGTTAACCAAATTGAAGTTTCTTACAGGGGAAGGGGATTAACAACTACACTTTTTTTTTAGATACTAGATTGTTTTTTCTTGAAATATTTGAAAGTAGGTACACCTATATGTTTCTGAAGTCGCTAATAAAGGAGAGGCTGGGGGACTGAGTTGCCATAGTGATTCGACCTAATTGGCTAATACCGTGCCGATACGGCAAATACCAAATAAAATCATGTAATCCCAAGCTTTTTTTTTTTCGCGGGGAACCCTAAGCTAACAACCCGATCATAAAAGAAATCAAATTAAATCCTCGTAGAGTATGGAAGGGCGCCTACCGTGGTGGTGACGTTGGATGCGGGGTTGCTGCGGCGGGCGGCGTTGCTGATGAGGCGAGAGGCCGGTGCCGACTGCCGGAGAGCGAGTCCAATAGCAGATCGGAGCATCGCCATGGCGGGGGTTGTCACCAGCGCAGACTGGTGGAAGATGCGGCGGCGGCGGGGGCGACCGACGATCTCAGGTCACGATGACGGCGGCCTCTCCCTTTTTTTTTTTACAGCAACTGCGAACTCTCCCTTTTTGTTTACAGCAACTGCTGCCTCTCAATCTCGACCTCTCGACTCAATCGTCTGGGCTGTTGTGGCCGCGCGCTCTCTCATTACATGGGCCTGATTATGGCCAGACGTGTAACCGAGTCCGACTCCAACTCGGACTCCACGTAAGATAGCTAGGTAGCCGTGCGTTGCAATGGAGACATAAATTTTTCAATGATTTACGTTTCAAATATAGACTACGCATGTCCATCGACCGATCGAATTTTTTTCTTTCCAAAACGTAATTGACAAACGCAGAACTTACCTTAATTTGTGGAACTTATCTTCCACATTGGCTTAATTTTCTCATATATAGATTACGCATGGTTTCCTTAATTTGTGAAACTTACCTTGCTATGGGCTTAATTTGTGGAACTTACCCTGCGGCGGGATTTTGGGCGGTGGCATACTGATGTAATTTCTGTGAATTTGGGGCGACGGACCGACGACCAACGTACCAAACTGTAAATTAAGTAGTAGTAAAGATAAGAAACGGACTCTGGCTTGAAAAATCCCGTTTCGTTTACAAAACGGACGCCCTGCCAGGCCCGGCCCTGGGCCAGGGCAAGAAGGGCGACGGCCCGGGACCCGTCCAATCTAGGGGCCCAAACCATGTGTGTATATAGTACTAGTGTCTAGCGGAGATACGTTGATAAAGAACTGAATGGGTAAAAGAAAAGCTGCAGGCACCTCAAGATGGCAATGGATAGTCAAAATGTGGATATCGATGGATATCCAGCCCATGGATCCGGTTTTCGATTCATAGATATCCACGAATGGATACCTGCCAAACTCATGGAGCGGGAACGGATATCATATTTGATCCATGGATATCCATGAATACCCGGTATTTATTAAAATAAATAAATTACTGATATGTGGATCCACTACTCGATAGATGTATCTTCCGTTGCTGCAATAAAGTACTCCCTCCGTCCCGAAATAAGTGACGTTTCCACGTATACAAATCCACGTCACTTATTTCGGGACGGAGGGAGTATTTATATGGTCTTTTGGTTAATATAGATTATAAATCGGTGATCGGTCATCCACGCAAGTGTCATCTATTAAGGTATTTTGAGCAGCAATATCTTATTTGTTATTCTAGAAAAAAACAGAAATATCTTATTTTTGGATTATTATTATGTTTGTTGAACACAAAGTAATATAAGTATATATCTAGTAATCCAATGAGCTTTCGCATAGTTATGATATGATTTTTTGCCGTGTAAACTCCGCCACAGTACCTTAAAATTTATCCTGGGTCCACCACAAATTTGACTCACTTAATATTGGACGGAGGGAGCATATTGCATTGATATGGATAATCTATGGATATCCGGATACCTGGTGGATATGGATGTGAATATTGTTTTGCATCCACGAATATTTTCATGGATGGATAATTGGTCTGGTGATGGATATAGATATGAATTTGATCGAACCGCCCAGTTGCCATCCTGAAAGGCACCTCCGCTGCTGGCCAGCCCAACACTTCCCGAGCTCCCGTTCGCTCCTGGCCGCAAAAGTCTCACGTGCTACGCTTCTGTGACGTTCCTGATTCACTCGAGCTAATCGCTCGCAAGCGGCAGGAGCTCATCGCTCTATTTTTTCCGAAAGGAAAAAAGAGAAAGCGTTTAGCTATCCCAAATGTCTTATTTGAGGGATATGGACATTTTGTTCCCTAAATCATCTTCCAATGGCATCCTCTAAACGGACAAAATGTCATATTTGTTCGTACACATCCCCCAAACTTGCCCAAAATTTGGAAAGGTTTGGGGTGTCCGGACATTGTCCATTGCTCTCTTTTGTCCGCCCCGGCCCCACAACAAGAGATGGAAAAAGAGAAGAAAAAGTGAAAAGGAGAGGAGAAAGGATAAAGAGAAGAAAAAGTTAATTTGAGAGAGGAATTTGAGGGATGTGGTTGGGTGATGTGGACGGACATGAGGAGGATATATGTCCAATTGCTCCCCGAAGTGACAAAAAAAAAAGGACATTTTAGGACAAAATTAAGGGGATCCCATTGGAGTTGCTCTTACGTTCCGATCGCCCCAATCAGAGCAGAATCAAATCTCTCGTTTTGCTGATGAAAATTTATCAATGCTTACATCATTATTGATTTTGTTTATTATTGATATACTATATGTGGAATCGATTTTTTTTTCGCACCATTCTCATTAGGCCCATTCATAGGATTTGCCTTGGGGCTGACGGGATGTAAATGGGCGCCCATTTAGCCCTGCCCCACATCAGACTTAGACAGCAAAAGAAAAAAAAAATCTAAAACTAACCTCTGTGGGAAGATAGAACGGGGCTCGGCGGCGCCGTTTAGGGCGCCGTTGACATCCTGACCCTGGGGCCTCTGAAAGTCCAGGACCGGCGCTGCGCCCTGCGACGACCCATCTCCACGCATATGTTCCTGCTCGACACATTTCGTCTGCAGAGGGGACAACTCTTGGCGGTGCACTTGCTGCAGCGACATTTGGACTGCACCGGAGGATGTGGGCACCTCATGTTGTTTACATGTGAGCCCGATATGTAAGGAAAACCGTCAACTCGCTAAAACACGTCATTTTGAGCTTGTAGTCACATCGTGAATAGAAAACTGTGATTTTTCTGGCAAATTAGCAAAGTGGTGCTTGTGTGAGAAAACTGCCCCGAAATGTGTGGTTTGTAAAATTTACTCTGCAAAAAATAATGAGTAAATATCACAAAACTCCTAGTTTCTGACGAACTGTATCACAGAACTACACCTTTTGGTTTTTTTATCACTTAACCCGTATTCTTGGACTAAACCGTATCGCAAAACCCTAAATCTCGCTGTCAACGACGCTAACAAGGAAACTGATGGGCAGTGACGGCCTCGCCTCCGACCAGGACGACGAGCGGGCGACGCGGTGGGGCAGCAGGGCGGCCGGGCGGGGCAGGGGGGCTGCAGGTGCTGCTGGGCTGCGGGCCTGGTTTGGGCTGGGATTCTCCCACCATGGACGGCGCAGGGGAGCAGAACGCTCATGGGAGAAACTCACCGGCGGCGTCCAATATGGCAGAGCTCTACGGGGGTGGATACGAGGGGGGAAATAGGGGGAAAGAAGGAGAAGCTCATCACGAACTCGTAGGCGGGGGCGGTCGAGGAAGAGGAAGCCGGTTGAGGCGAGTCGACCGGCGGAGGAGGAGCTCGGTGCGGGGGCGCTCGGGGCAGCCGGGGATGAGGGCGAGTGTGCCAGAGGGATCTTGGAGACGTCACACCGCTTTTGCTGGCGTCGTCTTGGCGCGGGAGGTTGCAAGAAGGTGGATTGGCGCGGGCGGCCATCCGCCGGTCTCCGGGAAGAAGACCCGCGGGAGGGGGCTTGGGGCTCCCACGGCTTCCATGCCATGCAGGCGCAGGAACAGGTCATCTCAGAGGGGTCGGGGTGGCGCGTGCGGGGCCGGAGAGCAGCAGGAGGAGGGGGAAGCAGGGCAGGTGTTACTAAGGTGAGTAAGATTTCGCTCCAGAGGCCGGCAGGTGGGCAGGGCAGGTGTTACTAAGGTAAGTAAGATTTCGCTTCTGAGGCTGACAGGTGGGCGCCCCATGGCAGTTTCCCTATTAGCAGCGTTGACAGCGAGATTACAGGTTTTGCGATACGGTTAGCCCAAAAATACGGGTTAAGTGAAAAAAAAGGGTGTACTTTTGTGATACAGTTCGTCAAAAATCAGGTGTTTTGTGATATTTACTCAAAAATAATCATCACGAGCTAGCTACGGTGCTTTCAAACAAAACACACAGATAAATGTCGATATTCATAAAATATTGTAATATTGTTATAGCAACGCAAATATTTAGCATAACTGAATTTATGCATGAGTGGCTAATATTGTAACAATACAAACTTGTTCTTACATTGTAGCCATTGCATTTTTTGGACGGGGCCAATAATTTTGATTCCAACTTAAGAAAAAGCCAGTGTTCGATAAAGAAGATATTAGTGATTTTAATATAAGGCGACTTGCTCGAAGTTTGCCTTTTCAAATAGATTGGAGATTTACTCCTCTGTTGTTAAATATAAGATTTTTTATCTTTATTCTAAGTCAAATTTCTTAAAATCTGACCAAATCTATTATATGATGCAAAATGAGAAGCATCGGAGAAGCACGACATTAAGCCACATCATCTGAATTATTTCAACCATCGGTTCTTATATTTAACAATCAAGATTTAAAGAGCGAAATATGTTAGCTAGACTAACATCAAACATCAAATTGGTTTACCTAAGCCCAATATGCAAGGGTTAGTGTTATGCCGGACGTCTAGCATTTAACATCAAACTGGCTTAACGCTCACCTAGACCCAATATGATACTAACATCAATATTTTTTAAGGTGTAACATACTCCTTTGATCGAAATGCCCCAAATTTTAACTATGAATACTAATTAACATCATGCATGAGCTACTAATTGGCTAGCGAATCAAACATTTACTAATCAAATACTGCTAAAGAGACAATAATAAGATTAGCTCGTGATTTAAACTTTAACCTGGGTATCGATACAAGCCACGTAAATAAAAATCATAATCACATTATGTTTATTATCGTCAAATTCTACCTACTAATATAGCTTGGCGCAAACATGACACCATCATGTAAATTTTAATTTTGTGTACAAACTGATGCATATCACGTATATATGGTCAACCATCTTAGGTAGAGATCAACAACTGGCCGGTGATCTGAAGTTTCCAAACTTTAGTTGTGAATTACTATCTAAAACCGCATGCAAGATACAATATGCTTTCGAACAGGGACGGATCCAAGGGGGGGGGCGCCGGGGGGCAAAGCCCCCCCTAACAAAATTTCATTTTACTTAATACTTGCTAATCAGCTCATTAAGATCACTTAAAAATAGTTGAAGTCTCTAATTTCACCCCCACCCCCTAATCCCAACTCGCCCCCCTCATGTTGAATTTCTGGCTCCGTCCCTGCTTTCGAACTTCTAGGTGTAGTGAGATTGGTAGTTCTACTTTTATAAGGGTATTGGGGGTTGATTGATCTTGCCTTCCTACCGACCAATCGTGCTCATGATCTGAACTTCATATGAGTTTATTACTCTAAATAACATCATACACACGTGTCGTCTCTCTTATAAATGTTCCATCTACCTACTATGACCTAAGCTATAATTTCTTATACTGATATAATATCACATACAAATGATACACACATACACAAATTATCATGACCGTTGTAATGTCGTTATAATTTACAATTATGATTGTTTTGCATACTAGAAGTTGGAAAGAAAAGATACATGAAGATGTTTTGCGCGGGACACATTTATGATAAACCAAATACAATTAAACCTTCCATACATGATGTATATAAGATTTATATAAACATTTCAGGATACGAAAGATCATCCCTCGCATTTGTGAGGGCCACAGAACTAGTTATGAAGAATGTGGATAAGTTTCTCAACTATGAAAACTTACCCTGGGTTAAGCTCATCTGGGAAATGCACTACCTGCATGGTTATACAACCAGGCACCCTCCCAATGCATCTTTCTGGTGGAGAGATTCATTTAAGATTATGGACACATTCAAAGAACATGCTAGGTGCACAATTAAGTGTGGAAAGACTGCCAGCTTCTGGAATGACAGATGGGCTGATGATCTTCTGAAGTTACAATGGCCTCATCTCTTCACCTTTGCACAGGATAAAAATATTTCAGTCCATGATATTATTATGTGCAATGATAGATCCACCATGTTTGCACTTCCTCTATTTATTGATGCATATGAGCAATACCTGGAGTTGAATGCAGTAGCTGATCAACTTCAAGCGAGCAACCAGAAGGATGCATGGACACTCCATGGAGCTCAGAATGGCTTCAACACATCAAAGGCCTATGACTTAATGATCGGCCATATTGATATTCCCAATTCCTTCCTTCACTTGGCTTTGGAACTCATGATCAGTTGAAACATAAGGTGTTCTTTTGGTTCATGCTCATCAATAGGCTTAATACCATAGACATGCTGCAGAAGAAAAACTTCTATCTGCCTGACTATACTTGTGTGCTCTGTCAGGGCATTCACCTGGAAACTAGAGATCATCTTTTTTTTTCACTGTCCTTTCTCGCTTAACTGCTGGAGATATATATGCCCTCAGTTCATCCCATATGCCAACGTTCATGCTAACATTAAGAACTTGAAGGATCAGCTCAGAGTTCCTTTCCATATGGAGATCACAACACTTATTTGTTAGAGCATCTGGAAAATACATAATGACTGTGTTTTCAACAATGTCAGACCTTCACTCTACATATGTTTTCAACAATGCAGGCAGATATTTAAAGGTGAACTCAACCTGGTCTTTCACAGAGCCAAGAGAAAGAGATACTCACAGTTTCAGAACTGGATTGATAGATTTAGATAATTCGTTGATAACACTTGGTTATCAACTCTGTACATAACATTTCTCATTTAATATAATTTGCTATAGGTCTTATGACCTAAAGCTTTCCCTCGAAAAAACCTTATTAGCACTAATCAATAAAGAGGGCTTTTTGCTGTTAAAAAAAATGCTAGCACCATCACCTGAAAAAACAAATCGTGCCCCTCCGGCGAAGCCTCCAAAGAACCACAGCAGCATTGCCAGCCTCGTCATCACTCTCATCGCTGGCGAGGTCCGACAGAAGCACCCTGGTCTCCGTCAAACCCGCCCATCCTGTGTCATCCTTTTTTATGAGTTTTTTTTCTCTTAGAAAGAATCCTTTTTTATGAGTTAGTAACAAGAAAGTGTGATCTCTAAACCTTTTTATGGTGGCCGTCCAGCTTCGATCATATGTGTATGTCTCATGCATGTCTCTGGTTGTCCAATGGACGTAATTCTATCCAAATTCGAGAATCACGTATTTATTCGTGATTTTAATTTATTTTATTTATTACTTTTTTGTCTGAATAACCTATTTCCTGCGGTCCGAGAAGTTCGGTTACTAGAACTGCTATGTGTACGATGAAAAATGTACGATCTGTGTACGAGAGTTTATGTGCACCGTTGATGGCAAGAGCTGTGTGGTGTCGATGCACTTCGTACGCAAATCATACGTGTTTCGTCGTACACAAAGCCTTTCCGGTTTAGTTACAGGACGGTAACTGAAAATACCACCCCAGACCCAGTAACCAAAAACCTTGGACCCAACTCAATCTCAAAGAACAATCAATAAACAAAATTTTTGCCTTGGTGCTATGTCAATTGCAACTTCAGGTATGGAAGCTGGGGAAGCCGGGGGGAGGGGAAAAGGAGATGGTTGCCTCGTCCCTGAGAGATTTGATGGAGAGAGCAGAGAGGAGATCCAGGTGCTTATTTTTACAGTTTTGTTATTTTTATCCGAATTATGAAGCAGGGAGTACGATGAGATAACTCAAGGGTGTAGTACGGTGTACATGACGAGCGGACTTGATTTTTTTTTCACAAATAAATGCCTCTGATACTCTAAAAAATGGCAATGAGCTCCATGCGAAGAACATTTCTAGCAGAACCAGGATCTTAATCATGCCAACCATAGAACGAACACTCGTGCAGATTTATAGCATGAATATATACAATGCAGATAATTGCATGTAAAACTCAGAAGGGATATCTTGCCGGTCATAGTAATTCCTAACATCATTTCTAAAATTCTGTACATACATGACCCCTGAAGAAATGACACGATCCCTAACAATCTCAGATTCATTATTCTACTTAGTGATGTATTCGAGGTGTAAGTGTAACAACAACCTACCAAGGAGTTTGTAAAACCACTGACAATACCAACTCTCAAATTTGGCCAATGTCACTGTTGCGGAGATTGGGGGACACACTAGAACAGAAGAAGGCTTGTTCAGTATGTACATTTCTAATACTGCGCAGTTGGTCACTTCGGTGAAATCTCCTCTGCCGTTCGAGCACAGTCAAGACCTACTTTCAACCTGCCAAGCATCACATTGGCAAAACAACATCAGGCTAGCACTGTTGCAACTCTATTAACCAGCATTTATTATCTCGACAACGCATCGATCCAAAGCACAGATCAGTAATGTAATATGAAGTACATATTAGTGTCTTTCGGTAACTCAGTTTAACAGCAACACAATTTACCAACATAACTATCAAACTAAATTTAGCAACAAAACCACCTATTTTACAGCCGTTCTCTCAGGTAACAGGTAAGATTGCAAATAACGAAAGAAACACGTGATGTAAAGCAAAACTCCCATTTATTATCTCCACAACGCATCAATCCAAAGCACAGATCAGTAATGTAACACATATTAGCGTCTTTAGGTAACTCAGTTTAACAGCAACACAATTTACCAACACAACCATCAAACTAAATTTAGCAACAAAATAACCTATTTTACAGCCCTTCTCTTAGGTAACAGGTAAGATTGCAAATAACGAAAGAAACACGTGATGTAAAGCAAAACTCCAATTTCAACGAAGGCCAAGTGGCCAACACAGTTACTGATAGATTGTGGCTGGAATTCACAAAATGAGTTTACACTTGGACTGTACAGGGGGTATATCTGATTGAATCAATATTGACACTCTGACAGAGTTTGAAGTAAGAATTTTAAGGAGTATATATGAAAGTTGCAACTTGCAATCATATGCGAAAAAAAGTAAACGATACACCAAACTCAGTACATTTTAATGTTCACATACTAATTACCAGATAATAACCCAAAAAAGAAAATGTCAATCTTGGACATGAACTTTCTTAACCCGTATCCCTAGTTTGAGTCAAAGCAATATTAAAGTAGTACAAACAATAGAAACATATCAATTTGCCATTGGACAACACCGAAACAAATCAATTTGGCCGTATGACATTCTAAACATACCGTTGAGTACCATCATTCTTGGCATGATTATTGTCAGGTAGTTGGACAGTCCATGATTCTAAAGACTCCTGGAAGTTCCAAATAGTAGAAGCACATGTAAGTTGCAAGACATAAAGTGTGCTGGGGCATAAGCTTTTCCAATTGGCAGATAACTGGAAAAAGATTTAGTGAGAACTATTAAGCTGGCAAAGCTATATAAACAATTTGACGTATTAAGTCAGGCCATACTGCAGAAGAGTATTGTGATTATGCGCCGGTAGGGTCAAAACAAAAACCGAGGTAACATGTGAATTGCACAGGAACATTATTTTTTATGTTGAACAATTAATCTTGGATATTTCCTTGCGAAATAGAATTTATTGCCCCACTTACAATTTGCAGCCTTTTTTTTGCAGAAAAACGACTAGTAGTTGCGAGACAACTTTTTTGTTCCACCTTTCAATACTATATACTAGTTAAATGCAGATATTAGCCTATGAAAAAGTAGCAGAAAGAGAGAGAACATTACAGCTGGATATTTCTGTAGGTTTGCAAGAGCAGCCACTAATGTCATCAAGTCGGGTTCCTCTTCAGTACCATCTTGCAAACAAAGGTATGCCCCTTTCATCAATTTAACCAGATCAATGCTAGACACTTGGCTTTCCAAACTAGAATGATATGACCTGCAATCATTCTAAATATCTAGAACACAGAAACGTCAAGAACAAAACTGAAAACACACAACGGGATAGTTGCTCTGCAATGGTGCCCCTTGGCATAAACCCAGCAACAAGTAGTTGTTCACCGTTCTCACAGCAGCATCCAAATAGCTTTGATTGCCCATCAGTCCCCAACAACTCAACAGTTCTGGCCTCCTCCTACACACAGAAAAGAAGGAGCCAATTTCAACAATGAAAAGCTGAACAATATCGACAATTCTGTAACTGAAACAAGACAAACTAACCATGAACTGGGCGTTGGGCAAGGTGGGGTGGCGGAAGCGCTTGATGGCAACGCTGCATCCGGAGCTCAGCCTGCCGCGGTACACAATGTCTTCTCCCAGCTGTGAGATGATGCAGGATTCGGAGAAGCCATCAGTAGCCACCTGGAGGTCCTCGAGTGTGTATAGCATGAAACCAGGCTTTGTATTGGCCCGCAGATGCACGTTTCCTTGCTCCAATCAGCCGTTGCCACCGCCCCTCACAAAGAAACCGAGGCCGCTGCCGCTGTCCTGTTGTTCTGCAGGTCCACGGTAGGGTTTGATGCTTTTCGCCAAGAACCATATCACACCTGTCGCGGCCAACACCAGGGCCAGGTATCCATAGAAGGTCACGTCCATATGACTGATGAAGTTCCTCGCCCGAGCGATTTCCCCTGAAATCCACAGGAGCGGCGTCGGAGAGACGGGTGGTGGCGGTGGCGGTGGAGGAGCTGGTACATCGGCATCAGGGCCTTGCAATATAGGTCCCAAGACGGGCTCCCGGACTACGTCCAGCGGCACCAATGGCGGTGGGGCTGCGGCTGGGCGTCGGGAGAAGGGCGGTCGTACCGATGCCTACGCCGGTGGTAGGCATCGTACACTTCCTTCCCATATCTCAGGACATCTAGATATCGATTTCCCGTGCTCGGTATGCGGTTGGGGAAGCCGATTTGAGACGACGAACCCGCCGCCATTGATGCGGGCGGGGAGATGAAGAGGAGAATAGGGGGGAAAAGGAGGGAAAAGAACGCGAAGCGAAAATGGGGAGAGAGGCGCGTCGGTGGGGCCTTCCTGTCCAGCCTGGAAGGTGGAACCGACGAGTCTTGTAGAGTAGTTGTCTCCCTATTTCTCGTGCTGGACTAAAATTCTGATGGCAATCTATCTATATTAAAAATACATGACAGAGCAACCATAAAAAAAGTAGACCGCTAGAAAATCTAAAAAAAACAAAACATCTGGATTTTGATTTAATGCGTTATTTGCTGTTGAAATTATGAGAAATTACCCACCAATGCCATGCAAAAACATGCCAAAACAACAAGCCTCGCTGACCTAAAATAACTCCTTGCGCATAGAATCTCGCTCTCGCCTTTGGCTGCCCAAGGCTTCCTCCGCGAGGTTCCCCTGCTCCGTCTGACCGGCGCTACAAGAATACCCCAAAATCTAGTTACGAGAAGCAGCGCGCCGGCCATTGGGACGAATCAATGAATCGATCAGGCAAATAACCCATCAATAAGGCTGGCTGAGCCCTGGAACAGCGTCATACTCAGCCTCTCAGCGAGCTCCAGGTTTGCCGCCTGCTCACCTGACGTTCTCGAACCCACTGATTACCTTGCAGTTCCGGTGAAGTTTGCTAGCATTGGATTGCAAATAATGCTAACTTCAGATTTATATGAATCGCTCTAGAAAAGCAATTTCAGTTTCAATTGCACATGTCCAATTGTTTTGGTGTCTGTACACTGTAGATCATGTGATTAGATGACACGGTAGCTTCCCGTTTGTTCAAATCACGCGGACTCTAAATTAGCTCGAAATTTTTAAGCATATTAGATGACAAACCATGGTCTTCGGATGGTTTGCGAAAAAATAAATCAGAAGTTTTTGCTAATTGCAGATGTACGATTCAAGCGGGAGATCCGGCAGCTGCACATGCATGCCAAATCGATCTATTATCTATTATTACCTCCGTTTCTAAATATAAGATCTCCTAAATTTCTCTAAAATCAAACTTCTTCTTTATCAAGTTTATGCAAAAATATACTACTTCATCCGTCCCATGTCAAGTGTGGCTGATATTTAGAAACTAATTTACTGTAATATTTAGAATATCAAATAAATATGCGATGAATATATTTTACTAGGTGATTTCTCGCGCGTTGCCGCGGAAAATTCTATATGCACGTTCTAAATATGATTTTAGAGACAAACGATAATAATACGATTTAATGTAAAATAAATATGTATATTGTAGCAAAAACGATTTTATCATTCATAACACCTATGCAACAAAACAATATGTGTAATTTTGATGTGCATGAACGTTAACAATTCGAAGAAACCAAAAAGTGGAGTTTCGTCAACCTGAATATTTGCAGATCTTAGAAAAATTGACATACATATCATGAAAATATATGTGCTTAGTGAAATATTTATATGCAACGTGAAGATGAAAAATCTTAGGTATCAAACTATTAAATTCGAATAGACCACCAAAATGAATTCCTAGTGTACAACAACACATGATGTGGATGGTGACATGGAACCTTTGAATGTCCATGATGTGGACGATGATGTGGACACCTTACATGTCAAGCTTGCAAACATTATTGCACTTAGTGGGGATCAAATTTATAGGTTATATAGATATAGATATGATGGTGGATTTAACAAAACTAATTTGGAGTTACAGATGTTGGTAGAGTTTTCTATAAGGTTGGTCAAACTTTAAAATTTGACTTAGGACAAAGATAGAACATCTTATATTTGTGAACAGATGGACTAGAGAGTATATTATACTAAAAAGCCTGATGAAGCATTTCTTCAATTAGAGATACCATCACTTGAATTATTTTAAATGTGGGATCCCCTGTAATTAGGATTTAACCATGTGAAGTTAAGAATGTAGATGCTTGGTACGTATAAACTATAACACGACAGAGCACACCCGTACGCTTACCATGAAACTGAAAGCAAGGAAACTAAATAATTTTCATACACAAGAGGCCTCTCATATATGCATCCTAAAATTTAACTGATAATATATTAAATTTTGTGTTGAACTTGGACATGGGTCGGTCCCAAGGCCTAATTCGTATAACTACACCGTACATGTGTTGATTTGCATGTCTTATTGTTATCAGAGAAATGATAGAAAATTTAAAAGTAATAATACTCCCTCCGTCCTGAAATAAGTGACATGAATTTGCATAAGGATCTATACAAATCCACGTCACTTATTTTGGGACGGAGGGAGTATAAGCGAAATATTTCTTTGTAATCCTAAAGTTAATTAGAAAATAAAATCACGTAGTTACATATTTTTTGAGTAAATTTCAAGGAACCACAGTTCTTGGGTCAGGCTTCTTACAGAACCACACTTTTTTGTAATTTGCTCGCAGAACCACACATCTTAGGGCTAATTGTCTCAATTCACCCAAAACTGATTTTTAAGCCGTTTTGACAGTTTTCCTTACATGTGGGCCCTGATGTTTTCCTCACATCTTGGGGCTAATTGTCTCAATCTTGAGGCTAATTGTCTCAATTTACCCAAAATGATGTTTATTATCCGTGAGAAGCCTACCCAAGAACTGTGGTTACTTGAAAAAAAATTAGACCATGTGTCTGTTCCATGTGATCTTATACTTAGCACATCCATTATTCGATGATGATAAGGAATTATCCTCCTTCTGAGCAATGTAGATCTACACCTTAATTTTGTATCAAATTTTCTTTTTCAAAACAATCATCTAGAAACTAGAATTGCATTTTTGTTAGGAGATTTAATAGAAACTACTAGATTTGTAGGATTACAGGATTTAGGATTGTTTTCAGTGGCTCAAAAAGGAAAATTTCCTTTCGTCCTAACCTTTGGAAAAAGTAAATTAACCAGTAGTGCAGTTCCGTGTCCTTTCTATGATATAATCAAACACACTTAATTTTGTGCCAATTTGTACGGTTTCTAGAAAATAATGACGATCACATAGTTACCCATTTTTTCTTAAGAGTAGGTGCCTATTCCATTTGGTCATATACATAGTACATCGATTATTTCAGTGACTAGCAAAATGCAGCTTTAATTTGCTGCCAAATTGAAAATATATATTATGCACAGATTGTTTAAGAATTTGTGCCTCATAGTTGTTAATTTTTCCAATGATATGCGAAATAAAAATCATATAAAAATATTATTTTGAAAGTTAATTATTTCAGAACATATGTCAACCTAATCAAGCATAATCAAAATATTGTGATAATCTACCTCGCTTAGAATGAGTGGCAATTAGGTGTTCCGTGGCAATCGAGAGATTAGTCTCGATGGAGTGAATGGATGACTGCCAATTCAAATTTTATAATTGTAAAGATAAATCTCCTCAGTATGAATGTTATTCAGAAGTACAATTGGAATGGGCAGTGCAGATCTATGCTTTTTAATAATAAAAATTTCGAAAGGATCTTCTACCGTTTTCCTTTTTAGGAATTTTTAGAGACTATTTGATTCGGAGGTGATCGATGCAAATATTGAGATTTATGTCGTGTTCTCTACAGGGAGTGAGTTCTGAATTCCAACTAATTCTCAAAGCTAGACTCACAATTTAAAGGTGTTGCAGATTTCAGAACTGAAATAAAATACTAAAAGCTACTAGATCCACTGTTTTTAGTTGTTTTTGGGTTATAAAACTGCAGTATTAACACAAACTAAAGTAAAGCGAAGCACTACAACAAGCAAATTACCAAGACAGGGAAGAAGCAAGTTGTTTTAGACGGGGAAGAGCATAGATCAAAGGGAAAACAACAAGATCTAAATATCACATCAACTACAAACTGAACTAGAACAATTTACTGCAAGGAAACTGAATTCAACAACTAAAACAAGAACTGGAGCAACAATTATCACAGACAAAGCAACAGCAACACTGATCTAAGCACTATTTAGCAGGAAAGGGGGGAGATTACAGCTAGGGTTTCAGATCAGAACTTCGTACAGCAAGGGAAGCAAGGATTAGACAGGGAAGAGGTGGACTTGTCGCCGATGAAACCCCAGAGCGTGTCGTCGATTTTCTGGTGAAGGTGAAGCAGGAAGCAGACAGGGAAGAGGTGGATCTTTAGGTCTTCATCACCATGAGCATGGAGCTTCTCCCTTCCATCGCCTCTCCTCTCTTCTTCCTCTCTTTCTTTCTAGTTCCTTCTCTCTCAAGCCCCCCCCCCCCTCCCTCTCTCGGGCAGGAAGCTGCCTTTTAGCTCAAGGATGGAGTGGTTGGAAGTTTTGCAGGTAAGCCCTTCAAGTTATCTTATATCTGCTCAAGTAGATCCTTTAAGGACTTGTAGTTGATGATTTAGGGCCTCTTTGATTCGCAGGATAGGAAAAATACAGGAATAGGAAAACTGTAGTATTGCAATGTCATGGCCATTCGAAACCTACATGATTGTGGTTAGACCAATGTTTGTTTGATTGAGCACAGGAAAAACAAAGGAATTTGAAAAAGAGGTTGGAGTGGATGGAAAAATTCCTATGAAATGTAGTGCAGTCAAATCCTTAGGAAAATTTTCCACGGGATTCAATCCTACAAATCAAACAACTCATATAGGAAAAAATCCTAAGGATTCAAATCCTGCAAAATCCCTATGAAAATCCTTTGAATCAAATGAGCCCTTAGTTGCTCTTCTTCCTTTTTCCTCCCTCCAAGACAAAGAAATTGTGCCTAGATGCACAGATCCTGCAATAATTAGACTTAGCATCAAAATATGCTCATTTAAGGGCTAAACACATGATTAGCATTAATTAAGAGCTCAATTAATCTAAAAAATGGGAGCTTAGCACCAGAAAATGATTGATTAATATTGAATTATTGATGCTGATCACCAGGATTAGATATCTTAGGATGTTTCTTTCAGTGAGTCAGATTGCATTCGGAATGAAAAATTTCGTCTAGTCTAACTTTTGGAAAAAATAACTAGATCTCTCACAAGTTTTTATGTCCTTTCTATGGGATAATGACACACACTTTTTGGTCAATATTTTTTGACATATACCGATTACAAAGTAGTAGATGCACACACCCTACAATGTCTACTGAAGATAGCAGTCACATAACTTTGAGTAATAAAATCCCCACTGGTGTTTCAGTATCGGTGAGTATGTCGCCTACCACTGAAAATCTGAAACGATTTAATCGTTGGCGAGTTGGGGATAGACCCGCCACTCTACTCCATTGTGCACCAAACAATCCTAAGGAATGTTGATGATTGGTTGTGGTCGAATTTGGTGGTACCATATAGGATTGAAGAAGGTTACATGTGTAAAGATTCATAGTGAAATACTAAATAATTGAGATCTGTGCGGAAACATAGAACAATTGGATTGAAGACTGGACGGTATCAGAGGTAGAATTATAAAAAGTAGACAAAAAACTTCACATATTTAAGAATGGAGGGAATAATGAGATAAAGGAAGATTTGGACAAGGTAGAACACATTCTCACAGTTTTGTTGTCCTACCTATCAACTAGAATAAGTTTTTTATCCACTTTGTTATAGTGATTTTCATAACTCTATAGTGATCTAATATTAATGGGAGGTCACGACTCAGGGTGTGCCTTCCGTTTTTCGGTTCGGTTAATATGGTTTGTGTATTTCAGTTAATATGGTTTGGTTCGGTTATAACTATTAAATTTCGGTTCGGTTTAGGTTATAACCAAATTAACCAAAGCTGATGCGATTTTTTTGGCAACAAATAATTTTTTGATACTATTTTTCAACACAAACTACCGAAAGATAATGAATATTCAAATGTGTAGTATGCTACGAGACTAACTGTATCAGAAGATACGTTCCATCCGCGACACCGGCCGCGTGCTCGCGTGTCTACTAGTATACTCGGCCCAAATAGCAACAGCCCAAGTGAAAACAGGCCCAGATCTGGAAGCCCACCGTTGAGACTTGGTTAAAAAGATGTTTTACTTAGTGGAATAACAAACGTTTCACAGCCCAAATGGCTCGTTGGCGCAGGGGAGAGCTAGAGAAGACAACGGTTACAGATTCTTAAAACCGGGGAAAACCAAAACTTCAGTTTCCGTTTTTTTTTTGCGGTTTCCGGTTCGGTTTTGCACAGGGTGAGTCACGACATAGCTTTGGAGTCACGGCGAAGCTCCTAGATAGCCAGGTCATCCAAATCGCCAGCGCGCGTGTTTGAACAAACGACGGCGATATGCGTTGTTGGGGCAGGATTGGGGCGTCGTCGGCCCCGATTCCAAGTGGGGATGGGGTCGAGAAGGCTACCGGTTGCACGCGGCGGAGCTGGGCGGTCGGGTCGGGGAGGCGGCTCGGGCCGAAGAGTGATGAAACGAGGCAGTTGGGTCCCACCAGAGCTTTTTCTGGTCTAGGGAATGACGATGTGTTTTCCTATATTTCTTGAATGTAGGCAACTACACCCTCATTTCCTGAATTCTCTAAATTCTCTCTCTTCCCTAAATTTAGGAAACCACTTTGTTTCTTGAATTCTCCACTAAAGAGCATTCGGCATTCCTAGTATGCTCCACTCATTCTACGCCAAGCACCCAATCACGGGATCAGAATCACACTCTAGATCATACCTTTCACAATCGCTGCTAAACCAAGATCTCCATCTCTTGACTCCGTCAATCAATCTTACCTTATAGGTCACAAAGGTATATTTACCATACGAGATGTGTGCACCTACTAAAGGGAATAGAAAGATCTTGGGCACAAATACTCCACTTTTCACGAAAGACATAGATTCACCAATGATTGGTTGGACTAAATACTACATTTATTTGCTCAGAAGAAGGAAAGTTGGCTGTGAGAATGATTTATCGTACGTAGTCTTTCCTAGGACCATTCCAACAGGATGCTCAGAGGTGGGTGGAGAAAAAGTTCAAAAGGCATACTTCCTGCGCTTTCAGAGGATCTAAATAAGTCTTCATCCTTTCACTTTTCAAAGCCCCTCCCAATAAATATGTAAATTCGTTTCGCAGAAATTAGAGATTTTCGATCTCCTCGAAAGAAAATGAGTTCAATCAGCAACACCGGTCTCCGCAGCACCAGGATAAAGACCTTCTTTTTACCCAATCAACTCGGCCTCAATTTTACTAGGTTTTCTGGTAATTTCCTAGATCTTTGCAGTATAATTTTGCATAGTTGCAGTTAGTAGATTAAATCCTGTTTAAAAATACAAGTTTCGGCGCGAACTGAGTGTAGCTCAGGTGGTTGGTTTCTTGTGGTGGAATCAGCCCACCTAGGTTCAAGTCTCCGACTTGACATGGGTGCTTGCATTTCCCTGAATTTATTTTAAGACCTAACCGGCGTTGTGTTTTTTGTGGGAGTGACGTACCCGTCAACTACGAGGCGCCTGTGGTGACTTCGTCAATCTCAAGATGATGTGCCGGACCAGTCTCTCGAAGGTGCTCATAAGGGTAGAGTGTGAGGGCGTGCGTTCATAGCGGTGAGTGTGTGGGCGTGCTTGTGAGCGTCTGTGTCTGTCCTGTGTTTCCTCAATAAAAAAACAAGTTTAGGCAAAGACGTTGGACATCGGTAGTATATATAGTTCGTTCTCTTAGGATTTAGACAACTTGTCAACTAATTTTTCTAGACATAATTTTTAGTAATTTAGGTCTTTGTTTCATCATTTTAGCAAGCATTCTTATGATTGTTTCCTATTTATTTATTTATTTATGTTTATACATTATATCTTCAATTATTATGTTCAATGAAACAAACTTCTGTATAATAGAACGTTGTTTAAATTTTTATGCTATGTGCAAGTAGTGCATCGGGGTGAGTTAAGCTCCAGCTCCTCCCCTGCGTGAGGGCCAGACGCCGCCTCAGTCTGCCCAGCCGAGCATCCCGTAGTGGAACTCGGGGAGGCATGTCGTAGACTAACACCCGGACAGAGATGTCGTGGGGGTCGCATCTCACAGCGACCGAGACGAAGATGGGGTCGTCAGGACGGCCGTTCTCTTCGACAGGATGGGATGGGGCTGCGCCTTTTGACGGATCTGGGGGAGAAAGAGCCGGCACTTCTTGATCTGGGAGAGAATTTGGCAGTGCCAAATCTGGGAGATAGAGCTGCAGCGCCGAATAAGGAAGAGAGAAGGGGGTGGTAGCCTTTTGAGAGAGGGCGGGCAGTGGCAGCTCGACCTGGACTGGGAGAGAGACGAGGAAATTTCAACTAATGATACAACTACAGCCTCTACAGTACCTACATTTTAAGTACCGGAGATACACGGACCAATTACTAGAGCTCGTGCACGACAACTAAATTATCACGTACTTTCGTTTCTCGGTACTTCATTTAATATTAATGAGAATATGCTGCTGCTTAAGATGGGTTCATTTATGTGTTTTAGGAATGAATGACCTAGATTGGACCTCAAGGATCAACGCTCGATAACAAACCATGGAGGTGGCAGCAAGGTGGCGGAAACTAGCTCAAGTGATGATTTCAGAATATTGAAACCGCCATAACGAGAGATGAGAAGAAAGCTGCATCCTCTTCAACAATGGGATTTTGGCCAAGTTTTAGATATTTTCATTGTGTTTTTGGAGACTCCTAGGCAGTTTCGGAGTCCCTCAAGGGCCTGGACGAAACCGCCTTGTTCTCCTCCTATTTATACCCCACGAGCCCTCCTATGGAGCCTGGGGTTTTGATTAGATAAAGTTTAGCCTTCACTGCTTTCGTGTAAGCACGTGTGTCGACTAAACCATCTGTCTTACCGTCGTCAGAACTCCAACTTATATTGAATATTCAGATTCGTGTACCTTTATATTTCCTATTCGCAATTTCAGATTGCTTTTCATCTTGTTCTTGACTGTTATTCGATTGCTTGCAGGAACAAAGATTTTTGTGGTCAGGTTGATCGTGCCCATGCGGGATCAATAACCTTCTAGAGTTGGTGTATCGATCGCTAAGGCGCTGCCTCTTAGGTTGTAGTCGGATCGTCAACCTCACTTCCTACCAAATCGATAATTAGGTATCTCATCGAAAGATCGGGATAGTACCCTCGAGGCTATTAGAGAGAAAGAGGAGAGGAGGTGAGCGATGGAGAGGGTGGACATTTATTGTAGCATGCGGGCTCCACCACGAGTATGCGCACCGTACTGTAAATGTATTTGCAATTGAAAATGGCAATGGCACAAATCCCTACAGGCGGTTCAGATTCAGGATGCGGTCGACACCCAGGTGCAAGAATTCCGCTCTCTTTGGAACTACACTGCTTAGAAAGCCAACTAAGATCTCTAGGATGACCAAAAGAAAAACACAAACCCTAGCTTTCTCTTCTTAATTTCCCTAGATAGCTAGGAATGACTTCTTGTACAAGTCGCCCCCCTAGGTCGGCATAGTAGAAAACTTGTAAAGGAAGAATTCCTACTAGTTTAGGAATAAGAGAATCCACGTATGAGTTGTACACGGCTACCGAAACCTTAGCCGTCTGACTATGTAAAGCCGGGCTAGGTGCCCACGACGGGGCGGGGCAGGCAATCTCATGTAGTCATTATTACACATCAATACAAGTAGCAGGACGTAGGGCTAACTCCAAGAAAAACGGTAGTCGTACCTTGGTAAACCTCGTGTTTCTTGCCTGTGAAGTCTCCAACACCGCTTGTTTCTTGCCTGTGAAGTCTCCAACACCGCTGATCGATGCAAATAAAGTAGTGTGTTTTGTCGGTTCTCCATAGGGAGCGAGTTATGAATTTCAACAAGTTCTCAAAGCTAGATCACAAGATGAAGGTTTTGTAATTTTCAAAAGTGAAATAAAGATGAAAATCTATTGGATCTACTGTTTTTGGTCGTGTTTGGTTTATAAAACTTCAGAATTAACACTAACTAACAGCAAAAGGATGAACTACAACAAGCAAATTATCAAGACAGGGAAGAAGCAAGCTGTTTAGACAGCGAAGAGCAAAGATCAGAGAGGAATTACTTTGAATCTAAACCTGACAGCCCATCAACTGAAACTAGAATACTTAACTGAATTTCACTAAATTTAACAACAAGAACTTGAACTAGCTCAACAATTCACACAGAATTCAGCACAATAACAACAGATCTAAGCACTGTTTCCTGGAGGAAGGAAAGAGCTAGACAAGGAAGATTGTGAGCTTGTCACCGATTTGCTTGAGAAGAAGAAGCAAGAAGAAGACAGGGAAGAAACAGATCTTCAGGGCTTCAATTCCACGAGCACAGAGCTTCCTCCCCATCCATGGCTTCCATCTCTCCTCTTTTCTCTTCTCCTCTTCTCCTTTCTCCTTCTGGTTCCACGGAGTGGTTGGGCTTTTTGCAAGAAGCCCCTTCAACTAGTCACAATTCTGCCCAAGAAGATCCTTTAGGGACTTGCAGGTGATGATTTAATTGGCTTTCTTCTGATTTCCTCCCTCCAAGATGAAAAATTTGTGCCTAGACGCACAGATCTGCAATAATTACACTAAGCATGTAAATATGCTCAAGAGTTAGTCATGTGTTAAGCATTAATTAAGGGCTCAATTAAGCACAAAGTGGGAGTTTAGCTTCATAAAATGAGTGATTAACAGTTAAATAATGATGCTGATCATCCCCCCACATCTGAATTTTTGCTTGTCCTCAAGTGAAAACTTCCTAATTTTCAATCAGCATCAAGGCAAAGATAACGAAACAAAAAAAAATGTCTCAGGATAATACAATGGATTGAGCAAGAATTTTGAACTTGGCCAGGAACATCTCTCTGAGCAGTTAACTTGCAACCATATTGTACCAAACCATTCATTCATGCTAAGCTATCACCACTGGATTCAGGCTGAAGAAAAGCTAAAATTTGAACTATGAAACTATTACCAAATGGAACCCAGGAGATGGAAATATTGTTTTAATAAACAGAATGAATGCAAATATGCAATGCAATGCACTATGCGAGAGTTCACCACTTATTCAACCAACCTTTCACTTTGAAATATTTGTGGTTGAAGTCTTGTCTTAATGAAAACTAATACTACAACATTTTTAGAGGAACAAAGGGAGTTTCTTTCTCTTCGGCCTGTCACTAATCTTGGGAGGTGCAGGATCAGGTGGGTTTCTGACCTCCTGGATGAGAACGATGCTTGGAATCAGACACTGGTGCGACAAACATTTCTCCCGGTGGATTGTGATGCTATTCTGCGGATCCGCACGTCCCCTCATGATGCCCCGGACTTACTTGGCAGCCGGAGAAATCTGGAATCTTCACTGTTAGAAGCGCATACAACTTGGGTGTTGATTCAGTTCAACAATTTTCCGCTCGTGGGGCATCGAGTGCTCGTCCAGACGGGTCTGATCCGTGCTGGGATAGGATTTGGAAGCGTGGTGCGCCTCCAAAGGTCAAGGTTTTCGCGTGGAAGGCAGCCAGCAATGCCTTGGCCACTGAAGAAAATAAGCGATGTCGGAGCATGGGCGTGACTGGCATTTGCTCTATCTGTGAGCTGGAAACTGAAGACGTCCCTGTTGTGCCTTTGACTTAGGATCATACCCGCCCCTGCAGACACTTCTACGACTTGCAAATCCCTTTACCCGAAAAAAAAATGTCAGATCACACCCGAAAAAAAAGGTTCAACATTTGCAGCTCACATTTGCCAGTGTGGTACATGTGGCGCGCCAGGAAAATCCCTTTTACCCAAAAAAAAAATCTTGAACTGGATGAGAATACATGTACGAAGAACGGAAGAAGTGTGTACTGCTATGGATCTGGTGGCATGAGAGAAATAGAGCAAATCAAGCTCAGAGTACAGGTAGCTGAATATCAGGAAAATATAAGAAGATGCAGAGTGCCGAACCAGAACAGCCAGCAGGGCCTGGGGTCTGTCTATCCCCTAGGCGCCTGGTTTTGGTTTCCAAACCAGGCGCCTGGTTTTGGAACATAAACCAGTCACATTTTTCTAAGCCCCACATCATACATCTAATGGACAGAAATAAAACCAAGACTTTTGTGTTTTCCCTCCAGAAATTTAGAACGTTTGTTCCTATTATGTACTGGGGCTGGGTACTGGCCTGGGCTTTGTGTCTATATGTATTATACACTGCCTGGGCTTGTATACACATAAAGAAGAGACCATAAAGAAGGTTCCTAAAAACAGAAGCTTAAATCCTTGCAATTGCACCTTGGGTAGGTAGAATTGCAAAAAAGAAAATACTGCAATTGGTTCAAGTGCAGCCGGTGAAAAAATGTATCAAAACCAAAAGAATGGAAAAACCAAAATAAAAAATTGCAGTTGCACACTTGACCCCACTCAGTTGCAACAGTAGTCGAAGTGCAGCTACAATTAAAACTCAGTGCAATTGGATTAAGAAAACCCCGCCGCCGTTCGGCCGATCAAATCTAACTGATAAAAACACACCAGTCGGATGATCGAAACCACCCAGATCAGAACCCAAGATACAGGGGCAAAAAAGTTGATGAAGAGTATGGACTGAATCCACATGCATGAAGGTTTGTCTTCGCAATTCTCTTATCCCCCCTTGCCTTCGAGCCTTGCTCTCCCAGCACGACCCCCGTTTTAGTAACTCCCGAAATCAGAAGACACGTGAACAAAGCAAGGGACACAATTCCATAGGTGTTAATGTTTTGAGTGTTACCACTATTTTCAGAGATGAAGAACAGATGCCACTTCCACTAGAAGGCAGAGGCATGCACAATTGGAACAACCAGCTATTGAATCAGGGAATTTAGCCAAAAGTTGAGAGAAAACTAACATGGCCATGCACAAACAAAAGAACATATTAAGATGGCTGGGCTACTAAAGCCTCTATATACCGCAATTTTACCAGTTACTTCATAAAAAAATTGAGATCAATGGAGTGTAATTGAATTGCATTTAATCAAACAGGTTTTACGACATTCAATTTGCAAATTGCAACTTAAAAGACTACCAATTGCAAAAGTAAATGGAGTGCGTGTAATTGAAAAGGCTGTGCAAATAAATAGGTTCCATAAACAATAGAATACAAAAGAGGACATATATAGCAAGCTAATATATGCAATTGCAGTTTGAAATAGCTGCTGTTGCAACAAGTGGAGGAGTGCAGTTTAATTAAATTCCTGAAAAGTAGAGAGAAGGGGCTTACATGGAGCTTCTCTCGGTTGATTTGAAAGTAAGTGCGATGTAAATAGATTTTCCGTAAAAACATAAATAAAGGACAAACATTGAGCTTATCTTGGTTATTGTGACCTTCTAAATCAAATTGTAGGGCCGTGGGGGGAGGGGTGGCTAAGATCGTTTTTCCTGAACAATGATGCATAATGGACTTAGATGCACAGCCAAACCCTATGTAATCAGAAACAGAACATCAACATCATGTCATATTTACCATTGCATGGTTGCCGATATTTAAATCGGCAGCATAGGCCAGATGGCACAGATATAACAGGTTGTTCAGATAACTTGGAATCATTCTTGCAGTCCGAGTTTTTAGCATTAAGATCTGAAAAAACCAGTTCAAGGGCATTAACCAAGACCCGGGACAAAAAAGTTATTCATATACAAAAGTATAATAAATTAACAATTAGTACCTTTGTTATCACAAGTATAGTACCCCTTTGAACTGTAAGAAAATTTACTGACATTTTCTAGTGAAAGTTCAGAAGAAGCAGTGTTCAAAGCACCTGAACTTAAAGACTGCTATGGGGCTGCGAAATCAACAGCAGGGGCTTCATCTTCAAATAAAGACTAAAATCACAAAAAGACAGTAGAAAGCATAAAGATTGCAAAAAAAATTGCAAATTATATTACAGAGACTATCAATTGCATAATGCATAGACATGAATTGCAATAGCAGTAGAGATGCAAATAAAATTCAACTGAAGTGCAATTACGAATTTCGACAATTACCAATGGTGCAAATTATTAAAACTGCAATGTAGCAAGAACATAATATACTTTACCATTGGATGGTTTGTCGGTGTTTAAATCCGTAGTTTCCATAGATGATACATTTCCCTCTGCAACAGCAGTGACAGATGGGGCAAAAAATGGCATGTTGGGCAGATGACCTCAAACCAATCACAGGTAATGAATTTTTAGCATCGGAATGTACAAAAGAAATCATAACGGCACAGAGAACCCATGTTAAAATTGCATTGAAAGATCAGACACAAGAAAGCTGCTTCCATACACTAGATTAACAATTAGTACTTTTGATATAACAAGTAGGAGAGCCCTTAAAAAGTTCAGAAGAAGAAGCATTCGAAGCACCTGAACTTAAATACAACAGTCAGGCTGCACAATCAGCAGCAGGGACTTCATGTTCCAAAAAAGATTGAAAAGCAGAAAAAAGATAGATAAGAGATATTAGAAGGCATAGAGATTGCGAGATTGCAATTGATATTACAGAGGCTATCAATTGCATAATGCATAGACGTGAATTGCAATAGTAGTAGAGATGCAAATAAAATTCAACTGAAGTGCAATTACGAATTTCGACGATTGACAATGTTGAAAATTAAAAATTTATAACGTCAATATGGCAAGAACATTACCATTGCATGCTTTGCCAAAATTTAAATCAGTATTTCCCATATATGATACGTTTACCTCGATAGCAACAGTGACAGATGGGGCATGTATGGCAGGCTGGGCATCTAACTTCGAATCATCCTCAGGCTCGGGTTTTGTAGCATTAAAATCTAACCAAGAAATCAAAAGCCATATTGATAACCATGTTAGAGTGCATTTAACAAAAATCGGAACAAAAGAAGGCTGGCCTTCTAAAGAAAGGATAAGTACGCATAAATTAACCAATCATGACAACTAGAATACACCTTTGTATCATATGATTTTTTTTTTTTGACATTATCCAGTAAAAACATAAGAACAAGCAACTTCCAAAGCATCTGAAATTAAAGAAGGCAAAGTGGCTGCATAATCAACAACAAAAGTTTCATCTTGCATAGAACAAAAAACACAAACAAAGAAAGAAGATAAAATAACAGCGATAGTGATTGCAAAATTGCAATTAATATTAAATAGGATAGCACTTGCAGAATGCGTACATTTAAATTGCAACGGTTGTAGAGATGCAAATAACATTTGATGGAAATGCAAATTAAGAATTTTTGATAGAGTTGGAACATTGCAAATAAAAAAATATAAAGCACAACACAGTACGTGCAGTTTTAGAAGCAAAATTGTCAGAATGGATTGCCATGGATTCTTCTAGACCACGTGGCGATGAACCAGAAGGAACATATTGAAGATTGATGCCCGGTGTAAAACCCCGATCACGGACAGATTTTGATTCTAACTTGTATGAAATATCATCGACAATACCTGGTAGGCATGCTTCATTAACAAATCCTGCAATCTTAGAAGCGTCAGAACAAATCAGTTGATCCGCACATTCAATTTGGCTAACAACTGTCTCTTTAAAAGAGGTGCCCTATCAAATTGAAAAAAACATAAATAAAGCACCAATCGACAAAGCATGATAGTAAAACAAAAATAGAATTTGCAACAGAAAAAGGCAGAATCACTCGCTGTGGAATTAAGAATGGCACACATCGCAGAGAGATAAAAGAAGCATGAGGGCAAAAGAACTACAACAGCACAAAAACACTTACTGGATCAACAGATGGAGGGCTGCCAGCATTTGCAGGACCATGTCGATTGGCAGGAACATAATTAGAGAAATCAAATATGGATTCTGAACTAAATCCCTCTCCATCAGATCCGGCGTCGCTTGATGCCCTGCAAAAATCAAAACAACTTAAAAACAAGCAAATCAATGAACAGCCTCAGTTTGTGTTGTAAGAAGCTCATTTAGTAACCACACCCCTGTATGTGGACATACCAGATGAACCACAAGGCAACCATAGAAGACCAAACAAATAGTCATTCAACAAAATAGATAAGAGCTACTCCCTCCGTCCCATAATTCTTGTCTCAAATTTGCCCAAAAATGGATATATCTATTCCTAAAAAGTGTCTCGATACGTGTAATATTTCGACAAGAATTATGGGACGGAGAGAGTATTATACATCCTACTACAGGCAGGTTTGTGCTCGCTTATTCTGTCGATGAACAGGTTCAGATTGATTGTACTACTAGAAGAATCATAGAATCAGAATGACTAACAATGCAAAAAATCTGAAACAATCTGAACCTGTATGACATAACAAGAGCTAAGATACATCCTAGTATCCTACTACAACCAGCCGCCATTCAAAATGGAACAACACAGATGGAAGTGCCACAATGATTACCAGGTACATCCGCCGGTACCCCTGCAATGTTCTACACAGAAACTCTGAGCACCCCAAACTGCCTGCCCCCCGTCCCCCAACCACAAATCAGCTGCAGTGGTGGGTAATCCAGCAACCACCCCTGTACAACAAGAGAAAGCAGTAACCTCTCGAGAACTGGGACAACTCACACGAAAAAAAAGAAGCGGCAGAACCCCCCGACCACGAACTGCGAAACCACGCGGGCCTCCTCGGTGCCTCGCTGCCTTCGCCTCGTCAAATCAAGCCTGAAAGAGACCGAACGACCAAAATTCAACGCCAACAAATTGCAATTAAGCCAACTAACACCACATTCCCCGGAGCAAACCCCGTCGCCGACGAGAACAGAGACCCCCTTGTTCGCCACAAGCAGCAAAACTACCCGCCAAAAACGTGCGCAGAAATGAATGACAGAAACCATCAGAGAGAGGGAGCAGCAGAGCAGTAGGGGGAGCTCACGAGACGGAGGTGGCGCGCCCCGCGCGACTCTCGCAGCTGACAAGGGGATCGCCTGTCTCGAAATCGCCTCCCCTCCTCACCCTTTCCAGAACTCTCGAAAAGAACACCTCAGCAAGAAGACAGGCGGTCGGAGCAGAAGAGAAAGGGTCTGTTTGCGCATGAATCCAAATTGTTTTCTGGTTTCAACTAGTTTGAAGCATGTGGCTGATGGAAAACGTCAAAGGGAAAACACGCAGTCAAGTTGAGAAAACGTAAACCGTAATAAACCATGACCACACATCCAGATCCAAATATGAACAAGAGCGGCTCCAAATTTGATTGCAAACTTTGTGGTAACCTTGACCATGGCAAGTTGGCGGCGCATCATTATCGGCAGCAGAAGCATGTGCTTCACATTTTAGTTACCAATTTGGTGATTTGGTGAGCGGCCAGCGGCTAGAGCAACAACATGAGGTTGTTGTGGTTGGCGGTGGCCTGAGCAGCGGCACCACGTCGTGACCAGGGCATGGCATCAAGGTGGTCAGCGGATGATGGAGCAGGTCGATGTGTAATGGAAGCTCGCACTCGATGAACAATGGCAGGCGCTCATGGACGCTCGGTGAAAACGGAAGCCACACTCAGCCGCTCGTTTTCGGTCGCCTGAGCCAGGCAGCTTTTTAGGGTACTAAGCAAACAACACACATGCAGCTTTCAGGGAGTCTCCAGGCCAGGCACATGGGCTCCAGGGCAGCAACCAAATAGGCCCAAAAAACCAGCCCACAAAAAACAACACAAATCTTGACGCGCGGATCGACGGCCCACGAGATCGCCTGCTTTAAAAAAAAAACCAGATGCCTAGTGTATAGCAAAACCGTATGTTTTTTTGTTTTTCGACGAGAATTCGAGTCAGAATAGTTTTCCTGGTGTGTAGGGCCAGGTCCAGTTGTTTAACCTCTGGTGTGGAGGACCTTGGCCTTAGGTGAAAAACTTCCGCTGCAGATTAACCAAATTGAATAAAACTATCAAACTCGTTTCACTGAATACCAATCAAGCTCAGAGCCTCAGAAGATGTTTAGAAGGACGAATACACAAGTACACAATTTAAATTGAGAGATGACTATTTTCTCTTTATTAGAGATCTCTTCTCATGTGTGTAATACAATGATTGGTCACCTATTTACTAGTCCGTCTCAACTAGAACAATTCAAGAACTGAATCTAGACTAGTTTTTCCCGAGACATGCATGGCTTCTCCAGACGTATTCTTGGCTTTCTCTTGTCCCCATCCACGAGTCGGCACTGGAAGTACGTGAAGGCAATGTGGCGTATAGTCCCTAAACGCCAGCAACCCGACAACGGCAGCGGCGCCAAACAAAATGTCCATCATATCCCTGTATAAGCAACCATCAATATATAGATAGATGAATTAGAAATATATAGGGAATTTATTATTGACCAGAAGAATACTCCTATAATGAAACCAAGTTGAAACCCTCTCCGAAATCCCAATTCAAGTAAGAGCTCAAAATTCTCAGGAATCCCAATTCAAGTGAAAACTCAAATCTCAGGGAGTCCAGACTCCAGAAATAAAATTGACCACAAGAGTACAGACATAAGCAAACAGAAGAGAAGGAGGATCCGATAATGTACGTACCCGGCAGGTTCCTCATACTTTAATTCATGGCCGCTCTCGGTGAAACACTTCCGCTGCAAATTAATCAAATCGAACAAAACCATCAAACTCGTTTCGATGAACAAGCAAGCTCAGAAGAAACATGCATTCTTTTCGGCTTCTAAGACCGGCTTCTTTGAGAAGCTGTCTGCGTCTTTGGAGAGGTCGCATCACAGATTTAGTTTGATTTTTAAATTAGTTTAGGCCAACTAGTTTGGTACCTTATCAAATTTAGATAGCGGTTTCTACGGAAAGATGGGGATGAACAATTTTTTGGTGAAGCCGGTACAGGAAACCGAAAAGAACTGGACCTTAGTACAATGTAGCAGAGATGAACAAAGGCAATAATACACTAGCCGAATTAAAGCCTACCGTGGTGCTGATGTTGGACGATGAAGCAGAAGCAGGGCTGCTGCTGCTGCGGGCGGCGTTGATGAGGCGAGAAACCAGTGCCGACGTCTTCTGGTGAGCGAGTCGAATACCAGATTGGAGCATCGCCATCTCGACACTTTGTCTTGTCCCCAACCGACGGCTGCGATCTCAGGCCGCGATCGTCTCGGCCACTCGATCGAATCTTATTTTTTCTTTTCGTCGAGGGAAGGTCGGTCTCGACGATAATCGCCAGGGGAGCGGAAAGGCGTTGCAGCATCGCGTGAATATATGTATGGGCCTGAAAGTAATGCTCGACCAAGTTCGGTGGGAATATGTTTTTGTGTTCTGATGAGAACTCTTTTTGTTTTTGTTTTGAGAAACGATGAGAACTCTTTTTTGAACAGTAATGGACCGAGTCAGAATGGTTTTCTTTCCTCATGTGTAGCCCAGGCCCAGTTGTGTAAGCTCTGGGGGGCCCATTGGCCTTATAGACCTCACCGAAATTACCCAACCGGCGCGCCGGAGTCGATTCCCCTCTCGGCCGGGCCGCCGCCGCCGCCGTCAACCGGAATATCCGCGGCTGCCTTCTCCCCGTCTCCACTCCCGGCCTCCTCCCGCATCTGCGCGAATCTCCGCCGCTCGTTGCCGGCATCAACTCTTATAATTTTTCAATTCAAAGAAACGCAATGCTTTTGCGCTTTCTTGGAAGAAAGAACAAGCATCAAATTTCAAAGAAATAAAAACTTCAGTTTAGATCTTTAGCTACTGCAGTTACCAAAAGGGAATTTACAGGTAAGAACAGAGAAAGAATTGAGTTGCACTTCACAGTTCCACCCCTAAAATTTGTTGAGTACTGTCATCAGTACTGTTTATTCCCACAGGAAAAAATTCGTGAATAATTGTTATGCAGGGCCGTCTCTAGAAATTTGGGGCCCCGAAACGAAATACAAAATGAGGCCCTGAAATTTGAAAAATTCACATGACCTGTATAGCTAAAGCATATTTTCACGACTTCAACATGTGCTACTCCTTCCGACTCATATTACTTGTCCCAAATTTAGTACTTCCTCCGATCGGAATTACTTGTGGAAATATTACATGTATCTAGACGCTTTTTACACATAAATACATCCATATTTGGACAAATTTGAGACAAGTAATACCGGTCGGAGGGAGTACAAAGTTGTACTAAACCAGTGACAAGTAATTCCGGCCGGAGGGAGTATTTCATATAATATTTATAAATATATTAAATGTTAATACTGAAAGAGTAATACTATCAAAGCCTAAAGCAAGAAACACTTATGCAATTTCCAAAGAAATTAAATGACCAACAAACTTGGTGATTTGACGTCTTGAGCAGACCAATTGGTCAGAAATAACACGGAAGCATGCTACTAAATCTCATCTTCAGATTTAATTTTGCCAATTCCAATTGGCCTGGTGTTCTGAACCGGGGCTAGCTCAACGTTTTCTTTCTTTTTTTGACGGATAGCTCGACGTTTTCTACAGACATCGGAAAAGAACAAGGGAAACTGAATGGATCTATTTTTATTTTCCAAAATTGAATAGGCACGCTCTGATTGAATTTGGCTTGCTGGCCTGGAGTTGCAGCCCCAGCCCAAGAGGAGGCGATGAGGCCTACAGATACAGGCGGAGGGCCTCTCTCTCAAAAGAAAAGATACAGGCGGAGGTTGGCGGGCCTTAGGCTGATTTGATTAGCTTTTAGTCTGACTAACAATACACTTAAGTAGTTAATTAAGGCAATTTGGAGGCCCCAATTTTTTTGGGGCCCTGATTGGTCGCACAGCTCGCACCTGCCAGTCGACGGGCCTGTTGTTATGAATACATTATGTGTTGAGAGGCACCTGATTCTTTTATCTATCAGCCGTCTGAGGGCTACAATGTAAGAGGACGTTATTCATGTCATCCATTTACTTTTTGCACTTTTTTGCTCCATGTTGAGCATGGTTGCTTTTCCCAGAAAATATGGTACGAGCACACAGCGAATGAGTTTTCAGCAGATGTCTTGACAAAAGGCTTGCATGGGTATTTATTTTCCACTTATACTGCAATTCTGGTTGTTTATACAGTTGACAGGGTAATACAGATTCATCCCCAAAGGCACTTCAATAAACACCATTTGTGCACTTCAACAAAAATCATTCATGCACTTAGACCAATACTATTCGTGCACTCCAACAAATGCACTGGATGAAAAACTACTGGAGTGTAATTTGCGGCAGCAAGGACTTATATTTAGGCCATGTAAGAATCAAAGGTGGCTTTGTAACCATCAATTCTCATACAAGCAAAAGCAAGTCTATCAGCTGCTGTTGTTAATAGTTGTAGCTGACTCTTTCTGCATATCTATGGTCTACTCATTCTGCTGGTGCACAAACTCTCTGGCCCGTGCCGACGCACCTTGATGCACTACTACACCCCTTCTAACTCCAAATCCACCTGAAAACTAAGAGATGTCTTTGACCCTAGTTTGATAAGAAAATATCATTGATTAACTCTTTGGCCACTCTCATACCATTTAGCTTGAGGGCAATTTGAGAATATTTTGATTACAATCAGCAAGAGGAAGGAGAAAGCTTGAGTTTTGCTGTACTCTGCCTGATTCCTACCCTCTGTTTTACAGAAAGTTTTTATGTTTACTACTCTATTTGGTGTAATAGTTACACGAGATCCTACATAACAAGTATTTCAATTCCATTTAAGAATAGTCTTTAGAGTTAATGTTTTACCAGGTTCAGGATGGATAGCGTAAGTGCATCGAATATGCACATTCTCCTGTGGATAAGACCCCTGCTAAACATATATGAAAAATTCATATATGTATAATTGTGCAGAGGTATCTATACTTGCAAATATGTGCCAAAAACATCCATTTGTGGACTGTGGTATGTACAGAACAAGAAAAAAAAGATCGGCACAGATAGTTGTCATTCACTTCGTCCCTTTTTTTTTGTAGATAGAGGTTATAAATTGACACATTTTGGGAAAAGGTCTTTCTAGTACACATCTTTTTGCATGTAGATGTATGATTTGCTTCGATGGTTTTTAATACATGTATACAAGTGCTTTATTCAAGTTCATAGGAACAAGTGCACCTTATAACACAACATCCTCATCTGGTTTAGAATTCCTTATTTAGGTCTAATAACTCAAATGTGCAAGATGTGGAGTTTATGAAGTTAGTTTAAGTAACAATGAACATGGTAACACAGTGGAATGAGTTTATATTTAATTTGGAATTGAGCATATAATTTGAGCCGTCTAAGTATGCCATGGAGATCTTGGCATGCAGAATGAAGCTGCCTTGTGAAAAACTTTCGAGATGATCTTATTCTACTCGTTGATTCAAACTGTGTGTTCCTTTTCCATATTAGTTTTTTTTCGCGTTGATTAATTTAACAAAAAGACCCATTTGCAGAGCTTACAAGAAAGCTCTTGAAATGGAACAATGATCTTACTACACAAAGGGATGAAAATGGGAGTACGCCCCTCCATTTTGCCGCAGCTCTGATGCGGCAAAGTCAGCAAGGAAGCGTATGCTGGCAAGTATTGGAAGCTAACCCTGCTGCACTGTATCAGTCAGACCACAACGGATTATTCCCTATACACGTTGCTGCATCTGTCGGAGAGAGAGGGACAATCACCATGTTTCTTAGCAAGTCTCCGAGCAGTGCTGGTTTGCAAGACACTAAGAGAAGGACATTCCTTCATGTAGCTGCTGAGAAAAAGAAAGTGAGAATAGTCCATTATGCTTGCAGAAATCAATCACTCTCATGGATTCTCAATATGCAGGACAACGATGGGAATACTGCACTGCATCTAGCTATCCAGGCAGGGAGTCTTATAATGTTTTGTGCTTTGTTAGGGAATCGGCACGTACACTTAAATTTAACAAATAAGAAAGGGCAAACTCCTCTAGATGTATCACGATATAAGATTCCCCCAGGATTGTTTGATGATGAGGTAATGTATTTCAGCATTTTGTTTTAAGAACTGCCCTGATGCTGCGAAGGAAAATAATGGATATTGTATGGTTTAGCTTCTCCTGTTTTGCTTTGTTTTTGCAGAACAGTGAAAGGAAGATACACTTTGCACTCACAGTCACAAAGGCTAGGAGTGGTGGTTGTCGCCAGGATCACTTTGAAGAAAACTACTCTCACCAATTAAAACATAATGAAAGAGAAGAAACAGAGAAGGTGAAAGAATCAACACATACACTATGCATTGGCACAGTTCTAATAGCAACTGTGACGTTCGGTGCTATTTTTGCCCTGCCTGGAGGTTACCGAGTTGAGGACCATGACAATGGAGGCACACCGACACTTCCTGGGAGGTATGCTTTTGATGGATTTATAATAGCCAGCACATTCGCCTTCATTTTGTCTGCGATGGCTACCGTAAGTCTCATGCGTTCTGGATACTCTATTTCAAACCCATATAGTCGCAGAATTTACTTAATCTTAGCCTTGTACTTGGGGTCGACATCGATTACATGCTTCATAACAGCCTTTGCACTGGGTATATACATGGTCCTAGCTCCAGTTGCTCGTGAGACTGCCCTCGCCATCTGTGTCATCAGTTCTCTTGTTGTTGTATGCAACAAAATGGAATTTTGGCTAAAGTGGGCTCTTTTGGCACGACCATTATGTGCTAGAATTGGGCTAATTCGCACAGCGGTAATGGTATCAACAAGTATCCTGTTAAACCTGTTCATGGAATTTTGGCCTATGATATTAACCTTTGTTTGGGCTGCATATGCAAGGAACCTATTTTAGAAATGTTATGTAGTGCTGTACAATTGCAATTGTGTTCGAGAATCTGTGCTCATAATCATGTAACCGCTGATTCCTCCTGCTATACATAACTTCTTTGAATTGTCCAACTGATTTTTGTTTTCCGTGTTTCGCTTGTATTAATATGTATGTCAATTAGTCCAGGGTAGCAAATACATGCTCAAATACACCTTTCTTACGTACCTAAATGGTTGGTAAAATATAACAAAATATTATGACTCATGCCATTAATACATTTCCTTCATAATAAGTGTTAGTACTCTGTGTTTTGCCACCTTAATGATTTTTTCAGGGGTTTTGGATAAATTTTGTGCTCACTCATGAATGTTTAATTGGAATGTTTCTTGGTTTTTCAATTCTGTGTAGACAAAGTATTTTTTTCCACATTTCTTCCTTAATGTTGTCATTGACAGTCTATGTACCATAGTACCATATCAACATATAAGGAGGCATGATGATTCTTTTAGTAGGTAGGCAAGGAACATGGTCAAATAGTTGCGTCAGAGTTGTTTGGTGAACATGGTCATTGCAAGTTATCAACACCCTCTTAAAAAGTGGGAGGAGAGGCAACGAAGTGAAGAAGAGTGCTTTGTGATATCACAGAATTGAGCTCAGTTGAGGGTGTACAAGGAAGTGATGATGGGCCTATCAGCATTCAGTAGCCTGGAATCCTTGCAAGTTGCAAGGTCCAAGCTGAAGTAATTTGGTCATGTGGGAGGAATTCGGCAGCCCTTTCGTCGCGGAAGTAGGGTTAGGAGGCGTTAGGGAAAATTTAATTACTTTGAAAGGCATTTCGTCTCAGACTACTCACCGTGAGCACTCCACAACATCGCCTTGCTGGACTAGATCCACTGCTGCGCTAGGGATGCAAAGAAGATCCATCATTTTGTTGGCTCGACTTGTGTAGCAGACTGTGTAGATCATCATGAAGCTATCTTCAAGTTGGGGAGTGACCAGATCATGGTGTGTTTTCTAATTGCATGGTAAAAATGAATACTTTGTCCGATCCTAAATTGTTATTGTTGTTTTAGCTCAAATTTGCACTAAAACAACGACAAGAATTTAGGATAGGAGAGAGTGTTAATCAATCTCTCTACCTTCACTCGTATCTACAAGATGCATGTCATATGCATCATATATGCCATCTGAGGTTGAGAACGGTGTCAGGACCCATTATCGGCATGCATTTTTTTTAAATCACTTGTAACTTTATTCAACCTCGAAAATCATTACAAGTGCAGTGTTTCGGATCAGAGGCACAAGAAATTACAAAATAATTCCTATGGCTAAAATTTACAATGAGATCTCTTGAAAACATATTCTTCGTGGTCCTAAATCTTTGCAACACGAAATACTGCTCAGGCTTCAGCAAAAAGACTGCGATTAGACTGGAGCGGCGATACCCTTGCACGGATTTGACTACCTTCAAAGGTTTCAGAAAGCCCCTTGAGTCGCTCATCTAAAAAGAATATGACATTTGGTTTCACAATGTTTAAGTTGTAAAAAGCATTGATTGCCTTGTTCCAAGGCGGTAATCGTGGAATGCGGTTTTGAACATTTTCTCCTTTTAAATCAATATAATCAAATAATTCTTTCACAAATGAAAAGCTCGGGTCCAAAAAGTATAAGCTCATCTAAAAAGAAGTAAAACAAAATGGATAAGGGAACATGGAAAAGAAAGGCTATACAAAACCACAACAATTGTCAACGAAAAGGTTGCCTCAATAATGTTGAAACTAGGACAAAACCAACAATGAAAGCTCGACCATAAATATTGGAAAGCTTGTATCAACCTGAAAAATCAAATACCAAATAGCTCATTTTTGAAAAATAGAAACCAGATAGAAAGGAAGCAAAATGAAATCAAAATTGTAAGAAATTGAAATATTGTCCTGATGGAAAACAAAAAAAATCTCATGTAAAACAAAAACAGTCTTCAACTTTTTGAATAAAGGAACCACAAGAAAATGAAAAGATCGAGTCAATAAGGATTGCATGTTCGTACTTGGAAAAATTAAAGCTTATGCATCACATAAAATTGAAGCCTTGTAACAAGGAACATAGAGAAGTTCAAAAGTATCATCTCAAAAAAAAATATGGAAAGGTAAAACTGAATAACCACATGTAAAATATAAGGGTAGCACCAAACAAAACAATGTCTTAAAAATTATATGAAAATCTCAGCTTGAAAGAAATTGAAAATAGCTTTCATTTAGCAGATCTAAAATGAAAGTTGGGTCAGTAGAAATGCAAGAACTTCTTTGACAAATGAAAAGCTTAGGGAAAAAATGAGCAGGTCGAAAATAAAGTAAAAATAATTCGATGAGGGAGCATGGGAAAGAAAAGCTATAATAAAACTCAAAAGATAAAATGAAAGATGTCTCGATAATGTTGAAAACCAAAACAAAAAAACAAAACAAAGAAAATCAAAGCTCAAAAGCAAGAAAGTGGAAAGGTTCTATCAAACTTAAAATACATAGCTCATTTCAGAAATCGAAACCAAAAAGGAAGTAACTCGGATGAAATCAAAAGATTCTAAGAAATTGAAATAGTAATGCCCCTAAAAACAAAAACAACCAAAAAGGAAATGAAAATCTCAAGTTAATAAGGATTCATGGTCGTACTTTGTAAAAAATGAAAGCCTATGCACGGATAAAATAAATTAAAGAGCTAAAATGTCAATAAGTAGGCTCAAAATCATCAAGCTAAAATAAATTAAAGACCGTAACAAACCTCAAGCTTGACATAAATTGAAGTACCAAAACATCATGTCAATAAATAATCTCAAAGCTAATTTGTTATACTTGAAATGCAATTTGTAAAATATAAGGTAGCAATAAAATAAAGATTATCTAAAAATGGAAATTTTATCTTGGAAGAAATTGAATAACATTTTTCATTTAAGGCTGATCTAAAATGAAAATCTCAAGTGAAAAAAATTGCCAGCAGTTCTTTTGAAAATTGAAATGCTTAAGTACAAAAATAGAAGTCCATCTTAAAAGAAATAAAAAATTTGGATGAGGGAACATGGGAAAGAAAAACGATATAACGATGTATCTTGATTTTGGAAAGCATGTTTCTGGGAGAGAAGGTATGTAATGTGTGTGTTTGAGGAAACAATGGGCATTGTAAGTTGAGAAAAGAGAATTTATGTGAACCTATAACAAAAAAGAATTTGGAACTGTTAGCTCAACAAGTACTATCTACATTGTATACAAAATGTGTATACTAATCTTCGGTATAACAGAGGGAGGATTCACATAAACTTTTCATAAGGTATCAGCTTTAAAAGAGGCATTTCGTTAAACTATAAGTAATCAAAAGATTTGTTAACTTTCTGAAAAATAATGTTCCCTACAAATGGCCTTCCATACACAAGCGTATTAAATAAAGTTTGAAAACAAAAATGTCAATTCTATTTTCACAAATAGAATTCCACCAAAACACAAAATCTAACCATGGAAAGAAAAATAATAACAAAGTATTTGCTTATGCTTGATAAAAATATAAAATAAAAAACAGTAAAAATAGTTATACCTTGCCATGCATGATATCGGCAACACCGCTTTCTAGTTTTTCATCGCCGCAGCTCGATACCCCCATAAACCTTTCATGCACCATGTCGTTTGATTGAACTGCTAACCCTATTTTGATGCACACCAAAGTTACACTAAGAATGCAAGTGGATCATAGATGTCCTAGTGCATATATATGTTTCAGACATAAGAAGGTCCTTAAATTAGTCATGTGCACAAAAATTTTGTTTGCATAAAATTGTGTAGTGTCATGAAAAATAAATAAGATTGATGACGGGAAAATGGGGCGAGGAAATATACTACGCGTCCACGTCATAGAAACAGATTAAATTAAATAAAAATGTAAAGTGCATCAATATAAATGAGACAAATGATATCAAACATTGCAGGCTCTTTACTTCCAGAATTCTTACATTTACATAAAAAAATCTGTTAATTACATCTCCGAAGAGAAACCCCCTGATTAAGAAATTCCAACATCTCTAAAGGATTACAACATGTGCCTATGACTATTACAAAAGATAAAAATAAAATGAAGTCCTCGCTTGTCGATGACGGATGCCTGCTCGGGGAACTTGAAGTTTATTCATGTGATTGTATTTAGAACTTTGGAGCATATATTCGCATTATGGAGCAAATTTCTGGATTTGATTTGCACTAGTATGATATCAAGTGCGGATATATAGTTTTGGCTATGCGTGGAGCTCACGATGTTGACTCCATATTTATATATTGGACATGCATATTAATTTGACATAGCTTAGTGGCACATGTATGACTATGATGCCTATAAGCATCATAATCAAAATGATGTTTTATGAGTTATATTTTCATCATTATGTTTGGTATCTTGTAATATATTTTGCTAATATGCTTGATTCATTTTATTTTATTTTGGAAAATCCACTTGTAGAACGTAACTTATAATTTAGCATCAGCCTCATATCATGGAATTCCGATGGGAACCCATGCGCAGGGCCTCGTTTATCATTTTAGCATTTTTACGGCTCAAACTATGTGAATAAAATATTTAAATGCACTATATGATTGTTGGTGCAAGCGACACATGCTATGCTCCTAATCGCCGTTCATTTTTTCCTTGTCATACGTGCACCCATATGAAAGATGCATACAATTTATTTTGGACGAGATGCAAATGCAGATTTGAAGCCGAAGATAATTTGACTATCCTTGACCATAAAAAAACATGACTTGTTATTTTGGCGAAATAAACTCATATCATGGAAATCTTATTGAGAACCCATGCGCAGAGCGTCAAGTTATAATTTTGGGATTTTCATGGCTCATATCATGGAATTCGCGAAGAACCCATGAACGGAGCTTCGATTTATGATTTCAAGATTTTTAACGGCTCATATCATGGAATTCGCGAAGAACCCATGCACAGAGCGTATATTAAGATTTTTGTTATTAACATATCAATTTTAGGTGTTTCCCCGAACATTGTCCTTGTCCTGAACCGCGAAGGCCAAAACAAAGGTATGCGAATATATGATCCTTGTCCTGAACCGCGAAGGTCAAAACGAAGGTATGCAAAATATATGAGTCTTCTCTTGAACCGCGAAGGCCAAAACGAGAGTATGCAAATATGTGATCCTTGTTTGGAACCGCGAAGGCCCAAACGAAGGTGTGCAAAATATATAACATGCGACTATACAAATTTCCTTGATGCGAACCAAAAGACCGAACCTAAGGGCATGGTATCATGAAGAGACACTGAAAATATATATTCCTTGATTCGAACCAAAAGGCCGAAACGAAGGACATGACATGGGAAAGATGAGGATGCTCCTTGATTTGAACCAAAAGGCCGAGCCTAAGGGTAGAGGGATGGCATGATTTTCTGCCTTCTCACCTCCTTGAAGCACCGAGTTCCTCCTTGATTTCCCTCTTCTGCTCTCTCACGGATGTTCCTGCTTGTGTGAACCTACCGAGAGAAGCAGCAGCAGTATGTGTGTATGTGTTGAGGCCCTATGGTTAGGAGAATCAGGGGAAGGTTTGCGTACGAGAGTCTGCAGCAGCGTTTGGCGTTGAATGAGGTGAGTAGCCAGCAGCAGGTCTTCTCCTCTGTATTTATAGGCATGGGAGGTTGAGTTTTGAGCCGGCAGGTAGTGTTGATCGCTGGTCTTTTTATAGGCAGCCAGGAGATAACTTGCAGGGAGATGAAGAAGCATCCACGTTCTGCGATTTTCTGGAGGTCGTGAGCTTCATGCGGTAGAAGTTACAACAACCTCTTTTCTTTGATTTTTCTTTCCCTTGTTTACTTAGCTAGACGTGTGCACTAATCAATCTCACGGCATCGCGTGGAGATCGATCGTGGACGTGCTCGCCCAGGTTGCGGCCTGGAATAGCCAACTTGACCGGCCTACTGCATGGTGTTTGACATTAGTGCTGCCATGTGGGCCATGGTCACCTTTGAGCCAGACTTAATCCTTTTATTCGGTGTTTTCTTTATCTCATCGTGCATACGTGGGCCAATATATTTTCAAGGAGAAACGATAGCATGCTTTTCGCTGATACGTGGGCGTTTGGATCTTCGAGCGTGGATTTGGTCCAATGCACACCCTCGGCACCGATCCTTCTCTTAATTATTTTCCTCTGTTTCTTTTATCTGTAGCCAGATACGTACGTTAGCTTGCACGCATGGCTGGAGGGCTAGCCTGATTGCTAATTGATTCAATTATGCTAGCACATATTGTAGCATGCACGTCCAAGGTTTATCTTGCTACTATATACACGTGACATGGATTGTTTTATTAATCACAGTTTAACATATATTTTTATGTCTAACCCAAAATATTGTATTTCATATAATCACCATATTATCTCAATTATGACACAATAATATGATCTTGTGTGATTGTCGGGGTGACGTCCATCTTTATTATTTCCATAGTCTAATACTTCAGAAATATTCACGCCTTCCTTGACTACGTGATTTAAGTCATCATCAGGACCCGGCGCCACTAGCGGCACATGTTTTAATATTATCTTATTTAATTGGCCAATAAATATACTTATTTTGCCGATATTTTGCATCGGACAGGGTTTAGCTGTTATAAAATACTCTTTCATATAATTATCATATTATTTTAGGTGCGATCGGTGTCAACAAAGATGAATGCACTAAAGGGAAAACAAACCGAACCAAAAAATAGAAAAACTACTTGATAAGAGAAAATAACCAGACAACTAAATAACCATGAAAAATCTAAGTTGAGTATTCATCATGAGCATTAACAACTAAAATAACTAGTATGGAAAGTGAGGTAGGGGCGGGGGTTGGAGGGTGGGGACGGTGGCATGGCCTACTAACCCTTATGTAGATTTCGGCACACGTCGATTCAAACAAAAAGCTTTTATCAACTCAATCTAGCCAACCCAAAATCTCTGACAATCTATAAAGATTGTACACACAACAAAAGTCAAATCAACCAACATACAAGAAAAATAAATCATGAATCTAGTGTATGTGAAGACCGGGGAAGAAAACATAACCACCTGTTGATGCTTCAACCGCGAGACAACTGCATACACGAAGTAGATCCAAACCCCAGTGACAAGGGTAGAGCAGACGAGGATCCAAAAGAGCCGCACGCTGGGGTCGCACTCTCCCGTCTCGCCCCGATATCAGGATCTCAGGCCGCTTTGTCAATCTTGCCCTACCACGAAGAGGGAACAACTCCACCGTAGAATGGCCTCGATGAAATCCAACAACGGGAAGCTTGAGCAAGGGGAGGGTTTCGGGTGTATTGTACCGCTCACCTCTCCTGCAAAAATCCACTGCACATGCGATTCACCGCCTAAGGGATCTGGGGCAGGCGTAGCCGAATCTGCCGACGAGACGAGTTTCAGGGAGATCTAGGAAGGGAAAAGGACAGCTACGACGAAATACAAAATAATTTGAAGAGCCGGGGAAAAGTGGCTCGGAAAATTTCTATTAAAATACGCGTATCCTTAATAGAAACTGCTATCACAAGAGGAAGGAGGAAGTAGCCACGACAGGCTCTCTGAAAAGAAAAAATGAAAGAAATCAACCGGCGACGCGCTCTCGGATGGAAAACAAAAAGCTTATTTTTGCGTGCGGCCTGTGTGGTATTGGAAAAGAAAATCCTATATGCTGCCATCTGTTGCGTCAGCCTAGGAAAAATAGTTGGCGATTAGTTCAAAGTGATTAAATTGGAATTTGGCCGTGGATCGGACGTTGCACAACCGTCTCCAGCGCCAGAATAGTAAGACCAGGTCGTATAGAACTTCTTTTCCGTGTGGGATCTGCCGGTGCCAACCGCAGGTCGTGTGCAACCCAATTCATGCCGGATATTCCCCATTCGGGCGGGACGCCGCCATCGCCCGTCCACCTGAAATATGGCCGCCTCCTCTTCCTCCACATGCCTCACGCGGATACACTTCCCCCTCTGCGCGCATCTCGTGGCGCTCTTTGCGGCTCTCGTCTCGGACCTCGTCGCGATCTGTGTTCGCCCGCCGCTGGTCGGCCGTTCGCCGTTCGCCGGCATTTCGCGCTGCACGGCTGCCGCAAACGCCGTCCCCTCGCTGCGCTCCGCCATGCTCTGCGAAGGCCACGCTGACAGCATCAATTGATAAGTTTCCTTTTACCTTTACAAAATTCATTTGAATCGAAATCTCTGGTCCAAGCTGTTGGCCGGCCGGTTTATGCTGGAGATGTCGCCATCTTCCTTTCTTTTAGTGTTTATGATCGCAGTGAAAGCTCCACCAGTTCATCACGAATAAATGCCTTAAAAATTAGATCTTCGCGAAGAAATGACAAAAAACGAATACTTTGGTTTGGAGCATAGCAGCAAGTCAGCAACCGTGTATTCTTACTAAATTAAGTAGTTAGCTAGTCGTCTGTATCAACCAAATTAAGTAGTTAGCTAGTCTTGAAAAAATCAAGCAAGGAATGTAGAACTAAGACGACTTTTCTTCAGTGTGGGAGAAGACGACTTTTATGTGCTTAGTACTTGGGCAGCTATCCTGCACTCACATCCAACTTGTAAGGAGGAAGTGGAAGAGGAAATTTTCACCTAGTGGTGGTGATGGCGTCGAGCAGCTGCAGCGAGGAACGTCCTAGCTCGTGCGTAGAGGCAAATGCCGTGACAGTGTCAGTAGATGCCAAACTGATGGTGGCCACAGGCCGTGGTGATTGTCAGCAACTGAAGGATATGCTGAGCAAGGAAGATTCTACTGCAATAGTGGTCGTGATTGCTTCAAGCATCCAGCCTTCCATAGCAAAGCCACTCCAGCCGATCATTAACCCCCTGCTACTATCATCATCTTGCTCTGGTTCTTGGCAGGACTTAGAATTTCTTCTCAATGGAGGAAATGGTCAATCACAATCATCCCTGAAGCCCAGTCAAGAATTTCTTGACCTGTTCATGGCATACAGCTTCAGAAACAAAGGCACATCAGCGCAGCAAGCTTCTGATGATGTTGAAGCATTTCTTAACCTGCCTCCAATTTCTGCAGTGTCACTCCTTGAGGGGGTCACCGTTGAAGGGGGCACTGCACTCCATGTGGTGGCCACCCTATGGCGACACTGATAGCTTCTTGAAGAGTGCTGACATCATCCATTGTAAGTCAAAACATCTCCTGTTTGTGCAAAATAAGAAAGGCGATACGCCCCTACACTGTGCTGCACATGCTGGAATGTCCAGGATGGTCTGTCATCTCATTAGTCTGGCCAGAAACGAGGATACAGGTGTCAACAGAGTGAAGGAACTGCTGGAAATGGAAAACAAGCTCAAGGAGACAGCATTGCATCAGGCAGTTCGCATCGGGAATAATGATATAGTCAAGCTACTAATGGAGGAAAACTCAGAGTTGGCCAGTTTTCCGAAAGATGGCACTTCACCTCTGTACCTAGCCATCTTGCTTGAAGAGGAGATCATTGTTGAGACTCTTTATAAATTGAGTAACATGAAGCTTTCGTACTCTGGGCCAAATGGACAGAATGCATTGCATGCTGCGGTTCTCCGAGGCACAGGTATCCTTTCATCTGTCAATTCCATCTTATAAATCTTGATTAACATAATATTGTCTGCACATATTTGTATGTTTTTCAGCTTGTTTTTGCCTCTTATATCTCCTAATTGGACCTTCATATGTGTAATTTTCTCAGACAAATATGCATTTGTTTTTGCTTTCAGCCAACCCATCTTGTATTGGTGTGTTAGAGAAAGTGTGATATATAATCTCCTGAGATAAAAAGTACTCCTCAAAGTGGGTGTTTACCTATTATAAATACCATTGTATGGAAAAAACATTCACTAGTTCATTACACTGAGTCATCTTTTTATAGTGAAATTCTATGGAGTACAACAAATCACTCTTTCTTCATGATAAACAACCAAGTTTTCCTGCTAATTAAGGCGATGGTAAATTTCAAGAATCATGACATGGGTCCCAAACATCATTGTAGATAATATAAAATAGCTGTTGATCAAATCCTTACTGGAGTAAGGATTTGATGTTCTTGTATGCTTTGCTAGTTGGAAGTATCAGAGATTAATCTGTTATTGTCAGCAATTGCAGAACAATGCAGGTTTTAGCGACCCAAGTGTACAGAAGAAGAAAAAAAAAACTAGATCAACAGCTACTAGCCCTGTTCCTTTTTTTAATTGAGGAGAAACTGCCACGATGCACCACAACATTCAGAGCACTGGGCAGTCTGGGCTCACAACCGGGTGGAGTAGAAATGACACTGGTGCAGTAGAAGTTTCTCTGCTTGGATGAAACATAGTTCCACTTCCAATACGATGTCTAACTTTCTCCCTTTCAAGTAATACAGACCGTCCATTGTCCATTATTAGCCTTCTAGTGGTAGCAATGTAAGTGGCTCAGTTAAGGCCATTTCATCAATTTCCTTGTGCAGTAGCAAGGCTATATTCTGTAGCTGTTGACGGAGGTACCACCAGTATACTCTTTGTACATGCCTACTCATGCATGAATTCTTACTTGCCTGTGCTTACAGCCTTACACACATTGATGCACTTTTTTTTTTCGAAAAGGGGAAGCGATCCCTGGCCTCTGCATCAATTGATGCACACACACATTGATGCACTTGTTCAATCCTTTCTCCTCCAAATCTTTTTGTTTGCGAACCATGCAGAAGACCTCTCCTGCGAATCCATCTGACAACTAAGACATGTAATTGAATAGTTTGCTGGAAAAGCATTGTCAATTCACTCTTTGGCGCTCTCATGCCATGGATCTTGATCACAATTTGTGAAGATTATGATTACAGTTAGAAAAAAGGAAGGAGAAAGCATGATTCATCTCAAAGCTTTGGCTGTACTGGCCTGATTCCTGCTCTCTGCTTTACACAAATTTAACATTCTAATTCTCTACATCACGTAAAATATCACACAAAGATCATACATAACAGGAATTACTATTTAAGAACTGTATTTGGCGTTAGTGTATCACTAGTTTCTGCATGGATAATTCGTAGTGTACTAGGATGCAACACTCTCCTGTGGAAAAGACACTTGCACACTTCTAAAAACCATGTAAAGTTCATATATGTGCAGTGCAAAGTATGTGTACTAGCAAAAAGGTGCCAAATACATCCATTTGTGGCTTGACATAAAAGGAAAAATTGAAGATATTTGTAAGTAATATATTTGGTAATGCATTGGAACAAGTTTATATTCAAATTTGATACTTGAGTATATAGTTTAAGCTGTCATGTATTGCTGTTAAGATTCTAGGTATACACAATGGACTTTTCTTCTGAAAGTTTTTTGAGACAATTTTAATTTTCTTGTTCCGCTTGTCCACTCGAGTTGAATGGTTCCTTTCCATAGTTGTTTTATTGGCACCTATATTAATTTAACAGAAAGTCCCTTTCGCAGAGCTTACAAAAATGCTCTTGGAATGGAACAATGATCTTACCACACAAAGGGATGAAAACGGGAGAACACCTCTCCATTTTGCGGCAGCTCTGGTACGACAAAGTAAGCGAGGAAGCATATGTTGGCAAGTGTTGGAAGCTAACCCAGCTGCACTGTATCAATCAGACAACGACGGATTATTTCCAATACACGTCGCTGCCTCTGTCGGTGAAAGAGGGACAATCACTATGTTTCTTAACAAGTCTCCTAGCAGCGCGGGTTTGCACGACACTAAGGGTAGGACATTCCTTCATGTAGCTGCTGAGAAAAAGAAAGTTGGAATAGTCAGTTATGGTTGCAGAAATCAATCGCTCTCATGGATTCTTAACATGCAAGACAATGATGGGAACACTGCACTACACCTAGCTATCCAGGCAGGGAGCCTTCTAATGTTTTGTGCTCTGGTAGGGAATCGGCAAATACACTTAAATTTAACAAATAAGAAAGGGCAAACTCCTCTAGATATATCACGATGTGAAATCCCTCCAGGACTGTTTGATGATAAGGTAATCTAGTCCAGTATTTAATTTTCATAACCACTATGTTTGATGTGAAAGAAAACAGTAGTAGATATCAACTTAGCTCAGCAAGTCTTATTTTTATTTTGTTTTCCCAGAACAGTGAAACAAAGATACACTTTGCTCTCAAAGTTGCTAATGCTAGAAGTGGTGCTTGTGGCTGCGATAACTTTGAAGAACCCTACAGTCACCGATTAAAACATAATGCGAGAGAAGAATCAGAAAAGGCCAGAGAATCAACACAAACTCTCTGTATTGGTGTGGTTCTAATAGCAACAGTGACGTTTGGTGCTATTTTCGCCCTACCTGGAGGTTATAGAGCTGATGAACACACTGATGGAGGCACACCAACACTTGCTGGGAGGTACTCTTTTGATGCATTCATAATAGCCAGCACATTTGCCTTCATGTTCTCCTCAGTAGCTACCTTAAGTCTCATGTATTCTGGATACTCTATTTTAAATCCACAGAGTCGCAGAATATACTTAGTCGTAGCACTGTATTTTGGGTCAACTTCGGTCACATGTTTCACTGCAGCCTTTGCACTGGGTATGTACATGGTGCTAGCTCCAATTGCTTATAAGACTGCCATTGCCATCTGTGTCACGAGTCCTCTTGTTGTCCTATGCAACAAATTGGAATTTTGGCTAAAATGGTCTCTTCTGGCACGCCCATTATGTACGAGAATTGGGATCATTCGCACATTGGTAATTGTAGCACAGAGAATCCTATTCAACCTTTTCATGGAGTTTTGGCCCTTCATATTCATCTTTGTTTGGGCTGCATATACAAGAAACCAACTTTAGAAATGGGATCAATGATACAGCAACCGCACCGTTGAATTGAAGATGCCTTAAACATGGCACATTCTGAGTGAGACCTGCTGACCCAGCCTGCATGGAATTTAAAATTTACTATCATCTTTAGTCTCCTGTTCATCATCAGGAATTTATTATCTTTTTATTTTTCACTTTTGACATACACGTCAGGAATTTATGTGTCATGATGTACCTTTTTGTTCAGGAGCTTGTGCTCTTGATCATGTAAACACTTATCGCTGCTGCTATCTACTACTTCGATTAATTATACAGCTGACTGTTGTTTTCCATGTGTAGCTTCTATTTTTGCATATATATTTTCTTTACCTAGCTAAACGGTTGGTATTTTATATTAATGAAAAAAAATATGACTCATTTTATAACTGTAAGGTACTTTGTGTTGTGCCACCTTAATGACTATTTGTGGTTCTGAGTACCGATGAAAGTTTTATTCAAAGGTCTGTCAATCCACTTGTGTGGACGACAGGTTTTGTACACAGTCCTGCCAGCGCTAAAACTTCGGCTAAATATATTAACAAGTCAAAATTTGTTGCCGAATCCATTAAAGAAAAACCGGACCTCTTGCTGTTAAAAAAAAAGAAAAACCGGACCTCGGTAGGCGCGAACATGGAAGTTTGAGTCAGGGCAGAGTTTTTTGGTGAATATCCTTGCAATTAGTTGCCCATGCACATGTTCTTTTTTTTTTCTCTTTCTTCAGTATACAACAAATGTGAAACGATTCATGGATGCAATATGCTATTTAATTTGCGCCTGTGAAATCTCATTAAAAATGACTATTGGCGAGACAAAAAATGATATAAATGAAGTCCTCGAGTTATATAGCCATACTCTATCTTTTGCAGAAGATCACAAGATTTCACGTTTTACTCTATCTAAACCCTATTACTCTATCTAACTACCCTTGTGTAACTACTATCCTACCCCTTAATTCTACACCCTATTACTCTATCTAACTCTGGAGGGCCAGTTCTAGGCTGACAAAATCAAGCTAGCCATATATTTGCCATGTCTAGGCTGACAAAATCACGACTTTGCTCCATGGAGCAGAGCGGCAGGGCCTGTTCGTTGTTGTGTCCCCTTGAATTTTGCTACCTCCTACCGATTTATATTCAGTCCATAGTCTGCTCCGCTTGAAAGAATGCATGGATGCATGACTTGAGGACTGTGGGCCATGTCCTGAATTATCATCTAATCATAATCATGTACTCCCTCCGTTTCATAATTCTTGTCTCAAATTTGTCAAAAAATAAATGTATCTATTTCTAAAAGATGTCTAGATAATGTAATATTTCGACAAGAATTATGAAATGGAAAGAGTACCAAAACAATCCGCATTATAATTTGTGTTGCTCAACAGCAGCCCTTTGGACGGGAGACCCTGACTTGACCAAGAGCAACCACGGAGGGACCTCAGAACACTAAAACTCCAACACTACTTGTCAAAATCATTGCACACGCAAACTCAGAAGACTGACGGGTGATCGGTGACGAGAAAACCAAGCCGGGATTCTCACCACATTGTCAAAGCCGCACAACTCGCAACGCCGAAAACGGCAAAGCCAACTTCGATAGCTCCCCTAGTCGGTTTCGGCTCCAAGAACGATGTCTTTATAGAGGGAAAACGCGGAGCGCCCCCATCATTCTGTCCACGAAGCTGGAGCAAAGGTTCCGAGAGCACGAACCTGACCCGAAAGTAGGATTACAACACCACATCAACAATACTTTCACATGATCTTGAATCAACAATACTTTCACATGAGAGAATAAAATAAATAAATGTAATGACCAACAATCTTGTGTTTAAATATAGGGTAAATTTCACAAAATCACACTTCTTGGGGCTAGGGTTTCAACGGGTCACAGTTATGATTAATAGTCTCACAAAACCACATTTTTTCTGGCAGATCTTCTCACAGAACCCAAATCAAGTAATTAAGAGCATTTGATGGTGTTTCTGACAAGTGGGACCCACATGTCGGATGCCAGGATCGAATCGGGATTTCCCGGGTAGACAGAGGAGATTAACGGGGTGTCGGGCAAAAGCTGACGTGAACAAAAAAACGGTTCGACCCGTCCGACCTGGCATCCGATATGTGGGTCTCACTTGTCAGAAACATCGTCAAATGCTTTTAAGTAGCTGATTTGGGTTCTGTGAGAAGGTCTGCCCGAAAAAGTGTGGTTTTATGAGACTATTAGTCGTAACTGTGGCCCGTTGAAACCCTGGCCGCAAGAACTGTGGTTTTGTGAAATTTACTCTTAAATATATTCCTCCACTCATATTAGTATATATATGAAAATTAATATATATAGTATGAGAAACACACCTAAATTATCTACATAGTTACACCTGCAAGGGTAGTAGAGCTGGTTGGTGAAATGTCAGTACTATTCATGAGGAGTACCCTTTTATAAGTCGAAGGAAGAACGGTGCTTCATGATTTCAAATAGTTCAACTCTTTGAGACATGAGGGGCAAAACAAAGGGATTGAAGAAAATCAGTATACACGCCTTTTCCTTTGCAACGATAAGCTTAACTAGTTTATTTTGCCACGTAAGAAAAGACTCAAATCATGTTTGAGTTGTTCGCATAGGATCGTCCTCAGATCAGGATTCATCAAAAACCAAAGTAGTGCATAAGGATTTTTGCAGTCTCAGAACAACAGAACCGAATCAAAGGTCTGAATATTCAACCTCCTAAGACCTAGCCGGAAATTACCAGCGAATTAGTATCCGACAGCATTGGGAGATCTTCAATTGTAGTACATTATTTTTCTATAAGGTCCTAAGATCCGTCTAAGTATTATCGAATTCTACTCAAGAACATGGCAAGATTATGGTGTGGTAGCTGTTCCGCCCAACCTCCCTCACAGCTATCCAGTTCGTTCGTCCATTCGTCCAAAGCCGAGATACAGAATACTGAAACCCTAGCTAAATAGAATAGAGTAACAAGGCCCTACTGGACCCAATCTTGGCTAGCAAGCCATGCAGGTAACCTAGTCTTCCTCTTGGGCCGGACCGACGGCCCACTTGTCCCCTTGGCTTGAGTGTCTTGCTCGTCAGTGTGAAGTGGTGTGCTGACATCCCCCCTCCTTGAGTCACAGCTTGTCCCCAAGCTGGAGCAAATGGAAAACATTGATGGAGATCCAACAAATCTTCCCATGTGGCCATCTCGGGAGAAGAATTGCTCCACTGAACAAGCACCTGTGGAATAGAAATCGATCCCCGCCCGCGCACACGGCGGCGCAACACATGAATAGGGTACTGTAATGAAGCATCGGGTAATGGCAATTCAGATGTTACCTGGGCAGCCGGACCAAGAGCAGCCTTCAGTTGGGAAACATGGAAGACGGGATGGATACGACTCCTAGCCGGCAAAGCAAGACGTAGGCCACTAGTCCAACACGAGCCATAATGGAAACAATTAATCTATCGGGAGAACGTTCCGTACTTGGCTTAACGCCGAACGGCTCTTGCCTGTCGCTGTCTCTATACAATTTCCCGATCCACGCATCGGACCACTTGCCCCTCTTCTCATCCACCTCCCTCCCACACCGAGCTCTGTCTCCATCTTGCTCTCTCATCTCCCGTCGGACCGAAGAACGACCTCCTCCCTTAGCCGCCCCTCTCGGATTTTTCCACTCCGTAGATTCCAGGCCCTTGATTCGGCACTAGGCCCGGCGGAGCCTTCTAATCTGCGGTCACGCGTGCAGAAATCGAGGGCGGAGTCTGCATCTGCAGGGGGGGGATGTAGTGCGGCTCGCCGACGCCAGGGCGGATTGAGGGCGGAGGTCACTGCTGGAGGCGGAGGATGCAGCGTGGCTCGGCAATGCCAAGACATCCGCCTGCAGCAACATCTCGCCAGCACGAGGGCGGACGCCGTCCACATGGGAAGATCAAGGGAGGAGGCCGCTGTCGCAGATGGAGGATGCAGCGCGGCTCACCGGCGCCAAGATGGACGCCGCGATGGCGGAGCAAGATCTGCTTCTCATCGTCTTCAAGGGGCACGGAGGAGGCAAACATCGATGGAATCACAGGGATAGGCTTCCTGGTTGAGCGTGTTAACGGCGGCAAGAAGCTCTGCCCGGAAGTTCCACGCGTCTACAATGTTCATTGCTGCCTTCAATTCCTTTCCTCTTGAGAAAGGCCATCACCTCCCGTATCAAACACCACGCCAGCATCTTCACTGTTGAAGCTCTGACTCTCTACTGTTCACCATCTTGTGCAGGTGGTTTGGTGCTTGGTGAGCTCTCAACTTTGATGCACACACAGGATGCACACATGTTATCAATTAAGACTTTATCATATTCGGCTGTTCATATTGATGCTACCATGGATGTTGCTAGAACCAGGTGTTGTTCATAGTTATGCTACCCCACAGACATGCTAATTATTTTGCTAGATCTATAGGTATTGTGCATACATGCTACCATTGAGACATGCTGACATGTTTGGATTATTCTTGCAGTATCGATCCAACACAGGACCATGACTTGTTTGTATTCGATCGATGTTATGTTATGCTTGATACTATAGTACTGACATGTGATTCTTTGTGTATTATAGAACAATTTTAAACCTTATGCCAATTTTTAGCATTGCTATTGCCAGTTACATGCTTCTTATTTTATAGATGTATAGTTATTGACCATTTTAGGTTATAGTTATCAACCCAATACTGATGTAGTTACCCAACTATTGAGGGTATAATTATCACTCCGACACCGATGTAGTTATGTGACTGTTCAGGCAATAGTTATCAACCCACAATAGATGTAGTTACCCAGCTGCCGAAACTATACTTATCACCCTGGCAACAATTTAGTTATCCAACTGTTCAGGTCATGGTTACCAAACCTGGCATCGATATAGTTATCCAACAATTTAGGCCATAATTATCACCCCGATACTGATGTAGTTATCCATGTAGTTTTGTACCCCTGTGGGGGTGGTAACTTTGTCCCCTCCCGTTTGAATGCAACCTTGTGCACCGTGCGCGCGGTGCTTGGTAACTTCGTGCATTCGGGGTTGGTAACTTTATGCATTGTGTGTTGGTAAGTCCGTGCATTTGATGTTGGTAGATATTGTACCACATAGGTTTGTACCTTGTGGGGTGGTAATTATGTACCCTCCCATTGAATGCAAACTTTTGTGCACGGTGTGGGTTGGTAATCTTATGCATCGTGTGCTGATAAGTTCATGCATTACATGTTGGTAGCTTTTCTAACATGTGGGTTTGTACCCTATGGTAATCTTTTCACTTCTCATTGAATTGAGTGCAACTTTTATGCACATTGTGGGGTTGATAACTTCATGCATTGATGGCTGATAACTTTATTCATTGAACGTTGGTAACTATATGCATTATGTCTTGCTAGGTTCATGCATCGAATGTTGGTAGTTTTATGCCATGTAGATTTGTACCATGTGGGGATGGTAGCTTTACGTGTCGTGGGTTGGTTACTTTATTTTAATTTCTTGGTAGCTATTTGCACTACTACATTATTTTGTTGGTAAGTTCATGTTTTGTATGTTGGTAACTTTTGCAACGTGTAGGATTTTCCTTGCATTGTGTGTTGGTAAGGACGGAGTGGAATGTGTTTTCAATCTCACTTGAACTAACGGTTGATAACTTTTGAGATCAAAAAAGTCATCGACACATCCCTAAGTAAAGTCTAATTTTGAAGCTGATAACTCTTTGTGAATAGTCGGGTAACTTAGTTATTACCGGCTGGTAACTTTGTGCCCAAAAATAAAATCTTCGAAACATACTTAGGTGGGATCTAGTTTTGAAACTCTCGTCGCAGTGAGCGCAATGGTGAAAACAGATTGTAGATCAAATATGTCGTTTGTGAGGTAAAGCATTTGGAACTTTTGAAATGTGAATGAACCTTGCTGACATCAACTCTTTTGGCATCGCATGCATGTACATCACTCTTGTGTGAAGAAAATGAGACAGAAAAAAGTAGGCAGCAAGCCCTCATGTGAAAGGATGCATGCATCCCGCCATGGCTAGGGGCGTTTGGTCCGCCGTGCTCGCGTTCGCCCACGCGATCCCTACTGGACTGGATCGTTCGGTACTTAATTAGCTGCATAACGTTTGCCAAATAGTCCAGTCCTCAATGGAAAAGGGTCCACAGAACTTGAATAACAACTTGTGGTTGGCGCGAGGCGCAACAGAGGATTGGACATAGGGCTGTAGCTTCAAGTACACACGCTCCCCCACAGTGAACTGTCGTTCTTGACGTTGTTTATCAGCTTGAGTCTTCATCCTGTGCTGGGCATGCACCAAATGTTGCCGAACGGAAGCCAATGACACAAAGCGATTCTCAAGCCACTGATGCAAGTCAGGTGAAGCAACGGTATCCAAGGGAGTAATGCCAAAAGAATGAGGCTGCTGACCATAAACCACTTCAAAAGGAGTTGTACCCAGAGAAGCATGCCAATTGGTATTGTACAATTACTCACAGAGAGACAGCCATTTGGACCACTGAGTTGGATGAGCAGCAATGAAACAACGCAAGTAGAATTCAATGGACTGATTAACGCGCTTGGTTTGCCATCAGTTTGTGGGTGGTAAGCAGAACTCAGTTTAAGATCAGTGCCAATATGACAGAAAGAATTCTTGCCAAAAGGAACTAGTGAAAATGGGATCACGATCGGAAACAATAGCTTGAGGCATGCCATGCAACTTGTAATAACGATGAAGGAAAAGCTCAGCAATTTTCTTAGCTGTATATGGATGACGAACAGGAATAAAGTGGCTATACTTGGAAAACTTGTCAACAATGACCAGAATGCAGTTGTAATGAAACGAAGTAGGCAGGCCCTCAATAAAATCCATAGTTATCAACTCCCATGCACCCTGAGGAATAGGCAGTGGCTGAAGCTTACCAGGATAAGGGGAACGTTCAGGCTTAGCTCTTTGACAGATGTCACAAGCTTGGACATACTGCCACACTTGCTTTTTCAGGCCAGTCCAAGCAAAGAGACACTTGAGGCGTTGGTAAGTAACAGGAGCACCAGAGTGACCACCAAGTGGACTATCATGGAATGCCTGAATAATCTTGAGTTGGAGACTGGGAACTGCAGCTACCCAAATGCGCCCTTTCTTGCGAATCAAATGATTGTGCAGCTGAAAGGAACCAGAAGTGTGATCAGAAGCAACAGCTAACTGTTGTAACAACGTTTGAGCAAAAGGATCGGCAAGGTAAGAAGAGGCCACTTCATCCAGCCATAATGGTTGCACAAGAGACGTAGCTAAGACACTCTGACCATCAAAAGGTTTGCGAGATAACGCATCAGCAGCTTTGTTATCAGCGCCCTTCTTATACACAATGCGATACTGAAGACCCATGAGCTTGGTATGGGCTTTTTGTTGCCAGACAGTGTGCAGCCTCTGGTCAGACAAATGAATAAGGCTCTGTTGGTCAGTCTGAATCAAGAACTCAGCAAATTGAACATAAGATCGCCACTGTTGAATAGCCAAGAGAATTGCCATATATTCTTTCTCATAGACTGAAAGCCCCCTGTTCCTGGGACCCAAAGAACGACTAACATAAGCAAGGGGGTGACCTTCTTGCATAAGGACGGCGCCAATGCCAACATCTAACGCATCAGTCTCAATGACAAACATCTTCTTGAAATCGGGCAAGGCCAAGACAGGAGCTGAAACAAGTGCCTGTGTTCAATGTCTGAAAAGCAAGTTCAATAGCATCAGTCCACACAAACAAGGTTCCTTTGCGCAATAGAGCAGTTAAGGGCTGAGCAATAATGCCATGATGGTGAATGAACTTTCGATAGTAACCAGTGATGCCCAAAAAAACCCTAACTTCCTTGACATTAGTGGGAACAGGCCACTGAGTGATAGTGATGATTTTGGAAGGATCGGTGGCAACGCCAGAGCCAGAAATCACATGGCCAAGATAAGAAATACTGGACTGGGCAAAGGCACACTTAGACAATTTTACCTGCCATTGATGAGTTTGCAAAAGAGAGAGCACTTGTTGAAGATGATCTACATGTTCCTCGATAAGGATATCGTCGAAGAAGACGAAGGCAAATTTGCGAAGCACAGGAGCGAGAGTGGCATTCATAGCTGATTGAAAAGTTGTTGGGGCCCCAGTCAAACCAAACGCCATAAGCTTGAACTCAAAATGGCCATGGTGAGTGTGAAATGTTGTCTTGTATTCCTCACCAGGAGCCAAACGGATCTGATGGTAACCAACCTTGAGATCTAATTTAGAAAACCAAGAAGAACCAGCCAATTCATCAAGGAGTTCGTCAATGACAGGAATATGATACTTGCTTTTAGCTGTCAAAGCATTCAAATGACGATAATCAACAACCATACGCCACGATGTATCCTTCTTCTTCACCAAAATGACAGGAGAAGCAAAAGGACTGTTACTAGGAGCAATCACACCACTGTCCAATAATTCCTGCACCTGAGTCTCAATTTCAGACTTCAATTCAGGGTTAACACGATAAGGCCGTATAGAAACAGGTCTGGCACCAGGGACCAAAGGAATATGATGGTCACACTGGCGGCGAGGTGGTAACCCTTGAGGTTCAGCAAAGACAGATTCAAATTGCACAAGAACAGATTGAACTGCAGGCAAGAGGGGGGTAAAGCTGCAGAAACAACGGCTGACAGCTCTACAACAGTGTAAGTTAATTCCACAGGCAATTCGCCCTGCAAGAAGTTGTGTTGCCCATCCAAGGTGAAAGGCATCCACCGCTGACTCCAATTCACTTCCATAGTGCCCAACTTAACCAACCAATCCAACCCCAATATACCATCATAACTGCCCAATGGAATAAACTGACATTGATTTTGGAATAGAGAACCATGGCAAGACCACTGACCATGAGGCAAAAACTGAGTGCAGTGAACAATTTGACCATTGCAACCTTAACCTTTACTGGCATCTTCAATGACTGAACACCAGAAAGAGTGGAAAGCAAGGAACTATCCAGAAAAAAATGGGTGCTGCCAGAATCAACAAGGAAAACCAACTGTTTACCTTGCAGCATAACCAAAAGTTTCATTGTAGCAGTAGCAGCTGAACTATCACCGTGAGCTGCAGCAGACAGAGCCATAAAGTGTTCTTCAACCACTGAACTGGAATCAAAGAAGGGCTGATCATTATCATCCTATTGCAAAAATTCCACCATCTCCTTCACAAAATGAAGCTGAACGGATTCTTTGCACTTGTGATCCTTGCTCCACTTTTCACCACAAACGAAGCAGAGCCCCTTTGCTCAGCGATAAGCCTTTAGTGCCAACCACTTATCTTCAGCTGCTGTTGTGCGAGTGTGATCTGGGGAGAGTCTGTCTTCAGGGGAGCGAAACTGGGTAGGTGCCCTTGACGGTAATGCCAAGGGAGCGACTGTTACTCGGTGATGTGGAGTAGCAGCAGTGGGAACAGAAGCAGAGTTCTGAGGGGTAAGTCCATCGCCCAATTCTTCGTGAAGTAACGCTAATTGGAAAGCCATATCCAGATCCCTTGGTTGCTGGAGAGCCACTGGGACATGTACCGCAGGCTGAAGACCATCAAGGAAACAGGTAATGTAGTGCAGAGGATCTGGACAAGTTTCATAAGCCGTGATCTGATCCAGTAGTTCAGAAAAACGCTCAACATATTCAGAAACTGTAGCTGTCTAAGTAATATGAAATAGGCATCGGATGAGTGCTTGGTGCTGGTTGCTGCCGAACCGATTCTGCAGCAACTCACAAAATTCAGCCCAGGTGACCCGCAGAGCACGGCGTTTCACCGATTCAAGCCAACGAGCGGCGGCCCCCTCGAACTGCGCAGTGGCATAAGAGATCCACAATTCCTGGGGCGTGTTCCAGAGCTGAAAATAATCCTCGCACCTCGATTGCCAGAGTTGGGGCATAGAGCCATCGAAACGAGGCAATTCAACACGAGGGGCAGAATTGGACGCATCAGTATGGCGAGGAGATCCAGGTGGAGTAAGACCGGGGGAAGCGCCACACTTACCTCTGGCTTGTGGCGGGACGTACAAGCCAGTAGGTTTGGCAGAAGAACCCGTCGCCTTGCCCGTAGGAGAAGAAGGGCGATCCGCTTCCTTCGTCGGCATCTCCGTCCCGGCGAGCCGGTCCGGATCCAGCCGCAGGTCGCCGATATCAGCGCTGAACTCCATGCGCATGGTCTTGATCCAGGTGGCGGCGGCATTGATCCGTGTCATGGCTTCACTCACAAGGGAGGAAACAACTTTGAGCGTCGCATCCTGCCGCTCCTTGATAGAATCCGAAATCTCGGAGCGAAGCAAATCGTAGAGCGCCCGCTCGGCAGCCGACAGCTTCTCCATGGCGGCGACGCGCCAACCGGCAGCGAAGCGAGAGTTGTGGGGGTGGGTGGGGATTTCCAAGACGAAAGGCTCTGATGCCAGATGTAAGATCCGGCTAACTATTATCGAATTCTACTCAAGACATGATTATGGTGTGGTAGCTGTTCCGCCCAACCTCCCTCACAGCTATCCAGTTCGTTCGTCCATTCATCCAAAATCGAGATACAGAATACTGAAGGCCTAGCTAAATAGAATAGAGTTACAAGGCCCTACTGGACCCAATCTTGGCCAGCAAGCCATGCAGGTAACCTAGTCGTTCTATTGGGCCGGACCGACAGCCCGCTTGTCCCCTTGGATTGAGTGTCTTGCTCTTCAGTGTGAACTGGTGTGCTGACAGTCCCTATTGTTGGACAACTCTAAGATTAAAGAAACATCTGCAATGCGCCGAAGTGGTTCAGGATGGCGTGGCTATGAACGACCCAGCTGATGAGTGAAGCTCGCTAGAAGCCGGGACGACATAATCACCTGATTGCACGGTGTCTCCAGTCAAGGCCCCTCCAGAGCAACGGTCGGCCATAACCAGTGTGCCTTTGCCATTATACGGAATTCAGATCCTCCGCTTCAGAACCAAAATTTATAAATGGGTTGCCACATCCTTCCATGCGCTGCATGGAAGAAAACTGCATGGTATCCTCTTCTTTTTTGTAGGGGAAAGCAGTAGGTTAAAAACACTGCAAATATTATTAAAATTAAATATTTACAAGAAAAAGAAAACTGTGCACAAGAGAAAACAAGAGCTATCTAAAGGAGTCAATCCTTGAAACACAGTTCCTTCCTGAAAAGTTCTCTACATCTGTAAGCACTTGGTTGAATGTTATTGTAGATTAACTCATTTCTCGTCTTCCAAGTACTCCAAGCATCAGCGAGGCTAACGATCTCCAGGTGAAAAGGAACATTCAACTACTCTTCTTGATTCGGTTTAGTTAGCTTTTTGACAGCAATTTGGTTTAGTAATTTAGTTAGTTCGTGGAAAATAATGCTATATGTAAGTGTCGATCTTTTGCTTGTATGAGGACACGTTTGACTAACCTGACCTAGCCGTCCATCAGCCTTTGAGATCTGCGCAGCTATTGGTCTATGATGATTATGTCCAATAGAGCGAGCACACTATTTGTCGCATCGACTTTACTATTGACTTTTAGCCTTTGCCCCGCAGGTCACGTCGACTACGAGAATCTTTTTTTCCCGCTGTTGATAACTCTTTACACTAGCAGCCACGAGGAAAGAAGTCCATGCCGACCCGGTCGCAAGGGGTGCCCAAGCTCACTCATGCGTGGGACCGTGCGACAGGGAAAGAGAAAACATGAGCTACTGGAAGTTATCACTGGCCTCTCATTAACCGGAGAGGAAATGAAGTACTCAATCTGTACCATACTATAAGACGTTTTGGCAGAAGAGGAAGACCTATCACTGGTATTCGATGCACCTCACATCCTTGCTAGCTAGGTGCATGATCATAGCAGAGAATTCTTAGGCAAATGGCGGAAGTAAGATTAGGAGGCGTCAGGAAATGTGGCCATACAGGGATCTGGTTCTTTTGATCTTCTGCTCCATGTTCATTCCAATGAGAATGATAATCAGGACAAAATTCAGAGTTTTCAGGCTAATGTTTTCTTCCGGGCTGTCACTGTGCCACACCCCTTCCACTGCTGACTGCTCTACTCTTTACAGGTCTACGGACCGAAAAACAGCCGAAACTGTCCAGCCATAATCTTAAAAGACCCTTTTAGCGATTTGGAACATTGTACTTCAATTCCATTGCCACAGGATCACGCAGAGGATATGTGTTCCGCAGTCCAAATAACTCCTTGCTTAGTCAAAAGATTTACGAAGATTGTACTTGAATTCGTGAACGATTGGTTAGCACCTAATTCCCCTGAACTGACAGAAATCCAAAACTCGATGTTGCACACGCTTTTTCCTCAATTAATAAATTTTCCTTGTCGATACCAGCCCTTGACCTGCCCAAATAACCATACAATCATTACAGTTTATTTACCTGTATAGTAGTATAGTACTCCCTCCGATCCTAAATTGTTGTCTAAATATTACATGTATCTAAACGTTTTTTAAGAATAGATACATCTATATTTGAGCAAATTTGAGTCAAGAATTTAGGATCAGAAGAAGTACTAGTTATACAAGTTTTTTTTTTAGAAAATGGGAGCATCCCGGACTCTGCATCAATCGATACACAAAGCCATAGTACTAGTTATACAAATATTCAATCTAAAATAAGCATAACTCTCTCATCAAATGTCATAATTTAAGGCAAATCCATGAACATTGCGTCTTAAGTACAGACATATGGCAATTAATCCCTCGATCAAATTCCATAATAGTCACTTCTTCATTCAAATTTTTATAGCCTTTCACATATTCTTAATGCCTGGTTTTTCCCGTTCGAACGGTTATGAAAGAATAAATAAATGTAATGACCGGTAAACTTATACTTTTTAGATATATTTTAGTTTTAGCACCTATGTTTGCATATATAATACTTCCTCCGTCCAACAAAAGATGTTTCAAGTTTCTCAAAATTTGAAAGTATCTAGACATGACTTAGTGTATAGATACATTCAAATTTAGTGAAAGTTGAGACATCTTTTGTTGGACGGAGGGAGTATAAAATAATATATAGTGTGAGAAACATGGATAGCTTGGTACATCATATATGGTTGCTAGTGAGATGCTATGTGTCGAGTTAACTAAGCACACACAAATTGTCTGCGTAGTTAGTAGTTACACAAGGGTAGAACTGGTTGGTGAAATGTCAGTACAAGTCCCCCCTTTGTATAGGACAAGGGTGCTTCAGGATTTCAAATATACGATTCTGCTCCGTGAGACTCGAGAGGTAGAGCAAAGGGAATGGAAAAACACTGTAGTTTTTTTAGACAGCTGTAAAATATTCGCTATACCCTCCTCCTCCTTTGGAATGAGGGAAATCTGGCAGACATGTTAGTGTAGGATTGGGATGCATCACCTAACACAATATTGCAGCATTTGTCCGATCATCAAGTCAGAACTATGGAACCAAATCAAAGATCTGACTACTCAGCCTTTGGTGATATAACCGGGCAATATCGACGAATTACTATCAGGCAGCACTACAATAGCTTACAAAAATAGCTGCACTGAGGCCAAGTGATCTCTTTGCTCAATGCATTGATCCTCTAGAGAACGAATTGGTCAGATCCACTATGCCTCCGCCGATTCACTGCCTGGCCGATTTTGAACCAAATGTCAGGGTATCCTCTTCGGTCTTCGGCTCCATTCTGCACAACTCCTCCATTTGCTGCCACTAGCTAGTTAGTTTGTGGAAAAGAATGCTACACCTCTATTATAAAATACAGGATGACTTAGCATTGTCTCAAGTTGAACTTTTTAACATTTGATCAAGTTTATAGAAACAATTTACCAACATTCGCCATTGTGTTAATTCTTGAATGGCTCAGATTTTTTATGAGGAATTGATCAAACATAATGCCATCGTTCCATTTTATCACCTATTTGATG